>NC_081365.1:51289813-51921480 GCF_030684315.1 Stegostoma tigrinum
TGTGGTGGGGTTGGAGGGCAGTGTGGAGCGAACAAGGGAGTCACGGAGAGAGTGGTCTCTCCGGAAAGCAGACAGGGGAGGGGATGGAAAAATGTCTTGGGTGGTGGGGTCGGATTGTAAATGGCGGAAGTGTCGGAGGATAATGCGTTGTATCCGGAGGTTGGTAGGGTGGTGTGTGAGAACGAGGGGGATCCTCTTGGGGCGGTTGTGGCGGGGGCGGGGTGTGAGGGATGTGTCGTGGGAAATGCGGGAGATGCGGTCAAGGGCGTTCTCGATCACCGTGGGGGGAAAGTTGCGGTCCTTAAAGAACTTGGACATCTGGGATGTGCGGGAGTGGAATGTCTTATCGTGGGAGCAGATGTGGCAGAGGCGGAGGAATTGGGAATAGGGGATGGAATTTCTGCAGGAGGGTGGGTGGGAGGAGGTGTATTCTAGGTAGCTGTGGGAGTCGGTGGGCTTGAAATGGACATCAGTTACAAGCTGGTTGCCTGAGATGGAGACTGAGAGGTCCAGGAAGGTGAGGGATGTGCTGGAGATGGCCCAGGTGAACTGAAGGTTGGGGTGGAAGGTGTTGGTGAAGTGGATGAACTGTAAAAATTTTTGATTGGTTTGTTCTGTTTTTTTTCCTCCTTGGGTTCGTTCAACTCTGACTTTTCATCTGAATTTCACATTTATTGTATGTATAGCAGCTTGTCATGTTGTTCAGTGTTAAACGTACACATATTGTCAGCTATTATCAACATTGGTCGCTCAATTTTTTGAAAAGTAGGGATTAATCTAACATAAATAAACACAAGGAAGAGCCAAACATAAAATTAAAATTCTGCAGAGGTTAGGGATCTGGAATAAAAACAGAAAATCCTGGAGAAACTCAGAGGTCAAGCATCAACTGTCATAAGAGAAACAGAGTTAATGTTTCAAGCTCATTGCTCTTGTGTGAAACTGAAGAGAGGCAGAAAGCTCTTTTTTTAATGCTGTTGAAAAGCAATAAGTGGCAAGTTCAACAGATTAACAGGTCAAAGAGAATTATGGAGACTAGAGAACAAAAGTACCGTACAACGAAAGGCAAAGGTAATGGCTATGGAAAAGACAGGGCAGAAATCCAGAGTCGGTGTTAACAACAAAACAAAGATCAGCTCTGACTGAAAGCAAAATCACATATAGCAAGATAGAGACACTGGGGTGTGATTTGGGGATGGAGAAATCAAAATGGAGAACAGTTCATCTGAAATTGTTGAAGGGGGACGATGGCCTAGTATTATGATCACTGGACTGTTAAACCAGAGACCCAGATAATGTTCTGGCGACCAGGGTTCGAAAGCCGCCACTGCTAATGGTGAAAAGTGAATTCAATAAATGTCTGGAATTAAGAGTCTAATGATGACCATGAATCCAGTGTCCACTGTCAGGAAAAACCCATCTGGTTCACTACTGCCCTTCCGGGAAGGAAACTCCCATTCTTACCTGGTCTGGCCGACATGTGACTCCAGATCCACAGCAATGTGGCTGACTCTTAACTGCTCCCTGGACAATTAAGGATGTGTAATATACGTTGCCTGGTCAACAACACCCTCATCCCATGAATGAATAAAGGAATAAAGAGTAAAGGAACTCAAGGTGTTGTTCTTTCAGCTTGCATGGGGCTTCTCTGAACACTGTTGGAACTGACATTAATGAGAGCTTGACAGCAGAATCATATATTAGGTTGGCAAACTATTTTAAGCTGTCACAGATATTTGCAGACTGAATGGATGTATTCTGCAAAGTAGCGACGCAGTTTGCTTTTGATCTCCCCAGGACAGGAGATCACATTGTAAGCATTGGATGCTGTACACTGGATGGAAATAAGTACAAGTAAATTGCTGCTTCACCTGGAAGCAATGTTTGGCTTTTGGACAGTGAGGAGGGAAGGGGTTAATAGGTAAGTGTAACCTAAATGCCATGTTAGGATCAGTATTTTGGTCAGTGTGTATTTTGGGGATTAATGATGATTAAAAAAAGTTTAATTTTAATATAATTAAAATACCACTAGGCAATGGTAAGATGGCTGAATTTCAATTCAATAATAATATCTGGAATTAAGAGTCTAATGATGACCATGAATCCAATGTCCATTGTCAGGAAAAAACCTATCTAGTTCACTAATGCCCTTTTGGTAAGGAAACTCCCATTCTTACCTGGTCTGGCCTACATGTGACTCCAGACCCACAGCAATGTGGTTGAGTCTTAACTGCCATCTGGGCAATTAGGGATCGGCAATAAATACTGCCCAGTCAGCGACGCCCTCATCCCATGAATGAAGAAAGAAAAAAAGCTTTAAATTATTGCAAGAATATTAAATGACTTATGTTAAAACAAGATCTGTTCATGACACGGCCAAGAAAAGATTGATTATCGACATGCAACTCTTTTCAGCACACAGCAACAGCAGGTAGTAAGAAGGGGAGAGATTTCTGGTCAGCCACATGATGTGAAGAAAGTTGGAACTTCTACCATCACTACCATAACTCTACACTACTGTGTGCATTTAAACATGCACATTGCCACAACTTAACTCAAAGAGAGATCTGTAAAACAAAACAATGACCACGAACCTCTGTTGCAGTTATGTTCTATTTTACCAACCACTCATTACAAAAGGTAAATAACATCTTTGCTAACTAAAATGAACAGTAATTGTAAAAGTAAACAAAATGGAAAGTCCAAGCAGATCTTGCATTCCTTATGTCTCTAGAAATTAAGGTAGTATTTATTTGAAGAAGCCAAAAATTATACAGATAGCAACATGTAAGATAACAAGGTGTAGAGCTAGATGAACACAACAGGCCAAGCAGCATCAGAGGAGCAGGAAAGTTGACGTTTTGGGTCGAGACCCTTCTTCAGTTATCTCAGATTCTCCAGCATCTGCAGTTCCCACTATCTCAGATAGTAACATGTCATGCCTTTGTGAAAATGGAAAGTTTAACTGATCCTTTTAAATTTTTTGACAATGTAATATTCATTGTGGATAGAGCGATACTGATGGATGTTGTGAATTTTGATTTCCAAAAAGCATTTGATAAAATGCCATATCAAAGGTGGCCACACAAAATAAGAACATATGATATAGGGTGTAATCATTTCATATGGATAAAGGGATGGTGAGATAACAAGGAGTAGAGAGTAGGGATGGATGACCCTTTTTGGATTGACAAGCTGCAATTAGTGAAGTGCCACAGGGATCAGTGCCAGATCCTCAACTATTAATCTATAACAATGATTCGTAAGAGAATCTGAATAAATAATAAGAAAAAATGCCAACTTCATCAAAATAGTTAGGAAATTAAGTTGTCAAGAGGAGGTCAAGACAGGATATAGTTAGGTTACTTGAGTAGGCAAAATTTTAGCGGGGAGGTATAATGTGGGTAAATATGAACTTCAGTTCGAAAAGAAGATTAAAATTGGAGTATACTATTTGAATGGAGAGTGATTGCAGGACTGCATTTGAAGAATCCAGGTGTCCTTATGGGCAAATCATGAAGTCACTATCTAGATATAGAAAGTGTTTAGAAATTCAAGTCGAATGCTGTCATTTATATTCTATTTCTCTTGCCCTTGTATACGGCATTGGTGAGAGTACATGAGGAGTACTATATGCAATTTGGTTTCCTTATTTTAGAAAAGGTTTTGATTAAAATCAGTTCATAAATGTTTTACATGACTTATTGGTGCGGTTTGATTCGATTTGATTTATAATCATCACACGTACCAAAGTACAGTGAAAAATATTGGTTTGTGTGCTAACTGGACGAGTCATACCTTACATAAGTACATCAGGATAACAGAACAGAATGCAGAATATAGTGTTGCAGCTACAAATAAGGTACAGAGCAAGATCAACTCCAACATATGAGAGATCCGTTCATAAATCTCAACACAGCGGGGAAGAAACTGTTCTTAAATCTGTAGGTAACAAAGTGTGAAGCTGGATGAACACAGCAGGCCAAGCAGCAGCCTGAAACGTCAGCTTTTGTGCTCCTAAGATGCTGCTTGGCCTGCTGTTTTCATCCAGCTTCACACTTTGTTATCTCGGATTCTCCAGCATCTGCAGTTCCCATTATCTCTGATTTTAAATCTGTAGGTACTGTGTTTTCAAACTTTTGTTTTTTCTGCCCGACAGAAGAGGGTAGAAGAGAATATAACCACTGTGGGAGGGGTCTTTGATTGTGTTGGCTGCTTTCCCAGGGTTGTGGGAAGTCTTGACTGAGTCAATAGAAGGCTGGTTTTTGTGATGGACTAGACTGCTTACAAAACTCTCTTTAATTTCTTGCAGTTTTGGGCACAGCAGTGATACAAAGCTGTGATGCATCCAGATCAAATGGTTTCTATGGTACACCTGTAAAAATTGTGAAGCGGCCTTGTGGACATGCCAAATTTCCGTAGCCTCTGAGGACATTGGGGTGTTGGCGTGCTTTCTGGATGAGTGACTTGTGAAAAAAGGTTGAACAGTTTAGGCCTACATACACTAGAATGTTTCAGGATAAGAAGAGATGTTATTTAAACATTTAACACATTTTTCAGACTGGATTGGGTGGATAGCATGTTCCAATACTAATCAGCATGGATTAAGAATAAGTGATCTCCATTTTAAGACAAAGATGTGATTGTGTTTTCTCTTAAATGATTGCTAGTCAGTAAAAATTTCTTCTCCAGAAGGTCATGGACCCTATGTTTTTAAATTTGCTCAAGGCTTATTTATGTGTGTTTTTTTGTTCATACGAGAATCAGAAGTTTTGGGTGCAAAGATGAAAGTGCAGCTGAGACCACAACCAGATCTGCCATGAGCTAATCAAGTTATGGAGCAGGCTTGAAGAGGAACAGGAACAGTCAGTTGCCCAAGTCCTATGTTAAATGAAAACATGGCTACTGATCAGTTTGTTTCCTATTAAGTAAAGGGTTTTAGCTTCCCTTGGTCCTCCTGATGTTGCCAGCAAGTAAGCTTTCAAAAGGGATGTCACATCCATAAATTGCTGACAACATGTCTCTGCTGAAGAGTTTTCTGTTTCGATCAGCTGTGAAGAATAACTTTGCAATTTGGTCTGGCAACTTGCCACTTCAGTGCTATGAGGTCAGACTTGAAGAACTTGATTGCAAGTAGCTGAAAGAGACAGTAGTCCCAGGAGTCAGCGAGAGATGGAACATACTACACTGGAAAATGATAATTCCTGGCTAGAATTAGTCTTTTAAGATTAGCATCTGATTATTAATTGGAACAGAAAAATGGTACATGCTAAACTGCATAAATCCTAAGAAATCTTCATGGTGGCTCAGTGGTTAGCACTGCAGCCTCACAGCACCAGCAGCCCAGGTTTTATTCCACCTTAGGGCGACTGTCTGTGTGGAGTCTGCAAATTCTCCCTGTGTCTACATGGGTTTCCTCTGGTGCTCGGGTTTCCCCTGGGTGCTCTGGTTTCCTCCCACAGTCTAAAGATGTGTAAGGTAGGTGGATTTGCCATGCTAAATTGGCCATCATGTTCAGTGGTGGGTAGATTAGGGGGTTTATGAGGGATGGGGCTGGGTGGCATGCTCTGAGGATCGGTGTGGACTCGTTGGGCTGAAGGTCCTGGTTCCGCACTATAGAGATTCTATGAAGTTCTATCCAGCTGAGAAGGCCATCAATTTATCTGGATCATAGCCCAGGTCAAGCATAGACATGCACAGGGCTTCTGAGAGGCAGAGTTCTCTACCCATAATGCAATCAAAAGACATACAGGATTGGAGCCAATGTACAAACCATACAGGTCAAAACTGGAAATAATACTACTCACCATAATGGACCAGTCAGTATAAATTCCAAGTTGGAGTAGAATAACATTGCTTCAGCAAAGGCTCCACTGACTGTGTTACCTAGCATGGTGATGAAATGTTTGAATGAAATCAAGCCACCTCAGCCAGCAAGTCAACATCCTGGCCCTCAACGTGAGCTACAGAAGAACTTTGCTGAAACTTTAATCACAGCAAAGCAGCTGACTCTTAGCTGTACTCTGAAATGGCCAAACAAACAAATCATTTCAAGGCCAATTCTGAATAGACAACAAATGCAAACCTCACTGCTGACAGCTATATATCAGAAGAACAAAGCAAGATCTACATCCTCAAAAAACTCCAATAGGTTTTTCAAACATGATTTCATTGAATCTCTACAGTGTGGAAACAGACCATTCAGTCCAACAAGTCCACACCACCCCTCCGCAGAGCACCCCACCCAGGCCCATTACGCTAATTTCCTCAGGTCTAACCCACCCAAAACATCCCCAGGCACTATGGCCAATTTAGCATGGCCAATCCACCTACCCTACACATCTTTGGACTGTGGGAGGAAACCAGAACACTCAGAAGAAATCCACACAGACATGGGGAGAACATGCAAACTCCACACAGACAGCTCCCCAAGGCTGGGATTGAACCCGCATTTCTGGCATTGTGAGGCAGCAGTGCTAGCCACTGAGCCACCGTGCTGCCCTTCACCTTCTCTCTCACAAATCCAAGTTGACTTTATGAAAAGCCAGTGGTATTGCATGAGTGTCTTCTGTACTACAATATCATTTATCACTGATTTTCCCAACAATCCATGTTAGACTAACCAGTATCAGTTTCCTCCCGCCCTCCATTTTAAACAGTACAGTTACATTTGCCAATTTCCAATTAACTAAAACTGTTCCAATATCTATATAATAGCAGACTCTCGTTCATGTTGGACTATTTCACTTTCTATCCTACTGCAACATTCTATCATGTTCTGCTCCCTTCAATAATCACTCATAACAAGATTATTAACCAACTCCTCATTCATTGAACAAAATCAAATCTAGGGTGTTCTGTTTCCTCATTGGTTCTTCAGGATACTGTCTGAAAAGACTCCTTGTATCCACACCAGGAATTCATCAGACACAGTCCTTTTGCTAATGTGGTTTGCCTATCCCATTTGTGGATTGATGTCACCTATGACTACCATTGCATCTTTGTTGCGTGCCTCTCTAATATCCCTTTTACTGTAATTTCTTACATAAGTTCTACTGTTTGCAGGCCTACAGACAGCCATCATTAATGTTTTCTATGCCTTATTACTTCTTAGATCCACCAGATAGATTTCACGTCTTGATTTTCGATGCCAATATTCTTTGTCCTTATTGCACTCACTACCTCTTTCACTATCAATGAAACTCCATCACTTTTTATTTTTCCCCTGTACTGCCTAAAGGCTGAGTTCCCTTGGATGTTCAGTTCTCAGCCCTGTTCACTCTATGATCATTTCTCTGCAATGGCAATCTTTTCATTTCCAGTTTGCAATAATTTACATGGTTGATTTGTCTACTCAGTTGTGAATACTCTGTGTGATTGAAGAAAACATCTTTCGGCATTTTTTTCTGACATTGTTTTAAACCACAGCTGTATATGCTGCCAGCCCTTATTTCCTCACTGTTCAACAGCTGCTTTCTACTTTAATAGCTTTCATTTCCATCTTTACTTCCCTCACTCTTGACTTCCCACTCAGGTTTCATCTCCTTGCCACTCTGATACAGCATTTCTGGTAAAGCAGGCTTTGCCTTAGAAAGAAAACAAAACATTTGATCTGTCTTTCCAAGACTAACACACAATGTGAGGTAAACTAATGAATATCATATTTCAAAAAACAGAAGGTCAGTTTACGTAATGATTTATTGTGCATAATATCTCGGACTACTATTAGTGGAAAATAATCTTCAAAATAATAATGTAACAAATTTACTTCTGATTGTTCTGTTGGAGTCTTTTCGAATGATTTGTCAATCTCATAATTCAGCCTCGAACAAATTGTAGGATCTACTGTCAAAAGAAATCTTCTTACTGACTTAACAGTCTGTCCCAATTACACTAATGGTGTTGTGCATAGTGAAAAAACCAGGTTATTTTAGGAGAGACTATTGTGCACCTAACATGAAGGAGAAAATCCTTAAAGCAATAATGTGCAAGATTAAGAAGATACATTGTTTAAAAAAATACATGAATGCATTTTGTATTTTTTGTACTTCAGATATCACAAGTTGTTCAATGGATATTTGTGTTATTCTAATATGAAGAAACAAAAGCAGATCATTAAACTACATCAAATTATGCTTTCTAAGTGTTTTCTCACATGTTCTGATAATTGTGAAGAATATCACTAGAGATTGGTTTGTCTTTGTCTTGCAAGTCATGTCTGGGTCATAATTTTTGTCTTTTTTTCTCCCAATTTTAACAAGGAATCACGACAACTTCACACAGGCAGGCGTTTTGTCATTAAGTCACCCATTATTTACACATGGAAAGTCCTTGTCTCTGATCCAGGTCCCTCAGAGCTAGCTCTCAGATTGAACGCAATCTCTGATGCTCCTGTTTATTTCTGTCAGCCAGAGCTCCTTGATTGAGCCAGATTAATAACCCCAAACAGCGAACCCACTCTAGTAGGTTCACCTGGCTGACCTTGATAAAATCATGATAGAATTCAGTTGAATTTTCAAAGTTATACCTGTTAATAGTGTCCTGAGCAGTTTTTGTGCTCCTGAGATGCTGCTTTATTATTATCTATTATTCAGGTAAATTATAATCACTTTGATTTCTCTATTTAAAACAACTGACAGGGGGAAAAATGGTAAAATGAGGAGTTCAAAACCACACTGGAATTATGCATGTAAGGCTTATTTTCATATGTGAAGATAAGAGATTCCCTGTTGTAAAAGTTTGATACATCTTGTTCAAAATATTATAGATTTGGGATGATATGCAATGGGCTTCTGATATCTTGTAACATCTGCCAGAGTCTTAAAGCAATGTGATTCACACTCACCTTGGAGAACAAGTGACTTAATTGTCAACAGTTTTCTTCCAGAAATTTCAAATCAAAAGAAAATGAGGAGAAATTTTCATTTGAATTTTTGTCAAGGTCTTTTACATATCTAAATACCTACAAAATAATTTTGCCAGAACTGTCACTCTTCCTCTTGAAAACATATCTTTAATAAACTTAAGATCTCTCTTTAGTCACAATTTACTTGTTTTCTCTTTTCCTTTACTGTCATAAATCAATATCCTTTCTGAACATCATTTGATTCTGTAAGCTGACATATGCTGATGTCGAAGTATGATATACTTTCCAAAATTAGTGGTTGGCTTCCATTCTGCTGGAAACATGCATTTTTTCAATGCTTTTTGCACTATCCCTCAATTAAATTGAGTTTATCAAAATATTAACATATGGTCACAGCTGCTGTAGACAAGTACTACTGTTGATAATTTTCTTGCCCAGAAACATCAGTGTAAAGACAATTGCTCTTTTATCTGGTAATGCATCTGATACCTTTCCATGAGTTGTTGTACATCACAGGAGTACCATTGAATATTAAGTGAAAATTAAACATTTCTTCCTTTGAGGATATTAGTGCGAGGTTCCATAACCCAGAAAAGGCTCATTGGATAGTGAAATCTGATGTATGTGGTTGTAGTTTTATTTATAATAAAACAACACAGCTTCACCTTAATGTTTCAAATTACTTTATGATCAAGATAAATAAAATACCATGGCAACTGTGACGTGATTGAGTATTTAATCAGGCTGGTTGATTTATTATGTTGTTTGCATTCAGGTATTGCACTGTCCTGCATATCCAAAAATCAGTATTGTCGGGTTTCCAGAAACAGAATGATAAAATACTGTCAAAATCAATTCAAAAAATGCAAGATCATTGGATTAACAGAAAACTCATGCTCTTGTATTATTGCCAATGCCTGTTAAAGACAGAAATGTGTTTTTTTTTAAAGATCTAACTAAATTGGCAAACAACACAGCATATTGTCATTTGCTTTGAGGTTCTCGGTGCCAAATTCTACTACTTGTAATGCATTGCTGATTGAATGCTGAGTTAAAAATCCTCCTGCAGCAATGCAGACTAGACATTTATTGGTTCAACAAATGGCCCTTCACAATTATAATGTCAGCTGTATATTTATTAAAAGAGTATTTTCCTGATTAAACAAAGAATTTACAGTATATAGCCAATCAGAGGAAAACCATCAGTGCTCTTCCTCTTGCATGGTTGACTATTTTTTTCCTTTCTTTTCATATCAATATCAAATTAAAATTGAATACTGATCATTTTGTGATAGATTACAAGCTCAAGGGACTTACTGAGTCCGACAGCATGAGGCAGATAAAAATGCAATTGCAGTGGCATGGCCAATTAATTAGGCTGGAATCTTTTATTTGCTTCTGCATATTTTTGAGCTTATTAACTTACCCAAGACAGTTCTCTCCACTATCGCTGCATAACCACTAGACTCAAATATACAGTATATATCTTATCATTCTGAAATGGGTTTCAATTCATGGCTAAGAAAATTGCATTTTATAAAAAAATACACTGTTCCCAGATAAAGGTGTAGAGCTGGATGAAAACAGCAGGCTAAGCAGGATCAGAGGAGCAGGAAGGCTGACATTTCGGGCCTCGATCCTTCTTCAGAAAATGAAGATGGGTCTAAGCCTGAAATGTCAGCTTTCCTGCTCCTCTGATGCTGCTTGGCCTGCTGTGTTCATCCAGTTCTACACCTTGTTATCTCAGATTAGCGAGCATCTGCAGTTCCTACTATCTCTGATACACTGTTCCCAAATGTTTTTGCTCTAATATAGTGAAACTGCTAAATAATAATATGTAAAGAAGAAAATATCTTCACTGACATAACGGCTTTCACAACCTGAGGGTGTTCTGAAGTGCACTGCAAACAATTAAATACTTTTGAGCTGTAGCCACGAATGTAATGTTGGAAATATGGCAATCAATTTGCTCACAGCAAGGTCCAACAAATAAGTGATGATGATTGTGCTATTTTTAGTGGGCTGAGGTACAGAAACCAGCAGAAAAAAATTGTTTCCATATTTTATTTGAGATGACATAAGTTAAATTTCTTTCCGACTTCGTTCATTCCCATGCTTAATGACTAAGTTAAAAAATATATACAACAGCAGAAGATTGGTGGATAACTCATATTATACCTATATTTAATAACGGAGAGGCTCCATGTCTGAAGACATATAGTCAAGGTATCTTAACATCAGATGGTAAGTGAAATAATGGATTTCCTGATGACAGAAGAAAACAAAAAATCATTGAGCATTCAAAACAAAGGGAAGCAGTCAGCATTAAGTTCAATTGAGAACATCTTATTTGATCATTTTCACTGAAGTCTTGGTAAATGTAACAAAAATAGTAGTCAAGGAAAATGCAAGAGAAATCATTTATCCAGAATTCCAAAAACCTTTGATAAGGTGCCAATATAAGGTTAATGTATAAGGTCAGAGTATATAAAGTCACAGGTCATGTAGCAGAATGGACAGCCACTGACTGCAAGACATAAAGAAGGATGTATGAGTAAAGGGTAACCATTAGAGGGAGAAAGGTAGGCTCCCATAACCAATCATTATTTGGTCTACTGCTGTTCACAATTTATATTAATGATTTTGAGTTAAGAACCAAAAACCCAGCTGGTTTTTAAACATACAGATGACTTAAATTGTAAAGAGAGGGGAGGAGAATTGGAGAGGAGAGATTAAAAAGGATAGAGAGAAATGAGAAGATGCAGTGAACTTGAAAAAAATACTTGGCAAATACATCTTATAAGAGTATGATATTATGTTTTCGTAGAAAAATAAGGAGGTTGAATATTACTTGGAAAATAGGATCGAGTTGGGGTACAGGAGCAAAGATGTCAGGAGTACAAACATATGAATTGTGAAATGCAACAATGCCAATTAATAAGAGCATGATAAAAGAGCAAACCAAACAGTCAAGTATATTTCAATAGGGATAAAATTGAAACTGAAAGGAATTATCCAAAACCTAACTGATTCATGACTAGACTACGCTTGGAGAACAGTGTACACTTCCACTCACTGTATTATAACAACGATAGAGACAAGGTGAAGGTATGTAAATATTATTTAGTATTACAATCTCTGTAAACATTAATTGTTGAATTTTTAAAGAAACACAAACTTAAAGTTAACGACTCAAAGCAAGATGAAACAAGATTTCAAATGTTAGCATACCTTTATTGATATAATTAAAACCCTTATCAACAAAGTCCTGGGAACAATGTATTCTTTAAATTATCAATTGTTTCCCTTTGCTTCTAACATGACAAAAGAATCGACTTCACAGATTTTTTTCTGCATTGTGTTACAACCAATTAGGGGGGAGAATCAGTTCCCCACTTTGTAGCCCCTTTTAAAGTGTGTCTCCTTCGTATCAAATGCAAAGACCAGAAGAAACCCACTAACACATAAACAACATCCTCATCGGAATAAAATTCACAAAAGCAGTAGAGAAATACTTCCACCTACAATTCCTGGACATAACGGTGGGATGTCAGAACAACGGGGATCTCCACAGTAATGTTCATGGAAAGACAACACGTACGAACCCCATACTTAATTACACCAGCAACCTCACCGACACCCAGAAATGGAACTGCATCAGGACATTATTCAAACGAGCCACAACACAACTTGGAATTGCACAAAGCAGAACAGGACCACTTATATGGAGTTTTTAAAAGGAATGCATACCCAAAATGCACAACGGGCCATTACTTCCATGACAAACCACAGCAAAAAGGCACAATACAGCCAGACACATTAGTCACCCTACCGCATATCAGGGACATATCAGAGATGACCACAACACTACTCAGACCCCTAAATATCAGGGTAGGCCATAAAACCAACAATCACCCTGTGACAGCTAATGACGAACATAAAGGATTCCATACCCACAACCAATAAAACTAATACAAATACACAAATATACAAAGTATACAAAATACTATGCCAGGTCTCTGAGAAATATTACATAGGCCAAACAGAACAAAAACTGACAATAAGGATACATAAATGCCAACTCACCACCAAGAGATACATCCAATTCTCACTGGTCTCAATACACACAAAGAAGGACACATATTCAACTGGGGGACAACACATCCACAATGGCAAAAGCCAAACAGAGACATGCCAGCTAATTTCTGAAAGCCCGGCATTCCACCAGAACTCCATCAACAAACACATTGAACTCAACCCGATATGCAAATTACTGAAAAACAGAACCAGACGTGATCATAACTGCCCCAGCAAACTGAGGCATATAAACAACAAGCAGGACAGAACACCAATGCTTCACCAGAGGTACATTGATGATGTTAGCTAGCAGGATGATGAAACATCTGCACTCAAATACACTGGCTCAGCGAGCAAGTCTGCGACATCAATAACCCACACTTCTCATTATCATAACAATTGTAACTGAAGCAGTTATTCAATTGGACAGGTGGGCAGGAATATCCTGACAACAAAGGTAGGACAAATCCAACTCGGCCAATAGCCCCTGGTTTGTTTACTCTCGATCATCAATAAATGTTGGATGGGATGTTAAAAATGCCATTAATTAACATTTGCAAAGACATAACCTGCTCAATGAAGCTATATTTGTATTCCTTGAGGGTCACTCAGCTCATGAGCTCATTACAACCTTGGTTCAAGCATGAGCAGGGAGATAAACTCCAGACACGAGTCAAGAGTGACTGTCTTTGATATCAAGTCAGATTTGACTAAGTGTGGCACGATGAACTCGAGCAAAGCTGCAGACAACTGGAATTAAGGGAAAGCTCTGTGCCTCTTGGAATCATATATAGCAAGTTGGTGTGGTTATTGGCAGTCAATCATCTCAATTCAAGACATTTCTGCAGGAGTTGCTCAGCATCATGTCCTAGGCCAAACCTTTCTTCAGATGTTTCATCAATGGCCTTCCCTCCAACATAAGGTCAGAAGTAGGACTGTTCAATGATGATTGCATAATGTCCAATATCATTTGTGATTCCTCAGATACTGGCCCAGGACACCTTCATATGCAGCAGGACCTAGATAACTGCCAGGCTTGAGCTGGTAACTGACATGTAATATTTATGCCATACCACAACCTTCTTCAACAGTACAGAATCTGTCCATCCTCCTTAACATTCAATGGTAATGCTCTCACTGAATTTCCTCCTTTAGGAATATTCTTGCTGTTACCAGAAACTGAACTGGACCAGCCACTTAACATTGTGATTACAAGAGCAGGTAAGAAATTCACCAATGGATGACTGACCTCCTATCTTTATAACACTCACCCAGTGCCAAAAGGCATATGTTTTAAGTGTGATGCAATAATCATCACATGCCTGAATCGGTGCAGCTTCAACAACACCATCTCCTGTCATTTTCAAAATTTACTCCCTTCACCTCTGATGCATAGTTACAGCAGTGTGTATGATCTACAAGCTCCACAGACAATATCCTCCAAACCTGTTACCACTTAGAAGGGCAAGGGTAACAGTTTCTGGGAGTACCAACAATTCCCTTACAAATCTCATACTATCCTGATTTGGAATTATACCACTAGTCCTTCACTGTAGTTGAATCAGAATCCTTGAATTCCTATCCAAACAGAACTTTGGGTACTGCCTACACTCTAAAGACAGCAGTAATTGAAGGAGGAAGCTCACCATTAACTTCTTCAAGGAAATTAGGAATATGCAATAAATGTCAGCCCCATCAGTAATGCCTGTGTACAAAGAATAACTTTTTTTTTCGCTCCCAGGCTCAGAACAAAATTATTCTTAGGTTCTGAGGGTTTGCTTTTGTTCTTTGGTTTTCTCAGCCTAGGAACTCAATCTCAGAACTGACTTTCACTGCAGATTATTTTCCTCAGAGACTGTACACCACAAAAGAACTAGGTGAAATCTCAAGATTCATTTTAATTCCTCACGAACTTTAGCTCTCTAATCTGAGCACCATGTCAATCCCATGTTCCTGCTCAATGAGCCACAGCATCTAGCTGCTCTCTCTCTCTTTCCTAGTCCTGCTAGACCAACCTTATCTGTTTGTTTTCAGTGATATATTAGGCCTTTCCCACTTCAAAGCTCATCGCCATGGCAACAAGAATCACATGGATCTTCCATCCAGGTAAAAATGCTAACCTGCTGTCCTTGAGACCTCAAGTCTCATTTTTTTTCTTGGAAATAAGTTGAATATTTAAACACATGTTTTGCAGTTTAAAATGGGAAAATGTGAGGTGTTATTTTGTGAAGGGAGAATAAAATTTTTAATTATTAAAATGATGAATGGCTACACATTTTGGAGATGCAGAGAGTTCCAGATTTTCTATTGCGTGAGTCACAAGAGTTAACATGCAGGTACATCAAGTGATTAAGAAGGCTGAGAGAAAACTAATTTTTATTGTGATAGGAATTGAACATAAAAATTAGGAGGATACAGGGCACTAGTGAGACCACATCTTGAATACTGTGTGCCATTTGGGTCTCCTTATTAAGGAAAGATGTAAATATCCTGGAGACAGTTCAGAGTAGATTTAATAGACTGGCCTGAAGTAGGTGGATTTATAAGGAAAGATAAGGTGGGACTTACTTTCACCAGTGTTTAGACAGGAAGGGGTGACTCGAAGTTTAAAAAAATGGTGCATGGTCTTAACAAATTGGACTTGGAGGTATGTTTACTCTGTGGCTGAGTCCAGAATGAGGAGACACTGTATTTATGTTAGAGATAACCCTATCCTGGACTTGACACTTACTAGTCTCCAATCAGAAATAAAGTACAGATAAAGTTGCTGTTTGCTACAAACCAACAGGGAGACTTACCCCAAAGCTGTGCAGCACAAAAACATGAAACAAGTCTGAACTTAGCTGACGAGTGTGACTCAGTGCTCATGACGCTCAGGTCATTATGGAACATTGTTTCCAACATAACATACCTCAACTATAATTTTTAACACACCCTTTTAGGGCAGAGACTGGGGACAAATTTCTCTCAGGTGGTTTTGCAATGTCGAAACACTTGGAAAGCAGCAGAAGTGGGGACAATGAATGTTTTTAAGGTGGAGTTGGATAGATTCTCATTCAGCAAGGAAATCAGAAGTCAGTGGGAACAGATTTAAATGTGGGATTCAAAACACAAACAAATCAGCCATGATTTTCTTAAATGGCACGGCAGGCTTAAAAATGCTAAATATTCTACTTCTGCTCCTAATTCATACGTACATGCAGTCTTAACCAAATAGATTCTAACATAATAAAGTGTGAAGCTGGATGAACACTGCAGGCCAAGCAGCATCTCAGGAGCTCCTGAGATGCTGCTTGGCCTGCTGTGTTCATCCAGCTTCACACTTTATTATCTTGGATTCTCCAGCATCTGCAGTTCCCATTATCTCAGATTCTAACATATTTCTGGGATTTTGGAGATTGTTACAATCATGATACATGTAGATTACTGAATTGTAACTTCTAACATGTATAGATTCTTAGCACCAAGGCTTTTCATGGACTAAAATTCTGAAAAGGAAGAAATGTGGACTTAAACTTGCTGCATTATTTGACCACATACTGATGCAAGTTTCAGGAAATCCATGTGAAATAAACCAAACCAGTGGCACTGAAAGGACTATTTTATCTAAAATATGGAAACCAAACACTAACAACAAATTCGGATTTCTTGTTTAATACACAGATTTAAGTAATTTTGCAGACTGGAAAATGAAAGGCTCATCTGCCAGTCAGCCAGCTCGGAAAGACAATGGAGCTAGACTTCAGAAAAGATCTCAAACTATATTTCAAATGCTACTTTTGAGCAGCAGAACTAAACCACAAAGAAAAAGATGAAAAATTGCAACAAGCGCTTGAGCATTTTCTGCCCCTACCCACCCCCCAAAGCCAACTTATTTCTATCATTATCACAGAAAACAATGCCCATTTAAAAAGCAAATTTTGGAGACGACCTGTGAACTATTACTCTAAAACTTGTGTGTTTTATCTACTGCCGAGGCTACAATCTACTCTTGAACAGTCATAAACACAGAAATGTTGGAGAAACTCACAGGTCTGGTAACATCTGTGGAGAAAGAAACAATTGATGTTTCAAGTCTGGCATGACAATTCTTCAGAAATGAGTTTGTTTCAGAATTCAAACTTCTGCATTATTTTGCCTTTGTTAAACTGTCATCTGAGATCAATTAAGAATCTAAAATCTCAGGGTTTTGAAAAACTCTTTCATCGTGTAACCTGTATTCTCCTGGTCTGTACCAGACGACCTCTCTTAACAAACACAGTGAAAGCTGGAGAAACTCAGCAGGTCTGTTTACACCTGTGGAGAGAGAAGCAAAGTTAACACTTGAGTCCAGTACGACTCTTCTTTGTATTTTTATCCTTTTGACAGAGGAGGGCAAAGGAAATACATGGCGCAGAGGCTCAGTGTAAAATACAGAACTTGAATTTTTTGAAAATCTCATGGAATTGAGACTGATTAAGACTCAAGACTGATAACTGCCCATGTCGTGAAGGGCTCCACTTTCCAAGTGTTTATTTTTACGTTTGCGTGACAAACTTACACAATTTTACTTCAAAAATGTGATGGTCCTGAATTCAATTTCCTGTACGAATACATTCCAATTTCTAACAACAGTCTGCCTAGATTTTCTCCTCACCAAAGTGATAATTTTGAATGAAAGATCCCATATCACCTTCTCGCTTAGCTAAGGAAACTGCTTATTTTTCCTTACTCTATCAAACCCCTGATTAATTTTAAGAGTTTTCTTAAATCTTTCATTCACCATCTCTGATTTCATACACATAGCACCTACCATCATACTTTTGAATGTTGTAATATGATTCCCACTTCAAAGTATCAAACAGCAAACGGTACAGTGACTCTGGAATAATTAGTATTTTGTGACACTTTAATTTGAGTCAGCGATCTTCTGTTCCCACATACATAAACAAAATCAAATCCTGTTGGCTTGTTCACAGTTTTATCCACTTTAGAAATTTGAGCATTTGATGCCTTCCTTATCTGTTTGCCAGCTATAGAATGGGTTTTTCTACACTTTTTCAAAATATATCATCTCCCTGTTGGTCACAATAAATTTCATCTGCCATAGTCTTTCCTTTATTATAAAACTTGTTAATACTTTGCTATTTGTTTGTAGTGTTCTCGACAGTTTGCTTATCTTACATCCTACTTTTGCATCACTTGCAAATTAGAATAATACATATTGTCTGACCAAGTTCAAATCATTCCATGTATCAAGAATAAAAGTGGACCCAGTAATGATTCTGGTGAAGACCATTCGAAAGTCCTCTCCAATTGTGGCAGTGTCCTGCTCATTTACAACATTAAAAAATGAGTTCTAGAAATCTGAAATAAAAAGCTCAGAAAACATTCTGTAGATTTGATGGAAACTCGTCCACTAGAAATGCTTACTACTTTTCACACTTCACAGATGCTGTATGAGTTATTTCATTCTATTCCTTGGAAGTGAGTTTTTTGTGATTTTGCTGCTGCAGATTGAAAAAAAAAGCACCTATTTTCCAATCAGCTTTTGAAATATCACATTGCTTTTTAACGGTGTTATGTAATTTTCTACACCACAATATCTATTGATGCTACTTTACTGATATTGAACAACAACAACACATGGCTCACAGAAAATGTTGCAGTTATGAAATTTACAAGATTATTCTATTTTGGATTGCAGCTTTAATGTTAGGGTGTATGAGTCATCATGTGACTTGTTCTGCAGTCTGATTGACAGCAAACCTGCGTAACTTGACTTAAACATAGGGCCCTTAAAGGAAGAGCAGGAAGATTGTTCTGAGGAAGGGTCAGCAGACCCAAAGTGTTGACTCTGTTTTTTCCTTCACAGATGCTGCCAGGCCTGCTGAACTTTTCCAGCAACTTTGTTTTTGTTAAAGGTAGACTTGTTTTCTTGTGAATCTGATGACAGCAACTTCTGCTTGAAGACTCTTTTGTCCCAGCATTAACATCCCTTCCCCAGACCAGGAGGCCTGAATTCAAGACCCACCTGCTTCAGAGGTGTGTAATAACATCTCTAAACAGGCTGGTCAGAAAAACAGGTTAAATTGAAAAGAACACAGCATTTTCTGGGGTTCCCATGAGCAGACTTTGAGTCTTCCAAAGTCCCAGAAATGTATTGATGTTCCCGACTTGTCAACAGTCGTGCAGTAAGTTATCCATTTACTTACAAGGTAAAGGGGAGCAGGAATCATAGACAACTATTTAACATTAAAACAACAGAGAAATGATAATGTGTCTCAGACTGCCGTGGGAAAAGGGCAGAAGAAGGCATTTTTGATGTCAAGTTACTGACTTCCCTATAAATCAATGAATACAGTAGACAGGCACGCATGTCTGTGTAAAGAGTGACAATAAAAACCTTATTTTGTGAGCTGCAATGTGAGAGGCAGAAAGTCTGTCTTTGAAGAGATTCTTCTGCAACCTTCTTCACATTCTGGGAGGTTTCTTTTTAATGAGAGTTGGCTTGTGGAACAATCGTTATTGGAACAGCATCACAAATGGTGGTGAATGAAGGGAACCTTGCAAAGTACCTGGAGACAGTCACTGAAAGTAGAGTGAGGATACAATAACCCATTAAAAGTTGGCAGCAACTGTGGACTATGTGATTTCATGAGAAAAAAATATTGTGTGATAAGTATAACAGGAATTCCTCTAGCCTATAAAGCCCTTCCTGTTTCAGTTTTGCAGAATTCCTTGTTGAAGCTAACTGAGCAAAACAGCTTCTCCCTATGAGAGGAGCTTGTTTAGTATTGTTAAGAAATATATTACCTCAGTATTAAGAAGCTTAGCTTGGAAGTTCCAGACAAGAAGAATTTGTTTAACCCTGAAGGAGTTATTTGAAGTCTCATCTTATTTTGTATGAAGACTTGGGGAAAAGGTGATCAGATTCTCAACATTTGAAAGTAAAGCATCAGGTAACTTAAACCCTGTAGCTATGGTAGGTAAGTGAATTCAGTCTGGTGTTTCATTGGTGTAAAGAGATGACATTGGGATTAATGGAATCATATTTTGCAAGTGTTTTGAAATCTTGAAACATGCATTTTCATTAAATAGTTTGGAATATTCTGTTTTGTTTGCATTTCTTTTGCATACTAAACTTGTTTTGTAATTAAAATCAGATTGGCAACATGGTGTGAATAAAAATCTTGCTAAATTTTTGAACAAAAATACATCAAGAAAGATTTCAGTCTTAGATATGGACTTGTCAGACAACAACAACTGGTCCATTAAAAAATGGTCTTTCAACAAATGTTGTAAAATGTTAAGGCATATTACTGTTAATTGCTGATGGAAAATTTCTTCACTAATTAATCAACAAATATTTGACTAATGCATGGCACAGCATGCAAGGGAAACGTCTTACATAATTGCATTGCCTCGTTACTAAACAAGTTTAAGCTTAGCTAACATGACCCTTTATTTCTTACTTATGGATTAAAATGCGATAGGTTTCAATACTTTAGTCTTTTTTCATTTGTTGCAATTTGTACTGCTGTTAAATTGAAAATGAAATAAAAGGTCAAGGTTGAAATAAAATGACTTGTTCGAAATGGACAATAGCAATCAGCAACACTTTTATATCTTGCTTCTTTCCTGTGATTGATCTAATACATTATAACTTATTTTAATAATATTTTTCAGCATTATCTCAGTCACAAAATGGCATTTTCCAACTTTTAAACATTCTGATGATCGAATATGGCAAATAAATGTCAGTTTAATTTTTCAGTGCATTAACCAAGACAACTTGCCTCTGTTGCTTATGAGTGAATAATGTGTCAAAGAACACATGATTCCCCATAACCTCACAGCTGATATGACCAATTTATGTCAATTAATTAGAGCTGATGATTTAGCATAAAAAAAGGAAGCAAACCAGTCAGCCAAACCTCAGCAGAACAGATGTCGACACTGATATTTCCATTGTAGTGGTACTTTCTTTGCTTTCGCAAAATCACAAAAGACCTTGATTATATTTTACTCCATGTGAGGAAATTGTTTTTCTTTTAAGTATATGTCGATCCTCTACATATATGAGCTTTCAAATAATGTCAACATCTTACTTTATCTAACTTTAAAAAATAATGAAAACATGCTCTTTTGTGCAAACTGTACAATTAACTTTCATTTAGGAGACAAGCTATCTTGGTTATTGTTTGCTTAAATGCAAATCAGCTGAAAAAGAAAATGATACATGCGCTAACCAACTTACCTACACAAATAAACACCAGCCTGTGAAGCAAACATTTTTAATGTTACTGGTTCAGTTTTGTAATGCAAGACAACTACTAGATCTAAATATCTGTAATGCAAGTAATGGTGACATGCATCCAATGGACATTTCTGAAAATGTCGAATCATTTGCAAGTAGTCATCTTTCTGTGAACACATGCTATGTCACAAGGAAACATGCTGAGGGTTGCACCAAACCATGGGACAGCTGCTGCAAAAATGCGGAATGGTGATTCGTCTACGGCCCTCCTGCTGTTGTACACCAAAGGGTTGATAACTGTCAAATCCCAGACACCGCTGCATGTCAGGAAATAAATATTGTAAGTATAATCTCTAATTCTAAGTGCAGCAGGACCCATCAGAGTGCATCAAATTGTATTAAAAGAAACTGTCCTTTCTTTTCTTGCCTGTCCTACAATGTCAACTGTGAACTGATATGAGATGCGTTTTTATAAATTTTATTAATGGCGTGTGTCTCTTTTTAAAAAGCACTAACACATCATATCTGCTTTCCTAGTAACAAAAACAGCATATTATTGAGTCTTTTTTCATCTTATCTCTATACCAGTCAGTGCTTGTACATAGGTGTTCCTGTCTTGCTTGATAAAAAAAATCTATAATTAGCAGCCACTGCAATGCAAATCAGGGATATTCATAATATTTCATCAAAATTACATGCATTTTTTCAGCCTCTGCACCCACTGCTTGCTTGACCAACAAGTCACTTTCAGAAATATGCCATGTTTCATGTGAATATCACCCAAAAGATTTGCTAGAATGTCCACCAAGAGAGGGTGCTATGGCACCAAGTAAACATAGCCATATGTTGCTGGTAGGTCTGATTGAATTTCTCCATTTTTTGCTTTCAATGCAGAGGGAAGGTTTCATGGAGGAATGAATCTTCCTCTGTCTTATTTGCAACTCATTTGTTGCAAACTTTGAGTTATTTTTGTTTGAAGATTCTGTGCAAATTATTCTCTATTCCTCAAATCTGTGTGTTTGGCCTTTATCTAAAACATCAAAATAAGTGGTCATTTTCTCTCCAGATTGTGTCCCCACAATTCTGTTGTCTTTGCTCCCAAATATATTGACTAAATATTATGCCTTGTGGTTCACAGAGTTCAAGATAACCACTATTTTACACAGGTGCAGCAGATGATGTTGAATGTTTTTCTCACAGCTCACCAAATGCTGCAACTAATACCATTGTTGCTTTGACGCACTGACTGTAGCAGAGAAGTGATGTGGTACATTGGAAATACATTCATATGAGTGCAAAGCAATATAGTTCCTAACACAGTTCAAATAATCTATTATGATTCTACTTGCTGGGATGCAGCAACACAGTTAGTGGTTCTCCTTCAATTTCCAATGAATAAACTTATCTCAATCTTGCAGATAACACATCAGCACTTCCAACAGCATTGTTGGGTAAGTTCTCAGTACCAGGAACCCTGGCTGGTTTTCTCCTCATCAGCCTGGAAGCATGAGGTCAAACAAATTACCCAATCACTTTCAGAAAGAAATTGATGATAATGGCACAGACCTTGGATCAAATCTGTGACTCTTTCAGCTCTACAGGTGAGGTAGTTATTGCATAAAAAATGCTGACTTACAGAGAACTATTCCTTCCTTATTTATGCTGTGTTTTATCATATATTTTGTGCTTCAAATATCACTAATCTTCTGGGGAGATGAACGCTATTATATCAACAACATTATGAATCCAAACAAAGCTGGCTGATTTGGATCCATATGAAGAGAGAACTAAACAGATATTTGTCAAGTCAGTAGAAAACGGATATGGATGAACACACACACATAAACATTTGGATGAAGACCACACACATTGCACATGCTATGTTCGCCATATGTTTCTAAAACAATAATTTCTGTTTTGTCGTGAACATATATCATCACAATCTGTCCACTGGCTTCTCACTGTTCAAAAACAGGTTCCAATAAAAACTGCATTTTCCAAACGTTTACTGGGTAGCATGAGATTTCATAAACACTTATGACAGCAGCAATTAACTTTCAATAATTCCAGCAAATGAAAACAAAGCAAAGAACTGCAAAAACATTCAGGTCATGATGTGCATTGAACTATTTGTTTGGCACCAAATACACCCTATTTTCACTGTCTTACTTTGAAAAATAAGAAGTTTTTTTTTGAAAAACAGTTATCTAAACCTCAGGTGAATGTGGGCGAGACAACAATGGTCATTCAACATTGAGTAGTTGTCCAATGGCCACTGGCCAGGAGGGACTGGATGGGTGATTGACATAGCATTAATGGCTAGCTCCTAAAATAGTACATTAGCTGGGACAGGAGGAAGGCGCAAGGAAATGCAAGGAGACGAGCCATACCAGTCATTCCACCATATCAGACTAAGGGAAGAATAAAGACTGCTGGTATAACAAAGGCCACCACGAAACAGCGCAGGGTGACTGGGACATTGGAGTGACTGTCTCTACTCTTCCATTTAATAGAATGGCTCCTGGATTAATAAAGCATCCTCATTTGTCATAGATCATATATATACTTCATTTCCAGAATTAAGTGGCATAGTACATCGAAACTGCTGCTTCTCAATAAACTATCAGAAAATTGTTATGAATTATTGACTACTGAAACTGGGTAATGGTAATCATGAACTTCACCTGAATCAACATTACTAATTCCTCTTTGTTTTAGTCTACTTTTCTTTTCAGTAACAGAATTTTTTGATGTTCAAACTCATGTTCTGCATCAGGAAAATCATATTCGCTAAGTTGATTTCGTGTTATTCACTGCAGAACTTTTTATATTACTACTAATTGATAAAGTGAATGTACACTGACGTTTGGCAATTCTGTTTTGACAGTGAATTTCATGTCCTCATTTTCAAAATTCTCCCCAGATTCCTAAATGTGATTTCTTACTAACTTGTGCTGCCTCATCTGGACTTATACAGAAGTAGAAATAGTTTCTCATCAGCAACTCTGCCCAAGCATTTTGCCATGATACAGTGCAACTAATAGAATACTTCTCTCTGAACTGCAAACATTTTCTGCCCAGTGAAAAATCATCAGATGATTAGCTCATAATTAATTTAAGATTCTACAACAAAGTGAAGTTTACCTTGAATTTTTCTTTCAGTCTGTGTGATTTCTGATTGTAAGCATTAAAAATACATTTAAAAAAACAGAAGAGCAAAAGGTGATCTATGGACTGAACCTGCGTACTTTCATTTTTGTAAGATAAACTTCTAAAAAGACAGTGAACTCCTGCAGTCAACAAATTATTAGAATTGATAGAGGTGAAAAGAAAAATGAAATAACTGTACCCATGAGGAATAACAGAATGTCAACAAGAAGAAAAGGATACAATGATAGCAAGCCAAAGATAGAATCCATATACAATGAAGTTAAAGATCAATCACATTAACAGGTGTCATCTTCTCATCACCAAATCACAGAAACAAAGCAGGGGAAGGTAAATACAAACAAAATCAGGGAAATGAATAAAAAGTGAAGTGTTATAATTGCGGGGAATTTCAATGAAAATGAAATTAATTGGACAGAAGAGATTGTCCAATGGGATACGGGAATGATATTCCTCAAGGTGCACAGAGCACCTTTCTGATTAAATATATTAAAAAAAAGTTCAAGAAAGAAAATTTTATTCTCGAATGCAGAATGAAAAATGAAGCAAAGTAGATTATAAAAGCAAGGGTACATCTAAGCAATGATTATAGGACAGTCTTCTTTAAGTAGGAAGAGAAGGACTGAGGTACAATGTAAACTCAGATAACAGATTAGAGGAAAAGATTATTTTATGGCCTGAGTAGAGAACTGAGAGAAAATGAAGATAATATAACACTGCATAAACAATAATGTAGAACAATAGTGGGAAAACTTTAAAATGTTATGTTATATTGCAAGATACTATATTGTGCAGGTACCAAGTGGGAGATTAAAACAACGAAATAGTAAACGTGCACACAGATGTCTGATGAGGCAGTGAACCATCACTGCTAACTGCCGTGCTGTTTCGTTTCAAGTATCTCTAGGCTTCAAAGTGGAGCTGGAGGAACACAGTCGGCCAGGCAGCATCAAACGAGCAGGAAAATTGACATTTCAGGTTGGGACCCTTCTTCTGAAGAAGGGCTGTGATCTGAAACATCAACTTTCCTGCTCCTCTGACGCTGCCTGGCCTGCTATCTCTGTTATGCTATCTCTGACTCCAGCATCTGCAGTTCTTAGAACAAACTCTGATGTCCAGAGAGATTGTAAGAAAAATAAACAAATAGTGAAATTCACTGCAAACCTTGGAAAAACCTTTGTGGAGGAATTCAGAGAAGGGGATCAGCTTAGTGGGTTTTTTTAAAATTATATGGTAACCTTATTGCACTTTTTTTGTAAATCTACAACAGTGAGTAGAGTGGATTAAAATATTTTATTGAGATCTGTGTTTTGATAAAACTTTAAAAATGTAAAGCATAGGTACTAAGTTATCCTGGAGTAGTGTTTTTAGAACAGTAAGATTGTGCTATTTTCTGGGTTTGTAATTGTGAAGGGAGAAAGGTGGCCTTTAGTAGAGTAATGTGATCTTCCTGTCGGATGTGGGAGATTAGGGTGAGTTTCCATGTTCCTGAAAATTATGACTGCAGGAAGTGAGTTTGGTTGTGAATCCTATTGGTTTGCATGCATCAATTGGAGCAGCAGGTAGAGGCAACAATGAATTTACAGGAGCTAGGAGGTGGGTTGCATGGCAGTTACAGGAATGTGGAAAAACTGCAGATAGAGTCAAGTAGATGAGTTGCCTCCAGAAAGGTAAGAGAGGTACGCAGATAGTGCAGGAGTCTCCTGTGGCTATCTCTATCTTAAACAATTATGTTGTTTTCAAAAATGTAGGGGGTGATGAACTGTCAGGGGAAAACACTGCCAGGCAGGTCCTGGGACGGAGATTGGCCCTAATGTAATGAGGGATACGTCAGGTTCCAAGCAATCAGTTGCAACAGAGGACTGTCTAGTCTGAGGCACAGATGGATATTTCTGCGGTTGACAACAAGACAACAGAATGGTGTGTCGCCTCCCTGATGCCAGGATCAAGGTGATCTTGGAAAGGTTGCAGAATAGTCTGGAAGGGGAGAGGACTAGCAGGAGGCACTTCTATAAAGTAGAAATAACAACATAGGAAGAGAAAAGGATGAGGTACTGAGTTGATAATACAGGAAATAAGGCAATAATCTAAAAAGTGAGTCCTCAACAATAGTAAAATCTGGATTACTCCCAGTGCAATGAGCTAGTCAGAGTTGGAATAGGTCAATATAGCATGAATGTGTGGCTGAGAAACTGATGCAGGGGAGAAAGATTCACATTTCTGGAACATTGGAATCTCTTTTGGGTAGAAATGACCTGGAAAAGACCGATGATTGCATTTGAATCAGAAGGGGATAAATATATTAGTGGAGTGGTTTGGGAGGATTTAAACTAGTGGGGAGAGTTGTGGGGGGACCAGGGAGATAGTGAGAAAAGAGATCAGTCTGAGTTTGGTGCAGTTGAGAAAGGAGCAAAGAAAATAGTGAGGGCAAATCAGAGAACAAGACAGGGCTGATAAATTAAACTGCATATCTTTCAATGCAAGAGGCCTAACAGGTAAGGCAGATGAACTTAAAGCATGGTTGGGAACATGGACTGAGGTATCATAACAATTACGGAGATGTGGCTCAGGGATGGACAGGATTGGCAGTATAATGTTCGAGGGGATCGATGCTCCGGGAAGGATAGCAAAGAGGGTAAGAAAGAGACGAAGAGGAATGGTGCTTTTGATTTGAGATAACATTACGAGTGTACTTAAAGAAGATCGTTCTGGGAGTATGTCCGGGGAGGTTATTTGGGTGAAACTGAGAAATAAGAAAGGGATGATAACCTCATTGGGTTTATATTATAGACCCCCCCCAATATTTAGTTGGAAATTGAGAAGCAAATTTGTGAAGAGATCTGTTATCTTTAAGAATAATAGGGTGGTAATGGTAAGGGTTTTTAACTTTCCAAACTTAGCCTGTGAACGCCATAGTGTTAAAGGCTCAGATAGAGAGGAATTTTTTGAGTATGTACAAGAAAATTTTCCCTGGAAGAGTGTAAAGGCAGTAGAAGTATACTTAAAAGGGAAATCAGGATGGCAAAAAGGGGACTTCAGATAGCTTTGGCAAATAGGATGAAGGAGAATCCAAAAGGAATCTACAAATATGTTAAGGACAAAGGTGTGACTAGGGAGAGAATTGAGCCCCTTAAAGGTCAGTAAGGCCGCCTTTGTGTGGAACCACAGGAAATGGGGGAGTTACTGAACAAGTATTTTGCATCATTGTTTTCTGTAGAGAAGGACATGGAAGCCACAGGTGAGGTGCCGGAAGATTGGAGGTTGACTAATATGGTGCCACCAGTTAAGAAAGGTGGTGAGCAATAGGGAACTTTGGCCAGTGAACCTGATATTGGGGTGGGCAAGTTGTTGTAGGGGATCTACGCGACGGGATTTACATGCATTTGCAAAGGCAAGGACTGATTAGGGATTGTCAACAAAAGTCAACACTTTGTGCATGAGAAATTGTTCTCACTAATTTTAGTTTTTTGAAGAAGTAACAAAGAGGATAGATGAAGACAGCAGTCATCAGTGAAGGGGATTGATAAGTTGCTGTACAAGACTGTGCCATGCAGTATTCTTAGTCAGGTCAAGAGAGTCAATTTTCAGTCAGGGGAGATCCCAACACAATGAGTCAAGAACAGTATCTGTGTTCAGTCAACAACTGTAGCAGTCAGATTCTCGGGTTCAACACGCCTATCCTGTCCAACATTTAGTCTGGAGCCAACATACCATTTCTAGCTATTAGCTTATTAAAATTTCTCTGTGATAACGGGAACTGCAGATGCTGGAGAATCCAAGATAATAAAATGTGAGGCTGGATGAATACAGCAGGCCCAGCAACATCTCAGGAGCACAAAAGCTGACGTTTCAGGCCTAGACCCTTCATCAGGGAGCTCTCTGATGAAGGGTCTAGGCCCGAAACATCAGCTTTTGTGCTCCTGAGATGCTGCTGGGCCTGCTGTGTTCATCCAGCCTCACATTTTATTAAAATTTCTCTGAACATCTCTTTTGCAAAGCATTTACATAGTTTCCTAAATAAGGAGTCCAAGCATTGTATACAGATTTTGACCCACCAATGCCTTGTGAAGCTGAAAGATATTGTTTTCTTCTTGTGCAATTCACCTTGCAAAGGTTGACAAAATTCTATCCACTCTCCTAATTAGTTTTTGTTCCTGTATACTAATTTATTGTAATTAATGCACTAGAGAATAGAGATCCCTCTACATCTGATTTCCATCTGCAATCTCTCACCATTTATATAATATGCTTCTTTTATAATCTTCCTGCCAAAATGGACAATTTCATATTACTCTATATTCCATTTGTTAAATCTGGAGATTTAAATAATAGATATTAGGCAAAAGAAACTCATCTCAACTGAATTAGTAACTCAAATGGTACCCGATGTTTTACAGGTAATGGATGCCTTTCTTGTGAGTATCCTCTTCAACCAGATTAAAGTATGAGATCAGCTCATCATTTGCTTAGCACAGTTCTAGCACCCTTCAGGTCCAGCCGGAAAGACAAGATAAAAGAACTGGAAAAGAAGGGACTAATCAAGAAAGTGACAACTTCTACAGAGTAGACTAACATCATGGTAGCAGTAAAAAGAAAGTCTTATAAAGTGGCGAACATGCATATTTCCAAAGGGTCTCAATAAACCATATACTAACCATTGAAAAAAATGTGTTGAAACTTGCCAAGGTAAAGCTCTCTGTTCCATTCCATGTGAAGCACAATCATTGGCAGGTGAAACTAAATGAAAGGAGCAGTTGTTCAACTATTATTCTGGATGCAATTTTGGAGTTACAGATGTTTGTGTATGCAATTTGGCAATTCCCCTGCTCCAGAAGCATATGAATGAAGACAGCATGAGATAGTCAGTGACCTTCCTGAGTAAGAATTAATGTGAATAATCTGCAATTTTGTGGATGTGGAGACACAATGATAGAAACCATTGTAGACCATGCTCAGAATCCAGTGTGACTGTTGGAGAGAAATTGCTGGATGATCCTAAATCTGAACAGGACAAACTGAAGTGTCTGAAGTCAAGTACATACATCTTGCACTGATAGTAAAAGGACTTGACACAGATCCTGACAAGGTAAGGGTTGTAGCAGAGACATAGTGAACAATTGCAAAGACTTTTTGGATTCATTTTGCAAAGTTCTTGCCTAAGTTTTCATCAAAGTTTGAACCTCAATACAAGTTCCCTGTGAAGGATGTTCAGAGGTTGCAGGGCACAGATAAAGAAGCACTTGTTACTGGAATCAAACAACTGCTGATGACCATGCCAGTGCTGAAAAACTAAAAAGTTCATGATGAAGTCACTTTGGAGTGTGATGCCTGCAAGGCAGCACTGGAGCAAACCCCATGCAGCAGTTGCTTTTGAATTTAGAGTTTTAATGCAAATCAAGCAATGCTCTGCTTGGAGGTGACAAGAGTGCTTGGCTACTGCCTTTCCATCTGAGCATTTTAATCAATGACAGTGCAGTCTGAACTCAAACCATTTCAAAGGATCTTCTGCGAAACTCTTCCATCTGCTCCAAAGCATGTACAAAGCATGTTTCTTTGTTTGCCCTTCCTTGATTCTTGCCTTCAGGTCTCTGGTACCTCCACAACATCAGATTTCCACTTAGCAATCTGCACCTGCAACTCACCAATCTTACTCTATGCATTCATATACACGCACAGTAACCGTCATTTAACTTCATTACGTTTTCCCTTTCACTGTACTTCATCCATTAAATTATCATTCTCTACACTTATGCCAGTTTTCTCAAACAGTATTTTGTGTGCCCTTACACTTCTCTCCAATATTATCTCCTGGTTCTCCACCCTTGTTTTGATGTTTCAATCCCTTCCCAACATCACTGCACAGCACCCCACAAGGAAATCAATTCCATGCTCTGTTTACATGCAAATCATTCCGCATACAAAAGTCCCATCTCCCTGACAGCTGGTCCCAATGTCTCAACAATCTCGAGCCCTCCTTCCTGCACCAACTGTCCAGTTTGGTATTCATCAGTCTTATTCACCCATTTCTATAAGCGTTTCCACAATGCACTAAAAGCAATCACTTTTCCACTCTATGTGGTTAGTTCCAATGTAGGCCATGAGCACTGACCGCTCACCCTCCCCTATCAGTTTGGTTTGCAGCCATTCGGTGGCATCCTTGACCCTGGCACCAAGAAGGTAGCACACCATCCTGGATTCATTACTATAGCTACAGGAATCTCTGTTTCTCAAAAAATCATACTCACTATCACTGTGGCTACCATCCTTCCTTATACAGTGCACAGCTGCCCCAAATACCCCATGCAGGTGAACCAGTTTTGCTACCATGGATTTGGCTTTGACTGCACCCTCCAGCTAAACTATCACTCTATTCTGTATTTAGAACTGAATATTGATATGTGTTCGGGGAATCTTATACTACCTCAACACGCACTTGTTTTTTAATCTCAATACTTAACATTTTTCATTTGCTTTTTCATCTGACAGTTTTTGACATATCATCACTGAATGCAATACCCTCCAGCTAATCAGCTTCCTGCTTCTGTGTGACTGTACCCTTTTAATTATTTTTTTCTTTCTGAATGCAGTTCTGATGAGTAAGAGGTGACAACTAAAACATGCTGATCTCACTGACTTGCACTGCTCAAAATGAATGGCGAATATTTATACAGTGCCATTAGTTGCTGAATCAGATCTGACACCAAGCTCATAGTTTGCAGAGCTGTAGTGGTTCCCACTCTCTTGATAGTCCACATCTCAGAGCCAGTCTACAGTAGACACTGCAGAGTATTGGAGCAGTACTACCAACGTTGCCTGCACAACAGCCTGTGAATCTGCTGAGAAGACAGACACATCAATACCAGTGTCCTTCATCAGTCCAATATCCCCAGAATTGAGGCATTGACCACCCATGATTGGCTGTGATGGGCTGGGCATGTTGGCCACATGACTGACATGAGACTTCCCAAGCAGGTGACTCCTAGCTTCAAAATGGCAGCCCAGGTGGACAGAGGAAGCGCTTCAGTGATACCCTCAAGGTTCCACCAGCAATGTACAGCATTTCCACAGACACCTGGGAATGTCTAGCACAAGGACTGAACAGAATAGTAGAATAGCCTTTATTGTCATATATACTCAATGAGTATAGTGAAAAGTTTATATGTCATCAATTACAGCGCTAACTTAGACATAAATGTGCCATGACATGGATTCTTTAATTACAAGATTTTACACAGTGCAGAGATGAAATGTCCAGCATTACAGAAACAAAACGTCAGTACAGCAGACCGTGCTGGCATCTAGCTTCCAGTCCACAGCAGGCCCCGGTGCCACAACATGCCAGTGACACACCACAATGGGAGGTTGCTGCAGGAAGCTGGAAGGTCACCGTACTGGGAAGCCCCATCGTACGAGGCTGCTGTGCCAGGCCGGAGCTTGCCATGCCACACTGGGAGGCCCCTATGAAAGGAGGTCACTGCAGGAGGCTATTCTTGAACCCAGTGGTATGTGTGTTTAAGCTTTTGTATCTTCTGCCTGACGGAAGAGGTTGGAGGAGGTTATAACCGGGGTGGGAGGCGTCTTTGATGATGTTGGCTGCCTTTCTGGATGCAAGGTTAACTTGTGTGATCGTCTGGGCTGTGTTAACAACTTTCTGTCGTTGCTTAAGGTCCTGGGCACAGCAGTTGCTGTACAAGCTGTGATGCTTCCAGACAGAATACTGGTGTATTTGTAAAAGTTAGTAAGGGTCCTTATGGACATGCTGAATTTCATTCACCTTCTGAGGTAGAAGAGAATTTTTTTAAATTTGTGACTAAACTACTGTTGTGAATATTACCCCAATTCAACATTTATGTGGGAAAATAGATTTTAATTTCTCCTAGGGAATGATGTTTAACTGTACAAAACAGAAATTCCTGTTTTATCTTCAGACTTATAGTAGTCCAAAGTGCTTAAATTTTTTTAATTGCTTTAGAAATTTCAGAGTCATGAAATCCAGAACTGATTTTCTGATTTAATTTATCTTTGAATTATTGGCAAAACATTGCAAACTAAATTAGTCATCTGAAATTAGTCGTAATTATTATAATTAATAATGAGATCTAAGTATCGTGGTATTATTGCATCTCGTCTTTAAATAATTATTTACATGAGTTTGCAGTTGCTAGAAAATCTTTTCAGCAATGTGATTGCAATGTGTAAAATGATGAAAATTACAATGATGTGTTAATCTGGCATTTACATACAGAAAATAATGCTTAGCTGGAAGCTGGTACATCCTGATTGAATGCATCAGGTGACACGACACAGTGCAAGTACAAAGCCTGAGCTATTTATGTAACTGTCACGTGAACTCAGTTGAAACTTTAAACTTAGTAAGTTTCCAGGACTGGCTTTGTTACAGTCTCTTTTGTGCTGAGACCAGCTCTGATTGTTGACAATGACTACCGCCATTACCTTTGTATTGTAAGTCAGTGGAGAAATCACTGTGACACACTCAAATTTACTGAACCATGCGTGGCTGCTTAGCACTCTATTGTTCAGCATACATAGCTACAAGATAGCTCATTCATATAAAGGACATGACATAGGCAGAGAATCTACTAATCTGAGAATATTGCAGTTCACACAGAATCAAATATTTCTTCCAATAGATTTCATCATGCATTTCCCAAAATTTGATCAGTGAGAAATCTTCAAAGTTGGATAGTCATCATAGAGAACAAAGAGACTTCAAGTAATTGGGGAAAAAAAATTACGATTTGTAATTAACATAATACATAAATGCTAATTAGATTACATTAGCATACTTAAATTAAGCAAGGTGCCTTTTGCCTCACTGTTCCGCAATTTCACAGGTATAAGATTTTATTACACCGTACAGCATCTTCACCTTCGCAAGGTCAAAAGTAATTTATAACACCCGAGACACTGAAATCCACGGAATAAAGTTTCCTACTCAATTTAGGTTTATACTGAATATGACATCACTTCTATGCTTTGCAACAATGAGAAAGGAATCTCTTGGTTACATTCTTCTCCTAAAGAAAATTGATTTTTTATGCAATCATATTATACTTCTAAAGAGATTATGCTAAAACCCCTAAAGAGACTGCAGCACTTCAATTCCTTCAATGTCAATCTTTTCAAGAGTAAAGCTAGTTAGGAACAGCAAAAGAATATTTAGTTAGACCAAAAGCACAGTGGTGAGGAGTGCTTTGTACTATTCCATCAATTTTAATGTCATAATGGAGCAAATCACAGTGTGCCAATGTTGTTTCTCCTGAGGTAATAACTGAATTTGAGCAATGCACTCTTATGTCTCCTAACTAACTTTGTGCCTTCAAAAAAGAAACATGGCAAGGTTTGTCATCCAGTAATGAAAACGACATGGAAGTAATTTCGGTGGAAATTGCAAATCTGACAATACCTCTAATATTTCAACCAACAATGCTTGTATAGCAGAGATCTCTCTATCAACTGAGCAATATTTTTCATAAAAGAATTATAGACATTTCCTAGGTTGGCCAAAGGAAATGTTGATTGCCTTTAAAATAAACAGAGAATGTTGGAGAAACTCAACAGGTGTGACAACATCGGTGAAGACAGATAAAATTTCAAGTTTAGTATGACTGTTCTTCAGAACTGGCCTGAATCATCTTCAGAGCCAGATTTGAAATGTTAACTCTGTTTTTCCCTCCACAGATGCCAGACCTGTTGAATTTCTCCAGCATTCTCCACATTTTAGATTCCCAGCATCTGCAGTATTTTGCCTTGATTCTTCTTACATATATTTCCTCCCCGTTACAGATTTTAACTACTAAACATGCATTTCCTCATTTTAATAATCTGTAAAATTGTCTGAAAACAATTTTGACATCGGTTGAAATGCTTATGAAGATTTTCCAAAGTGAATATCATAAAAGTCTATTTGGGATTCTAAAAATGTAAAAGCTATAACACAAGCATTATCCAGCAAAATTCCATTTTCCATAAAGTGAAAATTAGCCCCATGGCGTTTTGACAGTTAAAATCACCATTTGTAACAAGCCATCAATTAAAAATAAGATAAAAATAAAAGTCTTCATTCAAGAATGGAACAGTCAAACTAATTTGTGCCGTCTAAACCTGAATTCCAGAAATGCAATTTGTTCAAGACAAAATGATTGCTGGTAAGTTTAATTAATGTTCCCTTCCACTGTCTCATTATTTGATCAAAAACTGCATGTATCCACATCAATAAACTTTTGAATGATATTTAACTGGATGAAAACATTTGAAATTTGAACTATGTCACAACGTTGCAATATGATAATATAATTCATACTTTATTTCTGTTTCCTTTCATTTCGGAAAACTGAACGAGTTTGCATCTTGTAATCTCAACAGATTTCGAAGGGCTAATGTGTATCTTACAATGTTAATCTCCAGGAAGCTTACAGGTAATTTGTGAACAATGAGTCAAGAACAATTGCTCTTTTACCTCGCAGTTATTGTTAGTAATGAGGCAAAAAGCTCGCTTCTACTATTAACCCATGATGTGCAGGTGCCAGTGTTGGACTGCAGTGGACAAAGTTGGAAGTCACATGACAGCAGGTTTTCCTCCAACAAGTTTATTTGAAATCACAAGCTTTCGAGACGCTACTCCTTTGCAAGTGCTCCTTTTTCACCTGATCAAGGAGCAGCGCTGTGAAAGCTTGTGATTTCAAATAAACTGCTGGACTATCCTAATGTCGTGTAATTTCTCACTATTAGCCCAGATATGTACCTTTTTTGTGTTAATTAACCTTGATGTGTTGCTCTGATGAATGGCAAAAACAATGGATGGTCAGGCACCTATTCAGCATTTTACAAACTCTGAATTTGGCAAGAAATAGAGGGGGGAGAAACTGTGGATGATATGGCCACTAGTCATGTAACAGCAACATAATAATGACTTTTGTACATCAATGTGTTCACAAAATATTCAGATCAAAGCATTCAGTAAACAAACTTGAACAAGTTTGTGCACGAGAACGTTTCTGTCATAGCATTTTGTCTGAAAGCAAAAGAAACTTCAAGGAAGTACAGAAAGACTGAGTGCCACATCCATTAATGTGGTCTATTGCATCAACTGCTCCCAATGTGGCCTCCTCTACATTGATAAGACCAAGCAGAGGCTCACAGACCACTTTACAGAGCACCTGCGTTTGGTTTGTGACAAACAGCTTCCAGTTGCTAACTACCTTGACTCCCCCTCCCTCTCCCAGGACAACAGGTCCATCCTGGGCCTCCTCCAGTGTCATAATGATGCCATCCGGAAACTGGAGGAGCAGCAGCTCATATTCCACCTTGGGAGGCTGCAACCCAATAGTGTCAATGTGCATTTTACTCGTTTCAAAATTTCCCCACCCCTGGCCTCATTCCATGACCAACACTCCCTCTCATCCCCACCTCCTTGACCTGTCCATCTTCTCTCCCACCTATCTGCTCCTCCCATCTCACTGACCAATCCCCACCACAGCCTACCTGCACTTGCCTGTCACCATCTCACCTACCTTCCCCAGCCCCAACCCTCCTATTGCTATTCATTTCAGAACTCCCTTCACCCTCCCCCATTTCTGAAGAAGTGCCCTGACCCAAAACATCAGCTTTCTTGCTCTCTGATGCTGGCTGGCCTGCTTTATTCTTCCAACTCTACACTGTGTTTCCTCCGTATTGCAAACTACTCTGCATTGTACAATGTTGTATTGACCAAACACCAAGTCGAAAAGTTCTTCAGCTGCAGTTCTGTGCTGTACTCATTAAGTATCCTCCCAACCACGTGTAATAACGGACATGCAATGAATTTGTTGGTAATGGGATCTTTTCACATGATGTATTTTGGATCATGACTGAGAAGATAAACTTGTAAAAGGTTCCTCAACAGTGAGCCATACGAAATGGTAATTGGGTGTTATTGTGCAGTGCCACTGCATCGGCACCTGTTCAACCACTGTACTCACTGATCCTTATGATGACACATAACTGCTGACAGGTAATGCTGCATTTTCCTATGCTCTTAGCTAGTGTCTCCCATGTGTTAGTTAATGTTTACGGTCTTGAATTCACAGTTATAAGCATCCTTGAAGTGGAGTTTTGGTCTTCAGTCTTTAAAAGTTCCAGCTACCTATCCATACAGAATATGTGATGTAAATACTTGAGCCAGTGCTTCTGCTGGATGAAAGCTGACATATTTGGGAGATGTGCTTTTGGCAGAGGTGTTACATTCATGATTTTCGATTCGTGCTGAGCCTGCTCCATTCATGGACCCAAGCCTGCATCCTTATACTGAATGGATCCTACTAACCACAGGGGTCTATATGTTGGGTGTCTGTGATGCACTCATAAAGCTGTTTTACTAAGCTAGATTCCATCTGTTGAGTCTGCTGCAACCCTATACTTACATTCTTTAGCAATAACTCTTTCCTCATTCACCTCCTGTGAATGTTGTAGTGGCAAACTATTTTAGAATTTCAGCCAGATGTCAGAATTGCATCATCATGTATGTCAACATTCCTAGCATATGCTTTCCTCATCATACTAATATTTTGTCCTTATTTGTGATACCAAGTATGTGCCATAGACATCAATGTTGAAAACTGTTGAGATTCCTTGATTGATTGATTGTCATGTGTACCAGAGTACAGTGAAAAGTTTTGTTTATCTTGTTAGTGGCCTTTTTGCAGCAATGAGCTGTGTAAATAGAATTCATGGATGCAATCAGAGATAATGGGAACTGCAGATGCTGGAGAATCCAAGATAACAAAGTGTGGAGCTGGATAAACACAGCAGGCCAAGCAGCATCTCAGGAGCACAAAAGCTGACGTTTTGGGCCTAGACCCTTCACCAAGAGTTAGCTTACCTCACCATGTACCCAAAGTTCTGGAATTTGCAAATCACTTTCAGCTGTCTGTTGTTTTGTTTGATCAAGGGCAGAGGTTTGAGACTCTGTTCCCTCCCATAGTTTCTTTGATGCTTATAGTAAGGGAGAACTTGGCTTGGCTATGGGGGAGAGAATCTATTGGTTTGCAATTGAATCTTCACCAGAGCTTGGCACCATCAATGTACAGGAATTCTCCAATCAAAATGTGATGTGTTTTTGTCTTCACTTTCAATCAGGTAGGTTGTAAAACTTCCCACCAGACCTCGTATGCAGATAAACCCCTTCCACATCTGCAGGGAAGGTGAGTCAAAAGGAGGTAGGGAACGACAAAACAAATTCAGTGCTGGGACATATTCCTGTTTCTCTCCATCATTATCTTGTAACTGTTGAAAAACACTCAGCATTTTAATACTTTTGTAAGGTCTACAAAAGCAACGTAGAAAGGTATGTCCTTTTTCCCACATTTCTCTTGTAACTATTGTGTGAAGATGAGTATTTTCATTGTAGATTTGTAGACATACGTTTTAATCACAGCACACTAATATAGAATATCTTAAGAAGAATAAAGTAAAATTAGTTAGAAGTTGAGTCAATGGCCACATGAAAAGACTACCATGGTAAAACTGATAAGGCTCTTAATCTTCTGAATTTCTTTAATTATTCACACTTACAAGGAATAGGAAGGAATCATGTGAGTAGTTGGCGATGAAGCAGCACATTTCCAAATATAGGAATAGAGTAGACAGGCACTTAGCAAAAGCTCGTCAAAGTTAAATCTGCTGCTTAATTTCCTTCACAGAAACATGCATCTTCTCTTTCCCAAGTTCATACCTTTTAAAGAAACAGCACATATTGACACAAGGTTCCTCACATAAACGACCACTTGGTGACACATCTCCATGTAAAGAGACTCAAAGTTGAACACCAAAATACAGACTTGATGCCAAGAACAGCAAAACCAAAATTAGAGCCAGAAGTAATGGGAACGGCAGATGCTGGAGAGTCTGAGATAACAAAATGTGGAGCTGGATGAACACAAGAGGCCAAGCGGCGTCTTAGGAGCACAAATAGCTTCTGTGCTCCTAAGATGCTGCTTGGCCTGCTGTGCTCATCCAGCTTCACACTTTGTTATCATAGAGCCAGAAATTATTTTTTCTACACTTACTTTTGGCCGTGCGAGGACAGCCTCTAAAAGCCAGATGCAAACCCTTACCATCCTATTCCCTCTTTCTGATTCATTAAGTCCTGAACACTTGCCAAACTTGCCTGTCTTGTACACTGGCCTCAAATGTTTGATGCCAGGTTTGAATAAGAATCACGCCTGCTGTATTAAATAAAACACCAAGTTTAATATGCCCATATTCTCATGTTAAATACACACTCACCAGTTGAAATAAGTTAAACCTGGTGTTTAAGTTCAGGCAGTTCTCAACACACAGCAATAATGTAGGGGTTGCAGTGGTTGAACATGAATTAGATTGGTTTCTGTTTTTTGTAATGGCATAGCTTGTTCTGATGAAGCTTGAATGTACACATATTCAAATTAGGGTGTTTGAAAACCCATTAGAAATTGAATTAATAAGTAGGTTTTGCTGTGTATCATCAAATACTGAAAACAAGACACAGAAAGAAATGTACAATCCAGTTTTGGACAGGAATACAAAAGAATAATAATCAGAGGGGATATCAACAACACTGTTGTTAATTAGGCAGACGATACAGGTAAAAGTGATGAGGGAATGGAGATTTTATTATCTGATGGGTCTCTTTTCTCATGTAACTTTTTTTAAAATTGCCCAGAAAAGGCTATTGGTCCAAGTGATAGTAACTGATCGGTGATAGTGATAGGTGATAATAACTGTGATATAATATGCTTTAAGGTGATATAGAAGTTCATATGTACAATGCAACCAGATGAATCCATTAGAGAAAAGCTGATTTTGTGAGGCTGAGAACAGAACTTGGAAAACCGAAACACAAGAATTTCTGGAAATGGGGACGTAAAACAACACTTTGAAACATTTAAAATAGCATTTAGCAGAGTGCACAAAAATACATTCCACTAAAAGGAAGAAACAAGCAACATACGTTAGGGCTCAATCGAAGAAAAGAAAAAAAAAATGAGCATTAGGAAAGATACATACATGAATGACACAAACATCAGGGAAGTACATGATGAGAGAGACTAAGACGACTTTAGGTGAGAAGACGAAAGAAACACAAAAAGGCATAAAAGAACAATGTAATTAAATTCTTCTGGAACATAAAATAAGATAGTAAAATATTTTAGAGGTACATCAAAGAAAGGGACTAAAAGGAAGACCATGTAGAGATTGACGGAATAATATCATGGTTGATGGTAGCGAGATAGCAGTAAAAAACATTTTATTTTGGTTTTTGTTGGTGACATTAAGCAGGGAGAAATGACATTGAATTGTGCAATGAGCAAAGAAGACCATTTAGAATTTACGAATATATATTCTGAATACATTAATCTAACACAGAGATGATAAAAGTCCCCTGTGTGGATGAGTCACATTCACAAATTTTACAGGTGCACGTTTGCAACTAGTATTCTGCAAAGGTCCATGCTAGGGCTACTGAAGTCTATAGTTTACGTGAATGATTTGGACTTTGAAAATCATAAATACAGTGTTAAAATTTGGAGATGGTAACAAACAGGGACAGGAATGGTTGTTGCAGGTTCTGTGATTTAGATGTTTCAGTAAGAACAGAGAAGCTGGTAAAAGGGGCGAAGGTGTGGCATTGTTGGTCAAGGACAGTATTACAGTTGCAGAAAGGATGTTTGGGGACTCGTCAACTGAGGTAGTATGGGCTGAGGTTAGAAACAGGAAAGGAGAGGTCACCCTGTTGGGAGTTTTCTATAGGCCTCTGAATAGGTCCAGAGATGTAAAGGAAAGGATAGCAAAGATGATTCTTGATAGGAGTGAGAGAAACAGGGTAGTTGTCATGGGGGATTTCAATTTTCCAGATATTGACTGGGAACACTAGAGTTCAAGTACTATAGATGGGTCAGTTTTTGTCCAGAGTGTGCAGGAGGGCTTCCTGACACAGTATGTAGATAGGCCAACAAGGGGCGAAGCCACATTAGATTTGGTACTGGGTAATGAGACTGGCCAGGTGTTAGATTTGGAGGTAGGTGAGCACTTTGGTGATAGCGATCACAATTCTGTTATGTTTACTTTAGTGATGGAAAGGGATAGGTGTATACCACTGGGCAAGAGTTATAGCTGGGGGAAAGGCAATTACAATGAGATTAGGCAAGATTTAGGGAGCATAGAATGGGGAAGGGAACTGCAGGGGATGGGCACATTAGAAATGTGGAGCTTATTCAAGGAAAAGCTCCTGTGTGTCCTAGATAAATATGTACCTGTCAGGCAGGGAGGAAGCAGTAGAGTGCGGGAGCCGTGGTTTACGAAGGAGGTGGAATCTCTGGTCAAGAGGAAGAAGAAGGCTTATGTTAGGATGAGATGTGAAGGCTCAGTTAGGGCACTTGAGGGCTACAAGGTAGCCAGGAAAGACCTAAAGAGAGAGCTCAGAAGAGCCAGGAGGAGACATGAGAAGTTGTTGGTGGATAGGATCAGGGTAAACCCTAAGGCTTTCTATAGGTATTTAAGGAATAAAAGAATGACGAAAGTAAGATTAGGCCCAATCAAGGATAGTAGTGGTAAGTTGTGCGTGGAGTCAGGTGAGATAGGGGAAGCGCTGAATGAATATTTTTCAACGGTATTCACTCTAGAAAACAACAATGTGGTCGAGGACAATACTGAGATACAGGCTACTAGGCTAGGTGGAATTGAGGTTCACACGGAAGAGGTATTAGAAATCCTTCAGAAGGTGAAGATAGATAAGTCCACTGGGCCGGATGGGATTTATCCTCGGATCCTCTGGGAAGCCAGGGAGGAGATTGCCGAGCCTTTGGCATTGATTTTTAAATCATCATTGTCTACAGGAATACTGCCAGACGACTGGAGGATAGCAAATGTGGTTCCCTTGTTCAAGAAGGGGAGTAGAGACATCCCTGGTAATTATAGACCAGTCAGCCTTACCTCAGTTGTTGGTAAAGTGTTGGAAAAGGTTATAAGGGATAGGATTTATAATCATCTAGAAAAGAATAAATTGATTAGGGATAGTCCGCACGGTTTTGTGAAGGGAAGGTCGTGCCTCACAAACCTTATTGAGTTCTTTGAGAAGGTGACCAAACAGGTCAATGAGAGTAAACTGGTTGATGTGGTGTATATGGATTTCAGCAAGGCCTTCAATAAGGTTCCCCACATTAGGCCATTGTACAAAATGCGGAGGAATGGGATTGTGGGAGATCTAGCAGTTTGGATCGGAAATTGGCTTGCTGAAAGAAGACAGAGGGTGGTAGTTGATGGGAAATGTTCATCCTGGAGACCAGTTACTAGTGGTGTTCCGCAAGGGTCGGTGTTGGGTCCACTGCTGTTTGTCATTTTTATGAATGACCTGGATGAGGGCGTGGAAGGATGGGTTAGTAAATTTGCCGATCACACTAAGGTCGGTGGAGTTGTAGATAGTGACAAAGGATGCTGTAGGTTGCAGAGAGACATAGATAAACTGCAGAGCTGGGCTGAGAGGTGGCAAATGGAGTTTAATGAAGACAAGTGTGAGGTGATGCACTTTGGTAGGAGTAACCGGAAGGCAAAGTACAGGGCTAATGGTAAGATTCTTAGCAGTGTAGATGAGCAGAGAGATCTCAGTGTCCATGTACACAGATCCTTGAAAGTTGCTACCCAGGTTGACAGGGCTGTTAAGAAGGCATACAGGGTTTTAGCTTTTATTCATAGAGGGAACGAGTTCCGGAACCAAGAGGTTATGGTGAAGCTGTACAAAACTCTGGTGCAGCTGCGCTTGGAGTATTGTGTACAGTTCTGGTCACCGCATTATAAGAAGGATGTGGAAGGTTTGGAAAGGGTGCAGAGGAGATTTACTAGGATGTTGCCTGGTATGGAGGGAAGGTCTTACGAGGAAAGACTGAGGAACTTGAGGCTGTTTTCATTAGTGAGAAGAAGGTTGAGAGGTGACTTAATTGAGACATATAAAATAATCAGAGGGTTAGATAGGGTGGATAGGGAGAGCCTTTTTCCTAGGATGGTGACGGCGAGCACGAGGGGACATCGCTTTAAATTGAGGGGTGAAAAATATAGGACAGCTGTCACAGGTAGATTCTTTACTCAGAGAGTAGTAAGGGAATGGAATGCTTTGCCTGCAATGGTAGTAGATTCGCCAACTTTAGGTACATTTAAGTCATCATTGGACAAGCATATGGACGTAGATGGAATAGTGTAGGTTAGATGGGCTTGAGATCGGTATGACAGGTCGGCACAACATCGAGGGCCGAAGGGCCTGTACTGTGCTGTAATGTTCTATTTTCAAACTGGGGAAACTGTCAATACCAGGAAGGACTGCAACAAATTACAGGCGGGCGTGCAAAAATTGATAAACTGGCAGAATTGGCAAATGTAGTTCAATACGCACAATTCTGAGCTGGGCAGGAAAAAATTAAGAAGGTTACATTACTTGGAGGCTACACCTCTGTGCGGTTAGAGGAACACTGGGATTTCAGTGCACAAATGTTATGATCAGTATGTGCCATGCCAAAGATTTGAAAGGAGGTCCTGTGCAGCAAAGAAGTGTTGCTCAAACTTGTGGATGAAAATGTCTGCGTATTGGGACGCAAATTTGGTGTAGGGATGATCTTGGTGAGACGTTTGTCATCATTGATGACATGTTGAAGGCTATGAAGAACATGGCGTAGTTCCTCTGCTCCAGGGAAATACTGGATGACAAAAAATACTCTATCAATCATATCCTGTGTCTGTTTTCTGAGAAGATCGTTGTGGTTTTTCACTGTAGCACGTTGGAACTGATGACTGATGAGTTGAGGGTGTTTTATGAGGGTGTTTTTCAGCATCTTTAGGTATCCCTCATGTTCCTTCTCATCTGATGAATCCTGTGTATATGCAGGGCTTGCCCTTAGGGGATGACTTCTTTAACATGGATAGGGTGGAAGCTAGAGAAGTGCAGCTTCATGAGGTTATCCATGGGCTTGTGGTAGAGTGCGGTATTGAGGCATCCAACTTTGATGGAGATGTGTCTGTCTAAGAATAAGACTAATTCTGAAGAGTTGTCCAGGGTAAATCTGACACAGTGGGATGAAACATGTTGATACTGTTGTGTCGTCATTTCAGTAATTCCTTGTTCTGAGTCCATCGGAAGAAAGTGTCGTTGATGTATCTGGTGTTATTTCCAGTCATTGGTATGTCTCCAGCACCACCTTATTTTTAATTTTTTTGTAATTATCTCTCTGTCTCAATTAATTGGATAACGGGTCATCCCTTCACTTGTTAATCAGTGATTGACACTTTACTCACACCATCTCACACATTTTATTACCTGCAAAGACCTATTATTCGGCCGGTTGCCACTCCACTCACACTATTTGTCTGATCTTTAGATCTCCCAGATTATCAAGTCTGTGCCTGGGTGCTCTCTTCACTTCACCTGGCAAAGGTGCTGCGCTTCAAAAGCTTGTGATTTCAAATAAACCTGTTGAATTATAACCTGGCGTTGTGTGACTTTTGATCTTCTTATGAAATAAGTAAAGAGGCACTGGAAAGGTTGCAGAAGGTTTTGCAAGGATATTACCAGAAATGTGAATATTAGGTACAATTATGAATCTAGGATTGGTTGTGGATCTGACAAAAGCAGGAAATGTGATGTGTGAGGTGTCTGGATTGGCAGGATGTGAGATTCGGAATTCCTTTGTTGGGTTGACATAGTGTTATACCTCAGAGGGGTAGTATACGTGAAATCAAGCCTACTATTCCCTGACGCATCGCAAAAGTTAACTTGGCAACAAAAAAATACACAGGCATGAAGAGCTTTATGCTGGACTGATGCAGGTTTTCACCTGTAATACAGCTGGAGTACTATGCACATTTCTGGTTACCACATTATAGGAAGGATGTGATGGAGGGTGTAGAAAATTTTAAACAAGATGTTGCCCTGCCTGAAGATTCAGCTATGAACATAGACCAGATGAGTTGGAGTTATTTTCTTAACAGAGAAGGCTGAGAAAGGATCTGATTGAGATGGACAAACTTCTGAGAGAGGCAGGCAGGATGGATAGGGAGACAATTTTCCCTTTATTAGAGGATTCAATAAACAGAGAGCACAGATTTCAATTAAGAAGCAGATGGGTTAAAAGGGATTTGAGGATTTTCATGGGCATTAGATTGTTGTGGGCATCTGGAACTCACTGCCTAAAAGGGGTAGAGGCAGTAACCTTCAAAATATTTCAGAGGTATTTTAAAGCACTTAAAGCCACACGTCAGATGCTGTAAAATGGGATTAGAGCAGTCGGATGTTAATGTGGACACGACAGGACGTAAGGCCTGTATAAACTCTATGGCTCTACATTTGCTTAGCATGACAACAAAAATAAAAACTTTTTAAAAATAAAGTCCTACTTTCAAGAAAAAAGTCAGCAGCACACAAGACTCATGTTGCACTCTGCTCACACTTGTTTAAAGGTGGTGAGCGCAAGACGGTTATGTACTGTGTGACTAAGGTCACAGGTTTCAGTGAGTGAAGTCTATGGTGCAAAGGAGGACAGCATTAGAACGTTGGCTTGCGCAGAAGCTTGAGGCAGAAGGAGTGGAAGGATGATCTAATGAGGGGCAAAAGGTGAGGTCGGCTGCATTAAAGAATCAAATGTGATAGGCCTCATGTCCTGGGTGTGATGGTGGAATGTTGAGGCCGATAGTCTGTCACACTCAGAAAATTAGGGCCCTTAATGGTGGGGTCAGTACATTCCTCAAGCGGGTCCAACATAGAGTGCTGCTGGCAGAATCCCTGCAGAGCTTTGGATTCATCAATATTTCAATAATCTTCACTTAGAGCAGTCTTGGACATTCACTATGCTAGCAAAGGACAGTCAATTGAACCTGCAATTTCATGTCCTACATAACGGTGAGTAAAATAAGGGACACTAACAGGATACACAATAATGAGTGAATGTAAAAACACATCATTGTGGCTTCCACAATAAAGAAATGTCCTCACCTCTCCTGTAACCATCAACGCATGTCAACCATGAGATGTGCCAGAATATTTTGCTCTCTGTCTAAACTACTCTCAATAACAATTATACACACATGAATGAAGTGAATCCAATGTAATGTGAATTATTTTTAAGGGAAATGTATATCTTTTAAAAAATCAAACGCCCATACTATCTTTGTATTTGCAGTAAGTCTCAAGCTGACGGCAGTGGAGTTGGATGAGAAAGTGCATCCATGACACAGAGCTCTCTATTTCACCAAGAGGCTCTGTCATAACCCACCCACATTGCTACAGTACTGTCAGGAGACTGTGAGTTTCACCACTGAAAAGCATTCCCACTATATTCTCGCAATTTTCTTGTACACACTGTCTGTACTTTAAATTTTAATTATAATCATGTGGGAAACTGGAAGGCATTCAAGAAAATGACAGCACTACACATTTCCAGTTTTGCCATTAGCAACAACAGGCCACCGACAAAATGCTGCACTGGGTCTCTTTTTTTGGTGAAAACATAAAATGCTGAAAAGTGACCAAATAAAGATCTTTCATTTATCACAGGTCATGATCAAGCAGAAATAGAAATTATGTCTTCCCCTGTCAAAACATAGAAAATTGGACCAGGAGTAACTCCAAGCTTATTGTACCACTTAATGCGATCATGGCCAATCATCTGATTCAGACCATGTTACTCCTTTATCCATGTCTCTTTTGATTCCTTTTGACATAAGAGCTTTATCTAACTCCTCCTTGAAAACATTCAATATTTTGGCCTTGACCACTTTGCTGTAAAATTCCAAAGGGTGACTGCTCTCTGTGTGAAGAAATTTCTCAGTGCTATATGGCTTACACTTTACCCTTAAACTGTGACAGCTCATTCTGGACTCCTTTCTACATGTACCCTCTTACATATTTTGGAGAAATCTACCCCTCACTTTTCTTAACTCAAGTAAATATAGTCTGAACTCATCCAGCCTCTTTTCATACATCAGTCCTGCCATCTTTACAATCAGTCCAGGAAATCTTTGTTGCACTCCCTCCATTGCCAAAATATCTTTGCTCAGATAAGGAGAGTAAAGCTGCATAATATATGACAGAGGTGGTGTCAATAAGGACCTATACAATTGCTGTAAAGCAGTACTGCTGCTGTACTCAAATCTTTTCATTACGAAGGCCAACATAATATTTGCCTTCTTCATTACCTGCTATGCCTAAATGCTTCTCTTCAATGACTGATGTAATCATTGCACCAACCCCTTTCCAAATCTACTGTCATTCAGATAATCCACCTGTTGCTTCCGCCCAAAGTGAATAACATCCCATTAGTCCACATTATACTTCAGCCATGCATTTTCCAACTCACTCAAGTTGTCCAAATCACACTGAAACATCTCTGCATTCTCCTCACAGCTCACCCTCTCAACCCAATTTCTGTCATCAAAGACTGGAGATATTACATTTTGTTCCTTCATCCAAATCATTAGTACAGATTGTGAATAGCTGGGGTCTGAGCATGTAACCCTACAGCAACCGAAATAATCACTGCCTGACTTTCAGAAAAAGAGCTATTTATTACAACTCCTTGTTAGCTGCCAGCTAACCAGTTCTCTATCCTGAGATAAGAAGGTGTAGAGCTGGATGAACACAGCAGGCCAAGTAGCATCAGAGGAGCAGGAAGGCTGACATTTTGGGTCTAGACCCTTTTTCAGATTCTAATCTCAGATTTTCCAGCATCTGCAGTTCCTACTATCTCTGAAACAATTCTCTGTCCTTGTCAGTACACCATCCCTAATCTCATGTGCTTTAATTTTACATGCTAATCTCTTATTTATGACCTTATTGAAAGCCTTCTGAAAGTCCAAGTAAACTATATCCACTGGCTCCCCCAATCAAGTCTACTAGTTAAATCCTCAAAAAATTTCTTGTACATTTGTTAAGCATGATTTCTCTTTTATAAATCATGTTGACTGTCCAATCCCATCACCATTTTTCAAGTGCTCAGCTGTTAAAACTTTGATAATAGACACTAATATTCTGCCCACTACTGATGTCAGTTTAACGAATCAATAAATTATTATCTCCTCTCCACCTTCTTTTTAAAATGGGGTAGTTACATGAGATATCATCTGAATCATATGAGCTGTTCCAGAGTCTGTCGAATCTTGAAAGATGATCACCAATGCATCTACTATTTCTTTCCCCATGTGTCCAGATGCTTGCAATCTAAATTATTAAGCATTGTGAATTTATTGGCCTTTAATCCCATCAATTTGCCCAACACAATTTCCCTAATAATACTAATATCCTACACTTCCTCTCTCTCACTGGACTAGGTGTTCCCCAACACTTTGGAATACTATTTGTATATATATGTAAACTTATGAACAAGTTAGGCAATCATTTAAGGGAGAAAAGAACAGGTAATTGCAAGATAAGTGCAATAATTACAATATTAAATGTTAATGAGAAATTATAGGGGGCAGCTTAAATAACACTAGCATGGACTGTTTGCATCAAATTACCTGTTTGTGAACTGTATATTCTATGTAAAAATACCAAACTGTGAGTGAAAAAAATCCCTGGCATCAGTTGGTTCTTTAAAACTTACTTTGAATTATTTTTACAAAGTTATTCAAAAAGAAAATGCACAGGAGGGGATGAATCAAAGTGAAATTTCTCCAAGGACTGGAACAGCAAGGTCGGGTGACGCACCAGTAGAAGAAATTAATCTGTTAGTATCGGCCTGAGTTTTTGATCTAATCTATGCAACGAGCATCAAAGTTTGGTTTGTGTCTTGGTTGTACGAAATGAGTTTGACCAATATCAACAAGATTCTTGTGATAAATAGATCTACAGCAATATGTTGATTCCAAATTTCTGGAAGGCAATATCAAAACTACCATCATATTTGTGGAGTGTAAAGTTTTCAAGTTTTCTTTTATGTTTTGAAGTTGTGGTTAGTTCATTGCAAAGAGACCTTTACTGTGTGACGAACCGTTTTTTTTATCCATGACCGAAAGCACTGCCTGTTGACAATAAAAGCTTGCAATAAGAAAATTCTTGATCTTGTCAGTAAAAGTGAACAACTTCTAAATACATAGATAGTAGGAACTGCAGATGCTGTTGAATCTGAGATAACAAGGTGTAGGACTGAATAAACACAGCAGGCCAAGCAGCATCAGAGGACCAGGAAGGCTGACATTTCAGGCCGAGACCCTTCTTCAGAAATGGGGGAGGGGAAGGAGTTTCTCAAATAAATAGGGAGGGGGGAGGCGGATAGAAGATGGTTAGAGGAGAAAATAGGTGGACAGAAGACACACAGGTGAAAGAGGCGGAGATGGAGCCAGTAAAGGTGAGTGTAGGTAGGGAAGTGGGGAGGAGATAGGTCAGTCCAGGGAGGACGGACAGATCAAGTGGGCGGGATGAGGTTAGTGGGTAGGGGATGGGGGTGGGGCTTGAAGTGGAAGGAGGGGATAGATGGGAGGAAGGACAAGTTCAGGAGGTGGGGACAAGCTGGGCTGGTTTTGGGATGCAGTGGGGGAAGGGGAGATTTTGAAGCTTGAAGTTCACATTGATACCATTGGGCTGCAGGATTCCCAAGCGGAATATGAGTTGCTGTTACTGCAACCTTCGGGTGGCGTCATTGTGGCACTGCAGGAGGCCCAGGATGGACATGTTGTCTAAGGAATGGGAGAGGGAGTTGAAATGGTTAGCGACTGGGAGGTGCAGTTGTTTAGTGCGAGCCGAGCATAGGTGTTCTGCAAAGCGATCCCCAAGCTTCGGCTTGGTTTCCCCAATGTAGAGGAGGCCACAACAGGAACAGTGCATGCGGTATACCACCTTAACAGATGTACAGGTGAACATCTGCTTGATGTGGAAAGTCTTCTTGGGGCCTGGGATGGGTGTGGGGTGTAGGTGGAGCACTTCCAGCAGTTGCAGGGAAAAGTGCCAGGTATGTTGGGGCTGGAGGGGAGTGAGGAGTGGACAAGGGAGTCACGGAGATTTTGCTCCCTCCAGAAAGCAGATAAGGGTGGGGAGGGAAAAGTGTTTTTGGTGGTGGGGTCGGATTGCAGATGGCAGAAGTGTTGGAGGACGATGCGGGATCCTCCGCCACTTATGCCTTCACAATCTTCAAAATTTCCCCTCCCCCAACTGCATCCCAAAACCAGCCCAGCTCGTCCCCGCCTCCCTAACCTGTCCTTCCTCCCACCTCTCCCTTCCTCCCACCTCAAGCCCCACCCCCATCTCCTACTTACTAACCTTCTCCCGCCCCCTTGACCTGTCTGTCCTCCCTGGATTGACATATCTCCTCCCTACTTGTCCACCTACACTCACCTTTACCGGATCCATCCACACGTCTTTGATCTGTCTGTCTCCTCTCCACGTATCTTCTCCTCTATCCATCTTCTATCCACCTCCCCTCTCTCCCTATTTATTTCAGAACCCCCTTGCCCTCCCCTACTTCTGAAGAAGGGTCTAGGCCCAAAACATCAGCTTTCCTGCTCCTCTGAGGCTGCTTGGCCTGCTGTGTTCATCCAGCTCTACACCCTGCATTCTAAATACATAGCACCTTACAATAGAAAAACAAATTCTTGAACTCTTCACAGGAACATTCGAAAATAAAACATGACATTAAGCCACAAGAGGAGATATTAGGTTAGATAACTAAATGATTGGTGAAAGACTGATGTTTTAAGGAGAATCTTAAAGAAGGAGTGCATCATTGCGAGGCAGCAAAATATGGAAGATGTAACAGGAAAGAACTTAGTTTGGCATCAAAGATAGTGCACATTTTACTGTCCAGAAGGAATACAATTGGACATAATAAACAAACCCAGAAATATTATTCTCACAACACTTCAAGAATTATTGTTTATATATAATTGGAAAAACACATCAGCATAAGAAAATGAAGTAGTGTGATATGAGGTTGTATTTTCAAATGATTCTGTACTTTAGACAAATACCCAGTTTATTTTTCCACTCATGGAAAAAAACAAGAAAAATGTGCAAAATGCAAAAATCACTGTTGCTTTTCTGGAAGGATTTCATCAATTAATACTTGCACAGCTAAATGTTCCACAGAGGTCACAGCTGATTCATTAACTTAGCACAAATGAAACAGTGAAATATGGCAGTGCCGAGAGAGTATAGTAAATCAGCCAAACACCTTTTTCATTGTGTTGCTTCCAAAAAGAAATTGAGCCACAGTAAATTGAGAAGAGATAGTAAAATAAGTCAGGCTATTTCTTTCACAGAATATGGTGCAAAGAAACATTTGCTGCTGTAATTTACCTATATGACAATGCTAGAAAAACTTTAAATGCAAGTTTAATGTCACTGTTTCAATTTCTTACTGTTCTTGTGATATTGCCACATTAATTTCAAGTTTTTTGGGTACTCTTTGAAATGTAGCCCAGTCAATTAAACAAATAATTCCTTACACACTGTTACTGCTCAACAGTCTGTTCTGAAGAAGCATTGCATACAAAACAGTTTATCTTGGCACATTTGCAGAGTATTTGTGACATGAAAACAACCAGTATTTGGCCAAAACTAAATACTTTCATGAATTTTAAGGTGCTAACAAAAAGTACTACTTCCAAAGTGCATTGAAATTCTAGTAAACCATTTATGCAATGAACATATGTTTCTAACTGTTACTGACACAAAAACTTATTTCATCTTAGAATGATGTAGATGATGCTTTAAGTAACTGAAGTGCATTTCCAATAGAAAGAGCATCTTAACACTATGCCAGAGAGGAAAATAAAACATGACTGTGAGAAATGGGTGCAGCCCACTATTATTGTTTGTTCTTTTACAATAATTACCCCTATGTTTAGAACTGCTGTCCATGTCAGAGAAATTCTGCATCTAACAAGCAGCATGGTGGCACAGTGCCAAAATTAACCACCAAGTAAATAGACACAACATGCCTCAAATTACAGCACCCTTTTATTTTGTGCTATTATGTTTTATCAATGCACAAAACATCTGCTGACAAATAAACTCAACTGGGATGGTAAGACTGTCCTATGAGGAATAGAACAACAATCGCAAGACCGAAGTAGTTAAGTAATAATGTTAAAGCTATGCAAATGAAATATAACCTGGGGAAAATGTGAGTTTAGCTTTGGGAGGAATGGAGGAGCTGAACGTTATGGAATGGAGAAAGTGACTATAAAGGAATTTGGGAGCCCTACTGAATAAATCCCCAAAAAAACCAACACAAAGAGCTAGAATCCGAGGTATGCAGATAATAGGGAAGGCAAAAGGAAATATGGTCTTTATTGAAAGGAGAATAGAGTTTTTGAAAAATGAGAAGCTTTTCTAAAACTATGCAAGACACTAGTTAGACCACAAGTGTAATACTGTGTTTTGATTTCCTTTATCAAAAGATAGACTGGCCTTCAAGGCAGTGCAGATAATGTTCACCAGGTTGATTCTGCACAAGGAGGTATTCTTTCATGAGAGGTCAATTGGTTCTCTACTTGTTGGAATTTAGAAGAATGAGAAGAGACCCTATTGAAGCCTGAAGGTTTCTTTGATGCTTTGACAGGGTAGATGCTGAAAAGTCCTTTCTCCTTGTCAGACAATCTATGCCCAGATGACATAAAATCAGAATAAAGGGTCACCAATTTAAGACAGAGACAAAGAGGGCAGTGAACCTGTGGAATTCTTTCTACACAGAGTGATGCCAATGCTGAGATGTTGAGTCCGTTCAAGGCTGAGACGGAGTTTTAAGCAGTAAAGCAGAATCAAGTGTTAAACGGAAAAGGCAGGAAAAATAGGTTCAGGATTACGAGATTAGCCATGATCTCAGTGAATGGTGGAGCAATCTCAATAGGCTGATTCAGCTAGTTCTGTTCCTACATCTTATGGTCTTTTTTTTAATGAAAAGTGACTTTCAGACAAAACAAAACTGAGGAGATAGAAAATCTTTTATTTTAAAGTGAGTAAATTGTAAAGTGAGTAAAGTGATTAAATAAATTTGTTCATGGATAATCAAATTCAAAAGTTAAGGTAAAATTGCTATGAGAAAATACTAGAAGCTACATAGCCAAATGACAATTTTAAGGAGTTTCTGCTATTTATAGGTATTTGATGACACTAAACAAATGGATTCTAATTGGGGCATGTCCAAGGCCATGCACAGTAGAAAATGTAAACAACATCGAAATTTTCATTGAAATCGTCTGGCCAACGTGAAGCACACAGAAAGGATACTAAATTGGATTAAGTGTGTACAGATAATTAATGGTGGCACTTTTAGAATACTATGTGTAATGTTGAAAAGCCCATCTCTGATATTATTCTAACATGTTGGAAAAGGTTCAAAACAAAGTGATTGGGCAAATTTCAGGTATTAATCGTCAAAGTATTACAAAGCAATTAATGTTGTTTTTAGAAATATCAGATCTCAGATAGGAATTTGTTTAAAAAGATTATATTTTTCAAAAAATAAGATAATCTTTCCCTGAAACACAAGCATGCAATACTGTAAATTTGGTTTTAATGGATTATTTATTATGCAAAAGAAATTGAGATACAGACAAGAAAAAGTATTTACATGTAGCACACGTTGAAAGATTTCAAAACAGGTGGTAAAATACAATTCCAGTAATTCTAACAGCACTCCTTTGCAGTATTCTTATCAGGGGACAAACTTTCTTCTCTAGCACACACAGGGTTTGGATCTGATTCCTTTCCTTGACAACTGGATTGCACCTTATTTGAATGTTCATGCCTAGACATTCACAGTTTCAAATAACCTTTACAGCCAAACACTTTTGGTTTGGACCTTTTGAACTAATTCAATACACTGGCGTTGCTTCTCTCTCTTCTTCTGGAGCAACTGCTTTACATATCAAATTTCAGTCAACAATTCTGTCAAATCACCAGCTCAAAAAAGATTTTTGTGAATTATTGGGTGTTTCCCCAAGTCAAAACAAAATCCAGAACCTTCGAACTGAAACCAAATGTGCATCACTGTTTATTCTGTTTGCTGATAAAACTCTTGCAATATAACTAACACCCCATTGCTCTCCAATAAGCCTCTTTACAAGAAATGAATACAGCTACAAAAATACCAAGTTATTGGAGTCTTTTGAGGAAGTAATAATGTGCTCTGAATAAAAGGGAAACCTGTGGATCTAGTGAACTTAGATTTCTGAAAGACAATTGATAAGGTGCTACAACTAAGAATATTGCAAATGAAAGGAGCAGTTGTGGTAGGGGAGAACACATTGACATGAAGAGAAGCATCTTGGCCTGCTGTGTTCATGCAGCTCCACACTTTGTTATCTCGGATTCTCCAGAATCTGCAGTTCCCATTATCTCTGACATGAAGAGAAGATGAGTTAGGTAATATGAAACAGAGAAAGCACAAAGGGGTTGTTACATCTTTCCAACCGGAAAATACGTGTTATATTACATGAATCAGTGGGATCTTTTATTGAAGGGGAATTAAATAACAAAATAAGGTTATGTTTGAATTATGCATTACATTGATGAGGCTACATCTGGAAGACTGTGTGTAGATTGGTTTCCATATTTAAATTATGCAAATGCATTGGAAGCAGTTCACAGAAAGTTTACGAGACTAATAGCTGTAATGCGCAGGTTGCTTGATAAAGGAAAGTTGGACAGAATAGGCTTGTACGTAGTTGAGTTTATTAGAGTAAGAGGTGACTAGATTGTAATGTATAAGATGCTGAAGAGATATGAGGTGGCTCTGGATATCAGGTTTGCTACTGTGAAAGAATCTAGAATAAAGGGTCACCGTTTGACAAAAAGCAGGTTACATATTGAAGACAGAGTTGAAGAGATTTTTTTCTCACAAAAGGGCAAAACTATTTGGAATTCTTCCCCAAAAATTGGTGGAAGCAGAGAATTTGAATATTTTTAACAGAAATGTAGATAGGTTCTTATCAGTGGGGGTGGGGTGGGGAGACGGTGAATGATTATCAACAGTAAGTAATTAGATCACCCATGATCCTAGAAACCTTACGGTTTCTAGGCTATTCAGCCCATCAAGAAAATACTGACCCTCTGAAGAGCATCACACCTAGACCAAGCCTCCCTACCCTATCCCTGCAACCCTACATGTTCCGTGACCAACCCACCTAATCTGCATGGATGCTGTCGGCAATTTGCGTGGCCAGTTTAATTAACCTGAATATCTTTGTATTGTGGGAGGAAACCAGAGTACCTAGAGAAAACCTACGCAGATACAGGGAGAATGTGCACACTCCACAATTACCAATGCCTGAGGGTGAAACTGAACCTGAGTCCCTGCCTCTATGAGGCTGCAGTGCTAACCACTGAGCCACTGTGCCATCATTGAATGGCAGGGGAGACCTGAGGGTGAAGTGGCCTACTTCTGCTTCTTGTATTTTTGCATTTATACCTACACCATCTGCAGCTCATAGAATATTCCCCTAAGCTGGTTGCAGCTCTGCAGCTTGGCAATATAACTGCTTTGACTTGTACATCAGCTTTCAAGATTGATGACTGCCTTTTATTCTGATGGGAACATATCAGAGTACTTGTAGCTGAGCACTTTCTTTTGTTGGTATCTTGCAAAGGAGAACTTACACTCACAATTTATAATGCAATAGATGCCATATTTTAACATTGTGCCTCTTTCTACAGGGCAATGAAGAATGAAGCCGTTTCCAGATGTGTTCTCATTTTTCCTTTTTAATGATAATTTTTTAACTAAATCTCCATTCTTTACGGATTCTATATTGCCTTCTCCAACACAGATTCAGAAATGGTCAATATTGATAAGAATTATGCGCATGATTTGTTGATCTGTAGAAAGGTTCTAATGGATCACTGCAAGGCTCAACAAGTGTAATTTTTACTCTTTTTCTTACAAACTTGCAACAAAGCTTTCAAGGGAAAATCATTTTCAGTTACAAAAGAGATTGAACTCTTTCCTTACTTGTTCTGCCAATTAACCAATCCATGTGTGAATTTTTAATTCTTATAATTAATTGTGATAAAACACATTATAAAATACACGGCAAGATCTGCTTTTCATTGTTTATTATCGGCTATATTTTGGATGAAGGGGTGTGGGCTGAGATATACTTTGCTGGCTGACAGTGGAATTTTATTATGATACATTCTGTTATTATATACTTCGCATTATAACGAGCTCTGTTGTTGGTCCCATTGAGATTACTATTCTACAACTTGGAGAACAGCTGACACTTCAGCAAAGTAAGTCTTGATAAAAAAGACATTAATAGCTCCCAGGAGTTTCTAAAAATGAGGCTTGATTGTTGTCCTGCCAGTTTTAAGACTGATGATATATTTGAGCATTTTGAGCTAAGAACTATCTTCAGGCTGTGGTAAATTAGAGGGATTAGATTTAACATTTCAGAAGATGTAAAGATTTATAATGGTGCAAGTATAAAAAGGGATAGAGAATGCAAAATAAGCATATCATTTTCTAATCCTGATAAAACTTACAAAAGAATGCATATCTTTGTGATTCATTCATGGGATGTGGGCAAAACTGCTTCTGTCAGCATTCATTTTCCATCCCGAATTTCCCAGAACACAATTAAGAGTCAACCACATTGCTGTGGTTCTGGAGGCACATGTAGGCCAGACCAGGTCGGGGTAACAGATAAAACACAGCAGTCTGTTAGGATCTATGCAACAGTTCATTAGCCTGGTTCTGCATTATAAGAACATTTGTTCTATCCTTTCATGCATTACTTGATACTTAAGTCAGGTTGGTTCAATCATTTTTCGCGTGAAGCAAAAATAGGTGGTGTTTCTAGAATATAAGAGCTTATAATTTCCTCTTGAGAAGTGAAAATGTTGTCTCAAACTTCCTGATGTTTTGACATTGTGTCAATCTATCATTTATCAAACATACTAAATACTGCCCTAATTATATTACTTACTCAAGAGATAAATGTGGAGAACATAAATTATTCACTAAAGGGAATCAGTTCCATTAAGTATAGTTATTTTATGCAGATTTTTTTTTCTGTCTATCCATTAGGAAATGCTTACTGGTAGTCTGACCCTCTGATTTTCCCTCTTGTCACATGTGATATTGTGATGTAGTGATATTGGCTCAAATTGCAAACTCAGATTGAGGGTGCTGAGGATACTAATCTGCCTGTAAGTACTGTTCAGTATAAAATATTCACGGTACAATTAAATAGCCATTAGTAAACTTCATAATATTCAAAATAAAATTTGAATTAAGTATTAACTATGAATAAAAGCTCACTGATTTTATATAAGTTGGTCTCCAGGATCATTGCACCAATATTTGCAGACAAGCAGGGATGACAAAATACAAGTAGGTGATTTTAGGGTTATGGAGTTCCTGTTGAATTTAACATGAACAACTCAAGTTCTTCTTCAATCTCAGAGCAAGGCACAGAGGATGTGACATGGAGATTACAACAGGGCTGGTGGGATTAAGGTGGGAAAGGAGTTAACATCGTGGAGAAGAGAGTGGTTGTAATCGGTAGACAGGAATCTCTGTACCTCTGACAGGCTGACAGCGTGCATACTTATTCCCCCGTGTCTAAAAGACATTCGGTAAATAGGATAGTGATGCAGCACTCCCACCTTCCTTTTCTTGCCTGCTTTCTATAGCCCCGGAAATGGAGTCAGCAAATGTTAATGTTATATCAAGTCCTCAAATATTCCCCACATTAGGATATTACCAGGTCACAAAGTATGTTGCAGTGAAAACGGTATACATAGTGCAGTGGGGCATTAAAGTATTTAGGTTTTAAAGTAACCTCAGGGGTCTAGAGCCAATACAAAAGTTCAATCACATCAGGTTGGCTGTATTAAAAAGTACAAATTCTAAGAATAATTTACGTATGTGCATATATCAATAAAGAAATGTACATTTCCATTCTAAGAAAGTCAGTTTAACTAATTGCTTTATAGTTTCTTGTGCAGTAACATTCTTGTACAATAAGAATATTAAATATATATATTTAATGTTGGATTATTTTAATTATTGGATTAATCTCATAATGTCCGGTCTTATAACTTTAGTAATCCAAAAAAAGCAAACGTGTTTAATTTTTTATACATCTGCATATTAAAAATGAAAAATTAATGGCTCATACTCATTATGTTTCCTTGGGCGAATGTGATGATTTGTATATTTAATCAGAGAATGTTTAATTGTATAACACTTAAACTGTATTCATTGCTTTAAAAAAAGACATGAAGTTGAAGCATTTCATCTTGCCCTGATCAAGTCTGCGATGTAAGAAAACCAACTTAGAAAGGGAACAGAAATTTATAAAGTTTGAAAACAGGGTGTTGACTGTTTGAACTGTGGTTGGCATAGAGATGCGGAAAGAACTGTTAACAGTCTTGGTCAACTAATTAAATTCTAATTTGACAAGTCAACTCTGATTGATCAAGGCATAACCATCAAAATGCAGAAGAGACTGGTTTGCTCCATAACTTTTCTTTTTTTCAATGGAAAAGCAGCAACATATTCTTTGTTCTGTAGAGAACAGGGCCCTACATATGTGAATAAATATAGCTTCCAGTTTACAGAAATAAATTAAACTACGATTCTTGCTGGATCCCCATGACAATATCCTGGTGAGAGGCATGGCTTGAAGGGGGGAGTCCCTAATTGTTTGCTCAGTTTAAAGTGACCTCTGCAACATGTCTGTAGCTACCTTTGATTCTCAAAGATGAAAGCACCAGAATCTCACAAGTAAGGCTTACTGTTGTTGGAAGTCAATCATCTTATCATTTGCATATTGGTGAGAGTTCCTTTGAGTTCTGGTTTTGGCCCAGCCTTTTGTAACTGCTTCCTCAAATGAAAATCCCTCCCTCATAACGTCAGATGTGGGAAATTCATTGATTGCACAGAATCAGCAGCATACGTAAGTCCTGAGACACTGAAGCAGCCTGCATCGCTATACAGCAAGACCTGGAAAATATTAAGGCTTTTAACACCTGCACAGCTTTTTTCCTATTTTTGCAGGTTCTAAAAATCCAACCCAGAGTGTTCAATTCATGCAGCAAACTTTTGAATGGACAAATAAACATGAACAGCCTGGAATTACATAGGAAAATGAGGGATTGTAGTTGGCTTCTGGATGGATGAAATAAAATAAGCCAATTAGTCCTCCTCTTTTATAAGTATCTTCTAACAGTGTGAACAGTCAGTAATAAATAGTTCTTACAAAATGACTATGTGAAGAAAACTGGAAAATGTGAAAGGATTTTTATGATGTCTGTCGTGCAAAAGTTAAAGTATGTTGTGGTTCACCAACTGTTCAGAAGAGATAGAAAGTTTTTTTTAAATGGAATTATTTGCTTCACAAACTTGCTTGGAAGAGGTGGGGATTAAATTGCTAAAGATTGTTTAGCGACATTCTTTGGAAGTTGGTTGCTGATTTTCCAGGGGCATCTCTGTCAGTGGAAATAGGTGCCCTGAAAAGCTTGCAGCAGAAAGGTAGACTCACTCACTCTTTCTGTCCCTGGAGAAGAGAAGAAACTTCAAAGCATTTCCAGGTGAAAAAAAAATCTCTCTTGGCTGAAATTTTGTATGAACCTGAAAAAGTCAAGGATCAAGATATTGAACTGACTCTTATTTGAATTCAACTCTAATTTGAAGGCCCAAAAGTTCTCTGGCTGTCAGTAATTATATCTCTATATCATAGGAAGGAGACTGGTCTATGAGAAGTCTTTCTTCATTATCTTTTTTTGAGTTTGGACCTCTGGCCCAATTCAATGTTTTGACAATTTTGTTTTTCAGGCCATATCACTTTTTCTGAGCTGCAGTGTTTTGTCAATCATGTGAATGTGTGCGCTTAGGATTCCACATTGTAGCTGAGTTGACAATCATTTTACCTCTTACTGTAAGAATAAGTTTGTTTATAACAAACAGGTTATTTTTGGGAGCATTACCAAAGCCTGTTGGACGTTTCTTTTCTTCTTGATCATAATGCAAAAAAAATGGTGATTGAATCAAAATATGTAAACTTTTGGTGTAGCTCATGGAGTTGTGGGGCTTGATGATCATTGCAATTCTCCTGTCAGAGTTGTAACAGAGCGTGCTACCAAAAGCTGAAAAGGAAATCAGATGGCTGCTCTTGAAGGGAGCCAGCACTGACACAGAGGGGTGGATGGCCTCCTTCTATACTTTAATCTTTTTATGATACCATCCCGTTTTGGACTGGGGTGATGTTTGTGCTTATGTCCACAACAATTGCAACAGCAGAACGTAATTCCTGTTTTGAAATCCTTCACAGATAACTGAAATGAAATATTACCTGGCAAAACTGAGAAATGGAAGAATTTTTCAAGACACGATAGTTTATATACAGACCAGAACATTTCCACAACAGAGCAAGGTCGAGCAAAAAAGATGTATTTACTGAAATAATTTGTGCATATGTTAAAGCAGAAATGGGGTGCATTTCAGAGTTGATAACACAATGAGCACTAGGCTGAATACAGAAAGTTTAGAGGAGGGTTAGGGAAGTAAATGTGAAAGCCGCAGTCAACTGAGATATGGGGCAGGCATCAGCAAAATGGGCAATTATGAATTTACATCTTTCTTCAAAGAAAAGGGACATGAAGATAATCTAAGTAACTCCAATTCACCAAGGAAGTTTTTGGAAACAAAATGCCAGTATAAAATTCATGGTCACTTGCACAAGTGTTGATGAATTCAGAAATTCCACTTTGGATTTATTAAAGGAAACCCCATATTTATTCAACGAGTCTCTGCACTTTGAAAAAAGAAACAGATATTTGAGGATGGCAATGCAACAGCCGTGGTGCACGTAGATCACAAGGCATTTATTAAAATGTTGAATAATAGGAAACACTTCAGTTATGCAGATGCAATGCAAATTCTGAGTGTACTCTTCAAAAACAAGGTTGGGAGGAGACTTGATAGGGGTGATCAAAATCATGAGCAAAGTAGATAAAGAAAAACTGTTGTCCTTGACAGAATGGTCGAGAACTAAAGAATACCAGTTGAAGATAATGGGCAGCAAAAAACTGTTTTGTTAAAGAAGAGCTTTTCATGCAGCATTGTTGGAATGAACATAACGGAGTGTGTGGTGAAGGCAAATTCAATGATAGCTTTCTGATCAGCAATGGCAAAATGTAGGGGAGTGGGATTGAGGAGTGAATTGGACTTGTAGAGAACTGGCACAGACAAAACTAGCTACTCCTTTGTGTGATAACCATTTAATGATTCTGTGGCAGCAAGTTTACCAGTGCTTTGTCAATAGGTTGGGAGAAATGAGGCATTCAAAACAATTAGAAGGTGTCAGGGGGAAGAAACACAGCATCCTCCTGCAGCCATGCCATTTTGCCAGCTAGTTATATGCCCAGTTAGGGAACACGGCCCGTCACCAAAAGTATTTTGTCTGTGCCACGTGGGTAGCCTCCCAGTGGGGTCATCAGGAGGTAGTGGAGCACTGCGATTATAAACATGCTGTTTCATACACTGATATCCAGAAGTAGAATTCAGCAGCAATGGCTTTCAGAAATTAACAAGCAACATTTTGCAAATTATAGTTTAGCACAAACATCAGTTACATCTTTTGATTGATTGATTGATGTTTGTCATTGTGTACCAGAGTACAGTGAAAAGCTTTGTTTACAAGCAGTACAGGCAGATCATCGCAAGCAAGGATGTACAAATCAAAGGCTGTAATTTAAACTCAGACAAAGGTATATAGATTAGATTGCACAGGATGTGTGCTAGGCAAGATTAACATTAGCAAGATCAGCATTATTTGAGGCTGTCATCCATCTGTCTAATAACCACCAAGACGAAGCTGTTCTGAATATCCTGATGCATGTGTTCAAGCTTCTGTATCTTCAGGCAATGGATGGGGTTGTGGGAGAGCATTACTAGGGTGCAGTGGACACAAACGCAGTCTAACAATAACAAAAACCTAGAAAAGGGTAAGAAAGGAGGGAAAGACTAGATTGATTGTTCAGCTCTTGAAAGACCCTTCACCATAACTCTTATTTTACTAAGTAACAAAAAAATTGCCCACCAGCAGCAGTATAACAATAATAAAATAAAACTAGAAAGGGTGGGAGAAAAAGGGAGAGAATAAAATTAAACAGTGGTGGGGTAAGAGATAATACATTCCAGACCCCATGTTGCTCATCTCTCTACAAAGACTTATAGAATGCTGGTGAACATGACGTCCTCCCTCCCAAAGGACACCAAGCATATTTGTGAAAGAGGCATTTGTCGTGGAGTGCAGGGCTCTTTTATTTTATTACTGGATTAAGAACATCAATGTGTAGGCCATCTTTTATTGCCTAGAGGCCAGCGAAGAGTTGAGCACATTTTTTGGGGAGCTTGGAGTAAATGTAAGCCAGACTAAGAAATATGGCGGATTTCCTCTCCTAAAGGCATTTGTGAACCAAGTGAAGTATTAAAACAATCGACAGTGTGTACATGGGCACATTTAGCATGACACAGTATAACAGCACACAAACAGACCCTCTGGTTCAACTCGTTCATGTGGACCAGGTTTCCCAAACTAAATTAATCCTATTTGCCTGCATTTGGCCCATATCCTTCTAAACTTTTCCTATTCATGCATATGACCAAATATTTTTAACATTGTAACTGTATCTGCATCCTCCTCTTCTTTTGGCATTTCATTGGAAAAATGAACCATCCTCTGTGTGAAAAAGCAGCCCCTCAGATTCCTTTTAAATCTTTGCCCCTCACCTGAAAATTATACCCATTAGTCTTGAGGTCCCCTATTGTCAGGAAAAAAAAACCTTTGTTATTTACCTATCTATGCCACTCATGATTTTACAATCTTCTATAAGATTACCTCTCAACATGTTATGCTCTGGGGAATAAAAGTCCCAGCCTATTCAGTCTCTCCCCATAACTCAATCGATTAACTTTTAATTCAAGATTTTTACGGGATTCACATTTCCTATTTGATATTAATGAGTTTCAAATTTGTATCACCATATCATCATCCAGGGATTCTGAATTATTTGTCTGGCGACATTATCATGTTAGCACTTTTCACCATCTCCAACAAGTGCTCAGCTCTTTGTTCTGTATACCCACCATCAAATTACCAAATTAAACAGGTAACAATCCACAAGAACTACCCACCAGGTGAAGTCCAACAATAACAATAAACAGGAAGGCTCGGAAAAAGGAAGGGGATAAATCAAAATGGCAATCCATTAAGGAGCTCACTATCACTTTCTCAATAGCAACAACAGATGGAGCAAGTAAATATTAGCCAATTAGTGATGTTCACATCCCACAAGTAAATTTTTTAAAAAAATTCAATCATCATGTGCTTGTAAAACTTGAAGCAGTGTCCAACACGAGATGTGATTCTGTGATTGGACAATACTTGCTGAACAATCTGACTGCCCCAAGCATTATATCAACATTAACAACAAAATTAAGATGAACAGTCAAGCTTATAAAATCACTCACTTACACATACAACAAGCCACATACATTCATGTCCTATCCTTTTCAAATAAAATAATGTGTTAACATATGGCATCCTTTTTCACATGAACAGAAATTGGAGAGGCAGCATTTCTTTGGTGCATTCCCATGGCAACGCCTCTACTAATCTGAGGCTACTTCCCAAGCGTTTAGCTTCCTCTGACATACAACATAAACTTGTTGTTCCCTTTGAAATTTGGCATTTTAGTAATTCTGTTCTGATGACTGCAGGGTGAAAAGTTTCAAAAGCATGCTTCTTTTATATCAACTCTTACATCCTCTATTATCAAGTTCAATTATGCATTTAAATAATTCCTCATTTTGTCCTCTCAATTTCCTAACTTGTTCCTTTTCTCCTTAATCCTTCCACTGACATGTATCCTTCTTCATTCCATGTTTTCTGTTAAGATAGTACTGTGCTACTGAGCATTTATGGCACTCACATTAAACTGGCTGACATAAACTCCATACCTAACTGCATACTTTTTAAGTGATATAATTTATTTATCTGCAAATGTATCTTCCTTAAATATGGCATGCCGACTGGCGAATAGTAGTGGATTAATGATCTGTTTGCTGTGTCTGTGAGCATTGCCATAGTTCTTCAATTCAATCTCAGTCTTAGCAATTAATGTACATGTTTCCTGATTCATGATGTCATTGCTAAACAGAGGAAAAACAAAATCATCCTGTTTATGTGAAATAACCAATGGATCTCCCTTTCTCCCAAATAAGCAATTTTCTTCTACTTCATTCATAATTTGTGGGTGTCACTGCCTAGGCCAGCATTTTGCCCATCCACTTCACTAAGTCGAGAGTGAGAGACCAGGTAAGGATGGCAGTTTCCTTCCCCAAAGGAGATTGGTGAGCCAAGTGGGTTATTTCCGACATGGGCAATGGATTCATAGTTGTCATCAGACTCTTAATTCCAGATTTAAAAAAAAATTCAAACTCTACCATGGTGGGATCTGAAGCTAGGTCCCCAGAATATTACCTGGGAATCTGGATTACCAGTCCGGTGATAACGCCACTAAACCAAGACATCCTCTCGATTAGTTATGCATCAGCACATATACTTCCTACTTGAATTTCTGAATTAAAACTCTTTTATCAATTAATACTTCATGTTATTTCTGTTTATACAGTTAGCCTCTTAGTAACTTCTGACCTTCAATTTTTGATCATTTTATTTCCCTTTTCCATCTTTAGATAGTCTAAGAATATCAGGCATGAATACTTAAATAGTTGACAACAGTTCACTCACAATGTGGAAAATATTTAATTCTATAATTCTGTTTGCAGCAAAGTCTTATAATCACCAAACATCTGCAGTCAAAAATTATTGCAAGGAAAGTGAACATTTGAGAGTAAATCAACATTGAGACGTCATCCAAGTTCATAATCAGAAAAATCTACAATTTATTTTGAAGGCAAAACAGGAAGAAATATGGTACAATTACAGTTGTTCTTGTTTAATTATTGCATATCTCTCTCTGATTCCTGTTCCTTCCCTCGTTTACTGGATCTGCTGCTATGTCTTTTTCATCTATCACTGAGGCCGCTACTTAATTCATCTAAGGCTCCTGACCAAGATATGTTGGCTCATGGTCAACTCTCCATGCTTCATCAACTCTCCCTTATTGGAGAGGATGGGATGATCACAATGATTTTAGAAGGCAGAAGAAAACATTGTCAGCCATAATTGAAATTATCCTCTCCTTTGGATAACCCATTTCAACTTCCATATTAACTGCCTACCTTTACCTCTCTCTGAGATGGCTTATAACAGAAACCCTTTCTATTCTAATCTCCAGAACACTACTGATTTCTTGGCTGATGTCCTGTCCTTCACTACCTGAAAATGTCAGTTTATCCAAAGCTCTGCCTTTTTTATTCCTTCCCAGTGCAAATTTGACAACAAGTTTGATAATCCCTCTGCTGGTCTCTATCGGTTCCCAGCTGCTGTCTTGATCCTCTTTATTTCTTACAATTTTCAGCCCCATTTGGGATAACAGGTATCTTGAATTATGGCAAATGTCCCTTCCTTTCATTCAGGTAAACTTTGAGACAATTGAGAGCTCATGCCAATATATTGCCTACATCAGCCCAGAGATTTCAGGGCCCAGGGCGATGCACTGGTTGAACTGTCAGTTTGGATTTTGGCAAAAGGAATGGAAGTGAATCCCCAAGCAGTTCAGCTTTCATTTTATTTTATATATATGTCCTTCGCTTGCAAAGGACCATTTGGTCAGATAGTTTTTGGAGAACTTTCATAACTGATTGGTGTTGCCACCACCAAGTTCCTGGGAATCCTCTAAAAATAATACCAAATATCATAACAGAATATTCAATATCTAGGTTTATCTGATTTAACTCATTTTTGTAGAGAGGCTGAAAGCTTTGATGATGAGAAGTTCAAAGCAAACCACAATTTTATTTTTCTCAAAGTGGGTAAAATGAATCATTGCAGATTTGCTGTTTAACATTACGCCATAACACTAACTTTAATGCCAGTGCTCAGTGTATGTTTTTCTAAGGCCAAGTAAGCTAAAATATCTTCCTGGGATAGGAAACATGCAGATGAAGAATAAAGTCTCTTATTTAAGGAAAGCTTCAACTTCAAAATAAGATTAAAAACTACTGAAAACACTGAAAGCAGGAAATTGCTAAAATTTATAACCCAGCAGGATCCTTCTAACGTTCATGAATATTCAACAATCATGTTCTTTGTTAATGAGATACTCTGACTTGCAAATCAAATAGGCGAGTGCAGGTTTTCAATTTGGGAAATACAATAAACTACATGTTACATTTGTTTCCAACAACATTTTGTTCATACTGCTCACTGTAAACAGGCATGACCAAACATAAAATCACATTCCTAAACTTTATATTCATGTCCAAAACCAAATGTGAATATGAATATTCCTTTATTAGCTTAAAATGGTTCTGCTGTCAGTTTCATCTCAAAACCATCACGTCCAATAACATTGTTCAAACCTGGATGTAGGTTTTGCGAATTACAACATTTGACCAAATACATACAGGTTAAATTTATAAGTGGAATTTAATGATGTGACAGCGGTATCACCCACTGGAGAACTGGTGGGAACATAATATTGCTTCTCACCAAGAAACTAAATGTAATGAGAAGGTAGTCACTGAAGTGGAATCATCAGGCCACTAAATCAAAGGGAACTCCCAGCAAGGTGGAAATCCTGCCTGACAGCAGTCAGCCAATCAGAAACAGTCAATTCTCCAGCGCCAGCAGCATCACTGGGAGCTTTTTTCTAATCCCACAAGCAAGCCTGCTCTGGATTACTTGCAAAATAACAATGTGATTGAGATGAGGGAACTGAGAGGGGACTCACTGGAATGGTGGCTGAGGATCCTTTGTTGAACACAAAGTTGCCACCAATGAGGGGACCATGTTCATTTCCCTGCTGACAAACAAACAGGACGGCATATCAAGAATGTGAGCTCTCTGCCTACTGAAGGTTGAATCTTTTTTTACTCATTCATGAGATGTTGGAATTGGTCAATAAACCAGCCTTTACTCCAATCCATAACTGCCCTTCTTGAATCCCAGAATGGTTAAGGTGCAGAATGAGGCCATTTGGCTCATCCTGCTTGCACTGACTATAAAAACGAGCTTCATTACCTCCTTCTTTTTCTTGAGACCCATGAGCACTACTTCACTGTTAAAAAAAAAAATCCAATGCCTTCTTGAATGCACCGACCATATCCTCTCTACTCACTGTTGGAATTTTTTTTCTCATATCACCATTGCTTCTTTCTTACATCACTTTAAATATATGCCCTCTCATCTTTGTTCTTTTTATGACCAGGAACAACTTCATCCTATATATCCTTATCCAGTATGCTCGTGACTTTGAAACACTCTATCAAATCTCTATCAGCCTTCTACTTTCAAGGAATACAGTCCCAACTTCGTCAATCTACCCTCATCACCGAATTTTCTCATTTCTGGAACCATTCTTAGAAATAGTCTCTGCACTCTCACTAATGCATTCACATCTTTCCTATGACATTCCAGCTGAGGTCTAACAAGAGTCTAACACAAGTTTAACATCAATTCCTTTTTCTTGTACATTATGCCTGGATGGTGCTGAGCTCTTTTAATGCTGCTATGGATCTGTACTCACCTGGGTATGAAAGTATTCCAACTCATCAGTTGAGCCCTGACAGTGGACAGTCTTTGGCGAGTCAAGTGGTAAGTGACTCACCACAGAATTCTGAATCCCCAACCTGCTCTAATAGTCACACTATTTATTTGACTGGCGCGGTACACATTCTGGCTGAGGCGATCTGTTGGCTCAGTTGGCTAGACAGCTGGTTTGTGATGCAGAGTATTGCCAACAGCACAGTTTCCGTTTCCACACCATTATAGCTGTGATTATCAAGGAAGCTCACCTTATCAACCTTAACCCTTGCTTGAGGTGTGGTGACCCACAAGTTAAACCACCACCAGTCATCTCCCTCTGAAGACAGAGCAGCCCTAGGGTCTGCTGGGACTGTGGCAAATGTATGTTTACATCTTCTGGTCAAAAGTAACCTATTTGTTGATGTTGACAGTGGAAGATTTAGAAAAAGTAAGGCCTTTAAACTTTAGAGGAAGATATTTAGATTCTCTCTTGCTAGGAATAATCATTGCCTGGCACCTGTTATTTGTCACTTACCAATCAAGATTGGGTGTTCTTTAGGTAATGCTCCACTTGGATAAGAATTGTTTTGGTCACTTGTCTAAGAGTCACAAATGACCCTGAACATTGTACAAAAAATGTGAATGGTTCTATTTCTGATTGCAGAATGGAAGTGGCAGAATGAGACATTTAAATGGTTATTAAATGGCTTCAAACTGACCTCCAGCAGGAAGGTCATGCTCCACCCTATTCACTGAAGCTTGATTGGCATGATGGAGAAAAAGCTAATTCCCACACCCTCCTGACTGATCAAGTAGTTCTGCGTTAACTATGAACTCATCCATAACAGGTCAGCAGGGAATCGAATTCTGTCCTGAATGTGTACCTACCTCTATCTCATATCCACACAATATGTGTAATGTTAACTAAAGACTCTGAATATAAGTAGCATGGGTTGATTTTATATTTCTTGAATTGCAGCTGATACTCTGCCAATTTCCAACAGATTGATTAATTTTCCCTTCTGTAAGCGCCCATAAATGTCATTGAGCAAATATTTGTCAAACTAATTTTATGTTTGTGTCTTTTTTCTGAAGACAGGACTCTTGGTCATATTATTGCACAATAAATCACTGAATGAATATTATGCCACTCAGCTGGGTAATCTGTCATCACCACTACCCTCTATCAGTACTAGAGGCACTTTTGTTTTTACGTCTGTTTCCAAATAACAGGTCTACAAAACAGTGATGAATTCATTTAAATTAGAACATGGCCCCCATTAACACCTTTGAACAATTATTTGACTGAAATAGTGCCAACAAACAATGCCAAATTGTAAACTCTAAACTGGAAGATTATTTTCCTGTCAAAATTAAGTCCCTTTTTCCGAGTTCCACATTGTAAACCAATTAAAACTCAGAGGACCAAAATTAATGCAAGTTACAGGCTCCAACAGTGTTTTTTTAACAAATTCAATCGTAAGCTTTTTTTTGATAGTGATACAATTTTCAGTAATATTTCACCTGATGAGTGCACAGACAAGTAATAGAGCTAAAATAAGTTAATTCAAATGCTCACAATGACATGCACATAACAAGCCTGCTGTGATTTCAGGACATAAAGATAAATTTGTGTTGCTAATGTTTTCTACTCTGCTGAATTCAGAGAAAGGGAAGCTCAACATTTATAATTCAGCTCTTTACATCTCTCTTCTCTATTTAATCAGCAGTGTAGCTCAACTTATCTTGAAAGAACCAGTTTATCACAGTCATGTTGGCATGTCAGAAATGTAATAGCAGAAGAAATATTAAACACTGGGCAAAACTAAGGAATATGACATCTGAAACAAAACATCGAGAAAATAGAGAAAGATACTTTGAAGAAAGCCGACCACCAACACATTTCTGGGAAAACCTGGTATTCCTGGGATATGGTTATTATACAGGAAATCTGCACTGTGTTTAGGCTTTTATTCCTACCATCCTTGGCCTATGAGGCTTACTCTGGATATCAATAACCAAAAGCAATCCGAACAACTGTTATATAGTGAACTATTCTGTATTGAAGCCAAGTGTATTACAGAATACTGCAAAATAGTAATTCATCACAAGCTTACCTGTGCAATGCTTACAATTGACCAAGTTTGTGAGGGCCTGTCTGTGAATCAGGCCAAAACAGGTTATCCGAATGTTCCATTCCAAAGTCCAGTCACTGATCAAATGACTCCTGTTCCTGAGATAGTTAGCTATCCCTCTGAGGTATACTTTCTTTTCCTCCTTTTCCATGCAAGCAGCCTGTATGATTAAACCTTGACACTGTGTAGTCCTTAGCAACTTATCAGTTTGTACCTGAAATGATTCAAAGTGTGTCATATTTTCCATCGTTGAATAATCTTTCACTTATCAAGACAACTGCTTGTTTTCTCTGAAAAGAGGTTTCTCTCTGGGTTTTCATGAACCTTGACTTCAGGTCAGCTTGCACAGGCTGCTCATTCAAACTACTTCTTTGCAACTTTTATGTTTCTCAATTAACCACTTTGCTGGTGATTAAAGTCAACTGATGGGGTTGTAGTTGGTTGAATTAGATTTGCTCTGCTTTTTGAGGAGAGGAAATACTGAGTAATTTTTGACATTGTTTGATAAATGGCAATGTTGCAGATGTACTGGAGCACCTTAGCCATAGGTATAGCTTGATCTTGGGAAAATCTTCAGTATATAGCCGAGATGTTATCAGGAGCCACGGGTTGTGCTGTATCCAGCACTTTCTCCTCACATATCACATAGAATAGATTGATTTGGTTGGAGACTGGATTCAGTGATGATGGAGAGCTCTTAGGAGGCAGAGATAGATCATCCATGTAGCACTCACGGCTGAAGCTTTTTTCAAATGCTTCAGGTTTGTCTTTTGCACTCTCATCATTGGAAAGGAGCATATTTTTGGAGATTACTCCTGGTTAGTTGTTCAGTGGTTTACCATTCTTTATTTGGTTGCATGCTTTTATTCTCTTCTGGACTAATTACTCATAGTATATATTTTTTTCTTTTAATTCACTCATGGGGCATGGGCTTTACTGGCTGGCCAACATTTACTGTCCATCACAAGTTGGCCTTGAGAAGGTGGTGGTGGTGAACTGTCTTCTTGAACCACTGCAGTCCATGCGCTATAGGTATACCCACAATGCTTTTAGGATTGAAATTCCAGGATTTTGACCCAGCGACATTGGAGTAATGATGAAAAATTTTCAAGTCACGATGGTGAATCACTTGGAGGGGAACTTGCAGATCGTGGTGTCCAACGTCCTTTTGAAAGAAGTGGTTGAGGGTTTAGATGGAGCTGTCAAAAGATCTTTGGCAAAATTTCTGCATTCCTGACTTGTGCTTTGTAGACCTCAGAGAGTATTTGGGGAAACAGGAGATGAGTTACTTACTGTAGTATTCCATTCCTCTGAATTGTTCTAAGGGCCATTGCATTTATTTATTGAGTCCAGTTGAGCTTTGGGTCAATGATAATTTTAAAAAGTTGATAATGGGGAATTCAGTGTGGGAAACACCTTTGAGTACTATGGGGTGGTGGTATGATTCCCTGAGTATGTCTTTGTCAGGCTGTTGCCTCACTAGTACTAGTACAGAGCTTGAATTATTGATTAGCTCAAAACATTAAATGGATGTGCAGGCCTGTGTTAGAGATAATGGGAACTGCAGATGCTGGAGATTCCAAGATAATAAAATGTGAGGCTGGATGAACACAGCAGGCCAAGCAGCATCTCAGGAGCACAAAAGCTGACGTTTCGGGCCTAGACCCTTCATCAGAGAGGGGGATGGGGGGAGGGAACTGGAATAAATTATTCCAGTTCCCTCCCCCCATCCCCCTCTCTGATGAAGGGTCTAGGCCCGAAACGTCAGCTTTTGTGCTCCTGAGATGCTGCTTGGCCTGCTGTGTTCATCCAGCCTCACATTTTATTATCGTGCAGGCCTGTGTTATTGCTTTTCCACATGAGTACTTCATCTTTGGATTTGCTTAGCTTCTGAATTATGTCCCCTTATCCTCCTCCCTGAACTGTTGATAATGGTAAAGAGAAGGAATGCCAGGCAATAAATTACAGCTTCTGGTTGAATGCAATTCTACTGCTGTAGTCCGTCAAAATCTCAAAACTGTCTAATTAAAAACTCCTAAAACTGCTGTGAATCTGACCCATAAAGTATAGTGGTCATGCCATACAACACAATGGAGTATGTCTGTAGCGTAATACTGGGACTTAGTCTCGACATGGACTGTTCAGTAGGCACTTCTATCAATACAATCCATACGTATGCACGTGCAAGGGTAAACTTTTGAGGACACGCTTATGCAAGTCTATCAGGCAGCCATTTTCAGCATGAGTGGTCCTCACCCGAAACCACCAATCCTCTTTCTGGTCTGATATCTCATCCTACTCCCCAGTGAAAGTTTCCACATATCTTAACCTTTGGCCAGCACATTTTCAGTCTTCCTTCACTCACTTTCCCAATGTTTCCCTTTCTTCTGCACTCCCAACACACTTGATGCACACCCACATTTTGGTTTTATGGACGCTAGGTCTTAATGAATTAGGTCTGGATCATTCATTGCATCTACTGCAAGCGAGAAATGGATGCAACCAAACTTATTGACCAGAGTCAAAACAGGCATTGCTGTAAAAGCTCAGCAGGTCTGGCAGCATCTGTGAACAGAAATTAGAGTTAACATTCCGGGTCAAGTAACCCCTTCTCGGAACTGTTCTTGACCCAAGAAGTTGATTCTGATTTCTCTCCACAGATGCTGCGAGACCTGCTGAGCCTTTCCAGCAATTTCTATTTTTGTCTCAGATTAACAGCATCCACAGTTCTTTTGGTTTTTATTTTATCAACCAGTGTGTTCATCCTAATATGGTTAGGACTTCAAAACAAAAACAAAATAAATAGAAATTTGAAGCACTCGCTCACATAAAATTGTAATATTAGTTAGATCCAGTGAACAGCATTGAAGTAGCAAGTTATTAGAATAAATGATTCAAACATGCATTCACTAAAATGCTCTAAGATGTTCACAAAGATGTTCCTGATAATGCAAAATAAGTTCAGTTGAAAACATATCAAGATTTTGAAAAAGCAAATACTAATGATCCACTGGAATAAGAATCAAATACAAACATCAGCTCAATAGTCAGTTTAAGTACTGTAAAATGATTTCACATCAACAGCACAGTTGTTGCATTCAAATCTGGTCATAAATCTACTTTGAGGTAGTTATCCAATCTGTTAAGTACTGTCCGGAAGAGATTTCCCCCTGGACAACCAGAAAAAGGGGATGCAGAACAAAATCAATATTGTCTGCAGTTAGACTTCAGCTTTGTTTAAGCATATACTAATAATATGATACTTCAGCATACTCAACATTGTTTAAGGGAAAGGCAGTCAACCGTAACTGCAATCTTCCTTCTCCAACAGATACTGTAATAGAAATGGAACAAGAATGCACTCAGAAATTTACTTGATCATGATTGATTTTTCAGCCATTTGATTCAGATTGCAGGATGGTTATATAGTGTTGAAACAGGTGAATTTATGACCTTGGTGAAAATTCTGTAGGTGTGCATATATACAAAAAATCTAAGAAGCATGACTGGGTGGATTTTACCTCCCTGTTGAATTAATGCAGCAACCAATAGCCCCACCCATACCTTTGGCCTTGACTGTGAGGTCATCTTTAGGTAACTGCTCCATTCTTCTGTCATCATGACAAACCTCAAAGCCAAGTATAAATTTTCAGTTGGCCATCAAAAGGTACTTATGACTGGCCTTTAGCATGTTGAATTTGCTAGGCAGGAAAATGTAAGACTGGTCAGAAACAAGGATTGGCATGTTATTCTACAATGTAAATCCTGCAGTTGCCTGCATTTATTCCTGGCCTCCATCAATAATTGACACATTGTTACTGCTGAGGTTCTGCTTGTCAATTTGTTGCCGAGTTTCTCATTCCTTCATCTTGGTTGTACTTGGTAGTTACAGTAGTCGTGACAATTAGATTCTCCACCTCCTCCTACTCCAATTTCATATCCATCCCTATGTATATGTCCTAACCCATGGCACTCAGATAGTAACCATGTTTCCTGGAGTCCCACCCTTTTTTTGCACACAGCAGTACCTATGACCCACACAAAACTGTTCCGTACTATCAGCACATTCCTTTTCTCTCCACCCGACTTGTCTACCACAATGTGATAGTCTTTTAACTCATCCACTCTGGAGCAATTATTGTCATTCACTAATGCAGAAAGAATCTCAAAATTTTTAAACAACTGTAATATCAAAACGAACCTTGCTAAATGTCTCATTTTCTCCTGCCATACATCTTGCCAGAGTCCACATTGCTCAGAGCCTGAAAAGTTTCCAGTCAATTCCTCTAAAGGAATGAATTTCAATCTTAAAAATGCAGTTCCATAAAAATCTCAAAATGAATCTTGGACAAAATTGGGAGATGTGGGAAACCACTGAAAACAGATATTTTAGGCAGAGACAAATAGAGATGTATATATTTTATAGATGCAAAGATTTGGGAAGGGAGGGAATATAGGGTCAAATGGTAATTATTGAGCTTGTAGATAGGAGGTTATGTCAATGGTTATGTTATGATCACATGATAGAAAGAAAGTAGAGAAGAAGATAGTATAGCTCAGGCCTTTTCCTCAGCTATAACGCACATATTGCGAAGTCGGGTAAAGTAGTTGTGGATTCTAAGGCATGAAGTTAGCATTCGCTGTGTGGAAAATGCTAGGTGGGGAAAGCAGCATGTGGTCCCTTTAAAAGATGATGATTTTTATGCTTGAAATGTAAAAAAAGATGTTTGTGAGCAGCAGCAGCTTGTGGGTTTGCAGGTGCACAGACAGCCCCTGAATTGAAACATTTGTAACAAAAAAATGTACAGATTAGAAGCTAAGCAGCAATTTTGTTCTGTTATCAAGGTGACAAGTTTTGAATTTGGTTAATAGAATTGAATCAGGCACTCCGAGACGAAAAACCAATTAAATTTAAATCTGTCGGTTTTGACAACAGAGAACCAATCCTATAATAAGAAATAGATATGTCATCAAGTGTATAAAAGGAGAGGACAAGAGGAAAATCAGGAGAGCCAACTGCCATCTGCCAAGAGAACAGCTCTCGGCTCTAAAATTAAGAATCGCTGGCTCTCACAGAATTCTGTAAGCCTTAGAGTAAGCTCCATTTAAATTAAAGGTACCAATGGCATAAGTAATTAATGTTCTTGACAGAAGAATTTGGCATAGACGACGTTCCTGACATAAGCATTTGTCGAAGCAGAACATTCTGCAAGATATACTTTGGCTGTAATTTCAAGAGACTAAATTATATTTTTAAAAAAATTTCTTTTATATAAGTGGATCTTTCATTTATTGGAACAGCGTACCATTATAATCTTGTTTTATTCAGTAAAAGATAGTAGTTAGAAGGGTTTATTCAGTTTATTCATAATTACTTTTTGATTATAAAGAGAGGGTCAAGAGTCTATTTTTATTTAACCATTCTTTTATAACAGATCAGGGCTCTTTTAACACATTATAGGGTGAGGCGCACCTCTCTAGGTATTTTGGTTTTAGTTATTAGAGGGGTCAACCTCCACTTTGAACACATATAGTTACTAACAAGTTACTTTAAAATTCCTTAGACTCCAGTCAATCTTCTTTCATAGAGAAGTGGCTCCAACTATCGTTATAACACCATACAACAACAAATATACTAGAGAGGAGGGCTTTTCACAGCCTATACAAAACACCTCTGAAATAATGATAGAGCTCAGATAAGGTCTTTCCCTTTTGAATAAAGACTACTGTTAAGTTATATTTGCACAAATAGTCACTCCCGATAATTTACTCCATTGTTTAATGCTTTATCAAGTGCTATAAATGGTCTGGAGGAGATGCCTGCTTGGCCCTACTTTTTGAAAATTAAAACCTGTGTTTGCTCTTCTGGTACATCCACTATGATCATGAATTGCTTCAAGATTGCCATCCTTGTTTCACAAATCTCCTGATTTGGCTTTTGTAATCCTTGCTAATATTTTCTATCCCTAATTGCTATTTACATGATTCAATACAAGTTAATAAAGGAACGATCAGTTATTGCTGCGTGACAATGCAGTTTTTTTGTAACAGATTTATGATGTTTTGGACTATAGCTGTGAAAATCCAACTCTCCTACCAGTGCCTCATTCGAATCACAGCTGCACACCAATAATCTGGGAGGTGCAGTTGTTTGTTGCAAACCAAACCACACCTCCGCTCGGTTTGCAATAAACAACTGCACCTCCCAGTCGCGAACCATTTTAACTCCCCCTCCCATTCCTCAGATGACATGTCCATCATGGGCCTCCTGCAGTGCCACAAGGATGCCACCCAAAGGTTGCAGGAACAGCAACTCATATTCCACTTGGGAATCCTGCAGCCCAATGGTATCAATGTGGACTTCACAAGCTTCAAAATCTCCCCTTCCCCCATTGCATCCCAAAACCAGCCCAGTCCGTCCCCTCCCCCCAATACATCCCAAAACCAGCCCAGCCTGTCTCTGCTTCCCTAACCTGTTCTTCCTCTCACCCGTCCCTTCCTCCCACCTCAAGCCGCACCTCCATTTCCTACCTACCACCTCATCCCACCTCCTTGACCTCCCTATCTTCCCTGGACTGACCTATCCCCTCCCTACCTCCCCACCTATACTCTCCTCTCCACCGATCTTCTTTTCTCTCCATCTTCGGTCCGCCTCCCCCTCTCTCCCTATTTATTCCAGTTCCCTCTCCCCATCCCCCTCTCTGCTGAAGGGTCTAGGCCCGAAATGTCAGCTTTTGTGCTCCTGAGATGCTGCTTGGCCTGCTGTGTTCATCCAGCTCCACACTTTGTTATCTTAAATTGGAGATCCCGTTTGTTTCGGGATGAATGGGAACACAGAAACAGGAGTCGACCTTTTAGGTCATCAAGCTGTCTTCCATTCAACATGTTCATGGCTGCCAAACCCTTCAATGACTTTTACTCTTCCCATAGCCTTGTACCCTATTGGTAACCAGAAATCTTTAAAGCACGATCTTAATCATACCTAAAGACTGAGCTTCAACAATCTGATGAGGTGGAGAATTCCAAATGTTCAGAGCCTTCTCAGTGAAGAATTTCTCTGACCTAAATGGCACCCACTAATTTTAAAATGGTGCCCTGGTTCTAGGCTCCCCCAACCAGAAAAAAACATCTTATCTGCACCTACCCTGTCTATATTTATTTTGCAGGTTTCAATGTGATTTATTCCCATTCTTCAAAACTCCAGAGAATACAGGAGTAACAACTGTCAGGCCTTGGAATTGACAGGCCTAATTTCAGACAAACTACAAAGTTAGGATGCTAAGAGCTAAACATTGATGTAAATGTAGGAAATCACAGGGTTTTTTTTTAAAAAAAGGTTCCATTCTGAAAATATTATTTGGAGCAAAGGGAAATTTGAGAAATGCATGTCCAAAGGGGCAAGAGTACAGATGATGAATCCAATCAGGTCAGGTGGTGAACAAACAAAAATAACAAAGTGCATAACTCTAAAGAACAGAAATAAAACATAATGGATTAAGAACTTTATCACAGTAAGTGAGTGAAAATGTTGTATTGCACCTCACGTTTCCCTTGTTTCATTATCAAAACAAGAAGAAGACAGCATAAGAGGAATTCATGAGTGAGAACAACACCTGCTATCCTTCTTTATATTCTGAAGGCTAATGATCTGTTTGAAACTGTAATTTACTGCTTAAACACTGAAATGTGTTACACTCTGCTGTGTGACAATAAGAGATTCCCTACAGGATCTAATCCCTTATGTTAAAAATAGAAACATATGTTTGTGATAACAAGGTGTAGAGCTGGATGAACACAGCAAGCCAAGCAGCATCAGAGGAGCCGGCAGGCTGACGTTTCGGGCCTAGACCCTTCTTCAGAAAAACTGGTCATTTTTGTATCTATTTCATACAATAAATAAACATGTAAGTATGGAAAGAATGTTTAATGCCATTTTGAGTTGTTCTGATCTAGGACTCCTTGATCTAATTCGTGCCATTCTGAAGCACCCTCTCCCACTCCCTGATGTTTTATCTTGCTGCCAGTTCCCCTGAACAGTGACTTCTCCTGCTCCCTTCTTGTCGCACCTCTCGCTGCTGGCCCTCTGGCTTACATCTTCTTCTACTCCATGACCCATCCTCTTGCTGATCTCATTTAACATCTCTCTCATTTAACATCTCACTTCCCTGTTCCTTCTGTCTATCCAGTCCTCATCTTTAGAGCTCTCATCTAAGCCTGAAATGTCAGCCTGCCTGCTCCTCTGATGCTGCTTGGCCTGCTGTGTTCATCCAGCTCTACACCTTGTTATCTCAGATTCTTCAACATCTGCAGTTCCTACTACCTCTGAACATATGTTTGTTACAGGATACTCATTGGTGGAACATAACTGTTTCCCCTGGACCCTTACCAGGAATCTCTGGATGTCCCCAAAATGGCTTTATGTATTTTTCAGAATTGGCAACAGCTCCAATAGGTCCCTGTCTAGTAATAAACTTTGATGAGGGACCAGTCTATTTGGTCTCGTGATGTGGGCTTTCACTTCCATCATGGTATTTGTGCTCAATGATGCAACATTTTTGTTAATCCACATAAAATACAAACTAGACATGGTTGCTGTATTACTGAGAGATTCAAGAAAGTTTTATTACAATTCCTGTTATATATAATACTCACAGAAACTTCAGAATCATCATGTTGTGTTTCACATGGCCCCAGTTAAGATGAAGATCGAAATCTTTGTACCATTTTGTCATGTTATGTTAGAGTTAACACTGTGAGCATATCTTGCAAGTATACACATACGAACTGTGAGATATAATAGGGTTCATACGTCCCTAAATAAATTATTGTACCTGACATCGCTCCTGCCAGATTGACGTAGAAAATGAGACTTGGAAGCTGTAATGAGTGAATCCTCACGCTGAATTCCTCGTTGTGTATCCTGGTCATTCCACAACTATGCTTATTCTACTTGTCCAGTTAAAATCAACTCTGTTGGGTGAATCCACATCATTACACTCACTAATTTGTCAAAATATAAAATTTCTAATGACTTGCCAGATTATCCAAATTATTTGAATCAATGTTCTTTTTTTTGGTTTATTTATTTGGCATCACGTTCGTCAATTTTAGTCAGGGAAATATATTATTATCTAACTTATACTTGTTAAACCAAGTAACTATTGCAGTGAGCAGATCTTGACGCTGACAAATAGATTATTAAATTCAAAATGAAATTCTGATGATCCTTAATCTATAAGTTTAGCTAATAACAGCAGTTTTACTCTCTGGTACAAGTATTATTGCAGATCATTTGACTTACAGTGGCTGTAAATTTGTTAATCCTTATGGAAGTACAGCTGCTGTCAATTAAAACAGATGACAGGCTTCTTTTTGATTGACAACAATACTGCATTTCCACTGCTGAGGAAGGAGAAAGTTCATTGTAAACCTAAGGACCATGTTTTTCTCTCAAGCTAAGAAGATTCAGACTGATATTGAAATATTTGGTTCTTGTAGGAGAGTCTTAGTGTCAGCCAGAGTGCAAGTTCAAATATGCTGAACACTGCGACAAATTAAGCTGGATAATTAAAGTGAACTAACAGCATGGGGTGAATGGCAAGAATTTCAAAATTGTGTTTGGAAATAGTTTTATAATTTTATGAACAGGGTATAATTAGCAAGGAGAAATAAGTTTAGCTTTTGCACATGTGGCCCAAGCTTTCAAATATTAAGAGAAGCCCTTTCCTCTGGTGCACCTGAAGAATAAATGAAGCTCTTCAAGTACCTATATGAATAGGCTCAAGTTTTGTTTGTGTCTTTTAGCCATGGTCTCAGGAGTGTGGACCTGTTTCCTTCTCTTCACACCTATAGTATACACCTGTTTTGCATTTCTATCCCTTTTTTACCATCATTGGCAGTGGATGCTCTTGTAGCACCCAGATAGTGCCCCTATCTCTGATCCAGGATGCCTGGATTCTCATTTTAACTGTTCCAGAGGTGTGTAAGAATATCTCTGAAGATACTAACTAGAAATTAGCTGCTTTTACTGCAGGCACCCTTATCTCCCACCAAATCTGTTGAGCTATTGTTCCTTCTCTCGGGGCTGAATGAGCTTCCTGAGCACTGGAGTAGGTATGAATTGTTTTCCAATTTTGATGGTTTTGGAATGTCTAGTATTTCCCTTGGATGTGTATTTGTTCAGTTTGATTAGCGTTGCGAATATCTTTACATCCATAGGTGGAACAGGTATGCATGTAGAACAATGGTGTGGAATGTATTTGAGCAATGGTAGGAAATTGAGTGAGATAGCAGGAACTGCAGATGCTGGAGTCAGAGTATTGCCTGGCCTGCTATGTTCCTCCAGCTCCCCACTTTGTTATCTGAGAAATTGAATGGCTGTGTGTCACTGTAGGCTCCGTAAGGTCTGAAGTTGTTTGTTTCCTGCAGTCTGGCTTCCATTGTTTAAGCTGGGGCAAGAATGAGGGTCTTTTTTTAGTTTCTGCAAGCTAAACCCTGTTCTAGACATCTGGCCCTGGAGTTGTCTATTTCCCAGCCTTTTACTGGCTCAGATGCAGCCCATGGTTTCTGGCATCCCAAAAGTTCAGTGAATTTAATCCAATGTAGTTTCCACAATTTCTACCTTCAGAAGGTTTTAAGTCCAGGGTATGTTCATAAACCAATGGGGATTTTTGCCCCTCCTTACAAGTCCAAGTCTATTTTCTTGAGTTAGCAGGATTGAGTTTAAGTTTGTGCAAAGGAACATTGAAGGTGTTTCCATGGAGTCTGTGGAAAAGCCTCAGCACATACATTTATTTCAGTGAGCCCAACATAAACAGGCTGATGTTAACAGTAAGCCAGCCAGGGAACTGCACAGATGTGAGTCAGGAATCTGGTCAGTCATCAATTAAGGCTGTCATTCAAAGCTGATCGGGGATTGTCCTAAAGGTCTGTTCGCTGGAAGTTAAGGGAGCTATCAGACCTGACCGCTGTGGTGGGGAATTGGAGAAGACAGTTGTGGGGTTTGGAAGCAGTATAGTGGGATACAGAGTGCAGGATGATTGTTAAGGGGAGCAACTGAATAGATAAGGTCAAGAGATGGTGAAGCACGGGAGGACAGCAGGAGATGAGTGATGAGTGGGGGTGGAGGGGGGTGATGCTCATCTGTGATTCAGCAGCAGGGAAACCCAAACTCAGCTGGGCAATTTGTACTTAGTACGATTTCAAACATTTCCTCTTTTGTTTGTAGTAGAGGTTGGGAGTGGGAGTCATAAGTAAATCTTCTTGAACAGTGGGTAATGTCTGCATAACTGCAATGATATCAAGTTATTTAACTGTTCATCAGTTTAAACATGATAAAAATGCTGCTGATGTCAGTGTGAGCATCAAAATGACTCGTTGAACACTTGCAATGTTAGTTTGTTAATATTTTACTAAATGTGCTTTATAAATGCTTTTTCTGATTTCTAAGAGGAATAATAATCTCAGAAAAGGGATTCTCAACTCGAACATCTAAGTGCTTCTTCAGGGTGTTCTATCTTTGGTGTGATGTTATGAACAGAAACTTGTTTTTAGAAGAATGTAAACTTTGAAAAGAGATTAATCAGTTGAGGGAATTGAAAAGCTTTGAATAGATTCCATGAATAGGATCTGTTAAAACAGAAAAGGATGTATTAGAATTTTAGACATTTATTTTGTTTTATCTTAACGTGGCTCCCGTGGTCTGCCAATGGCGGATATTGGGTGAGTTGGCATGGAAGGTATAAGGGCAAAGAAAGATGGGTGTTCATATATTCGATATGGGCTGGCATAAAGGTGCCATAATGATCATAAGGAGCAATGGAGGTGGGTGAAGTGCCATGAGAGGATGAGGGGCATGGAGATGGCAGAAAGTGTAGATAAACGTGTGATAGGTTGAGGGAAGCGAGTGCTGGAGAAGCAAAGATTTCATGCATCAATTGGAATATAGTACTTGTGAACACAGGATTGTCTGAAATCAGCTCGCCTTAGTATTTAGCTACCCTATGGTAGTTACCCCAATCTGCTCGAGTCTTTTTTGAGTAAAATTGTTATTTTTTATTGGAAAACAACAAAGATCTATCATTTTGCACCATGTGGAATGATGTCTGCAAAGTAATACATTTGGAAGAATAGAAGATAACAAACTGTGGGGTTGGATGAACACAGCAGGCCAAGCAGCATCTTAGAAACACAAAAACTGACGTTTCGGGCTGAGACCCTTCATCAGAAAAGGGGGGTGGGGAGAGGATTCTGAAATTAATAGGGAGAGAGGGGGAGGCAGACTGAAGATGGTTATAGGAGAAGATAGATGCAGAGGAAAGTATAGGTGGGGAGGTAGGGAGGGGATTGGTCAGTCTGGGGAGGACGGACAGGTCAATGGGGCGGGATGTGGTTAGTAGGTAGAAAATGGAGGTGAGGCTTGAGGTGGGAGGAGGGATAGGTGAGAGGAAGTACAGGTTAGGCAGGCTGGGATGAGCTGGGCTGATTTTGGGATGCAGTGGGGGAAGGGGAGATTTTGACGCTGGTGAAATCCACATTAATGCCATTGGGCTGCAGGGTTCCCAATCGGAATATGAGTTGCTGTTCCTGCAACGTATGGGTGGCATCATTATGGCACTGCAGGAGGCCCAGGATGGACATGTTGTCTAAGGAATGGGAGGGGGAGTTAAAATGGTTTGCGACTGGGAGGTGCAATTGTTTACTGCGAACCGAGTGTAGGCATTCTGCAAAGTGGTCCCCAAGCCTCCGCTTGGTTTCCCCAATGTAGAGGAAGCCACACCGTGTACAGCGGATGCAGTATACCACATTGGCAGATGTGCAAGTGAACATCTGCTTGATATGGAAGGTCATCTTGGGGCCTGGGATGTGGGTGAGGGAGGAGGTGTGGGGGCAGGTGTAGCACTTCCTGCGGTTGCAGGGGAAAGTGCCGGGTGTGGTGGGGTTGGAGGGGAGTGTGGAGCGGACAAGGGAGTCATGGAGAGAGTGGTCTCTCCTGAAGGCAGACAAGGGTGGGGAGGGAAAATGTCTTTGGTGGTGGGGTCAGATTGTAGATGGCGGAAGTCTCAGAGGATGATGTGTTGTATCCGGAGGTTGGTGGGGTGGTATGTGAGGATGAGGGGGATTCTCTTTTGGCAGTTATTGCGAGGGCAAGGTGTGAGGGATGAGGTGCAGGAAATGCGGGAGACACGGTCGAGCGCGTTCTCGACCACTGCGGGTGGGGGGGGGGGGAGGAGTTGCAGCCCTTGAAGAACGAGGACATCTGAGATATGCGGGAGTGGACTGCCTCATCCTGGGAGCGATGCAGCGGAGGCGAAGGAATTGAGAATAGCAGATAGACTTGTTCAAAACAAATGTTGAGGAAAAAGTCACGGTTAAGGGCTTAAAGCCTTTGATGAGAGTGTAATGTTGTTTGAGATAGCCGGCATCAAAATAATAATCCTGTATTCAGTGGGTTAATGACTGACAATGAATGATTGCTCCGGTGAATGATGCTCAGCTGGTGAGTTGGTTTGGATGATTCGCAGATTGCCCTGGAAAGCAGTTAACCGACAGTCTATTTTGCAGCTGGGAATGGGCTTTGGGTCATTGAGCGAGGGGCTTTGACGATGCATTTGGGAACTCTCTCTGCTTGCCTGCAGACAAGGGCAGATTGTCATTGCTTCCAGTCTGACCACTGGATTGATGGCACCATGTCCTCAGTGCAAATACTGTGATGGATTTAGAAAGTACTGAAAAAATGGGCACAGGCTTGTGCTAGGTTACTTTCTTCTTTCATATTTGATCTTCTCGTGAAATTGGATAAAAGACAATATAAACATATTTTTATTTGCGGAAAAGAAAAAGAGGTCATATATATTGGGGATAAATTGCAAACTACAATAAATCATGTTGCAAATGGACATGGGAGCCACCTGCATCTGTTCATTATGTATACTTGTTTGGACTGATTTGATTAATTAATGCTATCCATATATTTTAATGGTCCCATTTCTGTGTACTTCATTTAAAAACTCAACTGAGAATAATTTTGCTTTATTAGTTCCTTATGAATGAGGACTGCCTTACTTATGAAACTGAGGGTTACCTTTTCAATATAAACATTTTAAACATTAGTTGAATTTGATATTTGCATTCACAAGCATTTTGAAATGCATACAGCTGTTTAAAGAATATTCACAAATTATAAATACAATTTTAGAATACTGAAAAATGTTTTTAGTGCATTGTCAATACATTTAAACAGAGTGTGCATTATGGTGGACATTAATACGTTTTACAGCATATTGAGAACATCTTTCGAACAACATTTACATAATAAATCTGTTCTTGAGTATCATTGCCACTGTTCAAATAATGAATTTATAACATGCCCATATTAATACCAATAGATATATAATTTATGTAGGTTGTTGTTCCAAGATTATCCCCCCATACACTGTTCTCTCTCTCCATGAACCATATACTCATTTGAATCAAGAGGTCCCATTTCCATTAACAGCTTACATTTTGGCAGGGGATATCTAAATTACAAATGGATAACATGTTTCTGTTCATTTGATGCCAGTATTGAAAATAACACATACTATTATCTCAAATAAGAGTTCCAGATATTTCAATTCTCCTGCTACATTTTCCCAGGAAAAAAGAGTAGAAAATAGGGAAAAATGTGGAAAAAAGTTAATATCATTAATAAAATGGGATTCTGCCTCAGTTCCTAAAACAGAACAAGATTTACACTGAGAGTCCAGACTCGTAAATGGATTATGTCAGCGGATTTTGTTTGCTAGCTTGAGAGAACAGTCAAGTCTCTTGAAATGACATCTTTATGTGGTTATAAGAAGTGACTTTTCTAAGCTTTCTTAATTGATGTGTTAAATCAATTACTTATTGATACCTTAATGGTCAGTTTGATTGACAGTCATATAAACAGGAGGTTTATTTCCAAATTAAGGTGTTTGAATGAGGCCCTTTTGCAACAGATCCCCATATGCTATTTTTAGTATCAGTTACTTTGTTCTGCACAATGTATCTACTGAATCATGAGTTGGCATGGAGGGTGATAGGGGCCATCAGACTGGATTGGAGGCATAAATTAGCATTGAGTTGGTATGGTGCTTAAGAGTCATAATTTGATCGGCAGCACATGTTGTTGTGGGAAGTGACAGTGTGTAATACTTTGAACATACTATTCGAATATCATAGCTGCGTGTATACTCCATAGTGACTATTCATAATGAATTAGAAATGAAATCTCTATTTGATTGCTATTCTCCCTCACCAGCCTGATGTGGTTTAGAATTTCTTGTCAGATCACCCCTAAAGATTCACTGTTCCACAACATTAATGATGAAGTGAGAAACACATGATCATGTGAGGAAAGCCAACCTGTCCTGAATGGAAGCGACAGAAATGTGCATGATCAATGTTAGAATTGGACAAATTTAAGATATGGCCACAGAGTATTAGTAGTTGAGGTGACAAAAACAAATGCAGTCAAAGAGATGCTAGATAAATGCAACTAATTAATGGAAAGATCTGTTTAATTTGTTGCTATTTCCTTATTTTTCATGATTAAACCCTCTTTCACATTCTGTTGAGGGCAAATGATCAATTTAGATGATCCTTTCATTTTTAATATAGAAATATAATGCAGAAATTTTTGCTGTTTTTATAGTTTCATACTGTAATCATTATTCTTGAAGTCATTTTCCTGTTTTCTTATTCTGTTCATTTTTATGAACTGTTACTGATTTTTATCTTTAAATTTGACACTATGAATTTGGTCATAGATGATATATCCTTTCCACTGAGATTTTACTTGTAAATAATTCAAAGAAAGTTCAATTTAGTTTGCCTTATTTAATTAAGAGATGTCTTCTTTTTTAAAAAAATCAATAATCAAACATATATACATAAATCACCCTATTAATGGACGATAGGTTTGAAATATGGTTGAGCATACAAACAGGTTCCCTTGAACAATACTGAGATTTATAAGTTTATCCGGAAAAATTAGCTAATACTCAATACAAAGTTTACAGATATCTATTCGTGAAATGATGCCTCAACAGATCATTAGTCTACAATGCTAAAATATCAAATTTACAAAGCTACATACTTTGAGATAGTTCTCCTCATTCACTACACCCACCCCCTGAATGAGTGATCACTGAATTTACTCCTAAAATACAATATTTTCTTAAATTGTATGTTATGATCTTGATTTGTATGTTTTCCAAATGTTTTATGAGATGATACAATTTGTATTGAAATACACTGTGCATATTCATTGCGATCAAGTATTTGGTTCTTTGTCCATTGTCGTTTGCTTCTTTGAAGCACAGCACTTTTAACTCTGCACATTTCAGGACAATCAATCAATCAGCCTCTGATATAATTATCATCTTGCAAAACCAATCATTCCAAAGCAGGTATTTTTCTCCAAACAGTTAAAGAGAAAGCATGTCCATTGAAATGTGTTTGAATTATGCAGACTAAACGGAGATGAAAAGAAAATGGATGCCAAAATGGTCCTTAAAAAGAAAGGATTTTATTTTCTTTGGGGAGACCAGTCATCTTCAAAGTTTCATGTCTCCTATTCATAGAACATATTCACTGTGGATCAACAAATACTTGGCTTGGTGTAACAATGACTAATATACTTAAGTTTCATTTGACTGTTCAGAAGCTTTGCCAAACTTGCTCATTATTATCATGGTTTTTCTTTGAGCTGTTGAGGTTTTTAAAAGCATTAATTATGTAACTTGTGTCACTTGTACAACAAGATGACTTGATCACAAAAATATTGATTAAGTGAGAGAAAGAGTTATTTGTGAACAAATTATTTCATGATAATCTTGAACTTGTCCTCTTCATGATCCAGGCCATGGTTTGACCTGTTGCCGGCCTCCCAAATTCAGTAGTAAAAGTATCATCATAGCACAGTCAGTCAATCTCATTAGGTTCAAATTTTTCAATGGCATTGTGGCCCTCAATTGTTGAGGATGGGCCGTCAACCTCTGCCTTAGAAGACTTTTCCTTCACAGATGCTGCCAGACCTGCTGAGCTTTTACAGTAACTTTGTTTTTGTTTGAACCTAATAGTTAGGTAGAGGGGCTAAACGCGTTGGGAATGCAGGCACCCAACCGATTCCAACTCCTGCCCTTCCTCCACATTGCTATATATCCAAATACCCTCAAGACCTCAGCCCTTCCAACTCACACTATTTTCATCAGTGCTAATGACCACCCTAGTATGGCTGTGTTAGATACTTAGAAAGGAATGACAGACCAAAATTTGCCCAGAGTTATTATTAACATAATTGTAAACTATGTTTAAAAAATATCTTCTCTATTTGCGGCATTTGCTATTTTAATTAGGATGTCCCAGTTCTTTTTTTTAAAATCAAGAATATGGGAATTACATTTGCTCATAAATATATAGTATTGTTGCTCTGAATTCTGACAGCTTTCCACAAATCAGTTTCTCTGCATTTTAGTTCAAACAAGACTCAATAACTTCAGTTACATAAATTAACTGCACATTGTTGGCCTGCAGATTAAATATTAGGATCATTTCTAAAAATTAGAAAAAATAGCTACAAAGAAAGGCAATTGAGTCTTCCTAACATTTAGTTTTCAGAAGCATTGTTTAATTCTTACTGCAAAACGTTCCAATATTCTAATTTGTATCATAGATAGTAGGAACTGCAGATGCTGGAGAATCTGAGATAACAAGGTGCACAGCTGGATGAACACAGCAAGCCAAACAGCATTGTAGGAGCAGGAAAGCTGACGTTTTGGGTCTCGACCCTTCTTCAGAAATGGGTTTATTCATTTCTGAAGAAGGGTCTCAGCCCGAAACGTCAAGCTTTCCTGCTCCTATGATGTTGCTTCGCCTGCCGTGTTCTTCTAATTTGTATGATTGTCAACACCAACAAGCTGCAATGTCAGTCAAGGTGGCTCTATACAACCTTTAGGATAATAATTGCTCACCTCGACTACAATCCGTTAGAGTGCAAAGTTGTCAGATTGTGTCTGACTTTATTCATGACTTCATTATGTTGGCTTACTACCTTAAAAGTGAGAAATAAAGTTATTGTTGAATATGATTAGAATGCAGGAATGTATTTTGGCATGCAAAAAACAACTGAGGAATACTGCTGGCACCAAAATTTTCACAAAGGAAAGAAATGTTGTTTGGTAACTTATGCTGAGTGAGAGGAAAGGGTTGCTTTGTCTCTGATGCTTGACTCATCTCCTGTAAAGTGTATAAGCTGATTAATATGTGGTGCGTCACATACCTTCATAGAAGCTCCTACTGTGCAAAGGCAGTGCTATTTATTGCAGCCTTCACTCAAACTCAACGTTCACGGATAGATCATATTTACAACCAGCTGCAAATTTGAGAGACAACAAAGCCTTGATCCACCTCTGGACACAAACTCGCCTGTTGAACGGTCTTACATTAGAGTTTCACCAATGCAGGTATAATTAAGTTACTGCTAGCATTTATAGACAGCTAAGTTCAATTAATTACCAATGGCTTTTGTTTTCTATCTTTACCTTTTATATATAAATATTTCAATCTAACTAGAATGTTAGATCACTCTCATATACGTGTTTTAAAATAGCTTTGTCTTAATATCAATTGTATTCACTTCTCAAGACCCATGTTTTTGTTTAATCTGGGAGGAACTAGATTGATTCAGAGACAGTAGGAACTGCAGATGCTGAAGAATCTGCTGGAGGGCTGCTGGGTCCATCCAGCTCTACACCTTATTATCTCAGGAACTAGATTTTTTTCCCATTTTAACAAATACAATGGAGTATTTACATTTAAAAGACATTAAGTTACTGATTTTAAAATTACATTGCCAAATATCGTTTTATGGATGAAAGATGTCATTCCCTATTGGTTTTAGTTATATGCTCATGAAGCATTTAACGAAAGGTTACAACTCCTTATGTTCTCTGGCTTAAAAATATCAACATGACTTTTGCTTGCAACAGAATGCAAAGCTTACCTGCATAGTAGTGTGATTCATCTGTGAGTAGATGCTATTTTGATTAGGAATTATTTGGGGCGGCACGGTAGCTCAGTAGTTAGCACTACAGCCTCACAGCACCAGGGACTCGGGTTCGATTCCCACCTCAGGCGACTGACTGTGTGGAGTTTGCACATTCTCCCTGTGTCTGCGTTGGTTTCCTCGGGGTGCTCCAGTTTCCTCCCACAGACCAAAGATGTGCAGGTTAGGTGGATTGGCCATTCTAAATTGCCTGTAGTGTTCAGGGGTGTGTGGGTTATAGGGTGATGGGTCTGGATGGGATGCTTCAAGGGGCGGTGTGGACTTGTTGGACCAAAGGGCCTGTTTCCACACAGTAGGGAATCTAATCTAATCTATTTCAAGTCCAACTACACTGCACAGGAAACCTCTCAAATAACAAGAACTGAGAAGTAACATGAGATTGCATTTTAATAAAGTGTGAAGCTGGATGAACATCGCAGGCCAAGCAGCATCTCAGGAGCACAAAAGCTGACGCTTCGGGCCTAGACCCTTCATCAGAGACTTCCTTAGTCAGCCATGATTGCCTTGTCCTCCCTGAACCATACTTCTTTTTCCTAGGGGAAAAGAAGCTGGCATGGCTCCAGGAAAATAATAGGAACTAAGGGTCTAGGCCCGAAACATCAGCTTTTGTGCTCTTGAGATGCTGCTTGGCCTGCTGTGTTCATCCAGCTTCACACTTTATTATCTTGGATTCTCCAGCATCTGCAGTTCCCACTGTCACTGAGATTGCATTTTCCCCTGTTCTAAATCACACATTGTGCAAATACCAACTCACTTTAATCATAGCAATCATCAAGAATCTTTCTTTAAATCTGCTCTGGGATTAACTGATACTTCAGCCTGGATTATCATAGAGTTAAAACAATGCCAGAATCACTTAAAAATGATGAATGAAAATCCAAACCTGAAATCCTGCCCTTATTCATTCCTGGCGATCCAAAATGTTCAGTGGAAAGGCATAAGGCTGTGGGATAATGACCACTGTGCATTTGATCTGCTGTCTTCATTTTGGAGGCAAATAAAATAACAGATCTTTTTGGGCATTAAAAGCAACTTTGGCCAACTGAACAGTATGCTGGGAAAACCAGCGTGCTGGGAAGGGAGATAGTAAGAACAGCTGATGCTGAAATCAGAGATAATACCGCATGGAGCTGAGGAGCACTGCAGGTTGGGTCCTTTCTTCTTTCTGAACTAAATTGTTTCCTGAACTGAAACATCAACTTTCCTGCTCCTCTGATGGGCCTGGCCTGCTGTGCTCCTCCAGCTCCACATTGTGTTATCCATGCTAGGAAGGAAACTGAGATAGTAAGCCAGGAAACTTGTAGAATTCATTGTCAAATTGGATCAAGCTAGACAGATATGCAAGCCATTTATCTCAATTAACTATATTGTATAGATATTGATGAGACTATGCTGCAAGATTTTGGATGGAACAATAGATTGGAGTTTCAGAAGAACTGCTTTGAGACAGCCTGGCTCCTTGGGTCAGCTCAATCAATAGAGAAAATATAATATCAAATATTGCTTTTTGCAAAACCTAAGTAGGAAAGTAAATTAGACACATATGAAAATGATGCATGCATAGTCCCTAATATTTTCCTGGAGCCATGCCAGCTTCTTTTCCCCTAGGAAAAAGAAGCATGGTTCAGGGAGGATAAGGCAACTGACTAAGGAAGTCTGGGATAGCATAAAAGCAAAAGAGAAAACATATAATGTTGTGAATGGCAGTTGGAAACCAGAGGTTTGGGAGGCTTATACAAAGACTAACAGAGGGCAACAAAAAAAAAGTAAGGAGGGAGAAGATTAAATATGAGGGTAAGCTCGCCAGTAACATAAAGGAAGACTGTAAGAGTTTCTTTAGATATATAAAGGGCAAAAGAGAGGCAAAAGTGGACATTTGGACCACTTGAAAATGACAGTGCAGACATAGCAGTGGGGAACAAGGAAATAGCTGAGAAACTGAATAGTTATTTTGCATCAATCTTCATGGTGGAAAACATGAGTAATATCCCAAAAAATTCAAGACAGTCAAGGGGAAGAGCTGAGTATAGTGGCCATCACCAAGGAAAAAGGTGCCAGAAAAACTGAATAGCCTGAAGGTGGATAAATCACCTGGACCAGATGGACTACACTCCAGAGTCGAAAGGAGATAGCTGAAGAGATAGTGGAGGTGTTAATGGTGATCTTTCAGGAATCACTGGAGTCAGGGAGGGTCTCAGAGGACTGGAAAATGGCTAACATGACACCCCTATTTAAAATGGGAGTAAGGCAAAAGATGGAAAATTACAGGCCGGTTAGCCTAACTTCGGTCATGGGTAAGATTTTGGAGCCCATTGTAAAGGATGAAATTTCTGAATATTTGGAACTGCACAGTAACGTAGGGCAAAGTCAGCATGTTTTCATCAAGGGAGATCATGCTTGAAAAATCTGGTAGAATTCTTTGAGGAAGTACCAAGCAGAGTAAACCACAGAGAGCCAATGGATGTTATATACTTGGGCTTTAAGAAGGCCTTTGACAAGGTGCCGCACAGGAAGCTGCTCAGTAAGATAGGGGCCCATGGTGTTAGAGGCAAGGTGCTACCATGGATTGAAGATTGGCTGTCTGGCAGAAAGCAGAGAGTGGGGATAAAAGGGCCTTTCTCAGGATGGCAGCTGGTGACAAGTGATGGTTCACGAGCGTCAGTTTTGGGAGCACAACTTTTCACTTTGTAGATGAATGATCTAGATGAAGGAACTGTGGGCATTCTGGCTAAGTTTGTAGACGATAAAAGATAAGTGGAGGGACAGGTATGAGGAGAAGAGAAGGCTGCAGGTGGACTTGGACAGGTTAGGAGAGTGGGAAAAGAAGTGGCAGATGGAGTACAATGTGGGAAACTGTGAGGTCATGCACTTTGGTAAGAAGAATAGAAGTAAGGACTATTTTTTAGATGGAGAGAAAATTCAGAAGTCTGAAGTGCAAAGAGACTTGGAAGTTCTCATCCAGGATTCTCTCAAGGTAAACTTCTAGGTTGAGTCAGTAGTCAGGAAGGGAAATGCAATGTTGGCATTTATTTTGAGAGGACTTGAATATAAAAGCAGGGATGTACTTCTGAGGCTTTATTAGTCTCTGGTCAGGTCATATTTGGAATATTGTGTGCAGTTTTGGGCCCCATACCTCAGGAAGGATATACTGGCCCAGGAGTGGGTGCAGAGGAGGTTCACAAGAATGGTCCCAGGAATGAAAATTTTAACATACGGGGAATGGTTAAGGACTTTGGGACTAGGCTCATTTACATGGATGATGGGGGATCTAATTGAAACTTACAGAATACTGAATACAGAATAGAAGTTGGGAAGATGTTTTCATTTATAGGAAAGACTAAGACCCAAAGTCATAGCGTTACAGTAAAGTTAAGACCTATTAGAACAGAGATAAGGAGAAACTTCTTCAGCCAGAGAGAGTGTTGAAACTATGGAATTCACTGCTACAGAAGGCTGAGGAGGCCAGGTCATTGAGTACATTTAAGACTTAGATAGGTAGGTTCTTGATTGTCAAGTAAATCGAGAGTTATGGGGAGTAAGTGGGAAAATAGGCTTGAAGAACTTATCAGCCATGATTAAATGGCGGAGCAGACTAGGTGGGTCAAATGGCCTAATTTCTCCTCCTCTGTCTTATGGTCTCATGGTTGCGGTTTGTGGTTCAGAGTAATCTTTAACTGTAACCTGGATAGAGGAACCTCATGAAAGGCAAGATCAAATGGTCTTTACCGTGCTCTTTCAACAAACCTCCTGAGTTTTTGGTGGTCTAGACACCCAGCCAACCATTATGGGGCTTGGCTAAGAGCTCAGATCACTAAAAGCAATTAGTTAGTGGGTGTTCTGTCCTGATAACTGAAATGAATTGATTTTGCTTGATGGATTGTTGTTTCTTTTTCCGGGGTAACTTCTGTCAATGTCTCAATGCCATTTGGACTAGATTTGGAGGTATAGAATGTTTGAAGCTTGTTATTCGTGACTTTATGGCTGATGATTAATACTTTTATAGAACTGTACGAACAGCAGTGTCTATTTCTTCTTAGTGGTCCATGCTATTAATATCCAGTGGCTTTCTACATGCAATTATTATTCAGTGGCTCACTACATTGCTAGTATTATTACATGTCTCATTAGGCATAGACATAGTGCACACTGGGCAAATGCAAGTGGAAAGGGAATGAGTTAGCAATGAGTTGCCCCGACATTATGAATAGTCATGGGTGTGGTTATATGGCACTAAATTGGCATGAAAGGCATAAGGAGCCATACAGGTAGATGATAGACAGGAATGGTTAAGAGGCAAATGAGGGCAAGATGACCCAAATATGTCTCCCACAACGAGGTGAAGAATCTGAGAACAAGGCCAAGCCTTTGAGCATTGGTATGTGTCTGTCCCTGCTGCCCGACCTCAGCTTCTCCAGTCAGTGTGACCAACTCCATTCTGCAATTTTATTATCACAGTCTAGTGTTAATTGTTAATTGGATCTGGACACCAATTATTTGTTCTTGCTTCTTCTCAAGTTTTGAAAGATTAAACCAAAATGTTATTTTACAAATTGTACATTTTGTGTGCAGATTGCATTAAAAGTTATAGGACAATGCACAACCATTTAAGACATCACATCATTTTTAAAAACTTCCCAAAATGGTAACAGAAATCTGTTTGCATTGGGAGAATTATACGAACGAAACGAACATTTGAGGAGCATTAGCTTGCATTCAGTTGGAAGAATCAAGATTTTTTTTAAAACTTCTTGTGGGAATAAAAATCTATATTTTGGAAAGATTTTGGTTTCAGTTTGCAGATGCCCTGGTTGTAGTTGGGTGAATAAAACAGTTTGTTCTTGAGAAAGGAGACAGATCAGAACAATTAGAGTAGGTGGTTGTGCTTAAAAGTTCCAAACAAAATTCTTTGATCAGAATTCTGAAGGGCATATTTGAAGCTCAGTTGTAAGAATCCCCAAGGAAGAGTTTATCAAACTCCAAGACTGGAAATTGAAAGAAACAGTGAAGTCAAAACTTGCAGATCTGATAGAGAAGGGAGTTCTCCATGGTGTCTGAGTACTATACTATTGTGACTGATGGAATATTCTACTTTTGTAGTCGTTTTAATATCTTTCAAATTTTGTTATATGTAAATAGCCTGCTTTATTTGATTCTATCCTTTCTTTTATGTAATAAACTCATATTTCCCTGTTAAAATTAGATCTGTTGCTTGTGTTTCAGTGAAAGATCGCCTCGTTAAATAGAAAATGGTCAGGATCTGTCAGGCCAGATTTAGTCGGGTCCTGACTTGACCAGTAATAACAGCAGCTGGGATTGTAATAATCCTCACAAATCATTCCTAAAAATCACAAAACATTCACAACATTTAAAAAAAAATGTATTCCCAAACCAGATGGGTCCAAAAGGACTATTTCAAATCTAAATCTTCAATTTTCAAGTTGAAACAAACCCATTTAATTTTTTTTTGCTGTCGGGGAAAAGAAAGATTTCAAACTCTAAAGGAGGACAACTGGCTCGCTTAGAGCTGTTATTTTTGCACTGCTGCCAATGCTGACACCTGACATTTCATTGTTTCAAACTCTTACTGCTCATTGCAAATCTGTGGGTACTTGACATGCTCAATTACAAATAAATTGTTTCTATTAAATCAAGTACAACTGAGGTCCATTTTGATGACTCCTGGGCTGTGCACTGAATATTAACCTCCAGATCAGAGATTTCAGGCTAGCCAGCTTGTAGGCTGTAAGGACGCTCATTTTTGGGTGCTGCAGGATCTGATTTCAGGGTGCAGGGGAATCCAATGCAGCAGTGAACTAGACTACATTTGTTTAACCACCAAGAATATTCTTGGTCCTTTGAAGGTACACAAACAAACAATCATTTACATGCCGTATGTCCTCTCTGGCTGAACAGCCAGCCAATAAGAAATCCTAACGGGACCAAACAGGATAAATATGGTAAGGATATTCCCAGGAGAGTCCAGAAACAGCGGTCACTGTCTAAGGATACGGGAATAGGCCATTCAGGACTGAGATGGGATGAGATTATTTTCAGTCAGAGTGGTGAGTCTCCAGAATTCTTTGCCACAGAAAGTGATTGAGCACAAAACATCAAATGTTTTCAAGAAGAAGTTAGATATAGTTCTCAGGATTAAAGGATCAAAGGGTATGGGAGAATGTAGAAACAGAGTACTGAATTGGATGATCTGTCATGATCACATTGAATAGTGATGTAGACTTGAATGACTAAATTGGCCTACTCCTGCTCCTATTTTCCATGCTTCTATTCCCCCCCGCCACTGTTTATCGTGCATATTATTCCTATGTATTGACGCTAACGGTAGTGAGGCATATGCCAGCTCAAGCTATTACAGATTGTGATGGAGTAAGGTTTTACTGCTGCTGATGACCCAGAATGCTCATGGATTCCAGTTTTGACTTGTTAAGGTTGTTCTGAATCTATCACAGTGCAACTGTAGTTGCATGCAGTGTCACTGATGGTGCCCTCATTGTGAAAGCAGGACTTTGTCTCTACAAAACTGTGGAGGATTCCCTCCTTCCAATACAGGACAAAAATATCTATGAGGGGGAATTTAATGATGACAAGAATGTTTTGTTTCCTGTCGTTGTCACTTGCTCATACTCAGTTTGGCTGCTACACACGTTGGAATTCAGTCATTTCTGAAAATAGTGTGCTCCCTAGCCATTTGTGCGCATCCCCATTGAACACTGCAGTGCCACATTTCCCAGGTCTGTTCTGCCAGTGGAACACGACATACACAAGGAATATGATGAGTGAAATGTATATGATTCTGTGAATATGCCAAGCTGTTGCTTTACCAGTCTAGGGAACATTTCTTCAAATGTTGTTGGAGACATGTACAGTGTTACAGGCAATGTATTAGCATGGACAGAGGATTGGTTAACTAACAGGAAGCAAAGATCGGGGATGAAAGTGGCACTTTTGTAGCTAGCAATCAGTGGCTGGCGGTGTGCCTCAAGGATCAGTGTTGGGACCGCAACACTGATGATCTGGAGTTGGGGACAATGTGTAATGTGTCAAAAGTTTGTGGATAAATCTAAGCTGAGTGAGACAGCAAAATGTGCAGAGAACTCTGAAAGTCTGCAGAGGGATACAAACAGTTTAAGTGAGTGGGCAAAGGTCCGGCAGATGGAGTACAATGTCGATAAATGTGAATTCATCCATTTTGGAAGGAATAATGGTAAAAAGGACTATTATTTGAACAGTAAAAAAAATAGTATGCTGCTGTGCTGGGTGTCCTTGTGCATGAATCACAGAGGCTGCTTTGCAGGTACAAGATGTCATTAAGAAGGCAAAGAGAATTTTGTCCTTCATCCCCAGAGGGGCGGCGCGGTGGCTCAGTAGTTAGCACTGCACCCTTTCAACACCAGGGACCTGGGTTCGATCCCAACTTTGGGCGACTGTCTGTGTGGAGTTTGCACATTCTCCCCGTGTCTGTGTGGGTTTTCTCCAGGTGCTCCAGTTTCCTTCCACAGTCAAAAGGTGTGCAAGCTAGGTAGATCGGCCATGCTAAATTGCCTGTCATGTTCAGGGGTGTGTGGGTTAGAGGGGGATGGGTCTGGGTGGGATGCTTCAAGGGGCAGTGTGGACTTGTTGGGCCAAAGGGCCTGTTTTCACACTGTAGGGAATCTAATCTAAAAGCAGGGACATTATGTTACAGCTGTGTTGGGTGCTGGTGAGGCCACACTTGGAGAACTGCAAGCTGTTTTGTTCTCCTTACTTGAGAAAGCATGTATTGGCACTGGAAGGGGTGCAGAGGAGGTTGACTAGGTTAATTCTGGAGTTGACTGGTTTGGCTTATGTGGACAGATTGAGTAGACTAGGAATATGGTCAACACAGCGTGAAGCTGAAGGAATACAGCAAGTCCGGCAGCGTCAGAGGAACAGGACAGTCAACATTTCAGGCCTCGACCCTTCATCAGGACGAGGATTATATTCACTGGAATTTCAAAGAATGAGGGTCAATCTTAGGAAAATAATGAAGGGAACAGATAAGATAGAAGCAGGGAGGATGTTTCCTCTGGCGAGTGAAATGGAACAAGCATAGTCTCAAACTAAGAGCGGGGGAACAGACTTAGGACTGAATTGAGTATTAATTTCTTCACCCAAAGGGTTGTGCATCTGTGGAATTCCCTGCCCAGTGAAGTAGTTAAGACTTCCTCACTGAAGGTTTTTGAAGTTAAGGTAGGTAACTTTTTGAACAATAAAGGGATTAAGGGTGATGGTGAGAGGGTCAGCAAACAGAGTTGAAGCTATGAAAAGATCAGCCATGATCTTACTGAATGGTGGAGTGGGTTCAAGGGGCCAGATGGCCTACTCCTGCTCCTGGTTCTTATGTTCCTTGGATTTCGCAATTGGACTAGGTGTGCCATTGTTGTGACCACTGCTTAGGTTTTTGTTGAATGTTTCTTTTTTTGTAATTCTTGGAATTTGTTCAGCTGGTATAGCTAATTGACTTGTTCAGTCAGTTCAGAGGGCATTCAACAGTTAACCGCATTATTGTGAATTTGGAGTTACATACATGCCAGACAGAGTTAAGATTGGCAGGTTTCCTTCCCAAATGGACATGATTGCACCAAACATATTATCAACAACCATCTAGAAGTTTCACCGTCACTATTCCTGATTTGACATTTTAATTCTAAATTCATTTAATTCACTGAATTTGAATTTTGCACCTGCTGTTGTAGTATTTGAATCTTGCCCCTGGTCAATTATTCATGTTTTCTGAATTACCAGTCCAGTAAATTTATGACTAGGCAACTGTTCAACAAAAAGAACAGCGAGACGCGCACAAACAGAATGCTCAGTGCGCCAAAAATTGGGACTTCAGGCAAACAGGGTTTTCAGTAAATTGAACATTTTTACAATCATGGAATAAAACAAAGAAGAAATTAGAGTAGAGATCACAGATTACAATTACTTCTGCACAACGGTACCATTTTGTTAATCAATAATGAATTACAGCTTGTCCGTTCTTCAGTAATTTTCTTAATTTGAGAGAAAAAAATTGCTTTAGATCCTGGACTGAATCCCTACATTGTTTTTGTTGAACTCACTTGGGTGCTGGTGGAGGTGGTGTAATTACCCTTGATGGTTCAGTCTGTTGAATATGAAACATTTGCCAGATTAAATTCTTTCAGACACAGGACACAGAAGAACAAAGCAACTGAAAATATAAATTGCAATTTTCACTCATTTCAACACAAATTACTCTTCTCAGATTGAGACCAAATCAGAAATCAACAAAAACAATGCAGAGATCCATATACCATGATTGTCATTTTCTACTGATAGCTACAATATGATGAACTTGGAATGAAAGGAGGAGGCAACAGATACAGTTCACCAATTCCACAACAATCGATTAGGTTGCAAATGCTCAGTCCAAACTCATTTGGTGTGAATGTGATGCGTGACCAACCAGAAGAGGAGGTTCCACAAATATTCCCATTCTCAAGGATGTGCAAGTCCAGCATATTGATGCAAGAGACAAGGCAAAAAAATTGCAAACCATCTTCTGCCAGAAGTGCCCATGTGAAGATATGATTACCAGCATAATAGATGCCAAGATTCAGCCAACACATTTGTTAATCAGAAATGGCTAAACATATCAAATCTTACAAAAAAGATAGGCCCTGACAACATCCTGGCAGTGGTACTAAAAACAGATACTCGAGAACTAGCTGCACATCTAACAGAGCTATTCGAGTACAGCTACAACACTGATATCTTAGAAAGAGAAGGGGAGCAGTCACAATAGAGGCAAGGAGTTTTTCAATGAGTAATTCAGTCCTTGATGCACAAAAACATGTCCACTTTCTGCAAGGCACTTTCAGAAATGTGATAAAGTACTGTATAATTGACTTAGTGAGTGCAGCTACAACATGTCTGAAGAAGCTCACTACTGAGCTGGCTTGTTTTTGTTCAGATGTTTCATCACCATGCTAGGTGACATGATCAGTGGAGCTTCTGATGAAGCAATGTTATTCTACTCCGCTTGGAATTTATACTATCCGGTCTGTTATGGTGAGTGCTGTCATTTCTGGTTTTGATCTGAACGGGTTTGTATATTGGGTCCATATGAATGCCTCAGGAACCAGGTACTGCCCTGCAACGTGAAATGCAAACCTCCACTCAACAATCCACAGACATATAAAATGGCTGAACAGAATGGACACAGAATGTTACAAGCAATGATTAATGATGCCCATAACCGACTCCACAGGTATGAATGAGAAATTGCATGCCAAAAATCACAGTATCTAAACTGAACAGATCAGCAATGGACTACAAGCCTGGAACAGACCATCACCATCAAACAATACAATACCAGAACTAAGGAGAAAGACACAAGCTACAGGAGAAACTCACCAAACTGATCCATCACAAAAACAAGTACAACAACCAGACACGTAGAGAAGAAACCTATCCATCAGAAAGCTCACAGAAAACGGAGAAAGCTGTCCTGTTATGCAGACTGAACTATAACCACACAGATACGAACAGAACAAACTTCATGGCCCATCTGGAGGCTACATTAGAAGACAACAAACTGACGGATGAAACACAACAAGCTATCTGACCAGCTGTAATCCCCACACTATACAGAAGGAACAAAGGAGACAACCTGAATGTAACAGAGAGAAAAGCACGAGATAAACTCAGGAAAGACAAGAACATTGTAATCCTACCAGCAGGCAAAGGGTGTATGGCCGTTATTATGAACAAACCAGACTACATTAAGAAAGCACAGACATTGCTTGCAGATACAACCACTTACCAACGCGTGGTGATAGACTCAACACCACAGCTTGGTAACAGGAACACCCAGACACTGAGGAATCTCATGAATGCAGGGCAGATAGCCAAGGCAGACTTCATGAAAATGAAACCAGAAGGCACAAACATGCCCCACTTCTATGGACTGCCTAACGTACATAGACCAGACATCCCTCTCAGACCCATTGTTTCCCTATCAGGCACACCTTCACATCCTCATCCCACCCCCTTGACCCGTCCTTCCTCACTGGACTGACCTAACTCCTCCCTATTTCCCCAGTGACACTCACCTTCACTGGCTCCATCCCGCCTCTTTGACCTGCCTGTCTCCTCTCCGCCTATCTTCTCCTCTATCCATCTTCTAGCCGCCTCTCCCTCTCTCTCTGTTTATTTCGGAAAGCCCCCTTTCCCTCCCCCATTTCTGACGAAGGGTCTAGGCCCGAAACATCAGCCTTCCTGCTCCTCTGATGCTGCCTGCCTGCTGTGTTCATCCAGCTCTATACCTTGTTATCTCAGATTCTCCAGCATCTGCAATTCCTGCTATCTCGGAAACAATTTAACCCCACCACAAAGCCTCTTCTAAGGATGTCTACCCTGAAGAATTTACGCTCCTCCCTCCGGAACAACCTCAGTGGATCTCTCTCCCACTGCAACTCTCTCATAATCTCTTCGGCCCTGAAATTGCTCCCAGTTCGTCCCTGCCTCCCTAACCTGTCCTTCCTCCCACCTATCCCCTCCTCCCACCCCAAGCCCCACTCGCATCTCCTACCTACTAACCTCATCCCGCCTCCTTGACCTGAACGTCCTCCCTGGACTGACCTATCTCCTCACTACCTCCCCACCTATACTCACCTTTACTGGCTCCATCCATGCCTCTTTGACCTGTCTGTCTCCTCGCCACCCTTCTATCCGCCTCCCCCTCTCTCCCTATTTATTTAAGAACCCCCTTCCCCTTCCCCATTTCTGAAGAAGGGTCCAGGCCCAAAATGTCAGTTGCCCTACTCCTCTGATGCTGCTCTGCCTGCTGTTCATCCAGCTCTACACCTTGTTATCTCACACCTGCAGATGAACTGGGCAAGGACCTACAACAGAGATTGAAACACCAAGCAGATGGATCACCCCATTCGATCCACTCAGCCCAAGATTTCCTTCACACCCTCAAGAAACGTTAAATTCAGCGATGACAAGATTGTGGTATCTTTTGGTGTCACAGCTTTATTCACATCAATTGACATCCCACTGGCCAAAGAAATAGTGCCCATATTCCCACAGGAAACAGCAACACAGATCAGCAGCTCCATCAGCAAGGACAACATACTTTAAATTACTAGGCCTCTACCTCACAAACATGTTGTCTTTAATAGTCAAGTATACAAACAGATCAACAGTAACCAACAGGGTCACCCATCTCAGGACTCATTGCAAAAGCAGTCATGCAAAGACTAGAAAATACCACCCTCCTGCACATTCAACCTAAACTGTGGATCCAGTACGTAGATGACACATTTGTCATTATTATATGCAAAGGGTCTCCACTTTGTGGAACAAATGACTGCACGTCCCAGTACACTGCACTTCAACTGTCTCTCCCACTCTTTGGATGACTTGTCCATCTTCGGCCTCCTCCAGTGCCTCACCGATGCCACCCAAAGGCTGGAGGAACAGCACTTCATATTCTGCTTGGGAACCCTGCAGCCCAATGGTCTCAATGTGAACATCATTATGGACAATGTGGGCTAGCCTCACCCCCACCTCCTTGCTATGTCCATCTTCCCTCCCATATCCCTACCCCTCCCTCCCAACTGACCAACACCCATCCCTACTCCCAACCTACATTCACCTTTACTGGCTCCATCCCCGCCTCCTTGACCTGTCTGTCTTGTCTCCATCTATCTGCTCCTCTATCCACCTTCCATCATCGCCTCCCCATCTCTCTTTTATTTCAGAGTCCCCTTGCCCTCTCCCATTTCTGAAGAAGGGTCCAGACCCAAAACGTCAGTGTTCCTGCTCCTAAAATGCTGCTTGGCCTGCTGTGTTCATCCAGTTCTACATCTGGTTATCTCAGATTCTCCAGCATCGGCAGTTCCTACTATCTCTGCATTAGGACACTGTTTGAATGGGCCAGGATATACCAACACTCCAGAACTATTCCGGGAAGAGGAAGAACACTTGTACAAGGTCCTCGCTTTAAACGGATATTCCGACAACTTCATCCACAAAAACCTACAAAACAGACAACAACTGGAGGATCCAAGATAACAAAGTGTGAAGTTCGAAGAACATAGCCGGCCAAGCAGCATCTCAGGAGCACAAAAGCTGACGTTTCGGGCCTAGACCCTTCATCAGAGAGGGGGATGGGGGGAGGGAACTGGAATAAATAGGGAGAGAGGGGGAGGCGGACCGAAGATGGAGAGAGAAGAAGATAGGTGGAGAGAGTATAGGTGGGGAGGTAGGGAGGGGATAGGTCAGTCCAGGGAAGACGGACAGGTCAAGGAGGCGGGATAAGGTGGTAGGTAGGAACAACAACTGGAGGACACAGTATGCCCTCACACATTGGCCACACTGCCCTACATCAACAATATTTCGGAACTGACAACAAGACTCCTAAGACCATTAGGAATCAAGGTTGGCCACAAGCCTCCAGCTACTCTACGACAAACATTACAAGGTTTAAAGACCCCATTCCCATAACATGCAGGACAAACACGGTCTACAAAATACCATGCAACGACTGCCACAAATGTTAGATCGGACAGACAGCAAGGAAACTAGCCATCGGAATACATGAATATCAGTTAGCAGCAAAATGGCACAACAAACTCTCCTTAATATCTGTACATTCAGACAATGAAGGCCATCAATTTAACTGGGACAAGGTAACCAAATTTTTGAGAAAGATGTCATAATACAGAATCCAAAAGCATATTAAAATGCACATTGAAACTGGCCATTATGCTAAGTCAAGTGCTCAGGCTATTTATTGCACATTCATGAAGTTATTGGAGAGAAATTATTTTAAGAGGCAAGGACTGGTAAGGGATGGTCAGCATGGATTTGTGAAAGGGAAATTATGTCTCACAGACTTGATTGCAATTTTTCAGGATGTAACCAAAAAGATTGATGAGTGCAGAGTGGTAGATGTTGTCTACAAGCTCTTTACTAAAGTCATTACTAATTAACATACTATGCTGAACTTTGTCGAAGTTAGATTAGGGATTCAGGGAGAGCTTGCCAATTGGATACAAATTGGCTTGATGGCAGAAGACAGAGTGATGTTGGAGGATTATTTTATGGACTAGAGGCCTGTGGCCAGTGGTGTTCTGCATGGATCGGTGCTGAGTCCCCTTTTTTTGTAATTTAGATAAACAAATCTGCTGAAAATTTCAGATGCATGGTGAGTAAGTTTGAGGATGATACTGAAATTGGTGGTATAGTGGACAGTGAAGAAGATTTTCTAGGATTACAACGGGATCTTCATCAATTGGGCCGATGGGCTGACAAGGAGCAGATGGAGTTTAATTTGGATAAATATGAGGTATTGCATTTTGGTGAAAAAAACAAAGATAGGACTTATAAAGTTAACGGTCTGATCCTGGGTAGTGTTGTAGAACAGAGAGGCCAGGTATATAGTTCTTTGAAAGCTGCATCACAGATAGACAGGGTATTTAAGAAGGCATTCACTGCTTTTGCCTTCATTGCTCAGACCACTGAGTTATAGGATAGTAAAAACCGAAAGAACTGCAGAAGGGTCACCGGACCCGAAATGTTAACTCTGCTTTTTTTTCCTTCACAGATGCTGTCAGACCGACTGAGTATAGAAGTTTGGACGTCATGTTGAAGTTGTACAGGCCATTGCTGAGGTCACTTTTGGAGGACTGTGTATAGTTCTGGTTGCCTTGCTATAGGAAGGATATAACTAAATTGGAGAGGGTTGAGAAAAGATTTACCAGGATGATGCTGTGACTGCCAAGACTGAATTATAAGGAGAGGCTGGATAGGCTGGGACATTTTTCACTGGAGCTTGGGAGGTTGAGGGGTGAGCTTATAAAGGTTTATAAAATCATGAGGGGCATAGCTGAGGCGAATAGCAAAGGTCTCTCTGTAAGGCGGATGAATTCCAAACTAGGGCCATGAGCAATTAATGCTGGTCATGACGACAACACACATTCTGTTTAATAAAATGGAAAAATTAATAAAGTTAAATATGGAACTCAAGAGAAACTTGTACACCAAAAGCAGTATCTTGCAATACCATAAGGAGTAGTTGAGATGAATGCGATGATGTTTTTACAGGAAAACTGAATAAATACATGAAGGAAGGAATACATTTTTTACTGCTACATGAAATTGAATAGAAGAAAGTCTCATGTACAGCAATAATCACTAGTGCAGACCAAGTGGGCTGAATGGTCTGTTTCCATCCTCTAAAATGTATATAATTATATGCAAACAGCACTGCTGGAAGTTCTTGTATTTAAAACAGCATCTTCTAATTAAATAGTTATGCATTCTGGACTGACTTTTCAGCTCCTAATTATAATTAGGATTTAGTTACCCTTCACTGAAACTAGAGGTGGCAGTTTTTTTTTCCACAAACTGCATTTTACCTTCTAATTGTTCTCTTGGGTGTTCACATATAGGTGTGTGTGTGTGTGTGCGTGCGTGTATGTGCGTGTGCATGTTGGGAGAGGGAATGGAGTGTGGGTGTTAGAACCTAATTGCCATATGGGAGATCTTAAATAAAACATTAAGCTGGTTGCTATTCTTTAAAAAGAATTCAAAATTAATTAGTGAACCTTGCAGTACATAAGCCTGTAAACAACATTACTGTGCATCATTAGATACTGCAGAGAAAATGAGATTGTATGGCATACTGACACATTATTAGGTATGCAAGGGAAAAAACTTGAAGCTGACAAATTAGTCTTTCACACAGTTGTTTGCAAAACTGGATTTGCCCAGTTACATTTAAAGCTTTCATTCATCATAACAAATGACAGAAGTTGTGCATGTACAAGATTTCCTGATCTCAGTACAAATCTATAAAAATAATGTTGCTTGACCATAGCTACAGCTTACAGCAACTTCCGGCAATAAAACATCTTTTGGCTAGAAGGAATTGTTACTTTTAAGACGTCAGTCATTACTCATTTGTTTCCCATCCAATTTGAAAATAATATTCTGTGCCTCAAAACATGAAATTAAAATTTACTTTAACCAAGCACAGTTTTGAATTAAAAATAAAACAACATTAACAGGAGGTATGCTTAGTCCAGCATTTTAGTATGTGACTGTCATCACAAAGTCACCTCATCAGTTAAATAGATAGGCTGGGAGATGGATTACAACTCATGTTAGTTTACCAGAACAACTCTCATTTGAAGTTGCTAAAAGATTTTTTTAAAATCTATTTATTCTTGAAGTCCTATGTTTTGCTGTAATGTTACAGGACTCAGTGCAGAGCACAGAAGTTTGATAGCTGTCAGATACTTTAACATGCCAAAAAAAATTGGAGACATTATTCAGCATTTGAAATCAAAGAGCAAATTGTCAGAAGCAACTGATATATGGGCCATAATAGATGAAAAGGAAGGACATCCAGATGTTCATGCACACTGATCGTTTCTCTAATCTCTGTCTATTCTTATGTACTTCTGTGAACAATTATGGCATCTGGTGGGCAGCCCATGACCAGAGGTGGCACTAGATGGTTGGCTGCCTGCATATTTTTAAAAGCAGAGGCAGCTAGATTCTTGATAATCAGTGGATGATAGATTATTTGGTATGCAATAACATAAAATTTGAATGGTGGAGCCAGCTCAAAAGGACCAAGTGGTCTACTTTTGTTCCTTGTTTGTAGTTGCATGGGTAAGGAGAAGTGCCAAAATTAGAATACCTGCATTGTGTGCAAATGGACACTGAAATATCTAAAGCGTTATGGACTTACTGCTGATCAAACAGTGAAGAGACAGAAATTTCACTTGACTTGACACAGTATTCAATTTTCCTTCACTGTAGCTGGGTCAAAATCCTGGAACTCCCTCCCCAATGGCATTGTGGGTCAACTCACAACAGGTGGACTGCAGTGATTCAAGAAGGCAGCTCACCACCACCTTCTCAAGGGCAACTACGGTTGGACAATAAATGCTGGCCGGCCAGTGATGCCCACAAATGAGTAAAAAAAATTACAATGTTTTTGGTAATTTCCAGCTCCAAAGCCTTGCTTCAAGTTTAATAGGTTTTCCCACTTTGCAGCTTAGTTATTGAAGGATTGGCGCTGTTGCAAGATCCAGCATGGATCCATTTTGATGTTCACTCATTTGAAGAAGAAAGAATAAAAGATATTAAAGAAATGTATACTTCTGTACATTTAAACATGACTTGATTATTGTTTTTGTAGTATGGTAAAGGAAGGAAAACTACAAGCAATAATTTCTTCTAAACTCGCACATCACTGCAAACCTTATATGCAGCTATCCTTGAACAAGGACAGTTTCAGAAAACCACAGTGAACAGACTGCTGATTTGAGATAGAGATAGTAGGAACTGCAGATGGTAGAGAAGGGTCTAGGCCCTAAATGTCAGCCATCCTGCTCCTTTGACGCTGCTTGGACTGCTGCATTCATCCAGCTCTATCCCCTGTGTTCACTGATTTGAATTAACTTTGTTAATGTTCAGGTATAAGGGGAGGTGATGGCCTGGTGGTATTATCGCTGGACCATTAATCTGGACTGAGAGACTTTTGGGGCCAAGAAATAAAACTCAGACCCACTCATGGGGAAACAACCATTCGTTGAATTTCAGAAGTATAACTCCTTAATTGCTATGATGGCACTGAACGTCCTCTTTTCTAACGTCTGGTGGCTAGTGCCAACATTTGAAGAGCTGTCTCACAAACTTGTGAAACAACAGCTGACATAATCATACATATAAAATCATACTTTACAGACAATGTGCCAGACGCGACCATCATCGTCCCTAGATACGTTGTGTGCCATTGGTGGGAAAGTGGAGGTGACAGCACCGTGGTATACAGCTGGGAGGGGATTGGCTTGGGAGCACTCAACATTCACTCTGGACCTCATGAAGACTTATGGCATCAGATTAAACAAGGACAAGGAAACCTCCTGATGGTTACCACCAACTAGGTTCCTTCAGCTGATGAATCAGTCACCCCCACATTGAAAAACACTTGGACAAAGCATTGAGGGTGGCAAGAGCACAAAATATACACTTGTTGGAGGATTTCCATATCCACCACCAACAATGGCTTGGCAGTAGCACAGCTAATCGAGCTGGTAGGGTCTAAATAGCCACTGGGCTGGGGGACTGCTGCAGGTGGTTAGGAAACCAAAAAGAAAGAAAGAAAAACATACTTGACTTAATTCTGCCAATCCACTAAAGATATATCTGACAATAACAGTATCATTAAGAATAACATCTTGCAGAGTGCTCGTACAGACAAAATCCTGCCTTCACATTCAGAATACTTTCCATCATTTTATGAGGCTCTGTCGCTGTGCAAAATGAGGCAGATTTTGAATATCTCTAGCAAGATTGGACTGAGGATTCATGAGGCACTGTGGGCCATTAGCAGCTGCAGCAGAATTGTACTCCCTAACAATTAACATCATGGCCTGGCATACTCCAACTCAACCATGAACAAGCAAGTCAGGGAATCAATCTTGGTTAAATGGAGAGTGCAGGATGGCATGCGAGGAGCAGTATCAGGAGTACCGACAAATGAGGTGTCAACCTGGTGAAGCTACCGGATAGGACTACTTGTGTTCCAAAATAGCATAAGCAGCAAGTGATAGATAGAGCTAAGTGAATCGACAAACAACAGATAATATCTAAGTTGTGCAGTCCTGCCACATCCATCGTGAATCGTGGTGGACAATTAAACTGACTGGAGGAGGCTTCACAAATATCCCCATCCTCAAATGATGGAAAAGTCCAGTGCATCAGTGCAAAAGGTAATGCTGAAGCCAGCACTTCCAAGTGGATGATCCTTCTCGGTCAACATCAGTGGTATCTGTGGCTTAATACTGGTCTCCAGCATCAATGTGATTTGTTCCATGTGATGCCAAGAAATTGTCAGAGGCACAGGATACTGCAAAATCTCTAGACCCTGATAACATTCCAGCAACAACACTGAAAACTTGTGCTCCAGAACTTGCCACTCCCCTAGCTACGCTGTTCCAATGCAGCTGCAATATCAGCATCTACTTAAAAATGTGTAAAATTGCCCAGGTTCATCCTGTATGCAAAAAAACAAGACAAATCCAACCAGGCCAACTGACACTCACGATCATCAGGAAAGTGATGGAAGGTATCATCAACAATGCTGTCAACATGCACCTGTTTAACAATGACTATTCACTGACTCCCCAGTTTGTGATTTGCCAGGGTCACTCAACTTTTGACCTCATTACAGCCTTGGTTCAAACAGGACAAAAGAGCTAAATTCCAGAGGTGAGGTGAGACTGACAGCCTTTGACATCAAGGCTGCATTTGAGTGTGGCATCAAGCAGCCCTAGCAAAACTGGAACCTACATGTTTGAGAGGGGGTCGGGTATTCCCCACTGTTTGGAGTCAGATCTGGCATATAAGATGATGTTTGTGGTTGTTAGAGGTGCATCATCTCAACTCCAGCACATCTCTGCAGGAGTTCTTCAGGGTAGAGTCCTTAGCCTGGCCATCTTCAGCTATTTCATCAATCACCTTCCCTCCATCACAAGGTTGGAGCTGGGAGTGTTTGCTGATGATTGCACAACATTCACTGCCATTTGTGACTCATCAGGTACTGAAACAGTCCATGTTCAAATGCAACAAAATCAGGACATATTCAGGATTGGGAAAATAAGTGGCAAGTAACATTCATACCACGTAAGTGTCAGGTAATGACCATTTCCAACAAGAGAGAATCTAACCACTGTCCGTTGACATGCAATGGCGTTACTCTCACTGAATCCCTCACTATTAACATCCTAGGGTTACCATTGATTTGAAACTCACTGGACTCAAAATAACAATGGCTACAAGAGCAGTTCAAAGACTAGGAATACTATGGTGGGTACCTCACCTCCTGAGTCCCCAAAGCCAGTCCACCATCTACAAAGCACAATTCTAGAATTCTAAACCATCACCAGTGAAATATTACTTACATACTTCCAAGTCAGGATGGTGTGTGACTTATAGGGATGTTGAAGAAAATACTGAAGTACAAAATTATGACTGTGAAATATTACTGAATCGGATTGTACAATAATTGTCCAGATTAGCACTATTTTACATTGTACACAGGATAGCAGAAGTTGTTACTCTATCTGCCATTCGACTATGCAAGATGATAAATAAAATTGTATAGTTTTGCAACAATAGGACTATGGGACTTATGTTGTATTACACTATAATTGGTAAAACAAAGTTACACCTTACAATAAATTTATAGGTCAATGCAACATTACACAATGTTCTAATAGATAAATATATTTTAATTGTGTAGATTGCAGCTGTGAAGGAATACAGGTTTATGAAAAACTATCAAATTTCACTAACATAACTGTTTGATTATGCAAAACTGGTAATGCTACATTTTATTGTAACAATGTAGGGCAGTACAAAGCAAACAACATGTAACACGTACTATGAAGCCATGCAGAACTGCAGCACACAATAATTTTATCAAAAGTGTGAAACTATGAAATAGAAACTGCAGTGATAGTCTCGAAAAGAATAATTAATGATATATTTCCCTTTAGCTGAATATTTTCCAAATAACATAGTAGAATATTAGGTGTTGTTGAGAACAGTTTCAAAAACATTGTCAGCATCAAAACATGTGAAATTAACTGAACCAATTTTCTCAGAGATCCATTTAAGGGATTTAAACTTTTACATAAATCAAGTGGAGAAGGTGTAATTTCCTTACCTTGCAAAAAATAGACTGTGATAAAATTCAGAGTTACTTCTTGAAAAATTAAGATAAAATGCCAAAACAAATTTTAAAAAGCTGCTCACATATGCTAGCATCAATGTTTGCACTGGAACCTTTGAGAATTACTCACAAATTGTTTCTATTTACAATGACTATTAAACATAGCACAACTTAAATTTGGGCCTCTTGCAGCAAGTTTTACTGCTGGAGCTCCCATTTTATCTGGTTGATACCATGATTGGCGTTGGAATTAACGTTATTGAGAAATGGTGTCTACAGTGCCTAGAATGAAAACAGACTGGGGAAAAAAAAAGCTATATTTATTCAACAAGGTATTTGCCTTGATTCGATCCATGACACCTGTTCTGATTCTGCCATGAGATTAAAATCTGAAAAGCCCTCCAATTTTTTTCTGAAGAGTCTAGGCCCAAAATGTCAGCTTTCCTGTTCCTCTGATGCTGCTTGGCCTGCTGTGTTCCTCCAGCTCTACACCTTGTTATCTCAAGACCTCCAGTAAGACCTGGTCCAGTGAGTCGGTCCCATTCAATTGTGCCACACATGAGCATAATAAGTCCATTGAACCCATATGACATAAACTGTGTAAATTTCCTGTGAAGGCAAAAGAAAATCAAAATGCTAAGGCCAACTCAGGGAAATAGATCTTGGAGTAGAGATAATGGGAAGTGCAGATGCTGGAGAATCCAAGATAACAAAGTGTGGAGCTGGATGAACACAGCAGGCCAAGCAGCATCTCAGGAGCACAAAAGCTGATGTTTCGGGCCAAGGCCTCTCTGATGAAGGATCTAGGCCCGAAATGTCAGCTTTTGTGCTCCTGAGATGCTGCTTGGCCTGCTGTGTTCATCCAGCTACACACTGAGATCTTGGAGTAGACTTAGTTATAAAAATATTCCTTTATTTCATTATGATCGCACTCCTAACTGCAGCTCCAGCACCGCTTCACTGAAGTTTCAGAGATTTCTTTTTCAGCTGTGAAGCTTCTTTTTTAATACTTCTTAACACCTTCTGATGAGGTCAAAAACTGAAGTCGATTGAATTGCTCAGCGGGTCTGGCAGCATCTGTGAAGAAAATATCAGAGTTAATGTTTCGGGTCCAGTGACCCTTCCTCAGAAAGGAGATCTGATTTCTTCTCTAGACTCTCATTTTTTTCTGACTTTAAAGGCAAATAAGGAGTAAAATCAGAGCCAGCAAGGACAGGAATTGATGGAGGGAAGGAACCTCCAACTCTGACTACATTTGCAGAAATAGAGAAGGTTTTGAAATCTGAAATGAATCAGAAGTGTTTGTAGAAGTTGGAATTTCGAAAGGCAACCATTAAAGAAGTTGTATCAGATAGCAAAACCCTCCCAAGGAACTGGCAATAATTTCAGCTCTGGTTCATACATTGACAAAAGAATTCCAGAGGTGAGATGAAAGTGACAGCCCTTGATATCAAGGCTACATTCAACCCAGCGTGGCATCATTGAGCCCTAATAAACTTAGAGTCAGTGGCAATTGGGGATAATTCTGCACTGGTTAGAGTCATACAAATGTTTTAATAGATATGCAGATCCTTCCCATCTCAAAGTTCAGGCATCATCAATAAGTTAAATGTATGCACAGACTGTAGGCTAGACCAACATTTATCAGCCCATTTATCTGCAAATAGTATTGGGCTGCCTTCTCAAACTGATACAATACTTGGAGTATCAAGCGAAATGAAAACAGTGCTGTTTAGCAGCGATGGTCAACATGAAGATCCAGCTACTGAGGTGAATAGGCAATACAGTTCCAAGTTAGCATAGTGTGTGGCTTTGAGGAGAACTTGTAGGTAGTGGTGTGTAATGAATCTGCTGCAGAGATGTCGTGGAGCTGAGGTGACTGATCTCCAACAACCACAACCACCTTCCTTTGCATGACTCTAACTAGTGCAGAACTATGCCCGATTGCCATTGACTCCAAGTTTACTCAGGCTCATTGATGCCACATCAGGTTGAATATAGCCTTGATACCAAAGGCTGTCACTTTCTTCTCAACCCTAGAATTCTTCTATCCATATTTGAACCAAAACTGAAATATGGTCAAGAGCTGAGTTGCCCAGGTGTAACCCAAACAAAATGTCAGTGAGCATATTATGGCTCAGGTGCTGCTTGATAGCACTGTTGTTGGCACCTTCAATCACTTCACTGATGATCAAGAATGGATAGTAACGGGCTGGGTTGAATTCATCCTGCTTTTTATGTGCCAGCCATTCCTAAGCAATTTTCCACATTGTGGGTAGGTACCTGTGTTGTACTAGAACAGCTATGCAGGGGAAAAGCCATTTCTAGAGCAAAAATCTTCTGTACTGTTGTCTGAATGTTGTCAGGGTCCGGCGCCTTTGCAGTACCAATGCCTCCAATCATTTCTCGATATCATATGGAGTAAATCAAATCAGCTAAAGACTGCTATCTGAGGTGCTCGGGAATGCTGAGATGGATCATCCACGTGGTACTTTCGGCTAAACATTGTTACAAATGCTTCAGTTTTATTTTTTTGCACTGATGTGCTGGTCTCCTCTAACAGTAAGGTTAAGAATAGTCGTGAAGCCTCCTCCTCCACTGAGTTGTTTAATTGTCCACCACCATTTAAGACTAAATGTGGCAAGACTGCAGAGCTTAGATCTGATAAGTTGATTGTGGACTCACTTATCTCTGTACATCACTTGATGTTTACGTTGCTTGTCTTGTGCTGTAACTTCACAAAGTTGACACAGCTTTAGTAATACCTGGGTGTTGCTCCTGGCATGCCTTCCTCCGCTCTTCATTTCCCAAAACATTAAATTATTGAACTAAATACAAAAGCAAAATAGTGTTATGCTGGAAATCTGAAATAAAAATAGAAAATGCTAGAAGTCAACAAGTAAGGCTGCACCTATGAATAGGAGAACAAAGTCTGCACTGATGAAAAGCTGCAGAATTGAAACATTCATTAATTTCCCTTGCACAGGCGTTGCCAGAATTGAACGAGCATTTATAGCACTTTCAGTGTATTTTATGTTAAACATCTTACTTTATTCAAGATGTAAGAATCTATGAGCTTTCCAAATAAAAATTATGCATTAAAAATTATGCTGTCTCTGAATGTTGATTTATCCCATTATATTCTCTGACCCTTTCATGTATTTTGCTCAGGTTATTAGACCTTCATGGAGGATGCTTATAAATCATAATCAGTTCAGAAGCTTTGTAAGTGCAGCTACATGTAGAACAGGGTGTAAGTACTAAAAATGGGTTGAGTGTAACTGGTCTGCAAAATTCTATTTCCAGTGACCAATTTGTCATATTGCAATTCAAGTTCATTTACAGAAGTTGAAAACTGTCAGTACAAAAAAAGACTGATGAAAGCAGTACAAATAACTAAGAGCAAGGCTGAGGTACTGCATTGGCTTGACAGAACAAATTCATTATTGCCTGCAATGTTACAATCCAAAATCCTGTATGAAGAATTAATAGTACAGTATGTGCACCAACATAACTTTCTCAACTGAGTCATTGCCTGACACATGGAAAGGTTAAACCTGCAGGAATCTAGTCTCATGTTTTCATCCTGCTCCCATCTTGAATAAATAATCTGGATGCAATCCAAAACATTCAAATCTATGACAATACAGAAACGTCATATTTCATTGTCTCAAAAGATCAGTAGAACTGCACATTAAGATAACTTTATTGCAAGTATTCAAAAGGAAATAATAGGATCAACATTCATATGCAATAAAACTCTCAAAAATCATTGGCTAGACAGTATCAAATTTTACAGTCTCTATGAGAATTGAATTACAGAAGGGAAACAATTAATTTAAATGCACAAAATATTCAGCTGCAAATTGTGTTACCCAACATCGACCATACTTAATTTTTGGAATCTGACACAGCAAGAACACAAATTAAAAAGAACTAAGCATCTTCAGTGATAATGGGAACTGCAGATGCTGGAGAATCCGAGATAACAAAATGTGAAGCTGGATGAACACAGCAGGCCAAGCAGCATCTCAGGAGCACAAAAGCTGACGTTTCAGGCCTAGACCCTTCATCAGAGAGGGTCTGTGATGAAGGGTCCAGGCCCGAGGCATCAGCTTTTGTGCTCCTGAGATGCTGCTTGGCCTGCTGTGTTCATCAACTTCACACTTTGTTATCTAAGCATCTTCAGTATTAACTTTGAAAATAACAATATGAATCGGCAAAGAAATTCATGAAGAAAGCAATTTCAAAGCTACAACTAGGTTTGTGTTTCATTACAAAACACACAACTGCCAATATTTACTGTTTTCAATGAAACCTACCTTACAGTGGAAAATTTCAGAAAATCAATTATGGCTTGCGATTGTTGTCCTTATGGTTAATATTCATTGCAGCTGAAATAAAGCAAGGATCAGGACATACAGATGCTCGAGTATGCACCTGAATTCTCTAAGTTCATGCTGATCTGAGTACAACCTCAAATCCAGATTCCTGCCTACCACTGAACTTTTCACTGCCTTGTTTTTGCTAAACAAGAGTCTATCAACTCTGCCACAAAAATATTCAAGGACTCTACTTCCACCACTGTTTCAGAAGAAAGTTACAAAGACTTGACCTCTCGGAGTAATAAAAATGCTAAATCTTTTTTCAATGGGTGACTATCAATTATTGAAGAGCCCTTTCACTTTCACAACAAAAATGGGAATTGCTGGAAAAACTCAGCAGGTCTGGCAGCATCTTTGGAGAGAAATCAAAGTTAATGTTTTGGGGCCAGTGACTCTTCTTCAGAACTGATGGCAGCTAGGAAAAGATTGTTTTTTTATGCAAAAGATAGAGCCGGGGAATGAGGTAAGGAGTAAATGGATAGGTGAAGTTAGGTCCAAAGACAGAGGAGAATCATTAGACAGTCAAGGGAGTGGATAAAAGTAAGCCTAGGAGAATGAACAGTTACTAACAACTGGTGTTGTATAATAGCAGTCCATGTGATAACAAGGCCTGATAATGTGGTAGTTCAGGCAAAGGGCATGGGGAAGATCAAGGCCTAAAATTGTTGAACTCAACATTGAGTCCAGGAAACTGTCAAGTTCCCAAGTGGAAAATGAGGTGCCGAGCTTCGCTGGAGCACGCACAGCAAGCCAGAGACAGAGAAGTTGGCTAGGGATGTTTATTTTGCAGACAGAACATAGGTGTTCTGTGAAGTGGTCACTCAGTCAATGCTTTTCCCCGACGTAGGGGAGACCACATTGTGAGCAACAAATGCAGCAGATGAGATTGAGTGAAATGCAGATAAAGAGCGACTTAATCTGGAAGGTGTGTCTGGGTCCGAGGATATTGAGGAGAGAGGAACTAAATGCCACGTGTTTCACAGTCTGCGATGCAGGGGAAGGTGCTGTGGGTTGGGTGGGATGTCTGTAGTGAAGGAGTAGTGGACCAGGGTGTCCCATGGAAAATGGTCTTTGCAGAAGTCTTATAAGGAAGGGAAGGGGAATGTGTGTTTGGTGATGGCATCCTGTCGGTGGTGATGGAAATGGAGACTAATGATCCTCTGGACGTGGATGCTGGTAGGATGGTAGGTCAGTAAAAGAAGACTACAAGGGATGGTTAGATAATTAAACTTCTCCACTGATTGTCATTTTCCTGAGTTCCGTGATTATAAAATGTGAGATTTATGTAGGTGTTTGAACAACATTTATTGTAAGTTTGGGTTTCTGATTTCTTACTTTGTAACCGGTGGGTTTTCTATGTATTTGAAGTTAACAATTAACTTTTAATTATTATATAGCTATAGTAATTTATTTTAAAATGGTTTTGAGGCCCAGCTTAAATTGTTTTGAAACCCAGTGCAGTAAATAACGATGGTTCAAGGATTGTTAGGGTCTTCTGGAATATGTTTTGATTTAAGCTTACGTGAAGCACCCACCGATTTTCTTACCTGCCATCTATCTATGCCTAATTATAATGTTTTATTTTTAATTTTGATATTACCTTTAACATTACTAGTTAACTGTAGACTGTGGGTCTCTTCTTCATAATTATTATCTGATTGAAATGTATTAATTCCATATATTTACTGAACCGTCCCCTTAACTGTGCGCCATTGTATCTCCATTAATCCATCCATTAACCTAATTTGCCAGTGAATTTTAGCCAGCTCTGATTTCATTCTCCATAATTGCTTTTGTTTTCAATTATGTAACATAACCTTAGACCTAATCTTCTCTTGGTGAAACTGAAAGTAAAAATTCCAGATTTTTTTTGCTGCTACAACCTGGGGGGGCACTTTCATGGAAATTATTAATTAATTCCATCTCATTGCACAGTTGTGAGGCTTATGTGGCATGGCCTCAGGTTGGCTACAGAACACGCTGTTCCAAGTACTGCACCATCAAATATTTTATACGCTCATCTAGATTAGCTTTGCACATCTTCCATTAGATCTGGAAATTAAAATTTAAAATTTAAAACTGTCAGTATGCCTTTCTGAGAATCTTTCATTATTTGCTCCTTTATGTTCTATTCTATCATCTGTTTACTGTTGTCGTGTGAAGGGCGGGGGGGAAGAGGGGAAGGGGAATGATGTACTCTATACCCACAAATATCTTTTTATCAATATCATTTGTTATTTCTACTCAATTTGTTCCCTCATCTTATTTACAGTCTTAATACGATTCTCTTTGGCCTTGAGTCTATTATTTAATTTACCACATCACCACAAATTTTATACTTTACCCTACTTTTCAGTTTGAAACCATCTCTCCTTCCCTTATTATGTGGTCAGCAAGAATTAGCTGGAGACCATCCTAATGTTAGAATTTCTACTTTCCCAAGCATGGGGACCTGTGCCCTGTAAACCAGGGCCTGTTTCTCCCATTGCAGTCTTTGACTTACACATTTATCTCTATAATCTGACTTGCCCTTTAATATTTCACAAATGGCTCAGGTAATAGTGCACTGATTATGAATTTCTCAGTTTTGCTTCTTAATTTGGCATCTAGCTATTCATGCAGACACTTTTTTTGTCGCACCAATGTCATTTGATTCACCTTCTCACTGCTACTTCCTCTCAATCCCTGACCAGATGTCCTTAAACCTCAAATCTTCGTCACCATACTACATTGCATTCCTTTCCGTTTCTCCTTAGTCCTATCCCTTAGTCCTGCAGCCCTCACTCTCATTCAGACAAGTTGAAAGGTTATCAGGTCGATTGCTCCATTGCAACAACCGAAGCTATTGTGTTCCTCCCCTTTGGATCCCCTTAGCTAACTCACTCTTCTGGCCACGAACAAGACAAACAACCCAATCCTAAGAGATGTCAGTGCCTGTAGAACAAATGCCTCCTCAATTTTACTTGATTGTCCTCTAAGTAGCCCCTGGGCTTACTTCAGAAACCCATTCTTCTGCAAATTACTCAATAAAAGGCCTTTGACAAAACGTATTCCATCAAAAGATTAGCTGCTCCAAACTCAACTGTTATTATTCTGAAACAAAACATTAGTCAAAATCTGAGAGAACAAGGTGTAGAGCTGGATGAACACAGCAAGCCAAGCAGCGTCAGAAAGAAGGGTCTAGGCCCAAAACGTCAGCTTTCCTGTTCCTCTGATGCCGCTTGGCCTGCTGTGTTTATCCAGCTCTACACCTTGTTATCACAGATTCTCCAGCATCTGCAGTTCCTACCATCTTCGTCAAAATTAACTGCTTTACAGTAAGCAGTATCGATTAAGAATACCAATGTAAAGGGAAACAATATTTTTATCGTATCTGAACAGAGTGTGCTGTCCGTTTGTCAACTAGACACTGGTCAAGGGAGGTGCTGCCATGATCATTTCGTTAATGGCTGTTAATTAACCGCCCAGCTTTGTTCAAAATCAAACCAGGCAGATTGACTCTGATCAAGGATTTTCCTGAGAAAAGAAGTAGAGAATAGCTATTGTTTGTTTTGCTCAATTGCAACATTACATTTTTATTGGCAAAGAACAGACCTGGTGTTTTAATGTATGTAGTTTCCAGTCTGTGAAAATAAATGCATCACGTTGAAAATCTAACTGACATGTTAACATGCTTATCACTGATAAGTCTTAGCACACTTGGGTTTGAGTTACCCGGTCCAAGAATCACATTTAATGTTGCACACTGTTTTGAATATTGTAAGCACAAACTGGACAAACATGATCAGGAGCTGTTTGAGACAATCTACCAGTCTTTGGGAAATGTAGTGTACATATCTAGCAATATACGAGCACTGAATTTCACATCCAATGTTATCCATTTGTGTTATAAGTAGAACACTGGCTTAATAACAGCATTCTATAAATACCACTCATGTTTCTACAGCCTTAGAGTGCAACTGGTATCTTCACCTGTTGCATTCTATTTCAGTCTTTCTATGCCCAACTCTCACAGATATCTTGCTGCATTCTTGAGAATAACCCCCAAAACTCCCAGTCCTTGCATATGTCTGTTTTGTATTTGATATTTTTGCTATTCTTGAATCCATAGCTGCATGTGAAAATTTCCTTGCATGTCAATGTCTCATTCTGCATTCAACTTTTAAACAAATCTGTCCAATGAACACCCTACCCTTGGCATGCGAGTTAACAAATCTGCCAAGGGGTTCTCAACTACTGTCTACCACAAGACTACCTTCATCAGGAACGGTACACATGGGGATTCGTGGAATTCCACATGCTCCAACTCTGGCCTTATCAGCAACTTAGTAAATAACACCCTAAGCCATCTGATCACCTTCAAAGCTTGATCGTGAAATAGGCAAATAAAGTCATCAATAGCTTCTGTGAGTGGATATTTCTCATTGGATATCATGAGCTTAATGCAGCCACTGTCAGACTTGAAAAGTGCTCAGTATACCTCAGAATACCTGGAAAGGTAAGGGACATGAAAATCTTTCACAGTAGCACCTTGTAGTTGTGACATGAGTGGTGATCACCACAAGATGCTACATTAAAGACAAAAAGATATTCTGCCTATCATATAAATGAGTAATACAAAATATAAATTTCAGTATCTGTTTGCTGCTAGGGATGTACACTGTAAATCCCAAAAACTGGCAAATCATATCAATTGCTTTTCCGTTTAGCTGTTCAAAACAGGCAAAGATATTGAACACAACCAATTAGCCCATGTTTGCAAAACGCTCAAAAAAGCCAAACAATATTAGTTCAGAATTTGTGACTGAATTATTTAGTAAATGTTGGCTGCAGTGTGCGAAGACTTCAGGTGACAAACAATTTATGATTTTTAGTGAAGCTTGCAGTGTGTAACACTTCCACATCCTGGAAACAACACATATTAATAGACTGGGCTATGTTCTTGGCAGACAAAAAGAACTTGTGCACACACTAAACCCTGTTTAAACAGAAAAATTAGGCAAGAGGCATTCTCTGGTTCATTGCTTAGAGCAATATCATGCTAGCACTGTCGGGCTAATATTGCTAATACTTTGGTCTTTATTATGTGGTGTTATTATTTCAATGCATCCTCTAGGGAACCCATTAATATTGCAAAGCTCAAGACACTAGTAAACATTTAAATAATGTGCAAGCATCTTGAATGCTCCTTCTGTTCACATATCCTTTCATTTTCATTTGAACATCGAATGATTGTTTTGAATAACATGCATTCTTTTAAAACAAAGTTGCAACAAAACTTGGTGAACTGATTTCAACAAGTTTGTCCATGAAATACAACACTGTCAGTCCTGTTTGCTCCATTTGCAGCCAAGCACAGGTTCTCAAGTATGATCGTGAACGTTTGTATCTCCACAACAGAATTCCAATTTGCTGACACTATGACATTTTGGTTAGTTTTTAAAATTACATTTCGACTTATGTGGAGCCATTTGTACTTCATTACAGTTATGGTGTGTGATTTAAACCATTTTCCACCCTGTTGTGGCTAACACTTGAGGTTGTACATCAGGAAGAAGACATTACTTGGAATATGTCAATATTTGGAGATGGTTAATGGAAGTTTAGAAAGGCCTAATTTTCCAAAAAAAATGTCCTGTGTGATTTATATAATGGACCTTTTCCTGCTAAAGGATAAGTTGATTTTCTCCCTTTTTTCGGGATCCAGTTCGCCAATGTGATTTTGCCTCTCTGCTACTTGAAAATTGAAAGAAGGTACCACAAATGTTGAGAATTTTCACAAAAGTACACAAAAGAGTGCAGAAAGATACTTCACACAAGTCAAAACAAGGTTTCAGTTAGCGATAAGAATTATTTCACTTTGAGCAATTTTCTGTTGCAAGGCATTGTGGCTTTGACAGCTGTTTATAAACTTTGAAATGTGTCATTCCATAGTTATAAACTAAGAAAGTACACAAGGGATCTTGAGCTGACAAAAACATGAAAATGTTATGACAAGGGTCAGCTCAGGAAATCTAATGTTCTATTGCCAGCTTTGATTTCTCACTTATCGACTAACTTCAATATCTTTATGATATTATATTATTATCATGCACCATCATTGCTTTCATGCAACCAATGCCAGAGCATCATTATACTCAATAAAACAGACAGTCCCAGTCTAAACAAATACCATATTTACAGTTTCATCTATTTCTCAAATCAAAAATTGTGCTTAGAAATTCACATTTTTAGAAATTTCCTTTACAAGGATACACATTTCAAAAGCTGCAGAGAACTAACAATTCAGTTTAAATATGTATTTATATTTATGCATATCAATCACATCCTGTGAGGACCAATGTTAAGCTGGGTTATTTTGCTTCTTCTATTCACGATCACCCAATGTATACAACATTAGCTAATTAAGACCACCTATTGCTCTGTGTTTAAATCCACTATTCTAAAGTGACACACTGCTTGAAGGAGACAGACTTTTCCTGCACTTCCTTCAAATTTATGCCCACCCTCACATCTGTCAAAAGTTAAGACATTGGACAAGTATTGGATCCAAAGCCGAATTTTATGACACTGGAACACCAACCTCTTTTATCTGCCTTCAAAATTGTTTCTTTAAAATAAATTGGAGAGGGCAGTTCTTTCATGAAAACAGAATAGCCTCTATTGTCACATGTACTGAATGAGTATAGTTGAACTTATAGTTGATGAAAACAAAAGTAGCTAGGCACAACTTTTTTTGTTACAAGATTTGTTACAGAAATAAAGCATCCAGCGCGGAGGTCAGTACAGCAACGGGAGGCTGCCACAGGAGGCCAAAAGGTTGCCACGCCACGCTGACAGACCACATCTCACACCACCCCCGCTCCCCCCACCCCCAAGCCCCCCAACACACACACACACACACACACACACACACACAAGCTGCTATGCTGAGAGGTCGCCACACCAATGCCAGGAAGCCACTGCAGGTTGCCACGAGATTGCTATGCCACGGCGAGAGGCCACCTCGCTAGGCCCGGAGTCATCACTACAGGCTTGGAATCGTTGCTCCTCACCAGAGGTCGCCAGAGTCCAGGAGTCATCGTTAGAGGCCGTGAGTTCAAGGGACAAAAAAGAAAGAGAAGAAGAAGAAAAAAAAAGAGGGTGGAGCAGGTCAGCAAGCGGAAGAGTGAATACTGGTTTACCCCAAAGGTCATCAAGCTTCTGGCGAGGGAAAAGGCTAAGGAGGAGAGCCCTTCATAGCAACATCAGCTAGTGTGGGAATTGAACCCAAGCTGTTGCCATCAAGTTTGCCATTACAAACCAGCTTTCTAGCCAACTAAGCTACTGAAATATCATGCTTTATAAAAAGCTTATTGGTTTCTAACACACAATAAATATGCAATGTCAGTAATTTCAAACTCTTAAATATCACACATTCTCAATGCTGGTTAGCAAATAGAAAAGACATTGATTTAATCACATGCAAACCCAGGGCAACGCTTTATAATTGCTGCCAGAGACTGGTGCGAGACAATGGACTGCCAAGAAATTCAATGAGGTTTTGAAAATCCTGTCTCCCACACAGTTCATGACCTTACATATCCATAGGTTTGTAAATTCATATTGCACATAATATTAGGAAACAGGAAAACATATATGACCCGAAGAGTCTCTAAATACTCACAGGTAATTATACCACATCAACCAAGAAACGTCTCTCTCAGTTATCAGAATCATAATCTACTCATCATAAATCAGGCACACCTGTCCTCCCCTCCCCATTAGAATAGCTCACACCTGTTTCACTCAAATTGATAGGTTAAGATTAAACTTCCTTAATATTTGGAATTAGCTGAGCATTCCCTTTATTCTTCCAGTTAAATAAATCCATTACTCCTTAGTCAGACTGTGCAGCCAAAACTTAAAAAGAATTGAGGAGAGAAACAGAATAACTTTTGAACTACACATTTACTTTTAATCGTTAAATGTAGTCTTCATTTTTCCTTTGAACACAAATCAAGTTTAATATAGTTGCCAATCAGAAAAATATATTGTGCATACAGAGAATGTAAGTCGGACAATGAAACATTTTCTTTTTACTCACAAATGATCTGTAATTTGTGCAAATTAAAAGCTATTTTGATTAAAATGCACAATACATTTATTTGACATCAGCGTGATTTCTTTAACAAAGTAAGTTTTTTTTCTTATAATGTGGAAAAATAAAGGGAAGACTTGCAACAGAGATTTATAGCTAAGTGTTAGTTTTGATGACATGGTGAGTTTCACGTGTAAATTACATCTTTTTGAATGAAGTTGGTTTTTCCATGTTCTCAACTGCATATGCTTTTCCTTTGGCCATTATGGAGTATGAGAATGTATATTGTGGAATTCTGCTGGTTTCAGGTTCCCCATTTCTTATATAGGAGATGAAAATCAGTTCTGATCCTGCACACCATTATCAAATTGTGGTGCAGAGTGTTACAAGTGCGGGAAAGGTCTGCTAGATTAGACAGCTCATGAAGAAACCTTGCTGAGGAATTGAAAACATTTGGAAGAGCAAGGACTGCATAATTTTCATACTGTAAGGGAGAAAAACAAGTGAAACAATCCAATGCATATGGGACAACATTACTTTTTAGGCATAGTTGAGTCCAGAAAAATTGGCTCAATATGTTGCGGTTTTAGGAGAATTTAGCATAGTAGCAACCCTCTGATTGGTGCAGTTGCAGGTTAGCAGAGAGAAATGCAAACAAAATCAGCACAAACCTCCTGAAGCTGGCTGCTTCAATATTTCTTTTCCTGTCCCATTTTTTCTGTAAAGTTGTTCTTCACAATTCTATATTGAAAGAACAGCTAAATTATATTCAGTGGTGCTAACATAAATAATTCTAGGAAGGATAAAAGACCCAGGTCCAATTAAGCAAATGGGGTAAAGAAAGGCTAATTATTGTTGTGCAGATAACAGCATGGCATCAGTGAAGAATCAAAATGTCTATGAGAAATTGCCATTCAGTCTTCTGACTTAGACTCGTTTCACAATAACAGTTTTGTCCTCCACTCGTAATATATTTTTTCTTGTCTGTTTCTTTAAGTGAATGTGAGAATGTGGGATTTAAAATGGGCAAATGTTTAAGTAGTAAGATCACGAATTAGCAAACCATTTTTAAAAATAATGTATTGGTTAAGAAAATCCATTTGATTACAACAGTTATATCCTTATTAATGACTAAAACTTGATGTGTTTTTATTATAACCTGAATCAGACCAGCAGGGGCTTCAGGAATTTTAGTCATTTCGTTAAACTTTCACACATGGGACAAGTCAGGAAACAGTGGGACTCGACATTGATGCACTAGCATAAAGACATCCAGAATCCATAACTGTTGGTACCAATGTCCTCAAAACATAACACTGTCACACATGATAATAAAATGTGAGGCTGGATGAACACAGCAGGCCAAGCAGCATCTCAGGAGCACAAAAGCTAGACCCTTCATCAGAGAGGGGGATGGGGAGAGGGAACTGGAATAAATAGGGAGAGAGGGGGAGGCGGACCGAAGATGGAGAGTAAAGAAGATAGGTGGAGAGAGTGTAGGTGGGGAGGTAGGGAGGGGATAGGTCAGTCCAGGGAAGACGGACAGGTCAAGGAGGTGGGATGAGGTTAGTAGGTAGCTGGGGGTGCGGCTTGGGGTGGGAGGAAGGGATGGGTGAGAGGAAGAACCGGTTAGGGAGGCAGAGACAGGTTGGACTGGTTTTGGGATGCAGTGGGTGGGGGGGAAGAGCTGGGCTGGTTGTGTTGTGCAGTGGGGGGAGGGGACGAACTGGGCTGGTTTAGGGATGCAGTAGGGGAAGGGGAGATTTAGAAACCACTTTTCCACTCCCCCTCCCATTCTCTAGATGACATGTCCATCATGGGCCTCCTGCAGTGCCACAATGATGCCACCCGAAGGTTGCAGGAACAGCAACTCATATTCCGCCTGGGAACCCTGCAGCCATATGGTATCAATGTGGACTTCACCAGTTTCAAAATCTCCCCTTCCCCTACTGCATCCCTAAACCAGCCCAATTCGTCCCCTCCCCCCACTGCACCACACAACCAGCCCAGCTCTTCCCCCCCACCCACTGCATCCCAAAACCAGTCCAACCTGTCTCTGCCTCCCTAACCGGTTCTTCCTCTCACCCATCCCTTTCTCCCACCTCAAGCCGCACCCCCAGCTACTTACTAACCTCATCCCACCTCCTTGACCTGTCCGTCTTCCCTGGACTGACCTATCCCCTCCCTACCTCCCCACCTACACTCTCTCCACCTATCTTCTTTACTCTCCATCTTCGGTCCGCCTCCCCCTCTCTCCCTATTTATTACAGTTCCCTCTCCCCATCCCCCTCTCTGATGAAGGGTCTAGGCCCGAAACGTCAGCTTTTGTGCTCCTGAGATGCTGCTTGGCCTGCTGTGTTCATCCAGCCTCACATTTTATTATCTTGGAATTCTCCAGCATCTGCAGTTCCCATTATCTCTGACAGCTAGATTTACTTCTTTTACAAAGTTACAAAACACACATTATACATCCTCACTCTTCAAAAGTCAGGTTCATTTCTCTCAATCTCTTAATCCACAGTAAAAACAATAAAATTAAAGTGATTTTACGTAATGTCAATGTAAAAGGAGATTGCTGATTTTTTTTTGTTTAAAAGGCTCTCAAGGCAGCAAAATGCTTTGTTTGCCTCAAATGAGTGAAAGGTGATGTGCTTTCATTGGGAATTTTTCTTTAGGTAGCCACTTGTTAGTGCTTGCCTGAGTTTCAAAGGTTTCAGCTTTGCACACAATTGTGGAGCTGTTGAAAGTCTTATGAATGGTGTGTTTACATGTTTGTGTACAAACTTAATAGACTATAAAACATTAGAAGTTTATTTTGCAACTTTTGTCAATGGTAGTATGTTTGAATAAATAGTTTTCTTGATTATTACAGGTTTCATAATGTTTCAATGATTTTGAGATAATTTGATTGCTACTCCACGGCTCTGGATGAAAAGAGTATCTATTGGACAAATAGTTAAGTCATTGAGGTGCCATGGTGACCCAAGGGGGACGGGGGCATGAGGGTACATGGGAGAAATAAAAGGAGCAGTGAAATATGATGGGAATAGAGGCCACATGGGAATAAAAGGATTCAGTCGTGGCATGCAAATTTAATGGGATAGCATAGAAGGATGAATACAGGTGTGAAGGAAGAGAAGGGTATGGTTTACAGTACCTTTAAACAACTTTGGCAGCATTGTCACTGCGCTGATGCTTGAAACTAGCCTATTTGACACCTACACTCCTTATGCAGTTGTATTGTGGCTCATAAAATGCACTGTGAACCAACTCACGTTAAAAAAAAAACACAAAAATGGCACCTAAAGTCACAAACGGATTGTGTTTAGAGTTTGGAAAAATGCATAGGTGTGCAGATCAGGTATTTCCAGTCACAGATGAAGAGTTGCCCATAATTTACCCACCAATGTTGATAACAACCCCTATAATTATGTCCTGAATTGAAATTTAGCACTGTCTGAATGGCTGTTTTGTAACCGTTTGTTGCCATACATTACGGAAAAGCATATGCTCTCTGCTAACATATACAATACCTCAGTTTTCTTGGCAGATAAATGGCTCAGCAACATATTTCATTTCTCTATGTTTTTCTAGATCATATTTTCCCAAACCAATAATGTCAAGCACCACAAAAAAAAAGCCATGACTTTGAAATTTCATCCCAACTCACGAATGTTGTTCAAAGGTAAAAAGGAAGACAAATGACCCAGGCAGGCAATCTCCCTTACATGAAATAACTAAATCACCATTCAGTCTCACTGAGAGTGCTTTTAGATTACAGCCATGGTCTCTGACCCAGAGGTTGTGATCAGCTGGTGCATTACAGAGTCTCTGAAAGTCAATCTCAGTCACAGACCCGCAAACATCATGCATGCTCCCTCTAAACAGTCTATATATGTTGATTGTCATGCCACTGCATGACTTCCACTTCCGGATGCCACTGTTGTGTGTGGAACTTGGTGATCCATGCAGGGTGAAGAAAAATGATGGGGAATGTTGCTATACCCCTGCATCCAATATCCATGCGATAGAAGCTAACCTGGGCCTCCAGAAACAAATTGTGACCAAATTTGTGACCTCTGTTGCTTCCACAAATTAAAAGCAGCCAGCAATATTCCGGATGTCCCATGGATGCAGATCCCGAGGTCTACCCGCAGTCTGTGGCCGAGTGACAAACAGTTTTAAAACGTGGTTTTAAAAAATGCCTTTACTCTTGGTTATCATGTGCGGTGCATATCTCCAACCCAAGGTGTGCTCTCCACTGTAACCTAGTACCTTGTGCTATCTTAGTTTAGTGTTGCCTAAAATGACACATCCTTGGCCAAGAATAACAGAGTGATGAAACTGGACCATTTGAAAAGACATTGGAAATGTACAATTTACACGTGGAATGAGAAAATTAATTTTTGTTCACGACTTAAGAAAACAGCAATAGCCATGTATGTCACAAGAGTATATCAGGGTTACAGGGATAGGGTAGGTCTAGATGGGATCCTCTTTGGACGGTTGGCATGGACTCAATGGGCTGAATGGCCTGTCTCCACACTGTAGGAATTCTATGAAAAAATCAATGTTTAGAAATGGCATTTCAAATGATACTACATAACAATGCGTAACAAATTCAAGGGTAGTTTTCCCTTGAGAATCATGTATCAGACTAAGAACGTTACAACAGAAAATTACATTGAGCTGAAAGTCTGTTCACGAAATAATGATTTTTGAGGATCCAAGCAGGCAAAAATAGCCACTTTTGTCATCCTGTGCTTTTGAAGTGAAGGCTTACTTGGGCTCCACATACTACCGTGATACAACAGTCTCCCAAACAAAGATAATCAAGTCCATGTATCACATGCACTTCACAGATATCTATTGAATGGACTGCACATGACTAACAGTCTCCAACTTCAACCCAGACTTCAAAGGTATGGATGGATGAAGTGCAGTCATAAGTGTCATACAGAAATGTTGAGTATAGGATAAAATGAATAACCATATATACTTGGTTTTAGGTTTATAGAGCACTAAAGTAAGCTGTTTATTCTACATTTTCTTTGTGGAGTCTGCACTGCCCTTAAAAAGTGATACTGTGCATAAAAAGGTTAGAGATCACTGCATTAGAAAACAACCCAATGTACATTCAGACAGTGTAAATCCAGAGAAATTGCACCTCTCCATCAAATCTCCAAATTCTACTTAATGGTTTTCCCTCATTTTTTCTTCTGAACTGTGAAGACTTTGTATGTGAATACACTCATAAATGAAAGGTTGCTCCTCTCAGCTATTAATAACCTGCAGATATCTAGTGAAACACACCTGATTTGGAACTTGCACAAACTGGCATTTTCTACTTAAGTAACTGCTTTTCCTGAACTGTGCCATGTTGTTTTCTAGGAGAAATATTATTTTTTATTCTAACTCGAGTCATCTCTCCTCCAAACTCGCTGATGGCCTTCAACCTCTGGCTTTTCTAAGCTAAAATCACTGCTTCATTATCTTAAACAAAAAACAAGCATGTGCCTTCAATGTTACCTCATCTCTCACAACCAACCACAGTAAACATACTTTTCCATGACATTCCAGGGAGTCCATGCACTCTGACACAAACTGGATTAGGTCACTCTTTTGGAAGAATAGTCTGACCTAGTTATTTTACCAAAAAAAGTCTTTTAACTACCCATACCACTATCTTAAAACTTAATTTCTAAAATATTAGAAAATCACATACTTCTCATCATAGTGTTACATATAGCAGTTGCTTTCAAACTGAAAGCAATGCGATGATCTTACCAAAGAGTAAAGAGCAAAATTCAAAGCAACTTTTTTTTTTGAAAATAGCAAATTGAAAGTATTGAGGCTAAGTCCTCCACATTGAAAGCACAAGTATTGCATTAAATCCATAATCCTAAAATCCATTTCATCATGTTTGGATTTATTAATATAATTATGGTGAGACAATAGAACAAGTAGCAATGTCAAGGACTAGTAATTGAGAGAGCTGATGCTGTAGGGCATATGTTCAAATCTGACCACGATGGCAGGTGGAATTAAAATTAAAACTGTAAATCTGAAGTTTAAAAAGTTACATTCACAGTAATAATGAACATGAATCTACCATCAATTACTGTAAAAATCTATCTGGTTCACTAGTGTATTGTGGTGTGGAGGGGCTAAATCTGGTGTCCTTACCTTGTCAAGCCTACATGAGAAACTGTACCCAAAGCAATATGCTTGACTCTTAACTGCCCTTAAAATACAAACTACTCAAGTTAGGAATAGACAACAAACTGCTGACCTTGCTGTGATTCATGCATCCCATGAAAGAATTTAAAACAGGGGATGCTGAACATGTTTATGAGAAAATGCATTATTATATTTGTGAGAGGCTATGTTTATTATATATGGATTTGTGACATATTCAATGATAGAGAACCCATTTGCTATAGTCTGGTGTTTAACAAATACGCATAAGGAGTTATTTCAAGTAGTCAAAGAATTTCTCAGCGTTCGTGACTTTGAAGGATTTCATGATGATATGAAAAGAGAATGCTTTGTCTGCAGTCTGAAGGAATTACCAACAGAATCTGTTGGTAACACTAGAGCTATGGAGAAGGCACTTGCAGTGGAGATTGCTGCTAAGCAAGTCTGAGTAGCTACTTGATTGAATTCTTACCTTAGTGAAATTGCTATTTATGTGGAATGAGTCGCATTATATCAGTCACAGTAATATTAAGGAATGATAACTCAATGACATTTTCTCGACTCATTGCAACTTTCAAAAGGAATCATTTTGGAGAATTTTTATAAAATTTTCAGAAGCAATACGCATACTTTGAATTTACACAGTCTCTGCTAACATCAAAGGTGCAGTGGATGCATTCATTTCACATGCAGTTGCATTACTTAGGGCACCACTAGTGATGTTGCAGAGAGTTGCCAAAGCAAAGAACATTGTTTTGGCTGCCTCCCACTCACTGCCCCAATCCCTGTTAGCACGTTTGTCACTTTGCTTGCTTGTTTTTATCCTTCTCATTGCCTCATGTGCTACCTCATTTTCTGCATGGTTTGCTTCCCAGCTCCCGATTCCCTTCACCATCAGCTGTGTCCATCCTCTCACTGTCTGGCATGTCACCTTGCTCCTAACTCTTGGCTGTTTCACTTGCTGCTTCTCTGCTGGGACCTTGCCACCTTTCCTGCACACACAAGGTGGTGTGAAGTATCAGTGTAAGACAGTACAAGTTTTGGGGTGGGGTGCTAAATGGTAGGCACTGAATGGTCGAGAGCAGAACAACCAGTGAGGCAATGAATAGTGCTGCAAAGAGTAGATAATAAAGGATCACCACTGTAAGCAATAAGCATTAAAAGGATAGCATTATGGCAGTCAGTTCGGAGCGCAACAGGAGATTGAGAGCAAGCAGCAAGCAGACTGCATGTGCCAGCATACAGAGTGGGTGTTGACACGCTGTTCCAGTTTAATGTCAGGAGATACAGCATTAAAGATTTTCCCCATATAATTTCTTTAAAAAATACACAGCAGAGTATTAAATTAACTGGAATATAGCAGCATATCAGAACCAACTTAGGCATTTGATTGGGTTAGAGGTGTCATATAAAGGCTGATTTTCTTCTATATGCTAAATATACATTTGTCTAATTTCTAAACCACAGACTATTGACTCAACAGATAACTGGTCCAGGCTGACCTTTCTGCCAGGCCTCCTAACAGTGTCCAATGACTTGTTTAGGTAAATGCATGTGTGGACATTGGGTGATGATTGGGTTACACTTAGCTGTCAAGTTCCCAGGAACAGTTTTCTAACATTGACTGTCAAATCTCATTCTTGAAGAGCAGCAATTTGGATCAGAATACTGGAGGATTGAATGCATCCCTTGAACCATACCAACCAGGAGTTTATCTGGGGAGAAAATGAAAGAGCTGAAACTGGAACTTTAGTTCAGCTAGTGAGATAATTTTACATCATCTTATCTTCAGGTCAGAAGGATTACTTTACCAGACTGAAATGCACAAGAAAACAATTCATTTTGGAGCTGGGAAATTGATTAACTTCACGTACGCTGGTTAGAAATTAAACTTCAAAATTTGCATGATTGAATTATTGGCACATTGCATGAGCTATGACTCAAATCATATTTTACAATATGTGTTTTCAAGTGCACAAGGAGTAAGTTAAATGCGTGATATGAAACTGAATCAAAAGGATGTCTAAATTAACTAAAGAAGGTAATGTTCAAATAAACACAATGGTACACAGAGATTCAGGACAAAAACAAACAGCCATTCTGTCTACCAGTATTTCTGTTACACAAACCAACATCCATTCTGCAGTGTCAAAATATGCTCTCATCCATCAAGAAACCAAAACATTGAGATACTGAAACCGACGATAGATATCTGTCTACAGGGCCTTCACATCTAAACAAAGACCATCAAATTTTACAATTGATCACAATATGCACTCATAAACATACTTAACCTGATTCATCATCCAGCTCTTCCTCACCATTAGCTTTGAACTGCTTGAGTACCATTGATTTTTTTAACATCTTCCCGAAATCCAATAATAGCTGAACAGTAATTTCCTCAAGTGAACAATGGGAAGTACGAAACTTGACTTTGTTTCCAGCTATAAACTCCATCCCTTAGCCACTGATTCCAATCCTTTTTACCATCCACTGTCAAGGGCTAAACCAGACCTTAAACAATGTTCACATCCTATCCGATTCTGCATTGTGGTCTGCACCAATTCTTTTGAGTTCTACCTCTGATCCGTGCATTTCTGAACTTTGGAATTGACTATTCAAATGGTCTCTCGGCTGGAATTCTTCTTTTTACCTTCTTTAAACTACAGCCTTTATCCTAACTAATATTAACTCTTATTCACCCAGAAGTCTACTGCTCAGTGACTTCAGTGGTTCCTGGTTAAGCTGTACCTCAATTTCAATGTTTCAATCCATTACATTGTTGTCTTGTTCCAAAGGCTTGGAGAATTGTGGACTGAATTTTCACTCATGAAGCAGGGAGCTTGAGTCTGGAAACTTCTGAGTTTACTGCATCCAACTTGGCAAAATGAGCCAGTACACCCCCATTAACAATTTTCACTCCACAGAATGTTTGTTGGATGGAGATAATGGGAACTGCAGACGCTGGAGAATCCGAGATAACGAAGTATGGGACTGGATGAACACAGCAGGCCAAGCAGCATCTCAGGAGCACAAAAGCTGAAGTTTCGGGCCTAGACCCTTCAAAAGGGGGATGAGGAGAGGATTCTGAAATAAATAGGGAGAGACGGGGAGGCGGACCGAAGATGGATAGAGGAGAAGATAGCTGGAGAGGAGATTATGGGTGGGGAGGTAGGGAGGGGATAGGTCAGTCGGGGAAGACGGACAGGTCAAGAGGGCGGGATGCAGTTATTAGGTAGGAAATGGAGGTGCGGCTTGAGGTGGGAGGAGGGGATAGGTGAGAGGAAGAATAAGTTAGGGAGGCAGGGATGAGCTGGGCTAGTTTTGGGATGCAGTTGGGGGAGGGGAGAATTTGAAGCTTGTGAAATCAACATTGATACCATGGAGCTGCAAGGTTCCCAAGCGGAATATGCATTACTGTTCCTGTAACCTTCAGGTGGCATCATTGTGGCACTGCAGGAGGCCCAGGATGGACATGTCATCTAAGGAATGGGAGGGGGAGTTAAAATGGTTCGTAAATAATACCAATGATCATAAACAAGTTACCTTATATTCTTTGGATACTTAAGAAATTAAGTACAACATGTTTCTAGGACAATAGCAGGTTGCCCTTCTAAACTATAGATGTTTAGTTGTACATATGTAGTTAACTGAACATGTCAGCTCGCAAATGTATTCAAACATACAGTTCTTATTAAGTTCAACTTCTTGTTTATTTCTTTAAAAGTAATTACAGATCTGGAATTGCACATGGTGTAATTAAAACAGACACAGTTGCTTAAAACCAGACTGTTCAACATCTTTAATAACCATTGGGGCAACAAAACTAGTCTCTTGAAGCAACTGCCTTAAGCATTCGTTGCCTCACCTGCAGAAATTCAAACTAAACTGTTTGAAAAATATAGTTGAGACAAAATCATGACATCTTAACAATCAGCAGAAGGATGAGGTCACAGTTGTGGTTCAGTATTAAATATTGTCTAATAATCCTCCAACCAAGTGCCTTGAGATGTTTTACTAACCTGAGGGTGACAGAACTTCATAAAAACAAATGCAATGAAAATTTCTGTGAACAAAAAGCACAGTCAAAGAATACAAACAATCCAAAGCCTAAAAGGTTAACTGAGCTTTATTAGATGCTGTCAAAAATGCTAGACATTTCAAATTTTCCTGCCGCTGTTTTCAGAGTTTTGTGTCTGAAATGTTAAACTTTTTAAAAAAAATAAGCTTTTGTGTTGGTGACACAGCCACACAAACACTTGATTTTACTTAAGCTTCTATAGGTAGTATTGTGCAACAGGCAGTCAGCTCTTCATTGAGATACCAGAAAAGCTAAAGAACAATAAGTCACCTCTGAATACAGTGTCACTTGTTTCATAGCCAAATCACAGTTGGAATTGTGTAGAATATGTTGAAATGCAGTGGTGGTTAGTGGCGTTGGTGAAACCTCTAGAAATTCAAAGGAAAAAGGACTGTCATGATTCAAGATCCAGAAATCAATGATTTGCTGATAACTTGATCCTGTTTTAACTCCTTCATTTCTAATAACATCCCCAATTATCAGTCCGCTTACTGTTATCTCAATCCAAGGAAGATGGCAGCTTGGACTTTGTTTTCTTGCAGCTGTGCAAAGCTGATACGGCTTATGGCAAACAACATCACAATTGCAACTCAGTTCTTTGCTAAGAGTGGCTAATCTTCGGTGATTCCTTTAATGCAGTTCTACTCAACTTGATCTCTGAGAAATCTTTAAGCTGTCTGCCAACAGTATTGACTCTTTAAATCCTGTTACGATTTCAGGAGCTCCGCTAAATTTTGTACTTTGTTGCTTTTTAACACATAAAATTGAGGTACCACAAATCCTTTCTCAGATCAACGTTTTTTTTGAAAAATTGGAGGTAAATAACTCACTGTTCTGAATGATATTAAAAAAGTTAGTTGGACCAATATCCTTGAAGGGCACTGAAGCAGGATTCTTGGCCATGCACACCAACCCCAATCCCAATTGCTCCCAACAGCAATGTCACAACTATAAAATCTAATTCGCTCAAGAAAGCTGTTTGACTCTCATTACTCAACAAAGGGCCTCAAAATTCCTTCATTATGTCGAGAACGGTAACTTTCATCCTGTTACAATAAGTGGATCAATAAGGTAATAAGTCACCTTTACACAAATTCTAGAGTTTTAATGAAGCTCTTGTCAGCTGTTGGGTTGTATTTTCTCAGAGGCTTTTGATGGTATGCTGGGTAGAATTATAGTGATAGCCAAGGAAGTCCCTTCAATGCTGAGCGTGCAGGCTGAAAGTCAGGTGTGCCTTTGTCAACAATAAAAGTTTTGAATTGGCATAATCTAAGTGTGAAATAATTTTGTTTTTTTCCATTTCCTTGCTTAGAGGTTATACTTTGGCTCAGATCATCAAATGGTTTTAAAAAATGTCTATCTGGAAGTCTCAGCAAATTCTTCCCTCAATAAGTTATGCAGTGCCAGATAGAGTTTGAAATTTGTAAAAACTATGTTCATAGCCAAATCAGCACATTGAATATTTGCTTAACAATCGAATGGCACGATCACACAGATTTTGCAATACTGGAGCAAAAGCCATTTGTTCCCTTATGTCAGCTGTAGCATTCCATAAAATCATTATGATCTGATTATGGCTGCATTCCACTTTCCTGCACAATCTCGAATAACTCTTGATTATAAAATAACCTGTCTACGTCAGACTTCAATACATTCAAAAACCTAGCCTCTACTGCAGAAAAGAATTTCAAAGTTTAATGACTTTCTGAGGAAAACAAAAGTCCTTATCTTTTCTTAATTTGGAATCTCATTTTTAAACTGTCCATTAGCTTGGGGCCTGCTCTTCCCTTTAAAAGTGAAAATTTTAACATCCTCCCAGCATCCACATTATGTAGTTCCCTTAGAATCTTGTATGTTTAATAAGATCACCCCTTATTCTTCTGTACTCCAATAAACAAAGGCCCAAACAGCTCAATCTTTCATTCCAAGTATCAACTAGTTGAGCCTTCTCCAAATTGCTTTCTGTTATGATGTGTCAAAGCCTCAAAGTTCTGTAGACATTTTTAATTTGAAATTGTAAAATTAGTTTTATTAAAAGAGAGCTGATATAGCCAAACACGTCTATGTTTCTAAATTAAGTGACAGTCGAGAAAGAGAGAGAGAGAGACCAACGGATCACCAAAAATGATCAAAGAAACTTCAAACATGTTGGACTGTGACCTCTTGTGACTACAAAGATAACAATGGGCTGATGAGCCCCTGTTCAACAGCAAGCTATCCCCTTCCAAGTTATCTTCCAAACTGCTGGCACATTTTATGCTTTCTCTTCAGAAGAAAACTCAAGGAGTGAGGCTCCAAATAAAAAAAACAGTTTCAGGTTTACTGGAGAAGACTCATGGGATATGAGTTTTGGATTTGAGCATGAGTGTGTTTTGAAGATTACTGAGCAAGAAAAGTTATCTCCCAGTTACCCTTTCGTTGCAGGCAAATGAAGACTCTTTCTCATTCCAAATGCTGCAAGCCATTGCTTAAGAAAAAACAAGCATGACAAAGGAATCTCAATCAAACAACAAAACAAAGAATTATAAACTGATGGTTCAGCTACCGAGGTCAATGTGACCATCATCTCCAATGAATGGCTGCAGATGGTATCCCATCTGGAACTGTAATGAATTCGGAAGTGTCTCCCAAGTCTGCTTGTAATATTCTGATGCAAGCATATTTCTTTATAAATAAGTGGACCAATATTGTATGCAGAACACCAAGCACAAACTCACTAATGATCTATACAGCTGCAGGAACATATCTCGACTTTTATATTTCCTCTCTGCCTGCAATAAAGACAAACATTCCAGTTGCCTTTGAAGTCATTACCTGTATTTTTGTGATTCATGTTCGGGGATACCCAATTCCTCTGACTTCTGCACTATTTCTCTATTTCAACAAGACTCAGCTTTCCCATTTGACCTGCCAAAGTGGACAACCTTGCATTTCCCCATGTTATACTTCAGATGCCATTTTTCTTTTCCTTATTCAACTGACCTATATTTCTTTGCAAAATTTTGGGGACTGATTTTTAATGTCGTCAGTTTAAAATTGGGAACCCTTCAATAATGTTGGACAGGAACTGGTTCTGTGAATCCCCAGTTGATCCTATGGCTTGCCAATTATGTTAAGGCTTTTACAGGTCAAGCTGTTCAAATTGTAATCTCCTGACACACCCAAACAAGCTAGCTCCATTGTGGAGATTGGATCGGCCTACAATTTTCATGGAGTTAAAACAGGCTTTTTCAAGGTTTGTAGTTTGCAATATATCAGAGTGATTATGGACCATAGCCTACATGGGGGAACATTTGGAATAATCAATACCTTCGGAAAATCAGTAATTTTTTTTCATAGGACACTGTTTATGACTTACTAATATAATTTGAATTTTTAAAGTTTCATTTGTAACTCTGTTTGTAACCTGAGCATGGGAAATGTTGTCCGATACAAGCTAAATAATAGTGGTTCCTAAGAAATATTCCCTTCAAAATATGCATTTCCACTTTGCATCCTCATATAATTATGTCTTTTATTCAATTTAACTTTAATTTGATGTCCAACTTCATCTTTCAATCACCAAGGAGTGGTGATAGATCTCAAAATATCTGTTAATTGGTTAGTAATTGGCATCACCTACTAGTAATAAACATGTATTAACATTATTTTCTTTAAAAATTGAACTTCTGAGTTATTATAGTCTTATTAGTTCTTATTAGTGATTAATTTTATAGAGCAAACTATTTTGAGCTAATGGAGCAGAAAAATCTAAGGAATCTTGCTCATTATCATAATCAGCGGATATTGGCTGCAAGTTAAATAATATGACGACAGCTGTTATACTTAACAAATGAAAGACAGATATTTAAAAAGTGTCATTCGAGGATACCTGTTTCTATGGAACTGATCAAAAGGTAGGGAGACAGAAGAAGTAGGAGAAAGAAATTAAGAAGAAGAAGAGATAGTTTATATTATCAGTTCTTAGTGAGTTGTAATTTCAGTGATTTGATTTGCTACAACCAATCCCCGGTGAGTTGCCCCAATTCCAGAAGTGATACTCCAATTATTTTTATGCACGAGAGATAAACTGGCTTCTCCCTCTTTGTTCTGTCATCCCTAAACTGGTTGCACCAAGGTCTATTTTCTAAAAGGAGCCATATGTAGTCAAAGTAAGGGTAAGTTTCTTAGTCATTGAATATTACATGTAATAATGAGTCATAGATACACATGGGTCAGAAATATGAACGAAGTTCAAAAGAACGGTAAACGAGTTAAAGTTCTAAATTGGAGGAAAGCCAATTTTGACAGTATTAGGCAAGAACTTTCAAAAGTTGATTTGGGACAGATGGTCACAGGTAAAAGGATGGCTGCAAAATAGGAAGCCTTTGAAAATGAGATAATGAGAAGCCAGGGACAGTATGTTTCTGTTGAGGTGAAGGACAAGGCAGGTAGATGTAGGGAATGCAGGGTAATTAGAGAAATTGAGGTTTTGTGCAATAATAAGAAGGAAGCATACATCAGGGTAGATAGCAGGGATCGAGTGAAACCCAACAGGATTATAAAGGTATAAAGTATAAATGCTCAAGAGGGAAATCAGGAGGCCAAAAAGGGGGCATGAGATATCTTTGGCAAATAGAGTTCAGGAGAATCCAAAGGGACTCTAGAAATACATTAAGGGCAAAAGAGTAACTAGGGTGAGAACAGGGCCACTTAGGGATCAGCAAGGCCACGTATGTGTGGAAGCACAGGAGATAGGGAAGACACTAAGCAAGTATTTTGCATTAGTGTTTACTGTGGAGAAGGATATGGAGGATAGGCAGCATGGGGCAATAAGTGACAGCATCTTGAAAAATGTTCATATCACAGATGAGGTGGTGCTGGATACCTTAAAATGCACAAAGGTTGATAAATCACTGGGACCTGATCAGGTGTATGCTAGAATGCTGTGGGAAGCTAAGGATAGAAATGTTGAGTCCCTTGCTGAGATATTTGTATCATCAATAGCCACAGGCCAGAAGTGCCAGAAGACTGGAGCTGGCTAAGTCAGGGAACTACAGACCAGTGAGCCCAACATCGGTGATGGGAAAATTGTTGGAGGGATTCCTGAGGGACGGGATTTACAAGTATTTGGAAAGGAAAGCACTGATCAGGCATCGTCAACTTGGCTTTGTGCTTGGGAAATCATGTCTTACTAACTTGAGTCTTTTGAAGAAGTAACAAAGAGGATTGATGAGGGCAGAGTGGTGGACATGATCTACATGAATTTCAGTAAGGCATTCAGAAAATTTCCTCACGGTAGACTGTTTAGTAAGGTTAGATCACATGGAACAGAGGGAGAACTAGCCATATGCAAACAGAACTGGCTCAAAGGTTAGAGACAGAAGTTGGTGGTGGAAGGTTGCTTTTCATCATTTATATAAATGATTTGGATGTGAACATAGGAAGTATGGTTAGGAAGTTTGTAGACGAAACCAAAATTGGTAGTGTCATGGGAGGCAAAAAAGGTTACCTCAAAGTTCAACAGGACCTTGATCAGATGAGCCATTGGGCCGAGGATTGGCAGATGGAGTTTAATTTTGATAAATGTGAGGCGCTGCATTTTGGAGAAGTGAATCAGGGTAGGACTTGTATACTTAATGGGAAGGACCTGAGGAGTGTTAATGAACAAACAGACATTGGAGAGCAGGTTCACAGTTTCTTGAAAGTGGATTCACAGGTAGACGGGATGGTGAAGAAGGCATTTGGCATGCTTGCCTTTATTGGTCAGTGCATTCAGCATATGAGTTAGGAGGTCATGTTGTGGCTGTACAAGCCATTTATTGGGAGGAATGCCTTTTGTAATACAGATTTCAATTCTGGATATCTTTTGGGATACTGATTTCAATTCTGGTCTCCCTGCTCTGGGAAGGATGTTGCAAAATGTGAAAGGGTTCAGAAAAGATTGAAAAGTTTGTTGCCAGGGTTCGAGTGTTTGGGTGATAGGGAGACAGTGAAAAAGCTGAGGGGTGACCTTGTAGACATTTATAAAATCATGAGGGCCATGGATAGGGTGAACTAACAAAGACTTTTCCCTGGGATATGGGAATCCAAAGCTAGAGGGCACAGGTTTAAGGTGAGAGGGGAAAGATCTAAAAAGGACCTAAGAGGAGACCTTTTCACACAGAAGGTGATGCATGTGTGGAATGAACTGCCAGAGGACATGTTGGAGGCTGGTAAAATTACAACATTTGAAAGGTATCTAGATGGATAAATGAATTCGAAGGGTTTAGAGTGATGTGGGTCAAATGCTGACAAATGGGACAAGATGTATCTGGTCAGCATGGATGAGTTGGACCGAAGGGTCCGTTTCCATGCTGTTCAGGTCTGTGACTCTATCATACACCAGTCGGGCTCTGGGTTGTTCGTGAAGAGTAAAGGATGCAATGTTGTGGCTGTTACGTTGTGTGATACCTGGGGTGCTGATGTCGGTAATTCAGCAGTCAATTTTGAGATGTTTGGCTTTGCAGATTAGCTGAAATTCTTTTGTCCATTTCCTTTCAACAGTGACTGGCTTGCCTGGCTTCCAGCACTAAGAACAGTAAAGTTTATTTCTTATCTGCTGTGTAGGGGTGTCTAGTGACTGACCTTAAGCTGTGACCTTCACAGTCTGCGCTACATTAGTCCACATGAGCGTACCAAACACTAACACGAACAAATCAGAGGCCGCAGTTGGTGTTAACTCTTTTTCTCCCCCCACAGTATATTCCTAGATGAGTGTTTTTGAACTCCTGTTCAGTCTGAATATTTTCCGACCATGAGGAAGTAACTAGAATTCCTCATAGCTCTGCCTTTTGAGTCTCTTTTGTTGAAGCTTCCTTAGCACCCTACTTTGACATTCTTGACATTCACACAGGGACTCCTTCAGCAGTAACTGAATTCCATTTTTTTGAAGTTACATTACCAGCCAGGTTTGGCTTGCAATCCTATTTAAATAAACAAATTTTTTCCAAAAGTTCAATATATACAGAAGTAACTCAGGGTTCTGATCCATCACTATCACAGATTCATAAGGTTAAAAATGAACAAAGCAGCCACGTGCAGTATATTCACACAGAGCAGTTTTAGTAGCTCGGAAAATAAATGGCAGCAGAACAATTGCAAAATATTGTTGCTGTCTGTGGGGTTTACAGTGACCATGATTTCAGAAATAATCTTTTTAGTCTTCCCAAAATAGCACCATGACAGTACTCGTAAATTGACCATTTAAAAAAAATGCAGTTCCATCCTGGTCCAAAAAGAACTGACAGCACCTTCAGAATGATGCTTTGAAAGATGATGAAAGCTAAAACCTTTAAAAGTGATGACAAAAAAAGCAGGGTGTTACAGGCAGAAGAAAACATGAGGGCGGCAGTTCAATGGTCCCTGTCCACAGTGTTTACTTAGGTGATCCTTTTGGCAAGTCAGGATTGGCTTGCCTTCGATCTTCCTTTTCTGGGTACTTTCACTTGTTTACGAGGAGCACAGGGCAGCCTGTTCAGATTTATACAGTCATGGAATTACTGGTTTAAAAAATAAGCTTACAGCAACTGCTGAGAAGAAATATAATGGTTTTCTTCAGGCTTGAGGGTATTTTTTCAACTGCAGAGAAAAGGGGCAGCTCCACCTTCCTCAGAGATTCAACGGCTCTCCATCAAAGATTCATGCTCATAAACTGCTAAGCTATCTGACAGCTAATCACTTAGTTGTTGGCAAGCAGAAAGCTTTTGTCATTGATAACTGCTAACTGGGGATCAATCAGCTGCTTCTTGCTGGCTGAAACACCTTTGGTACATACCTCATGGCTGCAGCTCATCTGTAACTAGGTTATCCTCACTGCTTGAGCAAATAGCTATGTAAACATCTCTTCCAGTGAATGTCAGGTCACTTGCTTTTAAAAAGTGCAGCAATTTTTCAATCATCCCTTGCTTTAAAACAGTCCTTTTCCCATTTCAGTCCACAATTAAAATGAAAAGGATGCAGTCTTTACAAGACATGCATCCATTTGGAAAATAAAATACGTCAGGAAGCTTTACAGTTGAATTACATATTATTATACGCGATGGTGGTGGAGTTGCCTCTAAGCTTCCTTTACAGCATGCTAACACAACATTCATTATCCAACGTCACTTAGAAGCTGTTATGGTTTTGGCTGTTATGATTCAAAATACCATATTAAATATAACGATGTTTGAAAATAATTGTCTAAACTAGAGTTAGAGCTGAAAAAGTTTAAAGCTATTAATTTTTCTCTGCCTGCCTTTTCCTCTGCTTGAAGCATGTGTGCTTTTGTTTGCCGTTCTTTATCAATACATCTGTGTGTAAGGGGAGCTAAAGAAGGTGAGAATTTAACTAGTAAAGTTCTTTGTGGTAGATGATTAGTGTAATGGCTGTATCATTTTGCTTTTCTGTAGTTTTGCAGAGTGAAAGAAGAACTGTTGGATGGGAAAAGACAGGCTGGAGTCAAGAGTTGTATACAATGGAGATTCAGATCGCATTAAAATGTTCTTGGCCTTGGACAAACAACTAGTTATTGACAACAAAGGGCTTCTACCTGCCAACAACTATGTGATCAGTTCTGAGGTGACCAAACAGCTTGGGGCTGTAAACATCATAGCGAGAAGCTAAATGTTCTTTACCAGTTTAAGAGTTCCTTCTGTTCGCTGCAGTATGAGTCACTTTAAAGTGAAGAAAGCCAGTTTATTTGCTGCAAGCTATGAATTTAAATAAAGTCAGAGACCTTTTATAACTGTGAAGGATCCATCCTGTGTATTTGAAAATCAGTGAAAGCATGTGGAGAAGGACAATTGAGAAGCAAGATTCTGATCAGCACAGGAACCATCTCAGGAAGCCGTGAGACAACTGAACTCCTTTCCGAGATTTTCCCTCCCAATACAACACCTTTTTCCTTCCCCTTTCTGTGCATGTGTAAGGGAGAGTGTATAAGGGAAATTGGAATGTTAACTAATAGTTATATGCTAATTGTTCATAATTATTCAGATGTACCAAGATTCAACTTGCTTGTAATAAATATTAATTATTGTTAAGTAAAGAAACTTGGCCCACTCATTCTGCCAACCTGGATCTCAAAGATAGGTAAATTGTGGAATTCTGTGTACTTTAAAAAATTTTCTAAGATTGTGATGAGTCCAGGAATGGTGCTAAGAAAAAGAAATGGTTTGACAGAACATTACTTTAATTCCTTCGTTATTACCGATGTCAATGTGGTCTGCAATCAAGTATATTTCAAGAACTTTATATGTTTGTTCAGGTTTTGTTTCTGAGAGCTATATATTCCTGTTATTGGCATCAGCTATCAACACACACAAATTACAATGGATGAAAAATTACAAAGGTGAAACCTGGGTTCAAATGGAAAACTGTTCCAATGTTCTTTGGAGATACATCACTGAAAATTGCACTGTCAATTAAAACTATCTTACAACATCATTCAATCAGAAATGAAACGTAGATGATATCAATTGCATTATATTGATTAATTCTATGTTTTAAGACATGAAATAGTGCTATAATACATGCTGATTTGAATAGGAGGATATGGCCTGTCGAATAGCATAAATACATTAATTAAAAATCCAAAGGGGCTCATTCACTTGATGCTGTAGGTTAAATTTATATGATATTCAAACATTTCAATAATGTATTTGTTCAAAGGGGTGTCTTTGATTTGTGAGAATGGGATGACTCAAGGATATTAAATTAGAAAACTCAGAGAAGGAATGAGTCATTCATTCTCAGCCAGTTCCACCATTTACTTAGAACATGCTGATCCATGCACACAGAGGCAAATACCTTTGCTCACTCAAGACAGTGGCATAATCATAATCTCACCAGTCAAGTAGTCTTGAGGCTCATGTTAATGTTTTGGGGACAAGTGTTTAAATCCCAATATGACAGGGTTTCCATTCATAAAAATCTGAATACGAAGCTACTTTTAGTAATGATGCGATGAAACTGATTTTTGTAAAATTCCATGTGTTTCACTATTGCCCTTTGGGATAGGAAACCTTTCATTTAATGCTGTCATATCAGGCTGATCTATATAGGAATCCAGACCCAGCGCAAACCCATTGACTTGTGATGGTCTTCTGAAATGGCTGTGTGAGTTTTTTAGTTCAGGGCATTTAAGGAGGGAGAAGACTCTTCTTGTCAATGACACCCACATCCCATCAAAGAATAGAGAAAAATAATGCCCTTTGGTAAAGGATACAATATATCGGTTTTTCAGATATGCTTTGTGTCTAACCATCTATTATTCTCCTACCTCCATCCATCTTTCATAAGTGCACATTCCTTCTACCGCTCTTTCTTTTTATACAATTCAAACAATAAAACAGCTGTGGTATGCTCTTAATGTTAATGTCCCTCAATTATTTCTTAAATTTTCCTTTACATATTTCACTACTTTCTTCTCATTATTTTGCTTTTACACAGCTTTTCCAGTCTTCTAGATTTCTTCTGTTTCTTGAATTTGTGCAAGCTATTTATTACTGTTTGATATTATGTCTTGCTGCATTTGTTGGCTTCTTTTCTAACTATACATAAGATGTGCGCCAAGTCATACTGGTCCAGTATAATTGCAGCATTGCATCCTACCCAACCCTGGAAAAGATTTGATAATGGGGAGCCTATAGATGTGGTTTATTCGCAATTTCAGAAGACTTTTGCATCCCGTGTGAGAGATTAGCATGTGAAGTTAAAACGTATGGGATTGGGGGTAGTATACTGACATGGATAGAAAGTTCATTAGCAGACTAGAAACAAGGAGTGGGAATAAATAGGTTTTTATCCAAGTGGCAGGCAGTAACTTGTCGGTTATCACAAAGATTAAACCTTCGACCACAGTTATTCACAAAATTTATTAACATTTTCGATAAATGTAATGTCTCCAAGTCTGCAGACTCCACAAAGCTAGGTGGGAGGGTCAACTCGTGAGATTAAATCACTTCAGTGTGATGTAGACAAGTTCAGTTCTGGATGTGAGTTTGCCCGCTGAGCTGGAAGGTTAGTTTTCAGAAGTTTCGTCACCATTCTAGGTAACATCATCAGTGAGCCTCCGACGAAGCGCTGGTGTTATGTCCCGCTTTCTAACCTAAGGAAACCTAACCAGATAAATAGAAAGCGGGACATAACACCAGAACTTCGTCGGAGGCTCACTGATGATGTTACCTAGAACGGTGACGAAACGTCTGAAAACTAACCTTCCAGCTCAGTGAGCAGACTCACATCCAGAAGGCATTTTAGTATCTGAATGGTGATAGATTAGAAAAGGGGGAGGTGCAACAAGAACTGTGTGTCCTTGTACACTATTCACTGAGAAGAGGCATGCAGGTGCAGCATATGGTGAAGAAGACAAATGGTATGTCGACCTCCATAGCAATAGGATTCAAGCAGGCAGTTTTGGACTCCTTACCTGAGAAAGAATGTTCTGACTGTGGAGGGAGGGCACTGAGGTTTTACCAGACTGATTCCTAGGATGGCAAAACTGACGTATGAAGGGATTGGATTGTTTAAGACTAAATTCACAAGAGTTTAGAAGAGTGAGGGGAGAATAGGTCGAGACCTAAAAAATTCTAACAGGAATAGACAGGGTAAACACAAAGAGAATGTTCCTGATGATCGGCAAATTTAGAATTAGGAGTCACAGTCTATGGAGATGGGCTAGACCATTTAGGGCTAAGATGAAAATGTTCTTCATCCAGAGATTGGTGAGCCTGTGGAATTCTCTGCCACTGAAAGCAGTTGAGGTCAAAACACTGAATGTTTTCAAAAAGGAATTAGGTATCGTTTTTAGAGTTAAAGGGATCAAAGGGTAAGAGGAGAAAGTGGGAACAAGGTACTGAGGTGGATTGTCAGCCATGATCGTATTGGATGGTGAAACTGGCCTAAAGAATCAAATGACCTACTTCTGCTCCTACTTTCTATGTTTCTAAGTAAAATTAAACACAAGCATATCTAGTTCACAAAACGCAAGCACAATGTTCTGAAGAAGGGTCACTGGACCCAAAACATTAATTCTGATTTCACTCCACAGATGTTGCCAGGCCTATTGTATAACATGAACTTAAAGTGTAAATCTAGTGTTGTGTGTGTGCATTATGTGCATCTACGTTTTGATTTTTCCCAAACCTGCTTTTTGCTTTCCTTTCAGGGTACAATGCACCGTCTCTCAAGGGAGGTAATGTGTGCACTGGGGTTAGGTAACTTGGGGGTTCACATTTGAGTCTCAGCAATTTTGCTTGACCAGAGAGTGATACTCTAAGACACACAGTAACAAAGGAGGGATATGCAGGATCAAGAGGAAAAAAAACCCTGTCATCTTAAATTGTGAACAAAACCCTGGATTGTTCCAAATTCCAAAATACTGGGAAAAACTGTTGACTGAGTCTGCAGTAAACAAACAACAGAGCCAGCAGAATGGGGATTTCCACCTGGGATTATTGTTCAGGCTGGAATTCCAATTTACACCTACTCTCTAAAAGAACAATCAACCGAATCTAACAGACTTTAGCCCAAGATAGCTTTCACACCTTGGGTTATCCAATTGACCTGACTGACGCCACCAGGCCTCAGACACTTTCTCCGGTGAAAACGGGGCTCGCAAAACAGCAGAAAGCTAAGAAAACTTGACAGATCCACATCTGCAGACTCACCCAAACTGGCAAACCTACACAGCCCCAAGTCTTCATCCAGGAGACAGCAAGAATCAGAGTCAATACAGTGTGGAGCTGGAGGAACACAGCAGGTCAGGGGAGCAGGGAAGTTGACGTTTTGAGTTTACACCCTTCATCAGGACTGGGAAGGGGGAAGGGAGCTCGGAAATGAATGGGGGGTTGGGGCTGGGGAAAAGTAGGTGGGATGGTGATAGGTGGATGCAGATAGGCAGTGGTGGAGATTGGTCAGTGGGAATGAAGATGGCTCTTCATCCAGGTTCTGTGTACAGCAGGTGGGAACATCCAGGCATATTGCAGAACTGTGTTTTCTCAGTGGTAAGCTAAAACTCTCGAGCTCCCAAAGTTTCGACCTAGCCAGCAGGGAGGGGACGTGGGGTGATGGGGGCGGTGGTTTGATGGTGACAATACATGGTGATCCCAAGGGTACGAAACCTGATTAAAGGCTCACCTGGCTGAGCTTTTCCAGCGACTTCTGTTTTTGAATCCTTAAACTATTCTTTTTAGGTTCCAGCAGTGTCTAATCTAGCTAATAGTGTATTTAATAGTATTACTGTCCTCTGTATAATTGATTGTGGCAATTTCCATTTATTCCCTTCAAGCCTGTGACATGTCCTGCCTGGAACAACAAAGGAAGCAGGCACAAAGGCACACCACAACTCATGAAGTTCCCATCCTAGTCATTGATTTGAAGCGGCCGCTGGTCAAAATTCTGGAATTCTCTAGCTGACAGTATGACAGGTTTCCTTACACCAAATGAACTGCAGTGGGTTTTTTTTCAGCAACTTTGTTTTTGTTGCAGTGCTTTGAAAGCCACCTCACCACTACTTTTTCAAAGGAAATTAAATATTAGGCTTAATTTATGGGTTTTCCAGCAACACAAATCCAAAATTACAAGAACTTCTGTAAAAAAAAGTAAAATCAGGTGAATAATTCTTTTTTTTTACAAGAATCAGCATTAAATTTACACCTTATACAATGTTAAAAGTGCAATATGACTGTAAAGCCCAAGTATTGTATTTTTCCTGATGTACAGCAATTCAGAACATTGATGGTACCTGCGATGTGGATGAAGTCTGGCACAAAATTGCAGGGCACAGTGCCAACTAACAAGTCCAAAAGTTAATCTGTCCCAGAGGCATTTCTTTGCAAGACCGGCTTCTTCTTGCAGAGAACAATTACTTTCCAATTGTGTTCTGCAAGAAGCTTCCCAAAATCGATGAACTGAAATCTGAGGATCCATCGAACAGGAAAACCACTCACCCTTTAATAGCTGTCATCAAAAACACAAATCATGTTCATAATATTTGACAAGAGAAAGAAAAGCAAAGCACCTGCATAGATTCTGTCATTTCCGTTATGAATTTGGAGCAAGATAAATTCAGTGAAATTTGGATCATTTAAATTCATTCAAAATGGCTCAGTTTTAACTGCAAGGTCTGCATTCTGCTAACATCTAAAATTAAATCATTATTTAAAATGTTGACTAGTTTAAACGCAGTCTACACAAATAAGTAACTACTGACTGGCAAATGAGACACCTCATTAAGTGTGCAAAGTATCTGTGCTTGTTAAGCACTAAGGATTCAATCACTAACTTAACTATCAAGCCAAAATTCTTCAATAAGGAACATCAAGCTATCAGGGCTGAACCCATCCTATACACTCCAATTTATTTGTCATTGCCTCACCATGATCTAGGGCTTTTTTAATGCATGCAATAACTATAAATTGTTTGAAAATAATACCTGGCTGCAAGATTAGGAAACCAACAGTTAAAAAATATTTAATAACAGATTTGGAATAGTCAACAGTAGAATTATTAGACTAATTATCAGTGATCAAGGAAAGGATCAATGACCCCTTGGTAAGTTTGGCTGAAGTTCTCAAGTAATGATCCGCAATTATAACTCTATTTTTGTTCCACATCCAGGTTTCAGACATTGCTCCTTTAGATTCTAATTTCTAGTTAAACTCAAAATCAACTTGAGAGCTAACAGCGGGCAACAGGTTTGCACAAAAGTTTATTCCTTCACAAGTGAAGTAATCAGTTAAGGGGATATATAAGCAATCTTGTTGGTTACAGTGACAAACTGTCATCAAAACCCTGTATGTACGGAATTACAGATAATGCATTGTGGAAGCCAGTAACATTTTTTCATCAAATAGGGATACTGCATCAAAACAAAAACCTTTCTCTGGTCTTATTGTATAACACATAGTTTTCTGTACAACATTTTCTGTCACATACAGCCAAAATAATGATAGTTTGTCGACCTTTCACAGTTGGAATCTTCAGTCTATTGTATCATTCAGGCTGTTTTGCTTAAAAAAACCCAAAACATTAACTTTGGTTATCCAAGGTTAGAGACTCAAAAATTAGAGAGCTTGACATCGTATTTAATCTGTGTACCCTTAAAAATGGAACAGCTGGATTATGTCACTCATGGAATAAACTCATATTCCACCACATTGAAGCATAATCACGTTGTATTTATAATGTATTGGAGCTGGTAATTACCGCATTAGTGGTAAGCGCGACAAAGTGAAATGAAACATTCCTACAAAACATAATTTTATGAGAAGCGTAAATGTCAAAGGAATTTCTTGAACACGAGAGCCAGAGAAGGTATATAACAGATTTAACTTGATGTTGAGGCAACCTTGAGTAAAATTCAAGTTACACATCATTTGTGCAGCAAATCTAATTGTTGGGCACTGAAATGAAGTCAGAAGTTAGAAACTTATACTTCGGTATCATTCTGAATGTGTTTAGCTGCCTTTCTTTAAAAAAAAGCTGTAACACAATCTCAAGATCATTGCAAGATATACAACATTCATGTTTTAGCGCCTTTATTAAAACAAAATACTGATATGTAATCAGACAAAAATTGACATCAAGCCAAAGGCAATAGCATCAGCACAACTGACAATCTCCTGGTCAAAGTGGTAGATTTTAAGCAGCATCTTCAAGGTGTACAGCATAGAAAGCAATACAGAACCAAATACAATCTGCAGATGTAACGACTGAATACTGAAACTGAGTTAAATGTTTGGATCTTGATATATTAAAATTCAAGTTTGGCTTTATAAATTGCAAAATCATGTGGTGCATTAGTACTTACTGAATCATGGAAGTGTTCCAGAAAATTTTGAAGTGGTGTAATAATCAGTTTGTTTCCAGAATTTGGTGACTAAACAAACTACTTTCAAAGCACCGGTTATCCCAAAGTGTGAACATGAATTGAAGTGGTATGATGAAGGCAAACATTATGGCATTAATAGAAACAATTAACATGAGTATGTGTTTATCTGTGACACTGCTTGTGTCATTTTTTATAGCTCTTTGTTCAAAGGCTTATAAATGATTGCACAGGAGATGTGGGATGATTATATCAACACACACCCAATCACATTTCATAATTATTTGCATACTTCAGATCAGCTACCCTGAAATAACAGCATTTTAACCCAGGCCTCTTATGGTTTTGATTTAAATGGTTATGATTTAAATTATGACTCCTAATGTCATTCAATAGCTACAGCCTAATACTTTTACCATTCCCTCACAGTAATCTCTACATTTACAAATTTGTTTTTTTTCAAATAAATTCTTGTGATTTCAAAAGTAGTGAAAGTTCATCATTCAATTTCCTTTCCCATGTATTGACAAATTGTTGCAAATTGCAACATTATAGCCAGATGAAAAGTGATACAAATGCTTCAGAATAGTTCAGTTTTTTTCTGAATGATCTCCTCCTTTAGACTCACATCATGATATTATTTTGTAAATGAATGCTCCAGTGCTGTGTCAACATTTCCAATGTGTAAATTTTTTATTGAAGAGTGTTGTCAGACTACTTAATCACAACATGGAAAGAGAAAGAAAGCACACTGGTTATTGTAAAGACCAAATCTTTCTCTTTTTCTGTACTACTGTTGATTGAAATGAGAAAAGTATTCCTTTAAAATAAAGGACTCAGGAAGACACAGTGGTACTTTTAAGAAAACAAGTGACAGGAATGCATGAGGAGTTATATTTACATTGTTTTGAAGGCGATGGGGGAAGGGAAATATGACCGCACAACACTGGTGTCTTTGTGATGAATGAGATTCATCCAGCAACAGATTGCTGATTAGTTTGTGTAATTCTGACTAGTTGTGGATGCTGGTGGTCATCAGCTTGACAACAATTCTCGGCTTAGTTTCCAGACAGCTGAGTAGCTGGCACGGGTATGAATGATACAGAGGTAGAAGGTCTCCAGGCTGGAAGAAGCAGTGTTTATGTCCAACTCTTTACAGCAAAATAATTCAATTATTCTTTCCCACCAATTGGTAGAAGCTCTTTCTCAAAACAGTAATTGTAAAACTGAACAACTGACATTCAAATCCCCTGTGTCTTCATCAAGGAACTAAAAGAAACTGAAAGGAAGGAAGGAGATCAGAGACCAGAAGGTCTTGGTTAGAAAAACAAACTCATAGTTTACAAACTGTTACTATGAAATGTGTTTTCTTTCCCTTTATGCATTGCACCTTTTTTTTGTTTGTTTTGTGTCCCTATGTGGGTTGAGGATTTAAAGAAGGGTTTCAGTTTCAACTTTTGGTATAATACCTTGATAATTTATAGTTTTGTTTATTTAACTAGTATTCATTTCTTTGTAATAAACTATAATTTTGTTAAGCACAGGAACCTGCTCAGTGATTTTTATTAATCTGGTTCCATCAGACAGGAAAATTGCGGACTTTAATTAAATGAATAACTTATGTGTTGCCCCCAGGAGCTGTGTGCTTAATAGTCAGCACATTTTTCGATGTGGGTCATGGAAATAATACTGTTTAAAGTCCTTGAGAGCACAGTTCAGACAACCAATTAAGTACCTCAGAAGTTTGAACACTGTTGTAATGAAGGGCATGCAGCATCATATAATGAGCATCCACAAGCAACTGTGAAATAAATCATCAAATATTATGCTTGTGATATTGGATGAGGGATAAGTCATGTCCAGGGTGCACAATTAAAATACTCTTCAACTGAGAGAAATTTTCCATTTATTCCAGTCAGTGGTACTGTGACTGTGAAAGGTATTCATAGATCAGAGATATAACTGAATGCATTTTGGTACAAAATGTGCCTCTTTCATTTATTCAAATCAATTGAGTTGCAAACTCATAGTTGAAATCTGATGGTATAACTTGAAGTAAAGAAGTGAAACCAAAGAGCAATTTAATGTTCTTGCGACGTCAGGAATTTTGATAGGACCTCTATTTGGACAAGTATTCAAAATTGCAGATTGTACGCACTGGAGAACTAGCAACAGATTAAAGCAATACTACAGAAATCAGATACAAGTTGACCTGAAGTTATAATTTCTGTCTCCAAAGAAAAACTGAACACTACTTTGATTTTAAGTGAACTTGAAGTCAAAATTAAGAACAAAATTAAGTGAGTACACAAGCCTTAATTTGAATGTTTGACTGAAGTAGGCATACTCTTAAATAATATAAATGTGAATGAACAAAATAAGTTAAGTTGACTATTCAGCCCCTTGAGCCTAATATGTCATTCAATAAAATCATAACTGAATTCCACATTCTCATCTATCCCCACCATCTTTGATTCTTTCCTCTAACAAGAATCTATCTAGTGTTGCCTGAAAAGTATTTTCTGTGTGAGTGTGTTCCAAAGTTGTACAATCCTCTGGTAGAAAATGTTCCCAACATCTTTGTCATTAAAGCATGATCCCTAATTTTAAAACAGTGCTCCTGAGTTCTGGACGCATCCTGAAAAGAAAATACTTTTTCCACTTCCACCTCATCAAGATGGATTGGGATCTTATACATTTAATTTAGGGTAATTACCTAAACCCCAGTGGGAAAATGTCCAGTTTCTCCAACTTGACCACTTAAGACAACTCTGTTATTCTATGTATCAATCTAATAAACATCCTCTGAACTGTCACTAATTCATTTACTGCATTGCTTAAAATAAGGGAACTAAAGCTGTACAGTAATTAATACATGGTCTCAACAATTCCATGGATAACCGAATCATAACATCCTCCATTTTACACTTAATTCCATTCATAACAAAGATTAGCCTTCTTGTACTCGCATACTAACTTTCTGAGATGCATCAAGGGGAATAACTAAATCCATCTGCATTTCAGAATTCCAAAGGAATTCTCCATCAACTTAATAACCTGTTTTCTTCATTTTTCCCACCAAAGTGACCAATTTCACATTTTCCTATTTAATACTCCAAGTGCAAGAATTTTAATCACTCACAACTTATCTACATTTGTCTGCAACCTTATATCGAAATCAAAACTACCAGGTAAGATCAGATTTCATCTACCTGCAAGTTTAATGGCATTTCTACATATTATATGTATCAATTGATCCATCAACTGTGACCATGACTGGAAGGAATCAGTAGTGTAATTGCTCTGCAAAAGCAGGCACTTAGAGAATGAATGACTGTTGGGTGGAGCATCCCCACTAAAGAATAATGCAATTAAACATTTAACTGCCAATCCTGGGCACAACTACAAATAGTGCCTTCTGAAATACTTCATCTGCATTGCACTAATCTATCTACATATGCTCATCAGATGCAATTGCTGCTTGGAATTATATTGTTAATGGGCTTTGAAAATAAATGACGTAAGCATTTAGGAAAATTCTCATCACTTTTTTCTGCTTGATTTATTTTTCATTACATTCTCAACAGAATTCCACCATTTAAATTTGAATACCATTAAAGGACTGCAAGATTCTACACTCAATTGATGTTGTATTTATAATAAGTTTTTTTTATTGTGTGTTCTCTTTGTAAGTGCCAACTGACCTAACTCTAATGCAATATTAATTAGTTAGTTCTAAGGACATAACTTTTTTAAAAATTAGAACCATATTAGCACATCCGAATATTGTTTGATTACAGTCCATCAATCTATAAAGTGTATGTGTTGCAAACACCCCAGTTGTGACTAGATGACTATTTACCTTTCTAATTATAAATCTGACATCAATTTTGTTGCTGAAATTTTCAAACATTTCTGACATGATTTTCGAATATTTGCATTTACTTATAATTAGTCACTCGCTCAACAGAAGGAATATCTTCAGTGAAGCATAATAAAGAAAGCAAGAAGAGCTTTGTCAGTAGGTTACGTTGTCTTATTATGCCAATGTGAATGGACTTTAGAAAAGAAACAAGATTTCTAAATTAGTTCATAAAATTCAAAGGAGGAAATAAAAGGAAGAAGCACAGAAGCAGTACAAAATGATTAGCCTTTGAGATGGCTTGTTAATTAAAGGTTTTATATGCAATCTTAACTGTTAAGAAAAGATCTTATGGGGCTGAATGTTCCACTATGCCACCAGAAATAGTGTGAAATGCACAGCCACACTTAGTAGCTGCCTCACAGCTATATTATCATTTGTGGAGCTTTAATTTGCTTTAAATAGAGCTTTTACCTCTGTATCCGAATTAAATCATGATGTTGATAGCTGCCAATCAATCTGACTTCATTCTTGACTTGTGATTTGTGATAGGTGGAGCATGTTGGGAGATGTCAGGATGACAGTACATAGATCTTGTGCAATCCAAACAGGGAAGAGAATCAGTGAGGGAGGTAACCCCACAATCTTCCCACTTTAGGCCCCAGCAATGTAACCTGCCAGGCCTCTCCTACACTCTCCACACATCCCCATCTCCAGCCTTCTCCAATGGCCTGAAAATTATCACTGGGTAGGAGAGTAGGAAGTTTACCCGAGGACTCAGCCATCCCCTGGGCATTCACAGCCAGGTCAGGGCTGTCAGGACACCCTTGGAATTTTGTGTAGCCCTCATAACCCAACGAATAAGCATGTAAAAAAAAATCTTCCCATGGTATTCAGGGAGGTCGTCCCAGTGCAACAGCTATTGATCATCTCTCTATTATAAGAATTTTTTCAGACCACATTGCTGTTTGTGAAATTTTACCATGTGTGAATTTGTTGTGTGTTTCCTATGTTGCAGCAATGATTATACTCTGATTTGACACTAGAAAGTGTTCTGAGGTAGATTGATGATGCCAGAAGACCAATGGAGGTGCGGGTGTGAGATATCAGGGGACTCAAATCTTTTATGTATGCAGAAGGAAAGAAGCCATTTGGAGCTGAAGAATAGAATGATGTAAAGTCAGATTTTGCTATAACAGGGCAGCTAACAGTGACTGCTATTATGTTAGATTTGACTGTATACCATTCAGATGAAAACTTTGTTTTCTTTCACTTATTCACAGAAGTGGATAGCACTGCCAAAACCAACATTAATTGGCCATTGATACCTGGCCTTGTGAACAAGACCATGAACCACCTGTTCAAACCACTGCAGTAGTCCTAGGGGCAATGAATGAGGATAGTACGTGTTTACGTAAGGATGGTATGTGTCTTTAGGACAAGCTTGATAGAGGCAGACTTCCTAACTGCCTGCTGCCCATGTCTTTCTCGGTGGTATTTGTCACCTGGCAAGCTATTTAACTGCATCTTTTAGAGGATACAGATGGCTGTACCAATGTATCAGTCATGGAGGGGTTGAATGCTAAAGTTGGTAATGATCAAGCCAACAGTTTTATTTGTCATGATGCCAAGTTACTTGCATATTGTTGGAACTGCAAAAGCGTGGAGTATTCCAACACACTGTCAACTTGTACTTTCTAGGAGCTGGAAAGGCTTAAAATCAGGAGGTGAGAATCTGAGTGGTAAATCCCAAAACTTCTCATTCTCTTTCTTCAGATGATAGTAATAAACATCAATATTTAAATCAGATACTCAAGCCATCATTTGCAGTGTATCAGTTGCAGTGTATCTTGCAAGATGCTTGTGAATGTTAAATGAGGACAACGTTGGATGATACAATCTAAAATCTAAATAGGAATTCCGCAACCACATGAAAGGAATGTTTTTATGGAGGTAGCAAGAACTGCAGATACTGGAAGTCAGAGTTGATACAGTGTGGAACTGGAGGAACACAGCAGGTCAGGCGGCATGAAGGAAGCAGGAAAATTGATGTTTCAGGTCAGGATGCTTCATCAGCCCTAATGTATCACACTGTATCCACTTGGAACGTTTTTATCACCCATTTATGAAGAAGACAGCAGCAGCAGCTACTGTGACTGACTGGTTCTCAGATGATTAATGATTATCCGTTGTTTGTAACGAGAATTGGTTTGTTCCCTCAAATACTGGAGTGCTCTAGCATGACAAGCTGGGTAGAGTACTCAAGAATTGGAAAGCAGGAAGTCAGAATTTGTTGGTAAATAGAATTTGTGGGGAAAAGAGTGCCATTAAAGAACTTATGCTTTCTCTGTGCTTGGAGGTTTATAAATGCAGTTGCACAGAGAGTGCCTGAATGGAAACATTTTGCAGAGAACAGCCAGGCAGCACTCTGTCCCAAGACAGCAAGTTTGAATTTGGCCAATTAATTTAAACCAAGCACCTGGATACTGAAAACCAACTGAATTTAAATCTGATGGTGTCGACAACCTGAAACCAATCATACTATATGAATTTGATTATTTCATTATGGGTGTCTCAGACTTGGGCATTTGGAAAATCAGAGAGAGCCATCTGCCACCTGCCAGTGTTAGCACCATTCAGCTCTCAGAGACTGCCCATTTACGTAATCAAACGTACCACAGTATTTTAGCTCAAAGTCTTCACTGAAGAAATTATAGAGATAAAACATTCCTGACTGCAGAATTAGTGGAAGAAAGGTGTTTGTGAAAAGACTGTAGAAGATAGTCTGGGTGAACTTGAAGAGATTAAGTTATAATTCATTTTTCTTTTATTAATTGGATTTATCAGTGGGATTTGTGTTTATTTGAACAGTATTGCAGTAGAACTTAGTTTAGTTAAGGGGTAGTTAGAATAAAAGAGATAAATTGTTTGGTTTGTTAGTAACTCTTTTAATTTGTTCATTGTTAAGGTTAAATATATAAAGTGTTACTTGTGATTTATTAAGTGGATCAGGGATTTCCTTTCCTTCAACCATTAATTTAACAGGTTACTAAGAGAAGGGCAAGCTTCTCTGGGTGTTTCAGGGGTAACTATTAGAAGGAACCTTCACTCCTGCAATAGCAGATTGCGGCTTGTGTTGTGAGCATCCGAGGGATTTGGCCATTGTCCCTCCATAACATCCAGAAGAAATCACTTCATGTGTCAGAATATTTTTCAAAGATTTGTCCGTTGTTAACAAAAAAGCTAAGAATCTGTTCTGCAAAGTAACATGTTAGAGAGCTTAAAATCTTGTCCGTGCTTCCTGACTAACTCATGCCATTGTTAGTTCCAGAGTCATCACAATTTTGAATTGACACTGAAACCTTGCTTTGATGTCTCTAACGTGATCAGGATGTTAATAAGGAAGAGACTCAGCAGTGGTAACCTCATTGAATATCAAAGAAGCTAAAACTGTTCTGTTGGAGTTGGTCATTGTGTGGCATTTGCATGGCATGGATATTGCATGCATTTCATTGGCCTAAGCCTAGATGATTTCTACATCCGGTAGTACACAGGTAAAAGCTGCTTCTTTTGTTGCCAGATTGCAATCAGAATTCTGTGATCATCAGTTAACATCCCCAATTCTGACATCATGACAGACGGCAAATCATTGATTCAGAGAACTGGACCCAGGATACAGCCATATGTGAGCAGGACGGTTGTGGTGCAGAAGGTATATCGCTACATCTGGTCAGAAGGTTTGGTTTCAAGTTCCACCTACTCTAAAGGTCTTTATAACATGTCTGTACATGAGTCAATTGTACGAACCAGTGCAGTGGCACGATGGGCAATGAATGAGTGATGACAAATGTTCAGATAAGGATAGTATCTGACTTCCAGGTGAATTTGATAATAGTAGACTTCTAAATCTCCTCCCTACTTCCCCACCTACACTCACTTTTACTGGCTCCATCCCCGCGTCTTTGACCTGTCTGTCTCTTCTCTATCTATCTTCTCCTCTATCCATCTTCTATCCACCTCCCCCCTCTCCCTACTTATTTCAGAACCCCCCTCCCCTCCTCCATTTCTGAAGAAGGATCTAGGCTTGAAACGTCAGACTTCCTGCTCCTCTGATGCTGCTTGGCCTGTAGTGTTCATCCAGCTCCACACCTTGTTATCTTAAAAAAAGACCTGTCATTGTTTTTGTCTACTCACTTGTTCTATTAATGTTTATTGAGTGTCTACACTGCTAACTATACCACCGAAATTAGTGCCTTCAGCAAGCTTGGGGGATGTCAAGCTCTTCAGTGGAACGTATATGTTGTAAATAAATGTGGTCAGGCTGTAGCATAGATACTTATGGTAATAGCACTTGACCACATCCTTCAAATTTTCAGGTATGCCCATTATCTCTTGATTACTATCTTTAAGAGTTAATTAATTCCCTTAACAGGCCAACAATTTGTCTTCATTTTTATCTAACCATCTCTTCTGTGGAATCTTATTCCTTCTAGCAGTTCATATAAATGGCATCCATAGATTCCGCAATGAGGTAGGGGGAGGGGAGATTGAAGCTTGTAAAGTCCACATTGATACAATTGGGCTGCAGGGTTCCCAAGCAGAATATGATTTGCTGTTCCTGCAACTTTTGGGTAGCATTGGCGTGGACTTCACAAGCTTCAAAATCTACACTCCCCCTACCACACCCCAAAACCAGAACAGTTTGTCCCCACCTCCCTAACCTGTCCTTCCTCCCACCTATCCCCCCTCCTACCTCAAGCCCCACCCCCATCTCCTACCTACTAACCTCATCCCGTCCCCTTGACCTGTCCGTCCTCCCTGGGCTGACCTATCTCCTCTCCACCTCCTCACCTACACTCAACTTTACTGGCTCAATCCCCACTTCTTCAATCTGTCTGTCTCTTCTCCACCTATCTTCTCCTCTATCCATCTTCTAACCATCCCCCCCCCTCCATATTTATTTCAGAACCCCCTTTCCCTCACCCATTTCTGAAGAAGGGTCTAGACCTGAAACATCAGCCTTCCTGCTCCTTTGATGCTGCTTGGCCTGCTGTGTTCTTCCAGCTCTACACCTTGTTACCTTAGATTTTCCAGCATCTACAGTTCCTACTATCTCTGAAACAGGTATATTTTAACGCAGGTTGAGTTTGAGATCCTCAACCTTGAGCAAAAATGGGCAAAATATAGTATTGTTTAAATGCAGATGAACAGAGTGTTAGGGTACTATGTACATCAAGAATGAGGCACCAAAAAAAGATTGAGGCTCAGAAGGTAGTCTTCAATCAACAATAGGAAGATAGTGACAGCTAAGTTTTGCCACAGCTGTACAGATCCCTGGTTTGACTGTATCCCTGGTTAGAATATGTACAGTTTTGACCATTGCACCTTAGCTACAGTGGCCTCAAAAATATGCAACACAGATTCCTCAAGGGATCAATTTAGATATTAATGAACTGATCTTGTAATTCTTAAATATAGCAGATTAAGAAATAATCTTCAAAAGGAAGAAATAACTTTTATTTGCTGGTGGGAAAGTAAAGGACAAAAAGAAATAACCTCAACACAGGCCCAGGTTGTTCAAGATGTTGGTTATTAAATAATCCTAGGGTGGAACACATTTTTAAGGTGAGAGGAGAGAGAATTAAAAATGACATGGGGGGGCAAATTTTTTATGGACAGGGTGGTTCACGTGGAATGAACTTCCTGTTGAAGTGTTAGATGCAGATACAATTACAATGCTTAAAAGACATTTGGATGGACATTTGAATAGGAAAGGTTTGAAAGAATATGGGCCAGGAGCAGGCAGGTGGGATGAGTTTAGTTGGTTCAGCATGGACTGGTTGGACCAAAGCGTTGATTTCAATGCTGTATAACACTGTGACTGTAACTAACACAGCTTATAGGGAGGCGGTTTGCTGAAGTTTGGAACACACTCCCATAAAGACACAGTAGCTATTAGCTCCATCAGTAATTTCAAATGTGAGAGTGACAATATTTTGCTCATCAAGAGTGTGAAGATGTAGGGAACCAAGGCGTGTGGATATAATCAAGATATTAATAGCAACAAGTGCACGAATCAGTAGGTTGCTTTGTTCAAGAAAGTGTTGGGCTTCTTCAGTGTTATTCAAGTTGCAGTTATCCAAGCAAATGGTATGTTTTCTATCAAACAACTTGTGTCTTGAAGATGATGGACAGGCTTTGGGGAGTTGACAAAGAAGTGCTTGAATGATTGATTGATTGTGCTCATTTATCTGCATTTTGCAGTGATTTGGACAGAGGTAAATTGCACTTTACTTGGCATTTGTACTGTGACTCTCCCAAACTCTGGCTGTTTATCTCATTTCTGTCGGCATTCCATTGATTTCCTGACAAATGTATGGTAGATTGGAATAATTCTGCACAAATTAAGATGGTCATATTTCTCACCAATGACAACAATGTCCAAGAAATTAGAGCTAAATATTTCAAAAAGTTGACTACTTTACATTAACAACTCAAATTTAACTTATATTACGATGCTGAACATTTGCCAACGAATACTACAGATTCAAAGAGCCAGGTTTTGCTGACATCTAAATGAAAGAATTACACTCATCAGCAGCAGATGCACTGATTTGGATGGAAACATAAAAGATCTAATTTTTAATAAAGATCAAGAGATTTACCAGATTCCAGCAGTGTAATAGCTAATAAAAAATTAACTGAGCAACATTGAATAATATTCTCCAACACAAACAGTTTGGTGTAATCAAATTCATTTTCATTCTGGATACACTCAAACTCTTGGGTTTAAGTATGCAACTCATAGAAACTTATTTTCCCTTTATGAAGTTTACTCATGCCAGACATGCAAATTTGAAAATAGAAAATCTCAACTCAAATTATCATACTTGACTCTACTAAAGGGTATGCCCATGTGTTGGAAACTTGAGCCTGGACATACATTGTGCCAACAACAGACTTGTTCTTTATTAACCGTTATCAGCGTGGTCCAAACTGCAGCAGTCTCTTCAACTCACAAAGCAGAAAAAGGAAAGATCTCTTAAGAAATAAAAAGTTTGTTTAGCTACTACTTATTCTGCCGTGCTAAGTGCAGCCTTAAGGGAATCCAAAGCAAAACGAAAAACAAGTTATGAAACATAAGCAACACTTGGCCTGCTGCAGCGTGCTACTGGGGCAGCATGTTGTCTTTTGATTGCACACTTTATCGCTTGCGGGATTCGATGCTAATTTAATCAGTTTTAGACAATAGAATCTGTTCCCATTTATTCTAGATTTCTTACTGCTTGAATTTTTTTCCGGATTTTTTGAATTTTTAATTTGTAATTGCACTTGTTGTTCAAAGGGCATAACACAAACAGACAGCCCCATAAAAAGTGTAGTTGAGCCACAAAATTATAAAATGCTATCAATAGATTAAGTAAATGGATTGCAACACAAACAATTCTCATTTATAAACTTCCAGTTCCACTCTGGAGAATCACAACTTTAAGTGGAACAGCTTTAATTGAAACACGTTTACATAGGAATCAATATAAAAGACAGAGTTAAGTTCTGTCAGATATTTCATGAAGCCAAACATATTAAAATATTTTATTAATCAGAGTGTTTCTGACAATGAAATGCTCTCCTCTCATGAAGTGTACATGCTGGTTTTCTCCCTGAGTTATTCTTCTTACAAACTGTCCTGAGCACGAGAAAATGTTTTGACAAATGTGTCTGTTTTCAGCAAGACTAAAATTCTGTGTAACCAAAGTACTATTAATTGATTGAGAAATAAGTGTGGTAAATGTGGCTTAGGAGGTCAATTGCCTGAAATCAATACAGAAAGCAAAAAATGGGTAAAAAGGGTAATTATTCAAGGTGACAGAGTATGAATCAAAAAAAACAAAAGAGTCAAACTTAAGCACTAGGTTCGCTTTTTAAGAGGAGTAAAATGGAAAAGCAGGGCAGTTATACAAATCTGTACCAAACCTTGGTCAGATCACACTTACAAGAACACATGCAGTTCTTGTTACCGGATTATACAAAGGATGTAAAGGTACTGGAGAGGTTACGGAGAACATTTCCAAAGATACCCAAAAGTAAAGTGTGGCTGTACATATCAGGGAAAGTTTAATATGCCACGTTTCTTCTCTCATAAAGAGAAGGAAGTTGAGGGGAAATAATAGAGGTATTTCTATTTATGAAAACTTTGGTGAGACAGGATACAGAAGGAATACTTCCTGCAATGGGGACAATCATAACCAGTGGCCATTATATAAGGTAGTCACCAAGAAATCAACACGGATCTTTAAAAACAAAATCCTCACAAAGAGTAAAATGAAAGCAGAACTGCCTGCCAAGAGAAGTGTTGAAGCAGTGTAGATGAAGATAGAAATGTACATGATGAAGAAGGGAAGAGATGGTTAAGAAGATAGATTCAGTTATGAAATGATAGGAAGATTTTTGAGCAGAGCTAAAAGACTGGCATTGATTCATTGGGTTTCTATGTTGTGTGTCCTACATAAATTCCAAGTAAATTGAGAGGAAAGACATTTCACTTCTAAAAAGAACCTACGATAAACAAAAATGGACACATATAGCAGATAGAGAACTGCTTAAAGTATAGTGGGCAGAGATAATAGGAATTGCAGATGCTGGAGAATCTGAGGTAACAAAATGGATGAACACAGCAGGCCAAGCAGCATCTTTTTTCTGATGAAGGGTCTAGGCCTGTGCTCCTAAGATGCTGCTTGGCCTGCTGTGTTTATCTAGCTCCACATTTTGTTATCTATAAAGTTTAGTGGGCCCTTAGTTATCAACAACATGCTTCAAAAATGTATTAGCTTTTTTTTCTGCTGAACTTGCAAATTCCAAATTTTACTCCTCAAATTAAAATATTGTTACATAAAGGTAAAATTAATAAACAAAGATGCATTCTAATTCAATATTCAGCAATTGTTAACGCCAATAGCATATATACTACAGTAAAAGCTACTCTGGCATCTGGAATACTATGTACAGTTTTAGTCTCCTTAAACTGGGATACATTTAAATATACTCATTGGAAGCTGTTCAGAGAAGTTTCCCCAGGCTTATTCAATAAGGAAGGCAAATGCAATGCTGCTCTTTAATTCAAAAGGAATTGAGCATAAAAATAGGGAAGTCTTACTAAAATATACAAGACACTTGTTAGTCCACACCTAGAATACAGTGAACAGTTTTCGCTCCTTTACCTAAGGAAAGATATACCAAAATTGAACACAGTTCAGGTGAGGTTCACTCTGTTGATCCTATGCATTGAAGAATTTTCTTATCAGTACAGGCTGTGTCACTTGGACTTATGCTCACTCCAATGAATGGGGTTTAAAAGAACAATGTGGCCTTATTGAAGGTCCTAAGGAGGCTTGACAGGGTAGATGTGGAGGGGTCGCTTCCCCTTTTGGGAATGTCTCAGGCCACCAAGCACAATTTCAAAGCAAAGGGTCACTTGGTTACTACGGAGATCAGGAGGCAGTTTTCTTTTCTTCCTCTAAGAGGGTAGACACTCTCTGGCATTCTATACTAGAATGAACTGTACAGGCTGGAATGTTAAGTTTTTCTAAAGCTGAGATAAATACTTTTAATCTGTAATGGAATCAAGGGTTATGGGGAAAAGGCAAAAAAGTGGAGTTGAAATTTATCAGATCAAACATCAATCTCACTGAACAAAGGAGAAGAATCAATGAGCCAAATAGCCTAATTTTGTTCTTCTGTCTTGTATTGGTGATTCCAAGTATGGATGTCTTTTTTTCATAAAGAAAGGATGGGGAGGTTGGGTGCATAATTGGGTATACAGAGTGGACACAGAATGAAAATAAGTAACTGGTAAGTAACATGACAGAGAAAGTTTTCATCTATCAAGGGTCATTACTCTTTAATTTCTCTTCCATGGAGGACAGTGGAGGCTATATCACTGAATATATTTGAAGCTGGCCTAGACAGATTGTTGATCAATAAGTCTAGCGCTATGGGGGTCAGCAAGGTAAATGGAATTAAGGTCATAAGTGATCAGATCAACCATGACTGCATTTCAAATGGTGGAGTAGACTCAATGGGCCTCAATGGCCAAATAATATTCCTATTTCCAAAGAACCCTTGATTTATCATAAATAATATTGGGCTTTCTTCAACAACTACTGTTTTTGGAGGAATTAAGCTCATCAAATTTGTACAAGTGCATTACAAAGACACACTGACTTGAATAAAACTCAGCTTGTCCCCATACAGCATGTTCACTCAAAACATTTGTAATAGGTATAATATTTAGAAAATACATTCTGCATCAGGTATACAGTTTCAGGACAAAAAGTAAGCAAATAGAAAATTACAGAAAGTTTGATACGATATGGTGCTCTATACACAATACTCCATTCTTTGCAGCTCATTGCTATAGTCGGCTTTGGAAGCCAAGTAATTTATGTCTATTTGAGACAGATGGATAAGTTATTGATAAGGAGATTAAGAGTTAAGGGTTAATGGCGAGAGACAGGGGTTGAGAAAAATATCATTCATAATTTAATGGTGGAGGAGACTCAACAAGCTGAATGGCCCGATTCTTCTATATCCTATGGTTCTATGGACCTTTGATTATGTGAGTCTGTGACACTCAACTGAGGGCAACTTCTTGCACTGCAATGAGATAAGTTTTGTTCAAACTTTCTTTCTCCAAACTGATAGTTTCATTCTCTGGATGTAGGGGTGCTCAAAATGTTGATATTAATTGCCCATCCCTAGCTGCCTTCAAAGCAGTGATCTTATGCTGCCCTTGTGATCACTGGACATCATGCGGTAAAGGCTCTCCCGGTATGATTTTTGGATAGCAAGTTCCAGATATTGGCATAGCAACAATGAAAAGGAAGAACAGAGTGTCAAGCATGAAAGGAATGTCAAGTTGATGAGTTCCTATGTTCTTGATGTCCTTGTGGTTCCCAGTGGTGGATATCAGAGGTCTGCGAGGTAATCCTTGGGAAACCTTGCAGATTTATTGCTGTGCATTGTACACCTCATAAACTCTTAAATCCATGCAGTCCAAAGGTGGAGGGAGTTTAAACTAGTAAGACAGGTGCAAAAAATTAGGCTGCTCTGTCCTCGGGAGTTTTACTTCTTGGATACTTTGACTCCACTCAGTTCCTCACCAAATTGGAGCATTTTAGTTTGTTACAATTTCCTCAAGTATCCTTTTTAATTGATTTTCCTTTTTTTCACTCCCTACTTCCCACCCAAAACTGCTCCCCAAAACATCCATTTCCTTTTCTTCCTCTGAATGCAAATTTCAATGCAAATTTCTGTGCTTGCTGTAGCCTATTAAGTAGAAACTATTGCAAGTACAATCGCAAAGTACTCATGTCTCTATCAAGAATACATAAAGTCTTTAGAACATCAAACATCACTGAGTTAAATAACACCTTCGTTCGTGGGGATTTTTCTTACAATGAGAACATCCTTATTTTCCTACTCATCAAGAACTACACATGAAAGTTTGTGTAATTTTAAAAGAATGATTTCAGCATGGTATGCCTGCACTGTTCTGAATTTTGATAGAATTAAATTAATTACAAGAGACATGGCCTTACTCGCCAAGCAGGTAAATGTTATTTTGACACAAGGGCCCATGTACTGAACTAATCAATTAACTTCAAAACTGGTAGCTAGTCCATCATAGGTTCTTGTGACAAATCTCAACAAATCACTTGATTGATGATGAAAGCTCAGATTACAGGTTTGTTGAGTTTAAGGGCAACTGAAAACTGGCTCATGAAAGAAACAAAAGATTTTTGCAATTGCAATCAGTTGCAATGTCAGTATGAATCTCGAATCAGATACAGTTTGTTCAACACTGAAGTTTTACTTATACTTGATGCAAGAGGTGTGACTCACAGTTTGATTTATCTGAAGCACATTCTTCTGCTAATTTGTGGGCAAGTTAAGGATGACTGATAGCATCTGATAGTGCAGAGAACTAACATTCTTATAATGTATTATTTTAAGGTTTTGTAGCCTTTGCAAAATTAAGATGAGTAGTAGGAATGCCTGAGATGATATTAACCTGTTACTGATGGCTGAGAATGAGATGCATTCCACACTATGTCTCTTATTACTGAATGATCTGTTTCATCAGTGTTTAACATTTTGTTCTGATTGTTAGACAATTTCAATCTTGCTATTGCTTTCCTTCCAATCTACTTCCCAAGGGGACCCAAAACACTGGCAATTTTTAAATAACACATTGTCTCAGGCAATGTAACAGTAAAGTTCATTTATCCTCTGAAGAATGATATCAAACAATAGTACGATCAGCAGAAAAAGAGTTATAACTCCCTGAAAAATTAATTCCTGATTCAGACCATTTGTTTGGATGAAAGCCTTGATCAAAGATCAATTATGTCTAAATTGAAAGGAGAGACCATGAAAGCAAATCATAGTTCGGGTAACTCTCAATGATCAAAGAACTGCATTGGCAGTAGGTAATGCATGTTATTACCTGTTTGTTTGGCTACATAATATGATACAGAAATAACACAATATTCCCAATATATAATTAAGTTAGTTAATTTTCTACTCAAAAGTAAACAACATGTGGGGTGGCATGGTGGCTCAGTGGTTAGCACTGCTGCCTCATAATATCAGGGACCCAAATTCAATTCCAGCCTCAGGTGACTGTCTGTATGGAGTCTGCATATTCTCCCTGAGTCTGTGTGGGTTTCCTCCAGGTACTCCGGTTTCCTCCCACAGTCCAAGGATGTGCAGGTTAGGTGGACTGGCCATTTTAAATTGCCTGTTGTGTTCAGGGATGTGGAGATTAGGTGGGTTATAGAGGGATGGGTATGGTTGAGATGCTCTATGGAGGGGCAGTGCGGACCTGTTGGGCCGAAGGGTCTGTTTTCACACTGTTGGGATTCTATGAACATCATGATATCAGAAATATTTTATGTCAATGTTGCTTTGGTTCCACATCTGTATTAATACTTTGAACCTGTAAAAAACAGCAGATCTGCCATATACAGCATGAAGGAAATGCCACTTAATGTGTCTTTTTTTTCTGTATAACAGTCATACTATTATACACAAACATTTTGAAGGAGGTTGCAATACCAATTTTAAAACCCCTGGAGCGCCCTCTCCCTTGCTTTCAATTCTCTGCAATTGGAGGCCTTTTACAAATATCTTGGTAACTTTTCTAATAAGTCTTCTGATTAGTTTGCTGTGATGACGATCCTGCACAAACCATGATGTGAATGTAAAATGATGACTATTCATTATTCAATGAGAGCACCAGTTTCATGCACTGCAGCAAATTTTTAATCTCTTCAAATTTAGCAATGTATTTATCACTTCTGCCCCTTCAATCCAGCCAAAAAAATCTTGTCATGTGTCTACATTTCTAACACTTATTAGTTTCTACCTTTTAAATACTTGTAGAGGAAGAAAAGCTATTGGTTGTACAAGCTGCATATGGACTGGAGTGGAAACGCTTGGACAATCCTATATCCAGAGAAGATGCAGTAGTTGACCACAGTCAATGCTGTGGAGAGATTAAAATGACATTGCACCATGGTAGCCTTAATACTATGAGTAAAACTGAAAGAACTTGAGCATGGACATTCATCTAAGAAGGATCTCAGCTTTATGACCAACGCATTCAAGGACATTGGAAACAAAGGAAAGTATGAGTTACAGTGTTAGTTGTAGATGACAGATGATATGAAATCGAGCAGGTGGCAAGAATTGTCCCACATACATAATAGTCTTCACTGGTACTTTTTCCTTAACTCAGGGATTATCAAAGCTGCATCCTCTCTACTTTTCTGATGAAGAGTCTAGGCCCGAAACGTCAGCTTTTGTGCTCCTGAAATGCTCCTTGTCCTGCTGTGTTCATCCAGCACCACACTTTGTTTTCTTGGATTCTCCAGCATCTGCAGTTCCCATTATCTCTGATCCTCTCTACCATTTTAGTTTCTTATAGACCAGTAAGTCTGTTTTCCTCTTTCATGAAAGGCAAACTCTTCATATCTTTTGCAAGGCTAACGTATGAGGGATTCACTCCTTCTTGCTAAGTCTTGCAGTCTCTTCTAACTACAAATACAAATCTTGCATTAGAGATAGTAGGAATGCCGATGCTAGAGTTTGAGATAACAAGGTGTAGAGCTGGATGACACAGCAGGCCAAGTGGCATCAGACCAGCAGGAAAGCTGACATTTCGGGTCTGGACCCTTCACTTTCTGAAGAAGGGTCCAGACCCGAAATGTTAGCTTTCCTGCTCATTTGATGCTGCCTGTCCTGCTGTGTTCATCCAGCTCTATAGCTTGTTATCTCGAATCTTACATTATATGTTTTTGCTACCACTGCCTCCAAGATATTTTGTTCACTCTTCCACATAAATAAGTCTTAACATTCTTGAATATTTGGTTCTGTCGAAGACGTATTACTTTGATAGTGGCTCTCATACATTTGTAGCATCCAACTACAGGAAGCCAAAAAAATGTTCAGAATTAGATGAACATTTCCTTCTCCTTGTCTAATTTTCTCAGAGTTAGTTTTCTTATCACTGTGATCAGCACATTCGGTTATGTAATCTACACAGTGCTCTCTTACTCTTTCTGAGTAGTAAATATATGACTGTCTCTGATTCTTTCATTTCAACATTATGACAAATGAAAAATGTGGAGGCACAAGGTCAATGGCACAGAAAATGGTTCTTTAGCCCATCAAGTCTATATTGGTCAAAAACAATCAACAAAATATTCCAAACCCACTTACAGCACTTGGCCCACAATGTTGGATAACTTGTACATCTAATTATTTCTCAAATGTTATGAGGATTTGTGCTTCTTAAACCCTTATGGGAATGAGTTTTAGATTCCCATCTAGGTTAAGGTCAAAAATCCTCGCATTCCATCTGAACCTCTCATACCTTACCTTAAATCAATAGTTCCTCATCACTGATTAGTCCACCGAGGGAAAGATTTTCTTTCACTCTACCCTGTCTATGCTCCTCATAATTTTATACATCTCAATCAATCATCATAATGAAAACTCACTAACCCAAGAAACATCCTGGTAAATCTCTTCTGTATCATTTGCAATGCATTTGTATCCCTCCTATCATGTGGATTGCAGAAATGTACGCATTGATCTTGCTGTGGCCAAACTAACTTTTTGTACAGTCCCAGGAAAAGCTTCCTGCTTCCATCTCCATGCCTTGGCTAATAAAGACAATTGTGTTCTTAACCACTTTATCCGACCGTCCTGCTGCCTTAAGGGACTGGTGGACATCTACACCAAGATCCTTCTGGTGCAGGACAGTAACACAATGAGGTGGTACTTCTGTCTCACAGCGTCAGGGACCTGAGTTCTTTTCCAGACTTAGTTGGCTGTCAAAGTAGAGTTTGCACATTCTCACCATGTTTGCATGGGTTTCAGCCAGGTGCTCTGGTTTCCTCCCACAGTCCAAAGATGTGCAGGCTATGTGGATTGACCATAGTAAATTGCCCTGTGGTGTTGAAAGATGTTGAAAGCAGGCTTGGTGAATTAGCCATGATATATGTGGGGATATGAGGCTAGGGTTAGAATGTGGGTCTTGGTGGGATGCTCTTCTGAGGGTTGATGCAGACTCTATGGACCAAATGGCCTCTTTCCACACTGTAGCCATTCTATGATTCTGACCTGTGGTGCTTTCCAGTGCCGTATTATTCATCATCTATGCTCTTAACTTGTTTATCCTGCGCAAAGTGAATCACCTCAAACTCATTCAGATTGAGTTTCATTTACCACCGATCAGCCCATCTACATCTCTCTGTAATCTACGGCTATCCTCTTCACTATTTACCAATGCACCAAATTCCACGTTATCTGCAAATGTATTAATCAATTCACCTATATTCAAGAGGTAGAACTGGATGAACACAGCACGCCAAGGGGCACAATAGGAGCAGGAAAGCTGATGTTTCGGGCCTAGACCCTTCTTGGTCTAGGCCCGAATCATCAGCTTTCTTGCTCCTATGGTGCTGCTTGGCCTGCTGTGTTCATCCAACTCTATGCCTTGTTATCTCAGAGTCTCCAGCATCTGCAGTTCCTACTACTTCTGAACACCTATATTCAAGTCTGAATTATTTGTATATACCATAAATTATTTACTTTTTTCAAGTTATATACTCCTGAATCTCAAACTTTGTGCTATGTAATCCACATTTCCTAACTTACTACATCTTGTCCATTTTCAATATTATTGGCCTGAAATACAGATCATAATTTTTGTTTTCCATCTTGCAACATTTTTGGACAGCAGGATTGAAGTTTGTAATATGATTTGAACCAGTGTGTTTTTATCTTGCTCTGATTTCTTGATGCCATTTTAGCTGTCTGATTAGAATAATGAGATGGAACTGAAATTTTTCAGTACTATCAAGCAATAACGCATAAAGGCTTGCTAATATTGAATACATTCAGTTATGAAGAAAAAAACTTCAAAGAAGGAAGAGATCAAAGGAACCTAATGGTAAAATGACATATCCCTTTCAGTACATTTTCCCATTTTCTACTGTTTCAGTTCACATTCGCCACTTATGTCAGGCTAAAACATGAAACCCAAAATGATGAATTATTAAATTATCACATCAAAGTTGAGTTGAGACAGCATCACACAATTGTTCCCCTGTGCTCTACTGGGACATGACCTGGAATGAGTAAAGGATAAACATTTAATTTGTGTCTTTGTATGATTATTCATATTTGTATTCTTCCTATTCAAACTAAAATCCCTTTAGTCTTCCTTGAATAGACAAGACATTTCATTCATTTTGAACTTTTTAACCAGATAAGTATTCAAAAGCTGAAGTTGCAGACTTTGCCCGAGGATGGCAACTTAGAATCTCCGTAATTTCTTAGGCAGAATTTATGATTGCTTTAATAATTACTTATGCCAATTCTTTAGTTCTGATTTTGCACAGAAAACTTCTTTACAAATCTACTTCACATGATTTTGATAACAATGATAACATCCTCTTGCTACTTTGTGAAGGCTAACCTTCTTCAGCCTTTGTTCCTGGAACTTCAAATAATACTAAATGTTTTTTCTTTGTATAATGTGCCAATTTAACTTCACAGTAGCTATTACTATAATACTAAAATCAACTTCAGAATCTTATCTTACAAATATGATAAATTATTCAAGCCAAAGAAACTGTTATCTTCTGTGCTAGTCAGAGAAAGAACTAGGTGTGGCACATCTAATTTATTCATTGACACTGTTTGCAATATTGAGAACAAAAAAAGGTCATAGAACTTCATCTTAGTTATGCTTTTGGACACAATGTTCATTATTTGTTAGAAATGGTGTAAATTGACATTAAAGTGGTTTCTGAAATGTTTCAACCTTAAATCTTCAAACAATTTTAGACAAAGTTAAGGGAAGTCACTGCAGATATTCGACTAAACCCAAAGTATCTATCACCTGAAATGCATCTACCAATTAATTAAATGTTCAAGGAATAATAATTGTCCACATCTTGTTTCTGTTTTTTTTAACAACACCTTTCAAATCAGGAACATTGTTTTGTTTCTCACAGGTCAAACTGTCGGTGATGAGTCTTGGCATGTTAATGTGGCATTAATGTCTTCTTCAGAAAAGGAATATGCAGAGGGAGCACTGTCACATCAGGTAAGCAGATCTTCCAGCAGTACTGATACATTTGCCTTGGTGGAGCTTTGAGTGATGGAACCATGAGTGAGATGACTTTGGTTTGGACAAAGTGTACAACGCTTGGTGAGGGAGCAATAAGAGGTGAGGCATGCAAAGGCAGTCACAACCAATCATACTTAGGAGTGATGGCTGACATAACCAGGCTCAAACAGACTGAACCTCATGAGTCACACACATGGCTGAGGCAGCAACAAGAGATAAGTGCTTAAATGATGGTATTACCTCAGGCAGGGTTGAATCATGGGCAAATAATCATAAGCCCATTCATGGAATGTGTTCAACTTTGACTCAGGCACACGAATGCATGTACACATGTGGAGATCTATTTGCAGCCATCATGAAGAGTGGTTGCAGTAATAGTGCACTGACTGGTCAGTGGTACTGATGGTGTAAAGAAGCCTACAGAGGCCATTAATCATTACTCAGCTTGTTATCCACTCTGATTTATAAACAAACCATAAAAAGAGCTTGTGCAGTTGTCGATCACATTGAGCAAACAAACATCACAGGCAGTATCACTGTCAAACATTTTCTTTGTCCTTTTGACCGAGGCATCATCAAGGTAGCAAAGCTCAGTGACAGAGACTTCCCCTGCATTAATGGTAACAGGGCCTGCATTAGCTCCACAACACAGAGGACAGAGTTCCTAGCTATAAGTTTGCAAACAATCTGAGTCGACGTCAACCTCAACCAAAGGGCTGCAATCTATGGAAGCCGCTATTGAAGAAAGTGCCATGCCAGTAATGTCCACTTTGTGGTGCATTTAAGTAGAGGTAGTGGCATAAATTTAATGTCACTGGACTGGTAATCCTGCTCTGGGGGCATGGATTCAAATCTAACCAGTGAGTTTAAATTCAAATCATCTATCTGAAAATAAAAGCTAGTCCTTTGATATCCATGAAATCACTGTCAAATATTGTAAAACTATATCTGGTTCACATATGTCCTCTGCAAAAAGAAACTAGTTGTCCTTTTGGATCTGGCCTGCATGTAACTCCAATCCATAGAATTACTCTTGATGATTAAAATGTGACTCTGTTGCGTCAAACCACTATGAAACCTAAAGAAAAGAATGAAATCCGCTAGACGCCAACTCAGATAACAATGACAAATCCAGCCCCTCTAAGTCCTGCTGGCTAATAACAGGGGACTTGTTCCAAAAATGGAAGAGCTATCCCATATAATCATCAAGCAACTTCCTAACAAACAGTCAATAACTCCCTGTACCTGAGGAAATCTAATGATGGAGACAAAATTCTATATTTTCACAAGAGCAGACTGCAGCAACAGGTATACACAGCTGACCCTTTGGAGGTATTCCCAATTTTGAGTATATTTCCTCAATTGTGCCTGCACCAAAATCACAAGTCAGAAGCTGCCACCAGCCCCACCTTCCCTGTACAATGAAAATTTAGCACTTCATCTTGGCTATAGCGCACATGCTGGGAACCATGACCTGGAGTACATAATGCACTTCACTTTGACAATCTTGTCAGAAGAAGAATCTTATATAAGGATTTCAAAATTATTCTGCAATTTTACAGAGAATCAAGCAGCACCTTAATGAATATATTATTAACCGATTTCATTATAGTAACTTAACATGATCTGTCTTAAGTAAAGCAAGTTCTTTTTCACAAGTTAAAAGAGAAAACAAAATATGTTCCCACGCTGAGAAAATTACTGCCTTCCACAAACCAACTTCTACTTCCTCTGTTCTCTTACTGTGATATATTGAAAAATGCTGCAATTTAATTTTAATTGCACACAGTTTTCAAGTTCAACACATTAATCAAATATGAATTTATAACAATAAACTTTACATGCTTATTTCATGTTGAAAGAAATATTTAAACTTTCAACGTGCTTTTTTTATTTAACAATAATATATTAATAGGTCAAGAGTGAGGGTCTTAAAGACAGAGATAGATAGGATATTGATTAGTCAAAGGATCACAGATTCAAGGCAGAAGGCAGGAAGAAGGGGTTAGGAAACATATCAGTCACGATTGAATATGGCAACAGACTCAATGGGCTAAGTGGCCTAATGTTGCTCTGTTATCTTATGTTCATATGGAGTTATTAGGTTTTACCATGCGATTTTACAGTATACAGCTCACAACAGTATTACAAATTCAACTCTTTATGAAAAAGCCAAGTGCAATATATTCTAATAATTCATATTTTTCACTTTAACTCATTTCTAACACAGTAAAATATCCCAAAAAACTTACACAAGCATCAAATAACATTTGACACAACATTACATATGGAAATATTAGGGCAGATGGCAAAAGCTCATACCTTCTCAAAATTTCAGACAGTTATCAATCCAGGTAAACAAATTTATAGGAGTTGCCATTTTATGTTTTAAATATGATAAGAGAAAAACTGCTTTGCAAACACAGTAATGGAACACTAGTTATTATTTAAAAATGGGATGTTGTATTTGGTTTCGCATTCAGCAGAAGGACAAAAGAGGCCAGGACAGATGTTGTGTAGGTAGACCAATTAGATTGACAATACCGCTGCTGTACCTAATAAATTCTGTCAGAATCTCAACACAATTCCATTTTGAGAGAACATAAGTAGTCTTGAAGATAAGGATTCTCGTAGATGTTGCTGAATTCAGATGACATTCCTTCCTACTGTCCATGCCATTGAATTCTGTTCTAATTTGTCAACCTTCCCTCAGTGTTTCCAGAATGTTCTGCATTATTTCACATTTCTAGCATCCACACCATACTGCTTTTTATTCCATTTCAACTTTTGATCTTATATTTCTCCACACGAAGTCTCAGCTGTTCATAGATTTTGTATTTCTTTCCATTGTCTGACTTTAATGGCACTTTGACCATCTCCTAATTAACCATTTTGTTACTCATTCTACATTGGGTGTGCTTTTCTATTTCTGCTTGTGCTCCATTATTTAAATAAAATATTCGTCTGATGTTTATTTCAAAATTCTGATAACTGAGCCATTAACTTGTCTATTTCACTCTCAATGGGTGCAGTCCAGTCTTCTGAGTAGTTCCAGTAGTTTCTACTTTTGTTTCTGGTTTCCACTATTTATAGTTTATTTGTACCTGTGCTTTTCTAGTTCATGGTTACTTTTTACCTACTCTATCAGTGAACGAGAAGATCCATTTTCTAAAAATTTCATTAAAATCTGAATTAAGGCTGACTACAATCTGTGTTAATATTTAATAGTTGTAACTGTAGAAGAATCAACCATTGCTCTGTTGTACATACTTCAACAACCTGTTGCAAAAACAAACTTAGAAACTTCTGAATCTCCTACATTCCGTTCTGATAATATCATATGCTATATCAAATATTCAGATTCTGGTATATCATCTGTAGTATATTTTAGCTATGATATGTCTTCAGTGTAAAGTAGTCAAAGATATTGCATAAAGCCAAAGACTGAATATTATTGAAAGCTTTTGTGCCAAATAAATCTATATTATAATAATGACTAATGATGATAGAATTTAACAGAAGGCTTAACATGACAACGTAGTTTAATTAAAATGGTGGAAAAATAAAATTGTGATGAACATTTTCAGCACATATATGATAATATAACTCTCATTAATTTCCAGACTCATCTTTTAGAGAACAAGTGTCTATTAGCTCACAGAAATGATTTCATCGTACTTTACACATCCATAAACAAAATCTTGAGCAAATTATAGAAAATATTTAATTGAATTTTTTTTAAAATCACTGTTGCTGTTGCTATGTATAAACATAAAATAAATTAGTGAATCATATGTTATTTATACAATATTATTAGATTATATTAGACATTATTTAGTTAATGATGAGTATGACAGTGCTCTGAGGCTCAAGTCTAATACAATTATAGCTAGATACAATGCAAGTTGCGTAATAACTTGCCACACCGGGGGTTCTGCTACAACGGAATAGCTGTGTTCCAGTGCAACACCATGTTATAGAAAATTGGGCCATATAAGTAATGGGACTGATGGGAAAAGCAGGGTTAGGGGCACAAAGGATACATAATTATATTTTCCAGAATTCTTCCTCACCTATCTAACTTCATTCTTATAGCTGACAGTTTACCAGACAGGTAATGCTGCAAACAGGCAATACATTTAAGAATCTGCCCCTGTATTTGGAATGAAGTGATAGCTGGGCTTTAAATTCAGTTCTACCACTGGAAATCCCAGCAATGGTCATGACTGCATGATAGTTTGAGCATGATCCAAAAGTGGTGAGCAGTGCAGAACTGTGTGAGATAGAGCTCACAGCCAGCAATCCTCCATCAAACTCCCCCAAAATTTATACCTTGGCAATCAGTAGTAAAATTCCCTCTTCCATTTAAATGCTGACTTGGCCTGACATCCCATTAGCACAGATCTTTCGACAGATTATCAGGTAAGTGAAGCAGAGAAATCTGACCTTTCCTTCCTAAGTAGCCTATTGGCATTGAAGTTAATTGCAGAATCAAAATGCATTGTAAAACTGAATAACACTGTATTGGAAAAAAGTGCTGCAAAAGAGCAGGTTATAACACTGACAACTTCTGGCGTAGATGATTTACATGAGCAAGTTAAAAAATTCTTACATGTTAAATATGTAACAAAATCTAGGCAAAAATACTACACACAAAGGTGGATGTTTTACCAAAACCCATATTATTTTAAACTATCATTCACTTTTTCCTTATACAGTCAATTTAGCATGGAGTCCATTCCTCTATTTAACTGAGTCGCATTTTTTAAGCAATGATGATGCATTTAATATGTTCAGCATAAAGTCTTCAAACTAAGACTTCACATATGTTGCTCATAAGACAGCTGTTCTCTGTGTGATAATTATATTTGGGGTTTATGACAAACAATCCATACTTGATGGAATCATGTTATAGCCAACACAAAAGTTTGCTTTTTGCAAATAGCGTTCCCCTATTAGTCAGAGATAATGGGGACTGCAGATGCTGGAGATTCCAAGATAATAAAATGTGAGGCTGGATGAACACAGCAGGCCAAGCAGCATCTCAGGAGCACAAAAGCTGACGTTTCGGGCCTAGACCCTTCATCAGAGAGGGGGATGGGGGGAGGGAACTGGAATAAATAGGGAGAGAGGGGGAGGCGGACCGAAGATGGAGAGTAAAGAAGATAGGTGGAGAGAGTGTAGGTGGGGAGGTAGGGAGGGGATAGGTCAGTCCAGGGAAGACGGACAGGTCAAGGAGGTGGGATGAGGTTAGTAGGTAGCGGGGGGTGCGGCTTGGGGTGGGAGGAAGGGATGGGTGAGAGGAAGAACCGGTTAGGGAGGCAGAGACCGGTTCGACTGGTTTTGGGATGCAGTGGGTGGGGGGGAAGAGCTGGGCTGGTTGTGTGGTGCAGTGGGGGGAGGGGACGAACTGGGCTGGTTGAGGGATGCAGTAGGGGAAGGGGAGATTTTGAAACTGGTGAAGTCCACATTGATACCATATGGCTGCAGGGTTCCCAGGCGGAATATGAGTTGCTGTTCCTGCAACCTTCGGGTGGCATCATTGTGGCAGTGCAGGAGGCCCATGATGGACATGTCATCAAGAGAATGGGAGGGGGAGTGGAAATGGTTTGCGACTGGGAGGTGCAGTTGTTTCTTGCGAACTGAGCGGAGGTGTTCTGCAAAGCGGTCCCCAAGCCTCCGCTTGGTTTCCCCAATGTAGAGGAAGCCGCACCGGGTACAGTGGATGCAGTATACCACATTGGTGGATGTGCAGGTGAACCTCTGCTTGATGTGGAATGTCATCTTGGGGCCTGGGATGGGGGTGAGGGAGGAGGTGTGGAGACAAGTGTAGCATTTCCTGCGGTTGCAGGGGAAGGTGCCGGGTGTGGTGGGGTTGGAGGGCAGTGTGGAGCGAACAAGGGAGTCGCGGAGAGAGTGGTCTCTCCGGAAAGCAGACAGGGGAGTGGATGGAAAAATGTCTTGGGTGGTGGGGTCGGATTGTAAATGGCGGAAGTGTCGGAGGATAATGCGTTGTATCCGGAGGTTGGTAGGGTGGTGTGTGAGAACGAGGGGGATCCTCTTGGGGCGGTTGTGGCGGGGGCGGGGTGTGAGGGATGTGTCGCGGGAAATGCGGGAGACGCGGTCAAGGGCGTTCTCGATCACCGTGGGGGGAAAGTTGCGGTCCTTAAAGAACTTGGACATCTGGGATGTGCGGGAGTGGAATGTCTTGTCGTGGGAGCAGATGCGGCGGAGGCGGGGGAATTGGGAATAGGGGATGGAATTTTTGCAGGAGGGTGGGTGGGAGGAGGTGTATTCTAGGTAGCTGTGGGAGTCGGTGGGCTTGAAGTGGACATCAGTTACAAGCTGGTTGCCTGAGATGGAGACTGAGAGGTCCAGGAAGGTGAGGGATGTGCTGGAGATGGCCCAGGTGAACTGAAGGTTGGGGTGGAAGGTGTTGGTGAAGTGGATAGTATACTGCATCCACTGTACCCGGTGCGGCTTCCTCTACATTGGGGAAACCAAGCGGAGGCTTGGGGACCGCTTTGCAGAACACCTCCGCTCAGTTCGCAAGAAACAACTGCACCTCCCAGTCGCAAACCATTTCCACTCCCCCTCCCATTCTCTTGATGACATGTCCATCATGGGCCTCCTGCACTGCCACAATGATGCCACCCGAAGGTTGCAGGAACAGCAACTCATATTCCGCCTGGGAACCCTGCAGCCATATGGTACCAATGTGGACTTCACCAGTTTCAAAATCTCCCCTTCCCCTACTGCATCCCTCAACCAGCCCAGTTCGTCCCCTCCCCCCACTGCACCACACAACCAGCCCAGCTCTTCCCCCCCACCCACTGCATCCCAAAACCAGTCCAACCGGTCTCTGCCTCCCTAACCGGTTCTTCCTCTCACCCATCCCTTCCTCCCACCCCAAGCCGCACCCCCCGCTACCTACTAACCTCATCCCACCTCCTTGACCTGTCCGTCTTCCCTGGACTGACCTATCCCCTCCCTACCTCCCCACCTACACTCTCTCCACCTATCTTCTTTACTCTCCATCTTCGGTCCGCCTCCCCCTCTCTCCCTATTTATTCCAGTTCCCTCCCCCCATCCCCCTCTCTGATGAAGGGTCTAGGCCCGAAACGTCAGCTTTTGTGCTCCTGAGATGCTGCTTGGCCTGCTGTGTTCATCCAGCCTCACATTTTATTATCTATTCCCCTATTAGTCAGTCGGGTTATAGCCAATTTGTGTTGCCGGAACACACATTATAGGAGAACTCCCTGTACCTACATTTCTATTTATTTGACTCATCATTACATAAAATGTAAGCCTATTTAAAGTATTACCTTGAGAAGGAAGTAACGTGTTGAGCTTGTTTCTGAAATAGTAATTAGCTGTTGGACATGATGGGACAAATATGTAATTAATGTTTGTATTGCATTTGGAATGATAAAGATCAAGCTAACTCACAGTATTAAAAGCTTTGTGACAAGTTGTGGAAATTTATAATTGTTCATTATCCTTGTTCAGGATGGACCTGTTCATAATTTCTTATTCAAAAACAGTAAATTTTCACAACAGTAAACTAATCTTCTGAGAAGGTAAAACTTGTCATTTCATAAGTAATATAATGGACAGCCTTCAATATTCAGACATACTTAAGGTTACAATAAAACGTTTACTATTATAAAACAAATTTTGCTTTAATAAAAGATAACAAAGTGTGGAGCTGGATGAACACAGCAGGCCAAGCAGCATCTCAGGAGCACAAAAGCTGACGCTTCGGGCCTAGACCCTTCATCAGCTTTAATAAAAGGAGACTACTGCAGGTGTGAGCAATCCAAAACAAATTTTAATATGTGGAGAAACTCAGCAGGAAAAGTCATATCTGTTCAGAAGGAAACAAAGTTTTTAGTTATTTTGACCATCTAATTCAAATGTCACTAAAATCAACATCTAATTGTTGAGAAAATACAAGAGTTCTGTGGACAAATTGGCATGTGATATTGTGACATAATGGCATTTTTTTGCATAGTTGTGGAAACTCTCAATCCTTCTTTTTTGTAATGCAGGCTAGTTTACTCTCCCTCAGTTTTCTTTTAACATCCTTTGCTGTCTTCTGAAATGTTTCCAATTGTCTGACTTATTATTCTTTTTAATAATATTATTAGGTCCTTCTATTCATCTAGTATTATCTTTAAGCTCTTTAGCTACAGATGGATCACTTTTCTGATGAAAATTTTACTAGTCACGGCATTGATATTTATTGAAAATTGTAGAATATTTCTTTAAAGCCTCATGACTATTTATCTACTTTTTAAATTAATTCCCCCATTCACTGAGCCAATTCTTCTCTCATAGCAATGTATTTTGCTGTATTTAAGTTTTATATTCTAGTTTTGGACTTACCAACATCACTTGGATTGTCACTTCTGGACACAATGTCAATTGCTATCATATTTTGATCACATTTCCCAGAGGATTAATTATCTTTACAAATTGATACACTCTCATCACAACAGGAAAGATAATTTGCTTTTGTGTTAGTTACATGCTACACTGTTCCAGGAAAATGTCTTCATGAACCAACCAAAAAATAAAATCTGCAATTTGATTTTTCATGATTTTGAAGGCATTCATAATTCTTGCATTGTCAGTATTACAAGATCCTCTTATTTCTTAAATAATACTCTGCACAGCAATCTGGCTACTGTCAGGAATTTCATTAACTTCTCCTACCAATGCTGTCTGTATTTTTCCTTTTTATAGAATTTCTATTCATTTTGATTCTACTTTCTAATCTTTGAATCAAGAAACTATGTTAATGATGGGCATTCAGCAAGGCTAATAAGACCAAATGTTGAGGGGAGGCAATTTGGTTCTCTGTTGATAGAGATAGTCAACTCCTGATACTTTTCTGCCCAAATTGCTGATTATCACTTATCAATGTAAGCCTGAACATTATCCAGATTCTGTTGAACATTGGCATAGGCTTTCTGAATATCTGCGGAGCTATAAATACAGCAAACACGGTTCAAAGATCAGATGGACTGAAAGATTTTGATGAAGAAGCTGAAGGTGACCCGGTCTCAGAATTTAGCCGGCAAAGTCCTGCAATAATGTTATACAGCTGAACATGCTTCACTTCCTCCTTTCTTTGAATTAGATATCACTCCAATCATTGGAGAGACTTCCCCTCATTTCCTACTGACTTAAATTTTGCCAGCATTCCTTGATGTCATACTGGGTGACAGGCAACCTTGATGTGAGGACAGTCACTCTCACCTTCCCTTTGGAAGTCAGTTCCATTATCATTCTTGGATCAAGGTCATCATTTGTCAGGAGGTAAGTGGTCTGGGGAACCCAAATTGACTGTCAGTGAGCAGATTATAGCTGTGCTACTGGAGGTTATATCACTGCTGTCGAGACCTCCCATCACGTTGCTAATCGTCAAGGGTAGACCGACAGAAGAAATTTCTTCAGAATGGATTTGTTCTGCTTCATGTGTGCAAGACATACCATGGAAATTTTTCCCAGAGTAGCTGTCAATGCTAAAACTGTACTTGTGCAACTCGGCTAGGGATGTGATTATTTCTGTCAAGCACAGGTCTTCAGTACGACTGATGAAATGGTGTCAGGGTCCACAATTTTGGCAACATCCACTGACTTTAACCAAGTTTTTACAAATTGAATAAAGATGGTCATTCTTATATAGGGAACTTAGGAGGACACAAAAAAAATGAAGTGTGTTTGTAAGAAAAAGCATCAGAGGAAAAGAAACTGAAATGTAAATATCTGTTAAAAATTTAATTAAGCCTATTTTACAAATGCAAAATTTTTGGATAACAAAAGACTTGTAAGCATTTGGAAAAGTGAGGAGGGTAGTATATAACATCAAAAGGAAAAAGGCAAATTAGTTGAACAGATGGACAAATGGCAGACGAGATTCAATGCAGAGAAATATGAAGTGATTCATTTTGGTTGAATGAACATGGAAAGAGAATATAAAATAATGGGTACAATTCTAAGTGGTTGGAGGGGCAGGGTGCATGCACGCACTCATTCAGAAGTCATATTGAGCCAAATGGCGTCCTCTGTGCTGGAAAAACTATTTGATTAGACATCTGAGTTAAGAACAAAATCATGCAAAGGAATATAAAACACTCAGCCAAGAAAGCTAGAGTTAAGGTGTCATGTGAGATTCAAGAAAAATTGGGGAAATTAAAGGAAAATGTACTTTCTTATTACTTTACTAAATCTGTTAGGAAAGAAGCTATTCCTGAACCTGCTTGTGCACGTGGTCAGGCTTCCGTATCTTCTGCCTGATGGAGGAGGTTGTAGGAGGTCATAACCAGAGTGCAAAGGGTCTTTGATGATGATGGCAACCTTTCCGCAGCAGTGGGCTATGCAAATAGAGTCCATGGATGGAAGGTTGGCTTCCGTATGGTCTGGGCTGTGCACACTGCCTTCTGTAGTTTCCTGTAATCCTGAGCAGAGCAGTTGCTGTACCAGGCTGTTATGCACCTAGACAGTATGCTTTCGATGGTGCATCTGTATAAGTTGGTGAAAGAACTTATGGACATACCAAGTTTCCTGAGCCACCTGAGGAAGAAGAAGCATTGTTGTGCCTTCTCAACCATTGCATTTAATGGGAACTCCAGGACAGGTTATCATCACTCAGAGGAACTTGATGCTCTTCACCCTCTCAACCTCAGTTCTGTTGATGTAGATAGGAACGTGTTCTCCTCCTTTCTTTCTGAAGTCAAGGATCAGTTCTTTAGTTTTGCTGACATTGAGAGACTGATAGTTTTCATTGCACCGTATCACCAAGCTCTCTATCTCTAATTTTGTGAACTATCAACAGAAATCAAATGTGGCATATACATATGTCTAAAAGCAGGATTTTCACTGCAATCAAAAGTGATGATGCAATGATGCTGTGGCTTTAAGAAGTTATTTTGTCCTTTTTCTTCGGAGGGAGGTTGTAAAGTAGGAGCATTGAGCAATCTACCAGAACCACGAGAGTAAACAGGTTGGGAGGCTTTGTGTATTTTTTCTAAACAGCCAAAATGGGCATGGCCAATCTCACAGGATTTCTGGGTTTTTAGATTAAAATTCAAGGAGAAGTTGTTGATTTTTCAATAGAGTTGGAAACGTCAGTAAATGTTTCCTGGCTATTACTGTCTCTGAAGTTTCTCTTTTATGCTTTTTCCTCCTGTATGGGAGAACTGCATGTGAGAATCAGCCTCTGCATTTTCCTTTATGCCAAGGAGGTTTATGGGGTGTTACTTTATTGGAACTGTTAATTAGTAATTGTTCCTGTATATTATTCTGTAAGTTTTTCAGTCAAGTCATTCTAAATTCCTCTTTGATTACACTTATACCACAGTGATTAAAGAAATTGTGTTTTATTTCTTTATTCATTTACAGGATGAGGGAGTAGCTGGCTAAGCAGCATTTGTTGACCATCCCTAGTTGCCTAGAGGGCAGTTCAGAGTCAACCACATTGCTATGGGTCTGGAATCACATGTAGTCCAGACCAGCTAGGAATAGCAGTTTCCTTCCCTAAAGGACATTAGTGAACCAGATGGGTTTTTTCAACAACCAACAATGGATTCATAATCATCGTTAGACTCTTAATTTCAGATATTTACTGAATTCAAATTCCACCGTCTGCCATGGCGGGATTCAAACCAGGGTCAACAGAACATTATCTGGGTTTCTGAATTAACTGTCCCATGATCATACCATGAGGCCATTGCCACCGCTTCATAAAATACTTTGAGAGTGTCTGGTCTGGTCCATAACAATGAACAACTGAACCTTCATAAAGAGTTAACAAGGTGTAGAGCTGGATGAACACAGCAGGCAAAGCAGCATCATAGCAGCAGGAAAGCTGACGTTTCGGGCCAAAACTTCAGCTTTCCTGCTCCTATGATGCTGCTTGGCCTGCTGTGTTCATCCAGCTCTATAACTTGTTATCTCAGATTCTCCAGCATCTGCAGTTCCTACTGCCTCTGAAACAACCTTCATAAAAAGTTGGTGCTTTTCAGGACACCCTTTTCTTGTCTTGAAAAAAAAAATCAAAATCAACCAACTAGATCTGATGCTGATACAGCTACATTTGTAACTAAGGTGGTCAAAAATCTGCTTCTTGCAAATTTGGAAAATTGAAAATAGCACAGAATAGCAATTTACTGTCACATGTATTTTTACAAAAGGAAAGTGAAATGTGCGGAGGAGATGAACTCTATTTGTAAATTTTTGCACGGGTTTATTTGAAAACGCAAGCTTTTGGAGCTTTGCTCCTTCTTCAGGTGATAGTGAGAGAGGTAGTAACAGACACAGAATTTATAAGTAAAAGGTCAAAGGGTCACACTACTGATGAGGATTCGGGGATATACATATATATATTAATCAACTGAAACCTTCTAACTGATTAAAAATTTCACAGCATCTTAGGTTTATCGAAGGTGTGGAGCTGGATAAACACATGAGGCCAGGCAGCATCAGAGGAGCAGGAAGGGCCCTATTATCTCTTAGGTTTGTTTAATACATCCTCATCAGTGGTGTGACCCTTTGATCTTTTACTTATAAATTCCGTGTCTGATACTACCCCTCTCACTAGCACCCGAAGGAGGAGTGAAGCTCTGAAAACCTGTGTTTTCAAATAAGCCTGTTGGACTATAACCTGGTGTTGTGTGAATTCTGTTGTGATATCCACCCCAGTCCAACACTAGCACCTCCACATTATGCGTATTTTTGATAAAAAATCACTTCTGTTGACTGGTACATGGAAATCCTTTACTGTTTTAGTTAAGATTAACATTGTTGTTAATACAATACTATATAATCTGCAAGTGCCTCAACAGCATTGCAACTGCATTCCTGAGACTGGGACCAATACATTTATCAACGTGATTCAAATTTATCAATATTTCACACTCCAAGTCCTGACTATCCACTGCAGAAGTATAAATTATGGATATTTGATGAATGAGATATTGGCATGTGGCACATTTTATTTGTTGTGGCACAAGACTAATTCATTATAATTCAACTTTGGCTTAAATCATCAGTCTCAGGATCAGCAGACATTGTTGGGAAATGTGCATCATGATATTGTGGAAGTCCTGACACACAGCATCGACAGAATTATTCAGGAAGTTTCAATTTCCATTGGGTGATTGTCTGCTGCGATTCCCTTCTGTGAATGTCTTCAACCCTGAGTTTCGGACAGAGTTTCCTGCGAGATACATAGAATTTACCGAGGAAATGTTAGAAAGTTTGATACCTCATCTAACTCAGTAAGAAGCCAGAGTAATTTAACTGACAGCCAACACCCCTAAACACCTGATCATTCACTACCCTGACTACCCATCTACCCACCTCTGCAACTTAACCACTCACTGAAACGTTTAAATCTTTTTTTTAAAAAATGCCTGTATACAGCAGCAACTGGAACAAAAATGTGTTCTCACTGCTTAACTGACTTCTTGCATTTTGATGCCCTTCTGATGCATTCATGCTTCAGCTGGAATCAGAATTTACTGCTGACGCTGGCTCAAATATTTGGGCCTTTGTTGGCTATCTTTTTAACCCTATCAGGACCATAACGTTATCTGGGCGCCGACTGAACCATATAATGGAACAAAACCAATAGCTTTCACAAAGCTCAGCGAATTCGGCAACCACTTCTTGAAAATACATTGACATTCATTCTTTCTACACTGATGACTCTTTTTTTCTGTCATATTTCATAACATTGAGTTAGAAAATCATAACATACTGCATCAAAATGCTACACTACATCAAGTAAGACTTCAAGTTGGTTGAAATTTTAGGATCAAGTTAACTGGAGTTAGACCCAGCCCAATGAACCCAAACTTGAAAAACCGCACATGTAATCACATTCAATATTACATGTAAAATAAAAGCTGTCTACTGCCCAACAAAATGTCATTTTCAGTTTATTGCAAAATGAAGGGTTCTTCCACTTGCCAGTAAACCGCCTCAACCAAGCCTCAGGCAATCAAATTGCCTCAGTTCTTTTCAACTAACAACTGCTGCTACAATAGCCTCAAAGGATTACCATTGACACTTTTGATGAATAACATGAAAATGCCAGATATCACTTGCAGTTACACTGCTTTTCCTTATCGTTTGCAAGTATAGAACGAGAAAGGTTTGAAAATAAAATGAAAAAGAAGAACAAAATATGGCTAAGCCATTTGAAATTCAGCTTCAACAGAAGAGCAAAAATGGTCACTACCATTCTGATTTTACCACAGTTGAGCGCAGGGCAGGAACAATTGCTTGGCCCCTGAATTTTGTCCTCAGTGGTTATGCATTGTTTTGTACCACCCATCTCACTGACCGCTGTACACAGATCTTTTGCGAAGTTCCCCTGACTTGACATATTTTCCAGTGCAATGCCCTCTACAAGAAATTTGTGATCTCTATGAGCAGAGCAAGCAATGGTGAGGCTCGTTTTGAACAAATTGAAGAATCCTCACTGAGACATGCAAAGTCTTAACAAGGAGAGAAAAGTGCCATTCAAATTACGAACAGAAAGCTGAATAAAAAAGACAGACTCGATAAAGAAAGACAGATGAATGAGACATACAGAAGAAATTTTTTTTAATTAATAGTTCAGAATGTGGTTGGTTTTGAATTTATAAGGCTCCACAATTGTCAAGGTAAATTTTCAAGGTCATCAAATTTCTTTGGCAGCAATTATCATTTCTCATATTGGAATTCAATTATTCCTGAATAAAACAAATCCAAATTTTGCAGCCATTTTCCCAAGACCCACAATATCATTGGTAAACCCTTCTATTTTCAAAATAAAGTGAAATAAAATTTGTCACTATGACAGTAAACTGGATTTAAAAAAGCTGATCTAAGTGGTAGCTTTAAGGAAGGTCTTGACAGTGTATGATTTATAGAGGGACACAGAGGTTTAGAGAAGGAATTTAGAGCTTAAATCTAGGTAGCTGCAGACATGATCAATAATGCAAGTGAGATTTAAAGCAAGGGCATTTAAAAGGCTAGAATTGGAGGAGTACACATGATGATGTGACAGCAGGGCTCAGGAAGTGACAGAAAAAGTGTCAGGAAAAAAATTATAAAGGAAGTCAATTTTTGAATCAAGAAGTTCCTTAACCAGGAGCTGTGTGGATTAGAAAGCACCACGTGGAAAGTAATTGAAATTTGTCATGTATTAGCATAAAGGTAAGAGGATTTTAGATGAGCAACAAAGTCTGAATCATGGAAAGTGGGAGAGAACAATCAAGTTTGGACCTCTGAGACGGGAGTGGTCCGGTTGCGTTACAGAGATGGAAATAAGCAGCCTTTATGGTGGATAACAAGGTGTGGAGCTGGATGAACAAGCTTTTCTGCTCCTAAGATGCTGCTTGGCCTGCTGTGTTCATTCAGCTCCACACTTTGTTATCTCCAGCATCTGCAGTTCCTGGTATCGCTGAACACAGCAGGCCAGGCAGCATCAGAGGAGCAGAAAAGCTGCCATTTCAGCCTGGACTCTTCTTCCGAAATGAATAAGGGTGCAGACCTGAAACATCAGCTTTCCTGTTCCTCTAAAGCTGCCTGGCCTGCTGTGTTCTTCCAGCTCCACACCTTGTTACCTCAGGCTCCAGCATCGGCAGTTCCTACAATGTCTGAGTGAGCCTTTATGGTCGGTTCGATACGTAGCTACATATCAAACTATAGGTTATCTGGGGTTCAAATGTGATACAAATACTACGAGCAATCTTTTCACAGTGTGGAGCTGGAGAACACAAGCAGCATCAGGGGAACAGGAAAGTTGACGTTTCGGTTCAGGACCCTTCTTCAGAAATAAATAGACACCCCTCCTCCCTCCATTTATTTCTGAGCTCCCTTCCCCTTCCACATTTCTGAAGAAGGGTCCTGACCTGAAACGTCAGCTTTCCTGCTCCTCTCATGCTGCCTGGCCTGCTGTGTTCCTTCAGTTCCACACGGTGTTGTCTCTGACTCCTCCAGTTTTTACTATCTCTCCTCTATCTTTTCAGGCTAGTTGTCAGGGGGTAGGTAGAGTCAGAGGCAGGGAGTGAAGAGAATGGCTTTAACTTTCCAAATGTTGAGCTGGAGAAAATTTCTATTTGTCTAACAGACTAGGAATTAGTGGACAATGTCTCAAGTTTAAGTATCTGAGTAATTTTGATTGCTGAGTCTACTGGCAAGGATTGTTTCAAAGCAGGTGGTGACAAAATGAAGCAACTCTGACAACAACTTCTGAATTTCTGCATTTAAATGCATATGCTCTACAGATTTCATTTGTTATAATGGTGAGTGATGATAGCCTCACTGTTGTTCTCATGGAACTTCCAGGTCTTTGCAATTGCTTTGTGTTAAACGAAGCTTCATTGCAACATTCTACACAATGAATATATTGTTGCAAACAAAGTACTTAAGAAATCATTGAAATCTGGCCAGCAGCAAATGTTTCACACCTTATAGAACTCTCACACATGGGGTTGTGATTTTTATATTACAGTATTTCAATTTAATGGCAATCCAAATAGTTGAATAATATTAATTATGTAAAGTGGTTATAATTCACAAATGTTACATCATAACTGCCATGGTATGAAATCCAGAGCTTGGAACTATAGTTGTGCAGTCATTTATTTAATGTGACAAATTTTAAGAAATAATTTGTGCAGGGTATTTTCAACCAGCAACGTAAATAAGTCTGTCCAGAATATTTCCTCAAACTATAGTTCTCATTAATGTTTATACAATCATGTATTCACTTCGTCCAATTTACACTTTACACAAACAAATGCTTGATGTATATTGCAGATTAAAGAAAAGACATAATATATTCTCATGCACAATGGTTGCTATTTAATTTCTATGAGCAACTAACCAGGGTTTGAAGTGGATAACAACATACTAAGGAAGTGGTATGGCAATTACTGGATTGTTCAGCTTGAATTTATCTTCTATGTCATTAGTAACTGTAAGAATGTGAAGCATTTAATATTCCTTCAGTATGAGACATGCCTCTTGTTCAAAGTTCTAATGATTGACAGTTCATTAATAGATTAGAACAGATACTGGACCAAAGGCGATTGTGGGTCACTATGCTTCAACAGCACAACATGATCCAGATAGTGATACTTTCAGAAATATATGCTGCAGTACTTCCAATGCAAGTATAACATGGTGCTCTTCTCACTGCTCCGAACATTTAGCCCTTGGCACAACAGAAGTAATGTTGGCATCAATCCACTGAAAATCATACAGGAAGATTTTCACTGGGCCTTAGAAATTCTAGTGTGCTTATTTTCTAGCACTGTAGACTTTACATTAACAAGAACACAGTACTTATTGGCTTAGTGACATAATAGAAGTCTTTCATGTCGCTGAATCCATCATGGAGTTTTAGTAAGCTTAGCTCTGATATCTGAATCAGAAGGCTGATTTTACATCACTAATGCATTTCTCTGTATATTAGAATTGAATAGTCTTTTCTACATGCTCATTGATGTTCCTTATTGATTCATCAGGTCAAATAGAAACAGAATTTGATAGAAAATTTTGACATAATTTCTTCATGAATTTATTTTTTCCTGCATTATTTTAAAGTATTGTCTTAATTATTTTAGCATTTTCTAATTGGAAAATTTTCCAAAAGATTGTGAATATTTCTCATTTCTTAAATAATGTCAATGACCTTAGCATTTTTTTAATGCACACTCTGCCAACATGCCATCAACTATGGAAGGGTCAGGCTCGAAACGTCAGCTTTTGTGCTCCTAAGATGCTGCTTGGCCTGCTGTGTTCATCCAGCTTCACACTTTGTTATCTTGGATTCTCCAGCATCTGTAGTTCCCATTATCTCTGCCATCAATTATCCATATACTTTTTGTCCTCCCTTGTATGTAAACAATCACAACTATTTCCACAGTGGCATATGCACTATACAAATTCAATGTGTTCCTACTGATCCAACAAACTTCACAGATGTTGGGGGAGAGGCAGGGGCTCCAATGTTGCAATTTTTTACACCTGTTCTACCTTTATTGGAAGAACACAATGAAGTGCAATATCATAGTAGCTGTGAAGCATTTGAAACATTCCCAGGAAGTCCCTAACATCCCCAAGAACACAGGTAGGTTAGATTCCCTACAGTATGGAAACAGGCCCTTTGGCCCAACAAGTCCACACCACCCCTTGAAGCATCCCACCCAGACCTAGACACATCCCCATCCCCCTATAACCCACACACTCCTGAACACTACGGGCAACTTAGCATGGCCAATCCACCTAGCCTGCACATCTTTGGACTGTGGGAGGAAACCCACGCAGACATGGGGAGAATGTGAAAACTCCACACAGAAAGTCGCCCGAGGCTGGAATCGAACCTGGGTCCCTGGTGCTGTGAGGCTGCAGTGCTAACCACTGAGCCACCGTGCCGCCTGCCACCGTGCCGTCCGTAGTATTAGGAGGAGTAGACCAATCAAATCCTTGAGGCTGGTACGCCAATCACTAAGATTGTGGCTGCTCTCATTGTGCTCTCAACTCTACTTTCTTGTCTGTCCCCATAACTCAAGGCTTTTTTGTCAGTCAAAAATCAGCCTTGACTATGTTCAATGAACCACCCTCTGCTGCATTCTAACAAAGAGAATTCCACAGACTGACATAGCTCTGAGATAGAAAAGAGATCTGTCATCATTTTAAAACTGTATTACTGAGTTTTAGACTCCTGCAGAGGGTAAAAAAATCAAATTATCATCCACCATGTCAAGTCACTCAGAATATATTACATGTTCAACAAGATCACATTTCATTCTTCTAAACCCTGGTGAGCTTATCGACCCAAACTGCACAACCTTTCCCTCAAAGATAACCCTTTCATCCCAGGAATCAGTCCAGTGGTCTACTCTGAAGCACTTCTAAGGCAATTATGCCTTTTATTAAGTAAGAATTCCAAAACTGCACACAGTACCTCAGATAAATTATTACCCAAGCTAACTGCAACCATTTGTACTCAATTGCCTCATTGTGTCAACTTGTTTTCCTAATCATATGTTTTACCTGCAAACCATTTTTTTTTTATTTATGTCAAAGGCATTCAGATCTCTTCATACTATGGGGTTCTGCAGTCTCTCTTCATTCAAACTGTATTCTGATTTTCTATTGTATCTGCCAAAATTGGCAGGTTCACATTTTTCTACCTTACTTATCACCTGCAATTTTTTCGACCACCCATTTTACTTATTTCTACTCTGGTGCCTTGAATCTCAGGCTTATTATGTCATAAGATGCTCAGTGACTTTGTGCCTTATCCAAAATGGGGCTAGTAACCCAGAATCTGAAGTTCTATGGCCATTTCTGATTTATCCTATTTTTGGCAGTAGGAGAAACAAGGAATGACTTCAATTTCACACAAAGTAAATCCAAATTCAGCAGGGCCATTTGAATTTGGTGTTGAGTTCAAACGGATCACATTTTTGCTTCAGCAAGGGCCTTAGCCCACAATGTGTGACTTACAATTTTCTTTTGAGCAGATGTAACAGCAAATGGTGAAAGATGACGAACATGGAACTCTTTCATCAGGTTGCTCAAATGGCCAACTTTTTAAACAGTGTTTGGGTCTGTGGGTTGCAAAAATGCATCTGAGTTTCACTAAATGTCTGTTTACATAATCCTAAGTGCAATTATCATTGTATTATTGCTGCTTGATTATTCCCACAAATTGTGAGAAGGCAATAAGCACAAGAGCTAAAGGGTCCTACATTGATTGACACAACTCAAAGAGCCAAGACTGACATTTTAACCAAAGCCAGAAATTGCTGGAAAAATAATCAGCAGGTCTGGCAGTATTTGAGGACATAGAGCAGAGTTAACATTGAGTTCAATGATCCTTCTTCTGAACAGATGCTGCTAGGCCTGCTGAGTTTTTCCAATGATTGTTTCTGATTTCCAGCATTTGCAATTGTTTGGTTTCTTTTTTTCTGGTCAGGTATTTTAACCAGTTTAGATTGGACTTGGCTGTCTGTGGCCACCTACAACCTGTGACTGAGGTTGCAAGCCTGACTCTATCCCACGCCTGCCGTGGAATGAAAATCATGCCATTAACAGTGCATTTCTTCCGGCAGGTGTGTTGAGCCAGATAACCTCCCATCTCTGAGCAGCCATTTCCAAACACAAAATGCAAATCTTTATGTCTTCTTGGCAAAGAATAAAGAAACATGTTTCGTTTTGTTCATTGAAATACCGAATCAAAGTGACATCCTAGGCAAGACTTAAATAAAAAAAAACTGCTATCCTCTTATGAATAGCAGCCTGATGAATTGTGACATCAAATTTAAGTCAACTGAAGATGATTTACCAAAGGAAAACATTGCAGCACTATTCTATGTGGCACAGAGTCAGAGGATGTAGTTTCAAACTCCTGCTTCACTATGTCCTCAGTCAGAGCTCTATTATTAAGACAAGGTATTAAGTATACATCTCAAGCTTTTCATGGCTGGCAAGGAATAGAAAAGGATGAATATGCCACAATTTTTTTTTTCCTTAGAAGTAGGTAGCTTAAATGACACCCGGCTGCAGCTGGAGCCTGACAAAAACAGCTTAACATTAGGAAGTAAGGAGAATCATTCAAACAAATTGATGAGATTTACTTCAGTGCACAGAAGTATGCTGTACTTCCCACACCAACAGCTTAAAAGCATATTCGATGCAACCTGTGATCTTTCTGAATGAGCTGTTGTGGAGGGAACCAGGTTAGAATTTAAAGTTTCGGAGAGTAAGAGGCAACTTGACTTAAATATGTAAGATCCTGAGGGGCCTTGGCAAGGTGGGTATGAAAAGGAAAATATAGAACTAAGGGTGTCTGTTTATAAAGAAGGAACTCCTCAATCAAGACAGAGATAAGGTTTTGTTTTTCCTCAGATAATCATTATTTTTGGAACTGTCTTCCTCAAAATTCAGTGGAAGAAGAGTCTTTGACTATTTTTATGGCAAAGGTAGATAGACTCTTGATAAACAAGGGAATAAAAGGACATCAGGAGTGGAAGGAATATGAAGTTAAGTTGACAATCAGCGCAGTCATAGCCAGGGGCCTATTCCTAGTCTTAACTCATATAATGATACATATGTACTGAAATCAATGTAAATAATGAGAACATAGAACTACCTCTTTCAATACGATCAAATAGCTGAACAGCAATTGGGCATCATATGGAGAATTCTGCTTCAACCAATAGCTGAAGGCTGTAAAACAACTAGCTGATACAGACTGAAAAGGTGGTGCAGAGCAAAAACGAAGATATAATGCTGAAAACATTTGGGATATTAATCATCTCATACATCAAAAACATGACATGATTGAAAACATTCAAATGCATATTTTCAGGTGACTTACTGAAAAGTACTGTCCATTGAAGGCAACATGTTATATTGTAGCCTGCTCCCTTTCCTCAATTAATATAGAGCTTAGCCATCCAGCCCTCAGCACTTTCACATCACCGTACATTCCAGAACAACATAGCATTACAAGAAATACTGGAGAAGTGAGCCTCCTGAGACACAGGTGGCTGCTTGAAAAATCTGACGGTCCCAATGGGAAGACTCAATTTTAAAGTTGGAACAGTCCTTGATTTTTAAAGAAGTATAAAGCAGTCTCTACCCGGAAATTCTGACTGGTATGTTACTCGACAACATAAATTTTGCTGTTCTGAGGAAAGGCCACCCGACCTGGAATGTTAACTCTGATTTCTCTCCACAGAAGCTGTCAGACCTGCTGAGTTATTCCAGAAATTCCTGTTTTTGTTTGTACATAAGTTTTGCTGCACTCTGCTTTAAAAATATCGTTTAATGCTTCAAAGTTTGCTCTGTGCCAACACTGATTATTTCTTTCATTATCATATTTAGACAAATTTTTTTTTTAAAAATTTGGTCCTAGTTTAGAGACAGAAAGAGAGAGAAAAAAAACAAACTACTTATCAGTTTTCCTGTGACCTGTCACTTTTAATTTTACCCCTGTTCTGCCTCTTGCTCACACATTTTGTTAGAATTTACCCTCATCCTCAATTTCTATTGAAACCTTTCAACTTTCGCCTATTTTTATCAAACTTTTTCTGGCTGCACTTCAAATCAAGTCATGAAAGATAAAAGAATGCCCTGAACTGAAAATCTCAGCTTTTGGTGCCCAATTCTTCTTTTTTGAAGAAAATACCGAAATTGACTTCCTTTCAGTCCCAACTGCAATGTTCTTAGTTAAGGAGGTTTGAACATTTGTGGGGTTAGAAGAAATTCTTCTGCTATTCAGCAGTCTTTTGGTCCAGTGGCAGATTCCCAGAAGGTCGGGACACAAGGCTCACCTCAGGAATTTGCTGGCTTCGGAGATCTGTCATAACAGGATTGAAAAGGTTAACTAAAAATAAACTTCCACTATTTCTCATCAGCCTTATTTCAAAAGCCCATGTTAATTTTGTCTGGACCTGATAAATGAACCACACAGAATTATACTATTGTTTGAAAAATTACTGCATGAATTAATTTGGTACAAGTTATGTCTAACCAAAGTTTTATTATTTGGTACACATATATTGCTCAATATTTCAGATCCCTGTTATACATGCACACAAAGCCACATTATTCCTTTTAGGAGAACTAATGGTTTTCATTCCGTTTTTAATTCTCCTTTCCACATTCATAATTTATTTTTGTATTTTACACAACCTTCTATCTTTCTAAATCTTGTCTTCCATAGACTTCCCTGTTATACTTGTTTGGTTTTAATTTTTCAATCCATGTTACTTTCTCCTTTGAAGTACATGCTTTTTATATCATTGATTTTTTTGTTTTGTGCTCTCTACATTTCACTACAGCTAAATTAATTTAAGCCATTGTCTTTTATATTACTGAAATTTGACTTTTTCTTGCCCATATCCTTTTCTACTTTTGCATTGAACATGCTTATCCTGTGGTAATTATCTTCTGCCTGTTCTCTTACATCAGAGACATTCTCCACTTCATTCACAAGAAGTGAATCAAGCAAAGCTTCATGCTTTGTTTAACTAGAAACAGACTGCTTGAAGAAACAGTCTTTGATACCTTCTAAAGATAATTCGCTAGTTGCTTCTTCACTGTGTACCAAAATTACTTGGTGCTTCACTGTTATTTTTTTAAAGCAAGCCATCTGTTGTGCACCCTTTAATTTCATGTCTTTGAGAAATCAGCAGGCAGTAAACTTTGTTCTATTACCAGTTAGTTTTGATCACTGAAGACTACTGTTCCCTTGTGTCCATTATATATTCTCAGTGAAACCTGTTCTCATTCAAACAAAGGCTCTTCAACCAATCACACTGAGAATTATGCTATAAAAGCATGTAATTACAAAGAGGTGCTGTTTTCTTCCCAAGAAAAACAAAAATTTCACTGACTAAATCCATCTCAATACCATTTGGAACTGTCTCCTTTCTTCATTCAATGCTGTCCAGAATATCACAAGAAGGTGGATTGTAAAGATTGTAGGGAAACATCCAGCTGAAGTGCATTTTCAATTTTCTGCCATAACGGGGACTATTGTGCAACCTTGTTGGATAATGTTTATTTTAGGAAAGTAAAGCTGCTGGTGGAAATGAAGAAGCTTGCTTACCAACTTTTTATCAGCAGCAGATAAAATCAGTTTCAACACCACATTTCAAATATTTGATCAAGTTACATTAAAAAGACAAAATATTTGAAGAGACACTGTATGGAATAGGGACCACTACCTATCACAAGTCCATCACTTTCCTGGCTGCCATCGCTAAAGAGATTGAGGTAAGGAAATTCCTAGGGCAAAGAATAGAAAAATACTTACATTAGCAAATAAAACCTACCATTTGTAAAGGACCAGAGGAGTTTTGTACAAAGGGGCCCTGCAGCTGTTGCTCCTTTTCAAATCTTACAAAATATGTTTTGAGTATACAAAAGCTTCAAAACAAACAGTTGTAACCACACTTGCATAGAGTAGGTTCTTCTATTCCCATGGACAACTATTCAAAATACTACTATTTTTCCCTCCATGCAGCAGTGGGTGTGGACAGATTCTGACCCATTTTGATCCCATTGTTAAAGCAGAAGCTATATACAGGATTGGAACCAGACTGCCTGAACAACACACCTTGAATTTACTCTTTATCATATAAATCTAATTGTTACCTTGCCTACACTGATCCTGCATATCTCGGTCAGTAAAGCATCGGATTTTTCATCAGGGTTCAGCAACCAAAACCAGTTCAGTCAATGCTTTCAAATCAGAGTGTGGGGCATCACACTGGTACAGTGGTTAGTAATGCCGCCTGAAATTGCTAGTGACCTATTCCAGCCTCGGGTGACTGTATGGATTTTGCACATTCTCCCCATGTATGTGTGGGTTTCTGCTGGGTGCTCTGGTTTCCTCCCACAGTCCAAAAGTTTAGGTGGATTGGCTATGCTAAATTTCCCGTAGTGTCAAGGGTGGGAAATACAGGGATTGCGTAATGGGTAGGTCTGGGTTGGGTGCTATTTAGACGGTTGATGTAGTCTCAACGAGCCACAGCGGGATTCTATGATTTTCTGCCAAGTGCCACATTCTGACTTTGCTAACATTCTTCTGTGAAGGATGCACGTTGTAATCCAACTCATTTTTATCTCTACCACCACCTCACACTCAGAGTTGAATAGTCATGCACACACTCACTCACACCTTATTCAATTATATCACTTTCACAGTCATTTCCCACAAGTGATGTCATTTCCTCCTTTGCCCACAAGTCATTGTGAATGTTCACACTTCCCTGTTTTCTTCCCTTGCAGGAGAAGTGAGCACATACATTGGTGAGAATTTGATGGTTTGGGAAGACAGTTTGGCATTCAATGGCACTGCATCTCACTCAGTGGAAATGAGTAAACCTGTGGACATTGGAGTGATTCTGCAAAAGCAAATTGTCATGCCTGAAAAATAAATACAGGAATTACTGTTTAGCTTATCAACTAGTAATGACTTGTACAAAGACCACATCGTGTTATGAACTGATCACTTCGTGCTGTCTTAGCACTTGTTAAAAGGTGTACACTTACTTATCTCCACTATCAATAATTCAGACTAGATACTCATATCTTCTTAAGCCAATTCCTTCCCAGCTTCCCTTCAACTACTACTGATGGTAAATAAAATTTACGTCATCATATTTGATCCCAACAATGACTTGACCTAACATTGATATACTTAGTATAACCATTCATCAGTTTCACACTAATTTTACATTTGGGAACATGTTCTGGATGTGAGTTTGCTCACTGAGCTGGAAGGTTAGTTTTCAGATGTTTCGTCACCATTCTAGGTAACATCATCAGTGAGCCTCCGACGAAGCGTGGGTGTTATGTCCCGCTTTCTATTTATCTGGTCAGGTTTCCTTGGGTTGGTGATGTCATTTCCTGCATTGGTGATGTCATTTCCTGTTCTTTTTCTCAGGGGATGGTAGATTGGCTCCAAATCAATGTGTTTGTTGATGGAGTTCCGGTTGGAATGCCATGCTTCTAGGAATTCTCGTGCGTGTCTTTGTTTGGCTTGTCCTAGGATGGATGTGTTGTCCCAATCAACGTGGTGCCCTCCCTCCTCTGTATGTATGGATAGGAGTGATAGTGGGTCATGTCGTTTTGTGGCTAGTTGATGTTCATGTATTCTGGTGGCTAGCTTTCTGCCAGTTTGTCCAAAGTAGTCCACACTACTTTGGACAAACTGGCAGAAAGCTAGCCACCAGAATACATGAACATCAACTAGCCACAAAATGACATGACCCACTATCACTCGTATCCTTACATACAGATGAGGGAGGGCACCACTTTGATTGGGACAACACATCCATCCTAGGACAAGCCAAACAGAGACACGCACGAGAATTCCTAGAAGCATGGCATTCCAACCGGAACTCCATCAACAAACACATTGATTTGGAGCCAATCTACCATCCCCTGAGAAAAAGAACAGGAAATGACATCACCAATGCAGGAAATGACATCACCAACTCAAGGAAGCCTAACCAGATAAATAGAAAGTGGGACATAACACCAGCGCTTCGTCGGAGGCTCACTGATGATGTTACCTAGAATGGTGACGAAACGTCTGAAAACTAACCTTCCAGCTCAGCGAGCAAACTCACATCCAGAACCTCAACCTGAGCTACAAATCTTCTCAAAATTCGCTATTTGGGAACATGGCTTAGGGATATGTTGTACTCCCCTTTTAAAAATACTGACACTTCCAAATCTATATTAGAGATAGAAATAAGTTGCGAACATCCAACTTCTATCTTGACTGTGGACACGAGTAATGTTTTCAGCCCTGTTGCTTTCATATTCAAAACACCACTTTTCTAATGCTCCTGGCCAAGTATAACCTTTGATTCCACTTCTTACCAGCATCAACACATGTTTCTACATGTCTTTACATCTATCATATGCATATTTAATTACTCGGAGACTCCAAAAGTTTAGATTTATCTCGATCACAACCTAATAGATGCAACCCAATACATTTGTCCAGCTTTGCAAGCCAATTGGATCTGACTGACTTTCCCACAGGCATTATTTTTTGGTTATTGATTTGGTTGGTGGTTGTAATAGCAACATAACATCTGAACTTCAGACTCTGAAACTGTGACCATGTCTGCTAAAGCTTAGATTCCACTGAAATCCACAAGCAAGCTTGGCTAAATAATTCCCTTCAATTGATAACTTTTTTAAAAATTATTTCATTGGACCATGATCCCATCACAGTCTTCCTTCAATGTCAGCTTATTTCTTTTATTCAAAAAAAATGCCTTGGATTCTGTGGTTAATGTGTCCTCCTGAAAATATGTCTCTAAGGTTAATTGCTGAGTTTGTGCCATACACAAAGTTGCAAGAATTTATTTCAGGAATGTAATCTGCCACAGTCTCACTTGATAACTGTTTCCTTAGTGACGGTATTTGGTGCAACTTCATTTTTCGCTGTACTTAAAATAGAAGTCTGTAGTCTAACCTATTTCAATGCATTTCATGTTCCACGATCCTAGGAGCAATACTGGTGAGACAAAGTCATCTGGCTCCAACATGTTGAGGAATCCATTAACCTTATCCTTATTGTCTCCTTGGTTTCATTGAAATGTTCAATTTTTCTTCTTTTATTCTGGTCCTCTTTGTTATTGTTAAACTGCCCAGTGCCTTCAAGTATGTGCCCTTTTCCCATTCAATTTCTTGTAACACTTAGTCCGGATTCATGTTTGCTCAAAGTTTATGTATCTGTGTTGCAAAAGTAGTATCCACACTATGTGCCAAATGCTGACTTAGTGAGCTGTTCTCTCAGGTGACAAGAGTACATACAACAATCTTTAAAAATGCTCAAAACATTCTCTAATTTAACTCAAGTTCCAAAAAGTCTGCCACAATGCCCAGTTGTTGATTGTTCAAATCAAGTGTTTTTAAAATAAGTTCTATTGTATCCTCATTGACACTTCTCTGTGCTGTTTTGAACTGGACTTAGCTCACACATACATTCTAGTTTAATCAGCAATCCTATTGCGCACTTTATTCCACCTGAAAACATAGAGGGCAGTATCACAATATGATTTTACAATATACAACAGACATGGAAGAATTTGAATGCCACAGAAAAGTTCTAACGACAACCAAAGTAGTAGCAAAGAATAGATGGATAACAAATAAATTGCTCAGTACATGTAAATATTATGTAAAAAATATAAAACTAACACCATATTTTTTCAGATGAAAAGTATTGTTTTATCTAAACTTGACTGTTCCCCCGTCCTATTATTACATATTCATATTCAATTTTGGCAAAATATAACGTCATCAGAATTGAAACAATGTTTTTTCCTTGTTGTAGCAATGAGCACCTGCAACATCTCTATTAAATTGCTTCCTAATTTCTCATATGCTTGGTAGATATCATCCAAAATTTTGTCTATCTTTGCATCCTTATGATTGATAAAGATTGTAAAGAGTATAATCTAAAGCCATTCAAAATTGCATTGTTAAGATTGAAACATGGGAACTATTTAGCCACTTAAACATGTCCTCTCATTCAACAGGAACATAATTGAGCTGTACCTCAAATGCAGTGCATTTACCTGCTTTTAAACAATAACTTTTGACAAGCTGAACAGACAAAGATCTTATTGATCTCAATTGTAAAACAAAATTACTATCCCAAGTCTTTTCATTAACACAACATTTGCACCAAACTTTGTGTGACAAAGTTCTTCCGCCCTACACTTGTGATTGGCCAACTCTTATTTTAACATTGCACCCATTATTCATAAATACTCAAAAGCAATAATTTTTCAAATCACAAATGCAATAACTTCTCTGGATCTGTTCTCTCCAGTTCTCTTGCCACCTGACAGAGTTCAATTCAATTACTCATCAATCTTCCATACAGGGTTATGCAAGTCAACTTCATTCAGCCTATTCTCATTAATTTCACTCTAAATCTTGGTATCATTTTGGTGGACATGTGATATGTCTCTTGCAGGTCAAATTATTCCTCCTGACTGCAGCGTCCAAAACAGAATGCAGCAGCTTATGTGGAGTCTGATCAGAACTCTATTAAAGATGTATAAGATCTTTGTGTTTGCGTTTCAATGTTACATACATTGTCAAATTAATTTTTGTTAACTGGTTTTAGTGACTTGAATACCGAGACCCAACTTCCTTTGTTCTTCAACAGTTCAATAAGATACAAAAACTCGTATTTTTCAAGTCTAACTCACACTTCACCATATTAAACTCCATTGGTTACAGTTTTGCCCACATCCTGAGACTGCAAGTCTGTGTAAAATGTTCTGGTACCATATTCACATCACAATAATGATCAAATAATATTCAAACTTAGAAATGCAACTCCTTATTCCTTCATTCAAATAATTGACAAATATGGTGAAAAGCTAAGGTCTCAGTATGGGTCCATGGGAATAGAATTTCTGCAATTATTGCTTCAAGCTTATTTTACAAAATAAAACTAATGTGAAAGAAATAAACACTTTTCAGTTTCAGCATTAAATCCAACTGAAATCAAATAGATTTCTTAATCTTGTTTAATATTAGCATTTTGTTCACATCTTGTATTTTAAAATATTCATGCCAGAAATGAATCACAAGTGAGAAGTTGGGTGTCCTTCAAGATTTACTCTTTAACAAGAAAGTTAAACGAAAAGCTTTGGTTCATCGACATCTAGTTCAGAAATTCAACCACTTTTTTCTCTTACTCTTAAAAATGGTGCAACAATTCATGACAATGTTGGTACAAAGGTGACCACCAATAACAGCAATTCTATAATTCAAACAACTGAAAATTTATTTCCATTACTATATTCAAACAAAATCAAACATATCAAACTGCCCTTTGCCAGAGTTTTTCAAACTGAATTTCAAAACTGTGCAAATGAATGAAAATGAACAATTTTCCTTCACTGCAGACATTCAATTTAATAAAGTTGCATGCCAATATACTTGCTGGGCTGTTGTTTTGTTTATTGTCCTGTGGTACAATCAGAAATCCATGTACTTCACCACTTACCTAGAAGCAAAAAAGAAAAGAAAATTACTAATAAAGTGGCTTTTACCGAAAAACATATGACACGTATATATCACATTTTGTATCTTACATTTGTCAGAGCAAAATTGATTTTCAGTTTAAATGACTGGAGTATTATATTCAGAAATTGCTAAAGTAAAAGGTTTATTTCCTCACTGATGGTTGCTAATAGTCACATATGAGCTACACAATCACAATGAATTTGTCAGATATGGATCTGATAAGTTTGAACAAATAATACGCAAGAAAAAAATGTGGAAAAAGTACATTGAGGCTTTTATTTTAACAAACTAAAATTTCAGTCCAAGTGATCGAAGGATAGGTGGTTTCCGAGTGGCTACCTTGTCTTGTTTTTGGTCTATGCTTGCCTTCAGTAAAATGGAAACACATTCCATTGTTGTCTCACTTTAAACTGGACAAATCTGAGACAGATTTGAAGTACATTAAATCCAGGAGACAAATACGTCAAAGAGACCTAATGACAGTATTGCATTCACTGACTTCATGGCATCAACCTATGTATCTTCTAGATGTTCTGGTCTGAAAAATATATTTAGATTAGATTAGATTCCCTACAGTGTGGAAACAGGCCTTTTGACCCAACAAGTCCACACTGCCCCTTGAAGCATCCCATCCAGACCCAACCCCTATAACCCACACACCCCTGAACACTACGGGCAATTTAGCATGGCCGATCCACCTAGCCTGCACATCTTTGGACTGTGGGAGGAAACCGGAGCACCGGGAGGAAGCCCACGCAGACACGGGGAGAATGTGCAAACTCCACACAGATAGTCACCTGAGGCTGGAATCGAACCTGGGTCCCTGGCGCTGTCAGGCTGCAGTGCTAACCACTGAGCCACCGTGCCGCCCATATTGTATAACATAAGCTGCAATTGTATACTGTATTCGTCCATAAACCGAGGTCCAAGATCCCTTCATTATGCAATGTATTCAACATCAGATTTACATGAATTCTAACTTTCCTCCGTTTCTCAGCACCTATTGATGTTGACAACAGCTTTTCACATGATTGCTTCTATGTAAGTGTAAAGACAAAAGAATAGAAGGATATGGTGATCTTGCAGGATTGAGATACATTTCAATAAACAAATGTTTTGATTTGATTAAGTCAGAGAGGAATTAACTCTGTTTTGTTTAATTATGGCCAGTTGTATTTTTTTTAATCAGTACAGAAGAGGGTCATATCACAAGTCAAAAGTAAGGATTCATGTCAATGTTCAAAGCCTCAAATGTATGATTTTATTGCTGATTACATTTCATTTCCCATGAAAACAGAGGCTAACGCTCAAGTAAGTGTTGCTAATTCACATCCCAAAATGAATTGGCTATAACTATTGCTTCTACAAAATGTTGTTTCTTCTGTAAATGTTACAATAAACAATCATTTCCATAAAACTCATGAAAGCATACTTGTATTTGAAATTGGCCTTGTAACTAATCAGCAGGAGTAAACTTTAGATGAGCTTTCCCAAACTCAGTGTACATAGTTATAATTGAGGTAGGTCTTACCTTTGAAGTTGAAGTTAAAGGAAACACAGAAAATTTACAATAGAGCTAGAAATAGGCTGAACAAAAGCTAGCATGGAGGTTAAACACTACGTGCACCTGCTCCCTCAAATGACTTAGTGCTGTGTTAGTAGTTCAATATCGTTACCTTTTATTTTTCTTCTTCCCACTCTGCTCCTTAAAAAACTGTAGTCCCTTCTGCCAGTTTATTCATCTCTGCCAATGTCACCTTTCACACCAAATTTCCTAGAATATTTTATTGTTTCTCCACAAAATGTGTTTGTTATATTAACTATACTTCTGATTCCACACTTTTCCCTCTGTGTCAGAAGCATGGTGGGGCATCTGCTCACTCCCACCTTCAAGACCTTCGACATAAAACGTAGGAACAAAAGTAGGCCATTAAACCCATTGAGTCTGCTCCACCATTCAATGCCATTCAGCTTGTCAAAGGTTCAAAAATATTCCTCCCACTGAGACAACAAATTACTTCTACTTGTTTTAACATAACATGTTGCATTTGTCACTCCAATGTTGGCTCCTCTATACGAGGGATATCAAACACAGATGACGTGATCACTTTGAACTAAACCTGTCTGTTTTGCTCACATGTACAACTCTGGGCTGTTGGTCATTTGCATTTTGACTTCTTCACTTCTTTCCTGAACACCCTGAATGTGACTTCTTATACTGTTCTGATGAAATGCTGCATAAATTAAAGGAACCAGATCTCACTTTTCCACGAGGCACTTCGCAAATCTTGTCCTTGCAACAAGAATTTCATTAACTGCCATTTTCTCTTCGGCAATAAAGTATCATTTTTACTGTGATATGTACTCTCTTGGACTTCAGAGAACTAAGGATCAGTCACCACAAAGGACAAATGAAGTACTGGCGCTTGAAATATTAAGGAAGTACCCAACCACCTAGTGCAACATATTACCTCCAACCATTACTCAAGAGATTTTTCAGGCTATCAGAAGCACTGGGGAAGTTTATAGATTCAATCTGCCTTTAATGTAATCAATCAAGACATTAACTGGTGTTAATCTAATTAAGATTAAATGGAAAGCTATTGACTACCTAAGTCTCCCTTATGATCCTCCGTGAGTCAGTATAATCCATTAACGGTAATGTATCTAGATGTAAGGTACTGAACGAGGTTAGTAAAGCCAAAGGCTTTTAAACTAAAAAGCATTCAACTTAGCAAAGCCATAAATTGTTTGCTAAGTGGTCTAAAGGCAAGCAAAGCACTTTGGTAAAAGGAAAGCATAATTTATTTAGTCACACAAATACATTTAGAAGTTCTGAGATGCAAAGAACAAAATGACATAAAATGCAATATTTATATGAATGGTGACCCACTGACCAACAGTTAAAGGCCTGGCCACCTTCATCATAAATCTATGTGTGGTATAAGGGGACAAGAAAAATGATCAAATAAAGTAAAAGGCTTTAGAAATTGCACCAGAGAAACTAGTCAATACGACAATTAAAAAATGTGCACTTCAAATTATGTTCAAACTTTGCACGCTCATGAATCCCAACAATTCTCTTTGAATACCACAATTTTAATATGCATGAAGTGTCTTACGAAATAAGTAATTGGTTGAAGGTACATCATGTACAGTACAATTTAAACAATACAACATTCAAGACAAGAAGCCTAACTTGCGTTTACAATTATTTTTCAAAATTAACCACAACAATCTGTTCAAGTCTAGCACTACTTATCAAAGTCAGGGTTTGGTTTCTGATGTTAAATATCACAAAGCTAACACTTGCTTTGAAATCTAACTTGCTGGTCGCTCTTAAAATACTTCTAAGTACCATCCACAGTGAACTTGCCTGCTGGATGAGACTCATCTTTTGATCAAATTAACTTTTTTACTTACAGTAATGAAAATAACTGCAGCCAACTCAAAGTTCCGCAAGTATCATCTTCCAAAACCTTTCCCAAAGTTACTATGTGCTTATAGCTTATACATTTGATAGCACTATTGCCTGAGTTTCACCTCTCTGTCCAAATCCAACTCCAGAACTTGAGCATAAAATTCAAGGTGGACACTCCAGTGCACTGTCTGAATCATTGCTTTTCAGAAGAGATGTTAATTCAATGACAGACAAAAACAGAAACTGCTGGAGAAGCTCAGCAAGTCTGGCAGTATCTACGGAAGAGAAATCAGAGTTAATGCTTCGGGTCAAGTGACTCTTAGAACTGTTGTTCTGTTGGTTTTATTTATTCAATAACATGTCTGTTTTCAGCAGTTTGTAAAAACACAATTTTGACATTTTTTTCTTGAATTACAACATTTGAAGTTAAAAAAATGGTCAGCAGGTAAACACATTTTCAATTAAACAATTAATTTTATAAAAAAATCAAAATTTACAAATTCTCTTTCAGTACAAAACACAGAGCTTGACTTTCCTTTCTTACATTGTACTTCAATATTTTCCTATTCATAACTAAGAATAATGACAGCACTTCCAACTCACTTTCCACAACATCCCACCAAATATAAATGATTACTACTGTCTCAAATGGCAGGAAGAGATGCAACAACATATCCACAAGAAGACACCAGACTGAGAAGACAATTTCTACTTAAAGAAGATGTTCTGTTCTTGCATATTGGTCTTTTTTTGTATTCATTATGTTAATTGAGAAAAAGCGCAACATAAATTAGATTTTAAAATGTTAAATCATATCATAGCTATACTGCATTTACTCTTGTGTTGTAAAAACAGCATTCCAAATAAAAACCTACTTTCCCATAAGAAAACATAAGCTCCTGAACAAAAATTTTACATTAAAAAAAACTTACTAGCTGCCTCAGTGTCCTTCAGATGTTGTCAGCGTTACAGATGCCAGACTACATCCAATTTGAATCTCTCCACATGACACCAATACTGGATACTGCAAAGGCTACAGGCCCTAACAATATTCAATATGCTTTTAAGAACTTGCTGTGCTCCTATCCAAGCTGTTCCAATAAGTTACAACTGGCATCAACCAACAATGTGGAAAACAGCCCAGATATAACCTGTACACAAATAAAGGACAAATCCAGAACCAACTACCACTCTGTCAATCTACTCGCAATTATCAGCAAAGCAACAGAAGGTGTAAGTAACAGTGCCAAAAGGTGATGCTTGCTTAGTAATAACTTGCACACACTTAGCTTGGGTTCTATCGGGGCCACTCAGCTCCTGACCTCATTTGTTAAAATGTGAACAAAAGAATTGAATTCTAGAGGTAAGGTGCGAATGACTGTCCTTCATCAAGGCACACTTGACCTAGTGTGGCATCAAGAATCTCTAGCAACACTGGAATGAATGGGAAAAAGAGAGAAAACACTCCACCGCTCAGAGTCATATCTGGCATAAAAGGGGAATAGTTGTGGTTATTGGAGATCAATGTTTTTTACTCCAGGACATTTCCCAGGAGCTCCTCAGATGACTGTCCCAGCTCCAGCCATCTTTAGCTGCTTCATCAATGACGTTTCCTCAAACGTAAGGATAGAAGTGGGAATGTTCGGTGATGGCTGCATAATGTTCAGCATCATTCATAACTCCACAGATATTGAAGCAGTCCATATTCAATTGCAAAAGACGTCAACGATTTCCAAGCTTGGGCTGACAAGTGGCAAATAACATTTGCATCATACATATTCCAGGCAATGAACATTTCCAACAAAAGAGCATTCTAATCATTGCCAAATGACAATAGATGGCATTACTATCACTGAATCCTCTACGAACATCATCCTGGGGGTTACCATTGATCAGAAACCCAACTATCCATTTAAATACTGTGGCTATAAGAGCAGGATAGAGGCTAGGAATCCTTCAACGTGTAACTCAGCTCCTGACTCCCCAACTGTCCACCACCTACAAGTCACAAGTCAGGAGTGTGTTGGAATACTTCTCAGTTGCCTGGATGAGTGCAGCTCCAACATTACTGAAGAAGCCAGAACAAAACAGCTCACTTGATTGGCACCATATCACAGATATCGACTTCCTTCACCATCCCCCGATGCTCAGTATCAGCAGTGTCTACCATCTACATGATGCAGATCAGCAATTCACCAAGGTTCCTTAGACAGCACCTTCCAAACTCTCAACAACTACCATTGAGAAGGACATGGGCAGCAGATACATGGGAAAACCACCACCTTCCAAGTTCACCTCAAGCCACTCACCATCCTGACTTGGAAATATATTGCTGTTCTTTGGAACTCATTGCCTCATAGCATTGTGTCAACTTACATCAAATGATCTACAACAATTCAAGAAGACAGCCTGCCGCAACAAATTAGGGAAGGGCAAAAAGTACTGGTCTAGCCAGCTATGCCCAAAGCTCATGAATGAATAGAAAAAAGCTAACTGACCCAAAAATACCCTTACTAACAACAAGAACTCTTAGCAGCATAAGAGGTGTCAATTTCTCTTCCAAGGAGAAATGTTATGATGGGCCCGAAAAGTGGGAAGGATGTCTACTTTGGACAGGTTGGATTTTCCCATTCAATTACATCCTTCTCAGCTCATCATATTTGCATGCATGTATAAAATGCCGAATTTTATAGGAAGCAAGTTCGAAAGCCCACCAGGTCCTTCTGGGCTCCAACATTAGGTCTTTATAGTTAAAAGGGATATAGACATGTACATACAAAATGGCATTGTGGGTGTTTTTGCACAAAACGAACTGTAGTGGTTCAAGAAAGCACCTCACCACCACCTCCTTAAAGGTATTAGGGACGGGCAACTAATCTGGCCCAGCCAGCAATGCCCACAACCCAAAAATGCACTAAGAGAAAGTGGCATGCCATGGAGAATGAGAAAATTGTGTGACAACAGTGGGTCTTGAAAGCAGTAAGATGATGTTCACTGCCAAGTGAACAACTCAGGTTTCTGCACCCCCATCCATTTCGGCTCCAATGACAATTAAGCATTCAGTGGTAAATAGCATTTGGCCTCTCCGTTGGATGAACATAAGCTATGGCCCAACAGATGACTTGCAGAGATACCTGCATCCCAAAGGGAAGCAAACACTTCCCAACGTTTAGGTAGATGAGAAGGGCTGGAAATAAGAAGTAGTTCAGTGAAATAAACAGGAGGTCAAATAATTGGGGGGAGGATGTGGAAGCTGAAGTGGAAGACTCTATGATGACAGACGGTTTAGAACTAAAGTATTACAGTTGATGGTCACCCGTGGATTAGTGTTGCTTTCCATGTACAGGTGATAATGCAACTGATAACGTGGCTTCTTTCAGTACCACTAGATTAAAATCATGGAACTACCAGCACAGCATAGCAATGCCAAATGGTCTGAAGCAATTTAAGAAGTCAACTCACTACTAGCATCTCAAAGACAACAATGGTGGCAACAATGGGTGGGCAATTAATCCTGGCTGAGCCACCAAAGCCCATGTCCCTGAATTAATATGAAGTCTATCTACCTCTGTGTTATTTAATGATGCAGCCTCTACCACATTCCTAGGCAAGTGACAAGAAAAACTAATCTCTGTTCTAAAAGGGGAACCCCTAATTTTAGAACAATGTCCACTAGTTCTTGACTTATTTACAAGAAGAAACTTCTTGAAGAAAGAAAATTCTTTCCGCATTCACCTTGTCATGACTTAAGTATTATTTATATACATAAACCAAGTAATAGAATAATATAATACAGAAGAGGCACTTCAGCCCATCAAATTAGTACTGCCATAATATGCGTCCACCTAAATACACTAGGCAAATAGGCTTAAATGTTACGGCACTTCGAGTGCTCAAGCAAGTACTTTTTGAAAGGTTTGACACCACTATTCTTGCAATCTATTACCCCATCTTCAATCTCCCTTTCCTCCCCAGTGTCACCTTCCAAACATTTCCTGGAACTAAACGTTCAAGAGGTGGCAGGGTGGGGGGGGGGGGGGGGGGGGGGGGGGGTGGCACATTGGCTCAGTGGTTAGCACTGCTGCCTCACAGCACCAAGGTCCCAGGTACAATTCCACCCTGGGGTGACTGTGTGGATTTTGCACGTTCTCCCCGTGTCTGTGTGGGTTTCCACTCACAATCCAAAGACGTGCAGGATAGATGGATTGGTCATGCTAAATTTCCCGTAGTGTTTAGGGACGTGTAGATTAGGTGGGTTATGGGAGATGCAGCTGGTTGGGAAGCTCTGATGGTCACTGTGGACTTGTTGGGCCAAAGGGCCTGTTTCCACTCTATAGGAATTCTATGATTCTATGAACACACACAAGTAGTTAGTGAGTTGAAACGAATATTAATTCAAGCCCCAGCGACACAGGTTCCTGACCCAGAGCTACCCTTTGCACGAGAAACAGCTGCCACCAATGCCACATTAGCAGTTATACTATTATGCCTCCAGCTATTAACACCAGTAGAACAAGGTTTCTCATTTTGTGAAAAACATTTGTTTGCTGTTTTCTGGGTGGTACATTTTGCATTCATAATTGGCCTTAATACTCTTACTCTTACCTCTAGCCAGTTACAGCTGAATGGACATCTTAACTTGGAATACTGCGTCCAGTTCTGGGCGCCCTATTATAGGAAAGATGTGGATGCTTTGGAGAGGATTCAGAAGAGGTTTACCAGGATGCTGCCTGGACTGGAGGGCTTATCTTATGAAGAGAGGTTGACTGAGCTTGGTCTCTTTTCATTGGAGAAAAGGAGGAGGAGAGGGGACCTAATTGAGGTATACAAGATAATGAGAGGCATCGATAGAGTTGATAGCCAGAGACTATTTCCCAGGGCAGAAATGGCTAGCACGAGGGGTCATAGTTTTAAGCTGGTTGGTGGAAAGTATAGAGGGGATGTCAGAGGCAGGTTCTTTGCGCAGAGAGTTGTGAGAGCATGGAATGCGTTGCCAGCAGCAGTTGTGGAAGCAAGATCATTGGGGTCATTTAAGAGACTGCTGGACATGTATATGGTCACAGAAATTTGAGGGTGCATACATGAGGATCAATGGTCGGCACAACATTGTGGGCTGAAGGGCCTGTTCTGTGCTGTACTGTTCTATGTTCTATGTTCTATGTTCTATAACATGGAGTATTTCTGGACATAAAAAAACTTTCAATTACAGCATTTAATTTTTAAAGGGTTTCAAAAGGCAAAAAGATGACACTCGCGTGTAAATTCAGTGACTGAATGAGAAAACACTGAGGGGATCATGGCATCCATGTCACACCAGCAGCTGCCAAAGGAAATTCAACCAACAACCCTTCCAAGGGATAGATGTGATTTTTTTAACGTAACATGATCTCCTTGGAGGAATCATAGGTTCAGGAGCTAGCCTTACCAATCAGTCCGACTACTGGCAACTTCAGAGGGAACTGTCCTGATAGAAAGTGAGGGCATACAATCTAACGGGTATCGCATGGTGACTGTTCTGCAGCTGATCGAGGAATGAATAGCCCAGTCTGTTGGCACAGAGAGAACTACCAAAGACCAGATAGTTGCTCCGGCCCAAGAAGGAGAGAATCCTGTGACATCTGCAACCAAGGATTTCATTCAAATGCATAGCAAGGAGCAGTACTTTCAGATAAGTATGTGGGATGCAAAGGCCCAGGAACTGCAGCACTGCAGTGAGTCAAGTGACCACCCGGCTGCTTCCATTGCCAGGTCTCTGTATATAGGCACTTAATGCATTGTTACCCCATCTGCAACAGTTCATGGGCAAACAAGAGCTTCATGAATACAGGTTTTCACATGGACTCACTGATAATGACTACAAGCAGGAATCATAGCTTTGTGTGCTGCTGGCACCCTTGGCCTGGCTGCATGGCAGTCCTTCATATGCTGAAATGTGTAGCTGTCAGAGTTGTTGAGCAATGACTGTGCCAGACAGGCGCTACTTTCAAACAGATTCAACAGTGCAGAGTGACTAAGGAGTGCACGTCGTCCTGGAATTTACGTGAGAACTTTTAGAGGTAAATGATATATGTTGTTGTTCTTTAAAAACCTTCTAAATGGTGTGTGGTGTAGTTGTTACCCCATTGCCCCACCCTACCCCCAATCAAGGAGAATACGGCCATAACCAATTGTTTTTCTCACCATGCTTCTTTCCCATTCCCCCTTAATTTTAGAAATGGACTTGATGGGCTGGCTGTAACCCTCCCATTTACTAACATGACTAGGCAAGCCTGGGTAGGATGTGCCCAGTCCCCTGTCTGTTGCTTATATCTTCCCACCCAACTATCCCATCTTTCAGATTAGCTGCTATAATGCCAACATGTTGACTGTGTCCCACTTCCTGGACTACAGAGGCACTAAATCTCTGAATGAGACACCCCACTTGATCAGATACCTGTCCTTGGCCAACCGCGTGGACTATAATGACAGACTGTCACTGATTAATATGCTGAAACATCTTGATTCATTGGTGCCTTCAAGGAATTTATTGAGGACTACTCCCAGAGAGACAGATACATGGCTGCCTGCTTATTGTGACAGGTAATGCATTTGCCATGTAAGGTGCTGACACATACAGCAGGGAAGAAATTGATATTGCTGTCAAACAAATTGTGTGCACCGCAGACTGAGGACCACATAGTGACAAGGCAAGTTGCCATGCTGTGTACATGCTATTTGGCAATACATGGCACTGATGTTACGAGCAAGCAGGCATGAGCTAAGTGAGTGAGTTCTAATACAGTAAGCAAACAATCCTGAGCTACAGTCTAGTTCAATGTATGATCTGTGTGCCAGTCCCTTTGCACAAAGATCCCCACTGGAGCCTTTCAATGCAAGCTGGTGGTGTGTCCTCCAATGCATGTGCTTCAGGATAGCCCTACCAATGAACAATCAAAGTGCCAGAATGGTTGTGACGGTTGACAAATGTGGAGGATGAAGTGCAGCCGGTACAGTTTGGTCCTGGAAAACTGCAGGTGGTTTGCATCAAATTCTGAGCTGAATTTACCAGGCACGTTATGGTTTCCTTGTCGAGTTTTCTAGCCACTGCGTTTATCTGGTGTGTTTGGTAAGATGAAAGGTTGAATATTAATGTGGTGGGTTGCAACATTAACAAGGCACTGAACGCGTATTAAATCTCTGTTAGTTAGCATGTTATTGTTGCCTAGTGAGAGCACCATTTGTGAAAAGTATAAAAAATGGAATGAGGTTATCTTAACATTGAGTTGGGCCACAACATATTTGTTGCTGATTCTGCCGCATTTCACCATTGCCCACATTCTTCACAGCCCTATAACATTCTGTCCATTGTCTGAAATTATGGAATTTACTCGCAGCTCACAGACACGTGCTGAGAGTTTTATGTACCTGTACTTGTACAATTTCGGAGGAAACTATCCATTGACAAGAAAACCTTAGTTTGAGTCAGCTCCCAAACCATTAACGAGACTCAATGACATTTAATATTTTAACTCATGTTAAATGAAAGCTCAAAGAACAAAAATAGCAACCGTATTTATGGATCTCAACAAGCATTCAACCAAAGCCAACAAACTGCTGAAATTATGACCGAGAGTCCTTTAATTTTTCTTTTAAAAAAAAACTTTCCTCCAATATGTTCACTTACTTTCAACGTTTCATGTGACATCTGAACTATGGCAACTTATCAACGGGAAATATCGATAACGTTCAAATCTTTATGAAATCTTATTTACTAATTATTAATGTCAATGAAAACAATTGTTTGAATTAGCACTTTTCCTCTTGAAGGCAAAACTTTTTACCAGTAACTAGCCATTTATGATAGCACATAGAATTAACAAAGACAGGAAAAGTGCTGATGTGTTTTTGATACATCCTCTTATGAACTTGAAAGTCTTTTATACTGAGCAGTATGTATGACCTGAATTGTGTCATTTGTATCATTTCTTTCAAGAACCAGTTTATTGTATTTTTACCATTTTCTCCTCCTATTTTGCCAGAGTTCTCCCAGGCAGTAGCCATTTCCTACATGCCATCGGCTTCAGATTATCCAGAGGTCTGCGAATTGTTGCAGATGCCACATCCATGATTATCTTGCCTTTCACTTATCTACATTGATATACATGGTTTCTTAGTTCCAGAACACATGAAATTGATTTTATTTAATCATCGTGTTTGGATTGGCCCTACTCTTACCTACATTTGTGTTGCTCTCCTGTTCTAAGATATCTTCTTCACACTATCCATTGAGCTAATCAAGTGTCTTGCCAGATGCTACTGCAATGATGACTTGAGATAGTAGGAACTGCCAATGCTGGAGAATCTGAGATAACAAGGTGTAGAGCTGAATGAACGGTTTTCTGAAGAAGGGTCCAGACTCGAAATGTCAGCTTTCCTGCTCCTCTGATGCTGCTTGGCCTGCTATGTTCATCCAGCTCTACACCCTGACTATCAAGACCCCAGGTTTTGAACTTTATCCTCAAACTCCTATCCCTCTCCTTATTTTAAGGGCATCCTTAATGCTCTCTTCTCCAATCAAAAGTTTGGTCACCACCTCTCACTTCAATTGCTTCAATGTTGTTTCTCTTTTTTTAAACAAAAATGTCTCCAAGGATTTTTTTTTGTTTTTAAAGTATCATTGCAATGTTTGTTGTTATTGCCAGTTATTGGCAGATATAAAAATCTTGATTAGCCTTATTTAAACCTTTGCTTCAGCCATCAACATAAATATTAATTCACAAAATAATCAGAAGAATGAGCAATGGAAAAGTCTTTGCTAGTCCTGTGAGCTGTCATTGAATAAATACTTATATTTAGTTACTCTATTCAAAATGTAAGTATAAATAATGCAGGCATGATAAACCAAAGGATACTACAGACAAATATGAAAAGGGTTCAGGAAGTGACTCAATATCATTTCAAGCAAGAAGCCAATGGAATAACTGGATGATTGTTATGATACACCAAAGGGCCTGTTACATTAGAATTATGTGACACAGATGAAGGATTACTAACAGAAAACTAAAGCAAGGAGGAATCAGCACCACAGTAATAATTTTTATGAGCAGGTGGTAATAATTAATTCTTTCATGGGATGTAAATATTGCTGACAAGACAATACTGCTTTTCTTTCCTTTTCTTTAACCAAATCACTCATGTTTTCTTTTGAACAGGAGAGACTTGAACCTGAACTCGATCCACAGGGACAGACATGACCACTGTACAACAAGAGGGCCACACGTACTTCAACTTTTTCTTATATTTATAGTGAGACAGAAAAATGAAGACACCTTTGTTAATAGTTTACTACTACATATGTATTTTTCTCCGCCATCAGGAAAACACCCACATGGCCAACTGAATATTGACAAGCAAAGCCTGTTAAGGGTAATGCTTAAATCCAGAAGTCAGCAGGTGATGTAGGGGGCGAGGGAAGGGAAAGGCAACACCTTGTTGCACATCGCTAATTAACTTTAAAATTGAGTGACTCACCAGGCCATTAAGTGTCAACCATGTTTCTATGAAGTTGAAATCACACGTAAATCAGACCAGGAGAGAATGGAAGATTTCATTCCCTAAAGGGCATTAGTGATCCAGAAAGCCTTTTGCAACAATTAATGATAGTCTTCAAGATCACTTAACGAGGCTAGTTTTATGTTACAGATTTATTAATTGAATTTAAACTCCATCAGCTGCCTTGGACGGATTTCAACTCTTATTCCCAAACTATTAGGCTGGACTTCTGGATTACAAGTTCAGTGACATTGCCTCTGTACCAGTATCTGTCCCAAATAACCGGTTGATACAATCATCATGGTCCATGTGTAACAGAACTTTAGCACTTATTAAAATATATGAGGTTTTTCAATTGACCCTTAGTGTTCTTTTATGTGAATCATATATGCTACAACACTTTAGTAATACCATAAATGGAAATAGTTTAGATTTCATTTGAGAACAGTAAGGATAGACAACTGTAAATAGTCATTACTAAATAACATTGAGCGTAAAGCCTGATTGCTTAAATACTGGAATAATTTTATCAAACATACCTTCCAATCGATATATATGATTCTATTTGGTCAGCAGGATATAAATATCATTAGAGGAAAATTGATGATTCTCTTCCCTTCTATTACTGAAGACAATTTGCTCAGTATTTCAGTGTTAACCCTATATTCAGATATACTGTTGGTTTACAGTAAAATCATCAAGTTCCACCTGATTGACATTTGCAAATAATTTATACCCCAGAAAAACTTCCATAATATTTGAAAAATAGATCACCTTCACATCGTTTCTAATTTAATTAGATGAAGATAAAATTAGTGAGGGAGGCAATGGTAGGTCAGCACACAACATTTATCTTGCAACTGTTCAAACTTTAGACATTTTTTTCTTGTACAAGTTTAATGATTCTTCTCATTTAGCTGCAGCATCAATTGCATCAGATTCTAGGCAAAAGAAAAGGATATGAAACCATTGAAACAGACAGCATAAGTGGTTCAAGAGGCAAACCATTCAATTGATCTCTTGAGCCAAAAGGAAAGGGCAGGACTGAACAAAACATCACTAAAACTGCTTGAAAAAAGACAGCAGATCGGATATACACACCATGGGAGACTTTGACATTTGAAAACCTGAGTCAGAGAGTAGTAGTCATAGATTATGAGGAGCCAATTAATACAGAACACTGCATGCTGCTCCTGAATTGCACTAGGCTTCACACTGAGGCTGTCACATCACCAGAACCATGTTGTGGAACTACTGCATCCTGTCACATCAGTGGAGGGGCATCTGAATCCTTGCACAATAATCCAACACTGGCAGCATCACAGAAGCAAGATGACCTCAGAGGTAGTCTGCTATTCAGAAGGCAGATCTCAGTTACATACTAAGTGCAGGAGGAATCTCTCGCAAAATGGCTTCACTGTTTCCAAAGAAAATTTCAGAATCAGAATGAAATACAATCATGGTTGTGTTTAAATTTAACAGGTTGAAGATAGCCAAAAAGAAAAGTTTCAATGAATTAATAGCACAGATTGTAATCAGGAAGGCCAAATCAATGCTGGCCCTTATTTCAAAGGGGTCAGAGAATAAAAGCAGGGAAGTCTTACTACAGCTGTGCAAGGATGATCTCTAGTATGGAAGGATTGTCTCATCAGCAAAAAGGTAAACAGGGTGGGATTTTACTCACTGGAGTTTAGAAGAATGAAAAATTATCTCATTGAAACATTTCGGACCCTTGACAAGCTTGAGAGTGCAAAAATGCTGAAAGGATAGTTTGCCTAATGGGCGTGTCTAGGTCCAAAGTGCATTGTCTGAGAATAGAGTGCCAATTTAAGACTGAGAAGAGGAGGAAATTTGTTTCTTCGAGTATTGAGGATACCTGATCATACAGAGCTGTGAGCTAGGATCCCAGTGTACATTTAAGGCTGAGGTGGACTCTTGATCAGTGGAGTAATCAGCAGTTGCAGCAAAAATGCAGGGAAGAGAATATGAGGAATGCCAGGTCATCCAAGGCCCTATTAACGGCGGAAGTGGTGCAAGGTGCCAAGCAGCCTACTCCTGTTCCTATTTCTGATGGTCTTATTGGCAAACTTTACATACATTTCTTTCTTTGTTCTTGGAATTCACATATTATTAGTAAGAACAGCATTTACTGTCTATCTCTAACAGTCCTTGAACTGAGTTGAAAATAATATGAAAATTAAAAGGCCAGATAAGAGTTAAACAAATTGCTGTTGGTCTGGAATCATATATTAGCCTGACTGGGGAAGGATAGTAGATTTCTTCCCCTTAAAACAAATAAGCTTCTAAGACAATCAGGTACTTTTGTAATCACCAATGTTGCAACTAATATTTTAATCAAATCAATTAAACAGTTGAATGTAAATTTTTCCAACAACCATACTGAGGTTTGAACTCATGTCTTAGGGGCATTAGTCAAAGCCCGTGGATCACTAGTTCACTAAAATTATGAGTACACCATTTCCCCAGTACTTAATTTGTTTAAACATGACTGAAAAAAAAGTTATTATTCTTAAGGAAATTTTAGAACTATACTGTCATCTGTATCTATAATCACTCACTACTCCTTGATATTTTGCTGATTTGGCACACAGACAGTCTGCAGCTCATGATGAGATTTGAGAAAATACATATAATAATCAGTTGTAGCATATAGAAGTGTGATTATTTCAAACTTCTGAGAATCACAATCTATTTTATATAGTGTAAACATTTGTACAAACTTTGTCAATTGGAAAATATATACAATTTATGAGCACTCGTTTATCTTTAGTGCAGATCACTAATCCTTGGGATTTGTATCAAATGTGCTCAGAGTGAAAGAGGTACCCATTAAAATCATCATTTAACTCAGTAAAAATGACATAGGTTTACTTTATTGAGCATTGACATAAAGGTGCCAGTGTTGGACTGAGATGCACAAGATCAGAAATCACATGGTACCAGGTTATAGTTTGACAGGTTTATTTGAAAACACATGCTTTTGGAATCTTATTAATACCTGAAGAAGAACTAAGACTCCAACAGCTTGTGTTTTCAAACAAACTTGTTGGAATGTAACCTGGTGGCATGTGATTTCTGACCTTGTTGAGTAATGACCTACCAACCTCACCAGCAATGGAGTCCCCTAACGTTGATGTAATGATTTAAAAGGTAAAGGCACATTGAAACAGTTGGTCTTGTGTTTTAGCTGTAACTAACTAGCTGACAAAAAGCCACCATACTAGAGAATAGGCCCATAGTACTGACAAAACAACTGACCTGCAGTATGAGCTTATTCACCAAAGCACACAAAGAGTTGAATTCATTTCTTCACCAGGGACCTGATCCAACAAACCAGGGCAGCTGCAGGAGGTTAAATCCTATGCCAACAAAATGATCATTAACCTTGCAACAACATGTAATTCAACATTCAAATCTCATTTGAACATTGTCCCTGCACAGTTTAATCTTTGTATAAGCAGCAAAATACAAGGGGATGGGAGAGGCAGGTGGGAATGAGTTGCAGAATGCAAGGAACAGGAGACTGCACAAAAAAAATAACTTTACACGGTGAAAAAAACCTCTAAAATTATACTTTTTTTAAAAGAAGAGACTTTGGCAATGATTCTTTGACAAGACAGGTAAGCTACAGTAAAAACAACAAAGAGAGACTACAGGGTGCTGATAAAATGGTATTGCTCATGACCATTTTTTAAAGAGAAAAGTGGCCACTTTGCTGCAAGTGATACAGGGAGGTTGACCTTGCTTAGGATTTCAGAATACCATTTCCAGAGTACAGGAGTGCACCAAACCATAAAAATTTGCAGACCAAAGAAAGAAAGGAAATCAAATTGACCACCTGACATTGACCGATGCAATTAAATCAGAAATGGTAATCCCAGGCCCCTGATTGTGAAGACTTCCTGTCTAACATTAGGGACAGAATGTGCAAATAGGGACAGCTGTTTCACAGTCAAGTCAAGCAACAGCCTGTTACATTCATACTCAGAATCATACCTTACTAAAGCCCATGTACAGCCATCACTATCTGTGGTATGTCCTGTCGCACTTGCAGGAATGACGCACTAGAGCTAGTGGCCTACAGTCAGGAGAAAGTTGTTCTTTAATTCCATAATATTAGCTCCAGATCACACAAATCCTTTGGGCGTCAAGTCAAACATGGTGAAAGAAACTTTCAGCTCATTATCACTGACTGACTGCCACAGCTTATAAATAAATACTCTCAATGTTGTACACCAGTTGAAAAAAGCAATGGCGGTTATCTGAGCGCAGATTGTATTCTTGGTGTAGGACCTCAATGTTTATCATCAAGAGTGGTTCTGTAACAACATGAGTAACTGAGCTGATGTGTCCTAAAAGACAAATCAGAAAGACTGAACACGTAGCGTGTATTGAGAGAAACAGCAAAAGGGAAGAAACTTAACTGACCTCACCCTCATTAATCTACCTATTACAGATGTATCTGTCCATGGCAGTATTCATGTAAGTGACTACTTGTAAAGAAGTTGGTGTGTCTTCACATTAAGAACATCTCAATCATGCTGTTTAGCACAACTATTAGGCTAAATGTGAAAGAGTTCAAGGTCTACCAACTCAAAACTAGTATTTATGAGGCTATTAGCAACAGCAGAATCATATTAAACCACATCCTGTAACCTCATGGCAAGGAATACATCCACTGTGCCATTTCAAGCAACATTCACACTCTACAACTTCCAGGCAATGTACATCTCTAACAAGAGAGATTCTTACCATCTCTCCTCAAGATTCAATCGTGTTATCATTGCTGAATTTCCCAGAATCAACATCCAGTCCGAAACTGAACAGGATCAGGTATCACGATCCTCGTTGATGATAAACACTGGGAGTGTTTCAAGGAAACTTAGTCTCCTAGTTGAAATGTTTTATTTTTGCAACTGGTTACAGTGGTGACAATTTACTAAAATATGTTCATGCATAGCTGCCAATGTCCTTGAACAAAATGATGAGTTGATTAAAAAAAGGGAAAAAAATCTCTCTCTATGTGGTAAGTAGATCTTAACACAAACAGAACAATGTTTCAGCCTGTTCCTCAGCATCAGCATATTAAAGATACACAACTGCAAATAAATTTTACTCCAATCTCGACTACTGAAATTTTACTTGATTGATTCCTGCCAGTTTCTTTTCCTTTCTGCCGGAATGAACCTTTCATGATTCTGAGTGACTAAACATTTTTCTGTTCTAGTCACTTGAAGGCTTTGACTGAAGCTCCCCAGACTTAAAGCCACATTCGACAAAAACATGTCTGAAACAATGAGTGTTTCTTCGGAAATAAAAATTTGATTCTTCTGCTTGGAGAAATGATTCTCCTTTTTGAACTGAACTGCTGATTGATGTGAGGAGTGAACTTAAAGCTTCTGCTATGAATTGAAAAAAAAACTAAGAGCATTTTTGTAAATTGTAAACTCAGTCGTATAAATGTTTTACCAATTATCACTACAGCAGTTCTTTCAGGCTTTTGACTGCAATCATATGTTCCCTTGGACTTAATTCACTTTGGTCACTGTTGTAAATGGCTTCCTGATGACCTGTTTAAAAAAAAACCTCCATAGAACTGACCAACATCCATTCACCTCTACTTTGAAAATGAATTCCCAAAAAAAAAGTTACATACACAGACACAGAGATGTATAGCACAGAAACAGACCTTTCGGTTCAACTCATCCATGCTGAGCAGATATCCTGAATATCTAATCTCATTTGCCAGCATTTGGCCCATATCCCTCCAAACCATTCCTTTTTATATACCTATTCAGATGCCTTTTAAAAGTTATAATTGTACCAGCCTCCAAGTTCATTCCACCTCTGCATGAAAAAGTTGACCCATCAGTCCTTTTTGTATCTTTCTCCTCTCCCCTTAAATCTATGCCCTCTAATTTTGGACTCCCCTCCCCCAGGGAAAAGACCTTGCCTATCCTATCCATGCACCTCATGATTTCATAAACCTAAGATCACTCCTTAGACTCCAACACGCCAGGGAAAAAAGGCCCACCCAATTCAGCCTCTCCCTATAGATCAAACCCTCCAACTTTGGCAACATTCTTCTAAATCTTTTCTGAACCCTTTCAAGTTTCAACACCCTCCCTATAGCAAGGATATCAGAACTGAACGCCATATTCTAAAACTGGCCAAACCAATGTCCTATACATCTGCAGCATGACCTCCCAACTCCTATACTCAATGCAGTGGCCAACAAAGGCCAGTATACCAAATGCATTCTTCATTACCCTGTCCACTCGCGGCTCTACTTTCAAGGAACTATGAATCTGCACTTCAAGGGCCATTTGTTTGGTCATACTTCCCAGGACCTTACCATTACGTGTATGAGTCCTGCCCTGATTTGCCATTCTAAAATGCAGCATCTGACATTTATCTTACATAACCTCCATCTGTCATTCCTCGGCCCATCGGTCCATCTGATCGAAGTCCTGTCGAACTCTGAGGTAACCTTCTTTATCGTCCACTGCACCACTGATTTTGGTGACACCTGTAAATTTACTGACCATACCTCCTATATTCACATCTAAATCATTGATTATAGGTGACAAAAATGTTATGTATAACATCCAAATAAAACAGGCACCCTTCTGAGGTAGTATCATTTACTGGTAAAATTTATTATCACCAACTCTTTGACAACTTGACAGTAATATTATATTTATATTGAACATATTAATTTTCCTGGCAACCATATTGTATACAAGTCCATTCTGATCACAGCACTTAGTTTCAGTCATATCTGCTATTGACAAAATGTCAGCCATAAAGCTGTTATTATTAGAGCTTAGAATGAACTTTAGATTGCACAGTTGGAACATTAAATGTTAATGAAAAAATCTCAGATTTCCATCAAAATCTTTTAAACAACAACAGATTTTGGGCTATACAAATTCTTCATCTTGTTGTCTTGGAGTAAAATTGCACTCACATTGATGTTGCTCATATCGCTAACCAGTTTGATGCTTCTCATAATTCAATGCTGCTAAAACTAATGCAGTTGTCAACAGAACTTTCAGGTTGTCAAATACACTGATATTCCTTTGACCATTAAAATGTTTGGCCTTTTACAAGAACTTTATCAGATGAACCAAGGCAATGCTGAAATTCAGAACAGATTTCTAATGAAATCCATTCATGTCAATACATGGCAGAATTACTTCTTCCTCTTAAGGATAGGAAAATCCAAAGTAGCCTTTGTCTTCTCTTTTTTTGATTAGATCATTCAATAGATTAGATTGGATTAGATTCCCTACAGTGTGGAAACAGGCCCTTTGGCCCCTTGAAGCATCCCACCCAAACCACACTAGATTCACCTTCCTAAATACCCTTTCCCAAATCTATTGATCTCATTCTTGAAATTATGTACTAGACTAGCATTCACAGCCTTCAGGAAGAGAGTCCTAGATTTCCATCGTCCTTTGTGTGAGAGCTTTACCTTACCTCGCTCCTAAAAAGCTCGAATTCAAGTTTGTCTATAATGCCTGAGCAGAGATTTTCTCTATCTACATTGTCATTTTAAAAACTTTGATTTAAAGTTGACATATAAAATACATGCCATGTTTTTGTCTTATCTGTTCCACAGTGAGACCCAACTAAATCATTTTCATTTCAGCAAACTCACTCTCTTGTTGAATTTGTCATCAGTTCAGTCAAATTACGTGAGGGTTATTCCAACATTTTGCAAAACATAAACAGTTCATCAATGTAATTAATACAGTTACATAATCCTTCAGTTACTTAGTTGGTCAACTGTTGGAAAGTTTTTCATTTCAAACAATATAACAGCAAGCATGTTCAATCAGTCTTATGAAAACTGATTTTTCTTTGCTTCAGTAAGTAAATGGAACTTGGCATTAACTGTTTAGCAAGTCAATCTTAGCACTAAATCATGCTCATCAAATTCTTTCTAAGTAGCTTCAGCAACATGTTAACTGGTAAGTTTCAGCTACTATGATTGGATTGAATAACATCACTGTCCATTTCAAAATAACTTCTCTGAAATGAGTCGACAATGATGCTATTTTACAGGTAATTAATATCTTCTGTAGCTGAAGGTGCTTTTCCTTGTTTATTCATATAGATTTATTTGAGAGTCTATAAAAGTTTTTTGTAACTTACTTTGATTGTTTAATAGCATCATATTTCATCTAACCTTTTCAGACCCTCAGAATTTTCTAATCTGATTGCTGAGGAGCAACTTTTCATTCGTCAATTTCTGATACATTCTCAAATTATTGATGTTTAAAGCAAAAATCACTCCCTATTTCTGTCACTACTGAAAATTAATTTTTTTTCCCTGAGTATCCCGTTGAAATATATCTTTAACATACTACATGTCACATTTGTTGTTTTTCTCTTGTCTGAAATAGTCACCACATTATTCATAATATCGAGTCTCTTTTTGATTTGATAAAATCCAGTGAAACTTTGCTTTTCATATGTTCCCAAAGTCAGCTAACAACAGGAAACACCTCAACTCCAGCAATAATCTGTTGAATTTAAGCCTTAAAAGTGAAAGATTGCAAGTTGGTCAAAAATCATTTAACAACTAAGTGTAGGGTTCTGGTTTGTGATCAGTTATTCTTCTGATCCTGAAGCTATTCAAATTACTTCCCAAACCCTGGTTCTGGACACAGGGGTTATTTGGTGAATATGAAATGCAGAGGCAGTAGACATATGTTTCCAGTCAAAAGATTCTCTGCACTTATTTAAAATACAAGTAATTATAATGCTAGAAAACAAGCAATGTAATAAATCAAGGAAATTGAAACAATCAATTATACAGGAGAACAGTAGTGCTTTAAATACACTACCAACTTGGTTAACACAATTAGAACGCTAGCTGAATGACACATTAAGAAAACAATAGTGTTCAATTTCAGACTCTTTAATCAGGCCTCCTGCCCTTGTAGACCCAACACACTGTCACCACGTGCTTTCCCCTCCCTGCTAGCTAGGTCAGAGCTTTAGATTCTAGGAAGTTTAAGCTCACGACTGAGAAAGCACTGTTCAAAACTGTTCCCGCTTACTGTACCCAGAGCTTGGGTGAAGACTTCACACCGCATAATGTTTTCGGTTTGAGTTGAGTCTGCTAATGCGGTAAGGTGTATATTGAATCTATCGGGTAAGTACCTGGTATTCTTCTTCTTCAAGCCTTGCTGGCTTGGCGGGTCCAGGTTTCATCTGAGATTGTGACTGGGGGCTTGTGGTGCCAATCGAATCAATTGGTTCTCAGAGCTGTCTGTCTTTAGTTCAGCTGGTTCGGGTTGGTTGTCATTGATTCTCTTGATTTGGAGCAGGCCTATTTCTGGAAGCTGTAGTTCACATCACCTGGTTGGCGTTCCCCCCTCTCTGATGTTTTTTGTCCTGGTGACACCTTTGATTTGGATTCCTCATTCTTGGTTAGGACTCTTTAGTTCTAAGTTCTGAAGCTGTTTGTGGGGGAAAGAGTCTTTTGGGAGGCTGTTCACGCAGAGGCTTGTTGTAGCAAAGGTCACACTCCAGTGAGATTGGGGCTGGCAGTTATATCTTGATGCTTGCTTCTGATGTTAATTGGCTTTCCTACGGATTAGAGTATGTTTTGGTTGAGTTGAATGTCAATTATCCCTGTAGGCCCTGTACGGTCTGTACTTTGCAGCCCAAGGTGGAAAAGTTGCCTTGGGCTGGGCTTTACTGGTTTTTGCTGATTGCTCTTTTAGAGAGGAGGTGTAAATTGGGATTCCAGGCTGAATAACAAATCCAGGCAGTACTCTCCATGCTCTCTGATGAAGGGTCTAGGCCCGAAACGTCAGCTTTTGTGCTCCTGAGATGCTGCTGGGCCTGCTGTGTTCATCCAGCCTCACATTTTATTATCCTAGTACTCTCCATTCTGCTGTTTGTATTGTGCGGTCCCACAGAACTCAGTCCAGCTGTCCCCTTTTTCTTTTAAAAGTTTTGAAAAGCCCAAGGTTTTGTCCAGTACTTTAAACATTGAGGATTTTTGCTCAATCCTACATGAGAGAATGTCCCTTAAATTTGAAGGTCAAAAATATAGTCTCTGAGCTTTTAATTTATAAATTTCTCTTCAACCAATTCAAGGGGTCTTCTCATCTCTTGTCTATTTATCAGTTCAAAAAGATTGAATTATGTGCAGTCATTAAGGACATCCCAAATGGCAACCAGCAATAAAGGAATCTGTACATCTCAATCCTTAAAATATTAATCACAATAATCTCCAATTATGGTCTTTGAAGTTTGATGCCATCTTTGCAATGTTCATTTAGATCATGGACGATAAGGTGAAGACATAAATTGCTTTATTTCCAAACTATTCATTACCCACTTGGCTATTTGTAACACATAATATCAATCTTGATTTGATTATATTGCTTTGGGGAATTGATAGCTTGGTGTTGTCGGTTTGCTCGCTGAGGTGGTTTGTTGACTTGCAGGCATTTCATTACTCTGCTGGGTAACATCATCAGTGCAGCCTCTGTTGAAGTGTTGCTGTATTTTTCTGCTTGTTATTTAAACTCTGGAGTCCGTTGGAGTTGATTACTTCATTTACAGTTTTTCTTCACAGTGGTGTGTTTATAGGGTCTAATTCTATGTGTCTATTCATGGCCTTCCTGGTGAAGAGCCAAGCTTGTTTCTGTTTGGCTTGTCCTAGGATCCTGATGTTGTCCCAATTGATCTGGTGGTTCTCCTTGTCCGTGTGTTTGGAGATGAGTGAGTATTGGTCATGTCTTTCTGTTGCCAGTTGGTGTTCATGTATTCTCGTAGCCAGTTTCCTTCCTGTCTGTCCAACGTAATGTTTGCCAAAGTCCTTGCTTAGGATCTTGTCTATTGCGTTGGTTCTGTTCATAGTGGGTAAGGGGTCTTTGGTTCTTGTTAGCAGGTGGTGTAGGATTGATGTAGGTTTGTGTGCTACACTGATGACCAGTGGCCACAGGAGTCTTGTGGTCAGTTGAGAAAAGTTCTTGATGTACAGTACTATGACAAGTGTGTTGGGGAGTAGTGAATCTGTGGGACCCAGCTGTTCAGGTATTTGTTGTTTCTAAAACACTTGGTGGAGGTATTCTTCTTCATTTTGGCATAGTTCAGGGCTGAACACCAACCAGCAACAAAAAGACACAACCAATGCTCACTTGTCCATGTACACGCAGACAAGGAGAACCAACATTCCATTGGGACTACTCCAGGATCCTAGGACAAGCCAAATAGAGACAAGCACGGGAATTTCTAGAGGTCTGGTTGTCCACCAAGACGGCCATAAATAAACACACAGAATTAGACGCTACATACACACCACTGCAAAGAAAAACTGGAAATGAGGTAATCAACTCCAACAAACCAAGGAGTTTAGATACCAGCCTGGAAAACACAACAGTGCTTCAGCAGAGGCTGCACTAATGATGTTACCCAGCAGGGTACTGAAACACCTGAAAAGTAATGAACCAACTCAGCGAGCAATCCAACCACAGCATCCACAACCCGAGCTACGAATCTACTCAAGAACCTTAGAATCAATAGCTTGTTAAAGAACAATTACCCAAATTATACTGTAACCTTTTGCTGTATCCTTTTCCAAAGGCACAGCTTTAGAGGATCTTGTTGACACAACCATATCTAAAAGATAATAATTTTTTATGGCTTTACGTTGGAGGTCTATCAAGACCATGCCAAACATTTCTTCAAAAACTGGTATTCAAATTAAAGGTGCAGGTTTATTTGATTCCTGGAGTTTCCCACTGCCTGCCATATACAGTATGTCCAGCAAAACGTCACCATTTGTGAGTATACATATGTGCAAAATTTAATGAAAATAGGCAGATATATACAAGGGCATAATCAACAACTGCACCTTACAGTCGCAAATCATTTCAACTCCCCCTCCCATTCCTCAGACAACATGTCCATCATGGGCCTCCTGCAGTGCCACAATGATGCCACCCGAAGGTTGCAGGAACAGCAACTCATATTCCGTTTGGGAACCCTGCAGCCCAATGGTATCAATGTGGATTTCACCAGCTTCAAAATCTCCCCTACCCCACCGCATCCCTAAACCAGCCCAGTTCTTCCCCTCCCCGCACTGCATCACAAAACCAGCCCAGTCCGTCCCCTCCCCCCACTGCATCCCAAAAGCAGCCCAGCCTGTCTCTGCTTCCCTAACCTGTTCTTCCTCTCACCCATCCCTTCCTCCCACACCAAGCCGCACCTCCATTTCCTATCTACCACCTCGTCCCACCTCCTTGGCCTGTCCGTCTTCCCTGGACTGACCTATCCTGTCCCTACCTCCCCACCTATACACTCCTCTCCACCTATCTTCTTTTCTCTCCATCTTTGGTCCACCTCCCCCCCTCTCCCTATTTATTCCAGTTCCCTCTCCCCATCCCCCTCTCTGATGAAGGGTCTAGGCCTGAAACGTCAGCTTTTGTGCTCCTGAGATGCTGCTTGGCCTGCTGTGTTCATCCAGCCTCACACTTTATTATCTTGGATTCTCCAGCACCTGCAGTTCCCATTATCACTAATCAAATGTATCTCCATTTGAAATTAAATTTTCTGAACCACCAATGGTCGGATTCTCTTCTATAATAAAGGAAGATATTTCAAAAAGCATATCGGTATGCAACAGCCTGGAAGATTGACATTGATATAGCACTGTGCTGAGGCATTTTAAGGGTAAAAACAAAGGTCTTGAATGTAACCTTTATTCAGAACTGATCAAGCCTAGAGTTAGCATGAACCATTAGGTATACAAATAGAAATAACCACAATAATGTTTCTAAAGTAGAAATCCATTTAAAATTACAGGCAGAATTGCTACAAATAGGAACCTATTTGAGTTTTCACACACATGATCATTGGACATGTGCACAACAGGAGCTTGATTAGCCTAAAATGTGAAGTGTTTATCCCGACAAGTGACTGATGTAAACTACTGAGACATCAAATCTGAAATTGTCTGTACTGGTTTACACAGTTGCAACCCAGTTGCCTGGGTAATGGGCATAACTGTAAAGTGTAGAAGTATGTAAAAACATTTTGGTTCAATGAACAATCTCTCTTGAGCTGTATCCCTGAATGTACATTGTTAGAATAAAACCTCCTCCCTGTTTGGACCTTAATCTCCATCTCGAATGTTATTTGAGATTACAACATTTTTGTGTGAACTTTGAAAGTAAAAATGTCAGTATTTTAATTTGTGCTTCCCAAATGCGTAAGTGACTGGAGTTTTATAAGCCACTCATAAGATTTCAGTATAATGCTCAGAGAGAATAACCACTTGATGGACTATCACCTCACCAGGTGGAATTTGAGCAGTCTCCATTTCCTCTTGAGTACTTTTTCTTTCAAATCATAACATTCAGGTATTAGGTCTGACTCAATTTCTGAAGAGACAGTTTGGAAAAGAGTTATCAATTTGTTGAATTTCTATTGAACAAGATAGGCTAAATATGTCAGGCTTATTCTTTTCATCTGCATTCTTTTCAATAAGGCTCTTCAAAAGACTGTCCAGTGTCCAATAACTGAGTTTCTCAGTTACCTCACTTTTAATTGTTTCCATCTCTTCATGTCAAATTCAACGATCCCAAGATCGAGTTTCAACACAAGAGTCCCCCTGTGGCATCAGTTTCATTTACTACTATTGCTTATCCTGTGCCCTCAGTGAGACAAAGACTTTCAAGTCTTCCAGGACATTTCCAAAGATAAAATCCACCCTACAATAGCAAATTGAACTGTTCTACATACAACATCTCAGTTTACAAAATCACCCATTAATTCAACTTTACTTAACGGAACCATTATAAATGCCACATATATTATTATTTTTGGTTATTAATTTCTCCATCATTAACTATTCTGGAAGAATTTCTACCATGACTGGTGATAGACAACTATATAGCTCTGATTGAGTGATACAGCAGACATGATGGGACCAAGGGCCTAATTCTGCACTTGTGTTGTATTGTTTCATGGTCTTATGGATTGTATGTTGTTCATCGTCATTGACCACTGGTTCAGTATATGAGGAATCATATCCAAATGGCACAATAACTGGACCACACCATACCTGGGCTGACAAGTGCCGAGTAACAGCTGTGCCATATAATCTCCAGGCAACGATCATCTCGAAAAACAGAGAATCAAGCCACCACTTTGTGGCATTCAATGGCATTGCCATAACTGAAACCACATCCATTCATGACACCACTCCGCCTGCACACCACTCCACACACAACATCCTTTACCATGAATAGAAACTGAACTGGACTAGCCTGATAAACACGTGGCTACAAGATTAAGTCAGAGGCTAGAAATAGTGCTACACGTAGCTCATCCCAAACCTTCCTGACTCCCCAAAGCTTTTTCACCATCAACAAGGCACAAGTCTAGATGAGTGCCACTCATACGACAGACACCATCCAGACCATTGCAACCTTCTTCTTTGACAGCACATCCAAAAAAATTCACTTCCCCCAAGACCAATGTAAAGTGGCAATAGTATCTACCATCAAGAAGATGCATTACTGACAAGTCAGCACCACCTGCAACACCTGAAGTGTGTCCTCCATGACACACATCATCCTAACTTGCAAATATATCATTGTTCATTTGTTGTCACTGGGTCATGTTCCTCAAACTCCCTCCTGAAAAGAATTGTGGGTCTACCTCCATCAAATGGTTGATCATGTTTGTAGAAGACAGTTCACCTTCTCATGGGCAATAAGGATGAATGATGAATGTTGGCCAAGCTAGTGATGCACACATAACATGAATTAATAATAAAAGAAAGCCAACATCAGCAACTGCCTTACTGCAGTGTGTCTCAACTGATTTACCTCCTCAACTTGAAGCAAATATATCTCCATTTGAAATCAAATAATCAGAATCGCCAATGGTCTGAATCTCTTCATCAATAGTAAAGGAAGATTTTTCTTGATTGTTCTGAGTCATCTCCCTGTTTTTAAGATTCTAAGAAAATATGTTCCTTTGTACTACAGTAACAGTTTTAATAAACATTTGCTTTGCTGAAGCAATCTTTTCTGATTATTCCATTGATATTCATATTATTGCAATTGGTCTCCCACTTCATTGCCAGCAATTGGCTTCAGTAGGTTCAGCCTGTTGACAATAACCATATGTTATTTTCTTAATATTACTTCTGGTTTCTAGCCTTTCTCCTCCATTATTTTGACATCCTTTTATTTGTTCCTCGAAGTACTATTTCCTCCACAGCTATGCAACTGTCTAGACAGTACAGATATCTGCCAGAGCTGCTGGACCTCAGACTTTTGAGATTTCAAATAAATTCATCTCAATAAAATTCAAGGTGTACTAGAATACTATTTTGTTTCTTTCAATCTCATGAATTCCTTCACAGTCTCATTTTTATGTTGTCTCAGTGATTTAAACTGATGATGTCTTGTCATTTATTTTTCTTTAAGCAAATTCTATACATTATAACATGAGGCTGCTTTCTGAGAGTATGAAAGTACATTGAGGATTCCCTTTTTATCAAATTCATTGACTGCAGATCATTCTTCTGACAAATTGGCATGCATATTTATGCTTTACTTGTTAAAACACTATGTAATATTAAGGTCCATGTATCATTTGACAATTTGCCGAGCTACCTTTTCAAAATAGGTGAAACATCTTTATCATCCATCCTTTCATAAGCCTCGGCACTAAATACTGATTTCTACTTCAATCAAACTGCATTTTCCTTCCCATTATCAAGTCCCTCATCAGGGACTGAATGTCTTTAATTGAAGGCCAGGGTGGGGACCTGAATCCACAATTTTCACAACAGTTTTAATAGCAATGTCTAACTTATTAATTGCCAAGGCTCACTGAGGTAACATGCTGGAAATGAAGCCCTGCTGTTCCTGGGAACCATCACAAAAGTTAAAGATTTCAAAATAAGTACACAAAATTCATCAATTTACCTGATTTTTCAGATCCACATTGATTAAAACCATGATCAAGGTTTTCATACTTGTCTAGAAGTACTATTTATTACATGTATTTTGACTCTAGCGACAAGGATTTTTTTAAAATCATTCACATATAACACTACAAATTACTTCTGAGGAAGGGTCACTGGACCTGAAACGTTAACTCTGTTTTATCCTTCACAGATGCTGTCAGATCTGCTGAGCTTTACCAGCAAAATTGTTTTTGTGCCTGATTTACAGCATCCACACTTTTTTCACCTTTTAAGTTAAAGCCCTAATTGGCTTATCAACTACCATGTAGGTAAGTACACAGGAAAAAAAATAGACAAAACTTGGTGATGGATGAAAGAAGACCGGGAAGGTAGTTAAGTGGTTTCGATTTGCTGAGATATTTCTGATGATTCTTGTGCTGGTCCAGTCACCTCTCAATCATCCTTCTCTGGATGCTTCCACTGGTTTGCAAGAGATTCAAGTTGGCTGATGCATTTTAAAAAATATCCGACTTCTCAATTAAATATCATAGCCTAAAAAGACTCCTGATGGAAATATGAATTGGTTTTCTTCAGGTTTGAACTGTTTCAGGCTATTGAAAATACAGAGAGGCAGCTCCTGAGCTGGTGGAGATCAGATAAATTCACTCTATACGTTGCTCCAGGGCCTAAGCTAAGAACCAATCACATGATTGTTGGCAGGCAAAAGACTTTTGTCATTGATAACTGATCATTAGTTCATAGACCATTCAATTTCTTGTTACCAACCAAAGCTGGATCTCAACACAAACTATCAGCTTCAGTTCATCTACTACCCAAACTTGTTCAAATGTTCAAAATACCTGTTCAAATGGGGCTTTGCACAATACTTCCGATAAGGATCAGATTGCTTGCTTTTCTTAAGCAGCAAACCTTGAAAAGTGACTTTTAAATGATTCTCTTAGTTCAGCCCACAATTTTAGAAGTTATAAAATTAAAAGGGCACAGTCTTTCACATTATTCCATAATAGCAATCTGGTTCATCTCGTTTAAGACATAAGCCTCTTCTCGTTAAGGCTCACCGGTGGATTTCTTCTTCCACTGTAAACCAAGTAGACACTTATGACTGAGGTAAAAAAAATGGCAGGTGGCAGTTAACTACCTAAGGGTCAAGCTGGTTGGTGGTGGTTGGTATCATGACAGTAAAAACAAGTGCTTTTATGCTGCTTTTTACGCAAAAAAAATCAATTTTCTATTTTGACATTCGCTTAATGTAAGTGAAAAGCCACATAATTCTGATAGCTGGCCTTTACTTTCTCTTTATGAAGACAGAATCAATTTTAGCAGTTAGCAATGTCACAGAATAAATATCTGGAAAGATACAATGCAGTTAAATACTTTAAAGATCTGATTTGTGATAATGTACAATCATTACGCAACTAAGTAACTGACATAAGATGTGCCTAAACAAAACAAAGTAAGAAAATGAATTAAGCATTAAGGATGTACTAATAATTTCACAACAATGTTGTCTAATTTAGTCAGTGCATGTTCTGGGAAATGATATCTGCTAGAAAAAAAGTATTTAGTCAATCACTGACTTTTTTTTGTTAAGAAGTCTCATTACAATTTGTATGCACTAATGTGGTGTTACATATTTAGATTTGACTAGGGGAAGAGAAAGACTAACAATCCATGGACCAAATTGTATTGACAAGGGAATTGCTGTAACTCTCAGTAAGTAACACAATGGTTTTCACTTGTGTGCCATTGAATGAAAATACAATAATCAGAATGATTGAATCAATTTTTGTTGCAATGCGGTAGATGACAAAGCATACCATTTGGCTAACTGGGGCATGTTATGTTAAGTGGATTTATATGCTGATATGAGCAGGCATGCCAAACTGAAACAAAAACTCAGCTCAACAGTCTGGACATACAAAATGTCACTACTTTTTTCATCTTTGTACAACTTAAAATAAACCAGCATGAACAAAATTGTTACAGAAGGAGAAGAGGTGAGGTCCTCAGTCAGAATTAGATTATTCTTCCATGGATTCTCGAAAAATCACAGTCCAACAGTCAAATATGTTCTAAACATAATAGATCTCATCATAAATTAAAACACAACACATGGCATGTGCCAGAGAAGCAAAGAATATGACTGATTTTTAAAAATCTCAATTTTATCTTCATAGGTATGGAATTTTTCACAATGAGATTCTTTTTACCAGAATTATGCTCTTTTCAAAGTACTTTCAAGAATCAACTATCTTAGTCATCATTCTCCTCCATGTCCTGCTGTATATTGTATCAAAGCTGTTCCTCAGCCTCATCAAGTTCTGTTTCTTACTGTCCCTATGTTGTGCAGCATCCTGTATAATGAATCCATTCGATAAATTCTCCTGGGGGCATTTCAGAAAGTGCCTCAGACTGCTTCCTCTGCAGTTAGGTTCAGATATCTGTTCTATCATGCTAGATACATGGATAACTATGAAATTCTTCTACAGCGATGTCTCTCTGCTTCAACACATTATCACTTCTGTTCAACATTTTATCACTTTTGTTCAACACCTGCTCCTCGACCGAGACCGCAGATAGCTCTCTCAACCTCTTTGACACTGGTCTTAATTAGTTTCAACAATAGATCATGCACTTACAATCAAACCAGAGTAATTCTGCATGAACACATTGAATCGATTAAGCAAAGCTTTGTAAGCAAAAAATTTACGTTAATGTTCATTTGAATGGCTCACTCGGGAACAATTTCAGGGCCAAGAATGAAAAGTCAGCTACCACTCCATTTAAGCGAAGAACAGAAATTTATTAATCCTAATGCGCAAGCAATTTAATACTTGTTCTGGTGGATGTTTTTTCTGTCTCATGAGCAAGAAGCAACAGTGTATTAGCTTTGATGTTTTATGTGTTTATGGCCAATACAGGATATGCCAGTCTAGTAAAATATAATAGTGACGCACCATTTTGTATCAGTAAATTACTGACCAGCAATAAATTTCTTTGGTGTTCATTGATCATAAGTCAAGACAAAATGAAATCAATGTTCAGAGAGCATGCAAACAGACTTGTCTTTCTGTGGCATTTCATTGCACCAATAGTTTCAATCAGAGCAGAATTTCACTTAAAAACAAGGAATATTTAAAGCTAAAAGGTCATCTTTAAAATCCACCTGCTGCCACAAGTATAAGAAGCAAGAATGTTGAGCAGTTGTTAGTTTTCATCTTAAAAATATTTAAAAGCACCTACAAAATGTTGGATTTTCAAACAGTTATTACATGCTATAGAATCATTGAGTCATACAGCGCAGAAACAGACCCATCAGTACAACTCACCTATGGCGACTAAGTTTCTAAGACTGAACTAGACCCACTTGCTTTCATTTGCGCCCCCCCCCCATCCCTCTAAACTTTTTCTATTCATGGACCTATCCAAATGTCTTTTAAATGTCAAAACTGTACTTGCATCTACCATTTCCTCTGGCAGTTCATTCCACACACAAACCACCCTCAATTGCCCCTCAGTTCCCTTTTGGGTGGCGCAGTGGCTCAGTGGTTAGCACTTCTGCCTCACAGCGACAGGGACCTGGGTTCAATTCCAACCACAGGCGAGTGACTGTGTGAAGACTGAACATTCTCCCTGTGTCTGTGTGGGTTTATTCTGGGTGTTCCAGTTTCATTCCAAGTCCAAACATGTGCAGGTTAGGTCTTTGGCCATGTGAAATTGGCCATAGCACCCACAGAGGTGTAGGTGAGGTGAGTTAGCCATAGGAAATGCAGGGTAATTGGGTAGAGGATGCTCTTCAGAGGGTCAGTGCAGACTGATGAGCCTTATAACCTGCTTACACACTGTGGGGATGCTATTTTGTTCTAAATCTTTCTCCCCTCACCTTAAAAATATGGTCCCCTAGTTTTGAACTTCCCCATCCTTGGGAAATGACCTCTGTTATTCACCTTATCTATGCCCTCATGATTTTACAAATAAGGTCACCCCTCAACCTCTATGCTCCACCAAAAATAGTCCGAATCTATCCAATTTCTCCACATAACTTAAACCCTCTATTCCTAGCAAAGTCCAGGTACATCCTTTCTGAACTCTCTTGAATTCAATAGTATCCTTCCTACAGCAAGTCAACCAGAAATGAACACAGTACTCCAAAAGTGGCCTCACCAACATCTTGTACAATCTCAACATGATATCCTAACTCCATACTCAATAGTCTGAGCAATGGAGGCAAGTATATTAAACATCATCATAACTACCCTGTCCACCTGCAAGAGACCTTTCAAAGAATAACATTCCTGAGCCCCTTGGTCTCTCTGTACAACAACACTACTCAGGGCCCTACCATTAACTCTGTAAGTCCTACCTTTGTTCACTCAACCTAACATCTCACATTTATCCAAATTAAACTTCATCTGTGACTCTTCAGCCCATTGGCACAACTGGTCAAGATTCCTTTGTAATCTTAGATAACCTTCTTCACTGTCCACTGTATCACCAATTCTGGCGTCATCCACAAAGTTACTAACCATGCTTCATAAATCCTCATCCAAATCATTTATATAAATGACAAACAACAGTGGACCCAGCACCAATTTCTGCAGAACACCGCTGGTCACAGTCTTCCAATCCAAAAAGTAAGTCTCCACCAACATCACTTTCCGTCTTCTAGTGACGAGCTGATTTTGTATCCAATTGGCGAGCTTTCCTTGAATCCTGTGTGATCCCACTTTACTGATCAGTCTACCATGCAGAATGTTGTCAAATGCTTTGCTAAGGTCCATGTAGAGAACATCTACCGCTCTGCCCTCATCAATCTTTTTGATTAAACCCTCAAAAAAACTCAACCAAATCTGTCCGACAATTTCCCTCACACAAAGTCTGCTGACAGATAAGGCTAGACTGGCTATATGTTACCAGTTTTAATGCATGTCAAATGAAGGATTAAGAGATGTCTACTCTGATAGAGACCAGTTTATTTGATTCCTAGTCAATGCTTTTAGATTAGATTAGATTACCTACAGTGTGGAAACATGCCCTTCAGCCCAACAAGTCCACACCGTCCCTTGAAGCATCCCACCAAGACCCATCCCCCTCTAACCCACACACCCCTGAACACTACAGGCAATTTAGCATGGCCAATCCACCTAACCTGCACATCTTTGGACTGTGGGAAGAAACCGGAGCACCCGGAGGAAACCGACACAGACACGGGGAGAATGTGCAAACTCCACACAGACAGTCGCCCAAGGCTGGAATCGAACCTGGGTCCCTGGCGCTGTGAGGCTGCAGTGCTAATCACTGAGCCACTGGCTTCAGTGTGCTGATCATTGACAAGGAAAGACAAGTGTTTTGTATGTGTATGGCTTATATTTTAAAGCTTTCAGCAGATTTTTTTCTCTTTCATATCCAGATGACAGCTGATCTGCAGACAAATGGCCTTTTATAAAATAACCATTTCACAAAACAACCCAAGATTCATATTGCAGATTCATCCCTTTTTATGGTAGTTGAGCAGTACAAGAAGCTCTCATCCTCAATAGTATTAAATATCAAGGTCAATACATATTTGCCTTTATGCAAATACTTAAATAAATAAATAAATATTACAATTTAAATGAAAGGTCTACATTGAATTGGTTATTTACCGCACCAAAGACATGTAAATGTGCATGATAATTACAACAAAAATTCTGTGCTCAATTTTTCTGAAATTGGTCCCGCAAGTGAATAAATCCATTTCACATCAATTCAATTTAGTTGCCTGTTAAGCTTCAAACAATGACAAGCAAATTAATTCAGGCTTGACTACAATGAGTTAAATGACTAGATAAGAAGTTAGTTCAGAATAAATATCAGCCAGAAACAGAAAATGGTACTGCTCTTTATATCTAAATGAAATATCTGGGAGGGCATAATTTAAACATCTGCCACACTGAATAATGCTTTTCCTCGCTTACAAAGATAGTTTTGGAGGTGCAGCGAGGGATGAACGGGGAAGGATGCAGTTTTCAAATAGGAACAGCACTCTGAGCAAATAGGGTCACGTGACTCTTGTGCAGTATTCACGGTGCAGGTTCAGTCATCTCAATGGGTCCAACATCTCAGAAAGTATGGCACATGGTAGTAAGCACTTCAGGTGAGCAGATGATGCTGAAGGCAGAGGCAGCAATGGAGTAAGTCAACAAACCTCCTTTGACAGGCTTTTAAAGCTTCCAACCTCTACCACCTGGAAGGACAATGGCAGCAGATACAAGGGAATACCACCAGCCAGAGATTCCCCTTTCAATCATCAACTATATTGATTTGGAAATAAAATAACTGCTTCTTTACTGCAACTGAATAAAAAAAAAGTGGAGGTATTTTCTCTCCACAAATGTTGCCAGGCCTGCTGAGTTTCTCCAGCAATTTCTGTCTTTTTGTTTGTTACAGATCTTTGGCATTGTAATTCTTTGTTTTATAATAAATGTAAATGTACTTGCAAAAGAAGTTCATCTGATGCAGGGATAGACCTAGATAACTGTAAGGGAGTGAATTCCAGCTTTGGATATTCGGGGGTTCCCGTAGCCCTGGGTAAAACCACCTGAAACTGGGTTTGGTGTGTGGATGGGGAATGACTCCAAGGTTAAGAAGGGGAAATGTAAAAGCTCAGTGGCTTAGGAGAGGCAAAAAAAGAGGTTGGCAACAAAAGGTGTGTGCAAGGAAGAGGAGTGAGCATGTAGAAGGCAAAATGGCAAGCAAAGAAGGCTTTAAAAGAAGTGCTCTGTTGTTGGGGATAAGGACGAGGGTGCAAGGGGTTGAGTGAGTGTGAGTTATGCCAGCACTTATCGTCCATCACCTATTCCTCTTCCGAAGGTAGTGGGGAGCTAGTTTATTGAATGCTGCAGTCTATTTGCTGTACAGACACCCACAATGCCATTAGGGAGTGAGTTCCAGGTCTTAGACCAAATGATACTGAAGTCAGGATGATATGCAGCTTTGAGGATAACTTGCAGGTAGTAGTATTGTCATGTATCTGTTACCTTTATACCTCTGGATGGCAGTATTCATGTGTTTGGAGGTGTTGTCTAAGGACCCTTAATGAATTTCTGCAGCATATCTTGCAGATGGCACACACAGCTACTGCTGAGCATATGTGTCGATGGGCTGAGTGTATGTGCATGCAGTGCCAATCAAGCAGGTTGCGTCGTCCTGGGTTATGTCAAGCTTTTGGAGTGTTAATGGAGCTGAACTGATCCAGATAAGTACGGCGTATACCATCGCACTCCTGGCAGGAGTTGAGTTATGCACAGCCACATTCCGAGCACTGATCGGCTCTTGTAGCCACAGTATTTGTGAGGCTCATCTAGTTCATTTTCTGATCAATAGTAACCCCAGCATGTTGAAATGGATTACTTGCTGTTGATAATGATGTTTAATGTTTAAAGTCAAGAGGTGACGGTTACATTCTACTTTATTAGTGGTGCTCATTATCTGGCACTTCACTGGCACAAATGTTACTTGTCATTTGTCAACCCAAAGAAGGATACTGTCCAGGCCTTCCAATATTTGAACAGTGACTGTTTCAACATGAGGAGTCACAAATGGTGCTGAACCTCATGTGATTATAATTTGGCACCACCACTTCTGACCTTATAATGAAGCAGCTGAAGGTAACTGGCTGGAAGATATTGCCCTGATCGACTCTTGGGCCCTTGTGTGGCAGAGTGACAATGTCCTTATCCTTAGACCAGGAGGCCTGGATCAAGTCACACATGCTCCAGAGGTCTTAGTAACATTTCTGACCAGGTTGTTTAGAAATATAGGTTAAAGAAAAAAAAAATATAGAAAATTACACTGATTAACTCCTGTTGAGATGTCCTGGATCTGAGATTACTGATCTTCCTCTGCATATCATGTATGATTCCAAGCAAGGAGACTTTTTTCCCCTGATTCCATTTTTTGCTGATTTCTTTGGTGCCACACTCTGTCAAATGTGTCCATCGAATGCTGAAACCATAACTTCCAAATTTCACAAAGCGAATTGTGAATTGTGAATATATAGATAAAACAGTAATTGGTTCCACCTATTCCCAGCCAATGCAAAATCTGAGGTTTAATGTAGCAGAAATATTAAATTTTAAAAAAGGATTTAAATCCAGATAGGGTATTGGTTTGCTCATTAAATCAATCCAAGTCATTAACTCCCATTAATCTTAGATGCACTTGATTATTTAATCATACTGGCTTTGAGAGGACATTTTAATTTTAAGAACAATCTTCTTGTCTCATGTCATGCTACAAAATGCTTTCTGTGTTTGCAATGAGGCCAATGTGTACAAAGGACATTATTGAATACTTCTTCGACCTAATAACTTGAAAGATACCAAGATCCACATCATTTACTATTATTCTTCAAAGAGCAAAACTGAATTTGATTGCACTCATTGCTGCACAGAGAATGACAGATCAAAAGCCTCAAAAAGGGATGCAGTGCTGGTGAGTCCAAGCAGCCATATGAAACCAGCACCAGATAACTAGGCTCTCAGTAGTGTTACAGGGCAATCAAAATGCATTCTCTCTTTTCAAAACCATGAGTGGCCCATAATGCTAATATGACTGTACACACAATCAAAAAAATAAAATCAATTTGTAACCAAGGTGATTAGGATTTTGGGATTGGTGTTAGGTATTAATTCTCTTTCGATGCAGGTTGCCTCCATCTCATTAATGTTTGGAATGTAGCAGCAACAGTGATGCAACTAATCAGTAATCTTACAATGTGACCTCAGGTGGGGACTGGGGATTTTTTTTTTCAAATCAATTGGATTTTCAGCCAATAAATCAAAATAAAACAGTTTGATAGAAAGCATCGTTTTGCAATAATTCACAAAATGAGTGAGTGAATCACTGGAATGTGTAGGTTTAAATTTGTTTGCCAGACACCATGGTCACTGGCAAAGCAATCATGTATTATTCATGCCAAACAGTGCTTAAGAAATCAGCAATGGGCCACTTTCTGATGAACTGACTCATTGTCTAGGCCATTTTGTAAAGTAGTTCATAGAAAATCATATTTCTATGGGTCTGCATTTAATACCCAGGCAAGATCACAAGGTAAAATTTCCATCACTGAAGGGCCTTAGGGAAACATTTTTTTAACATGACATTCCAGTCTTCTCATGGTCACTGCAGTTGTACCAAAAATCATACAATCAGAGATGCTTCTTATTCTGTGTCTATTTAATTAACCGTATTTAAATTCACCATCAAAACAGGAGGTGAAATCCTGGCTCAGCTTCATTGATAATGAAATGTGAGGCTGGATGAACACAGCAGGCCAAGCAGCATCTCAGGAGCACAAAAGCTGACGTTTCGGGCCTAGACCCTTCATCAGAGAGGGGGATGGGGTGAGGGAACTGGAATAAATAGGGAGAGAGGGGGAGGCGGACCGAAGATGGAGAGTAAAGAAGATAGGGGGAGAGAGTATAGGTGGGAAGGTAGGGAGGGGATAGGTCAGTCCAGGGAAGACGGACAGGTCAAGGAGGTGGGATGAGGTTAGTAGGTAGCTGGGGGTGCGGCTTGGGGTGGGAGGAAGGGATGGGTGAGAGGAAGAACCGGTTAGGGAGGCAGAGACAGGTTGGACTGGTATTGGGATGCAGTGGGTGGGGGGGAAGAGCTGGGCTGGTTGTGTGGTGCAGTGCATTCTCCAGCACATCCCTCACCTTCCTGGACCTCTCAATCTCCATCTCAGGTAACCAGCTTATAACTGATGTCCATTTCAAGCCCACCGACTCCCACAGCTAACTAGAATACACCTCCTCCCACCCACCCTCCTGCAAAAATTCCATTCCCTATTCCCAATTCCCTCCGCCTCCGCCGCATCTGCTCCCACGATAAGACATTCCACTCCCGCACATTCCAGATGTCCAAGTTCTTCAAGGACCGCAACTTTCCCCCCACAGTGATCGAGAACGCCCTTGACCGCGTCTCCTGTATTTCCCGCAACACATCCCACACACCCCGCCCCCGCCACAACCACCCTAAGAGGATTCCCCTCGTTCTCACACACCACCCTACCAACCTCTGGATACAACGCATCATCCTCCGACACTTTCGCCATTTACAATCCGACCCCACCACCCAAGACATTTTTCCATCCCCACCCCTGTCTGCCTTCCGGAGAGACCACTCTCTCCGTGACTCCGTGGTTCGCTCCACACTGCCCTCCAACCCCACCACATCCGGCACCTTCCCCTGCAACTGCAGGAAATGCTACACTTGCCCACACACCTCCTCCCTCACCCCTATCCCAGGCCCCAAGATGACATTCCACATTAAGCAGAGGTTCACCTGCACATCTGCCAATGTGGTATACTGCATCCACTGTACCCGGTGTGGCTTCCTCTACATTGGGGAAACCAAGCGGAGGCTTGGAGACCGCTTTGCAGAACACCTCCGCTCAGTTCGCAACAAACAACTGCACCTCCCAGTCGCTAACCATTTCCACTCCCCCTCCCATTCTCTAGATGACATGTCCATCATGGGCCTCCTGCACTGCCACAATGATGCCACCCGAAGGTTGCAGGAACAGCAACTCATATTCCGCCTGGGAACCCTGCAGCCATATGGTGTCAATGTGGACTTCACCAGTTTCAAAATCTCCCCATCCCCTACTGCATCCCTAAACCAGCCCAGTTCGTCCCCTCCCCCCACTGCACCACACAACCAGCCCAGCTCTTCCCCCACACCCACTGCATCCCAATACCAGTCCAACCTGTCTCTGCCTCCCTAACCGGTTCTTCCTCTCACCCATCCCTTCCTCCCACCCCAAGCCGCACCCCCAGCTACCTACTAAATTCATCCCTCCTCCTTGACCTGTCCGTCTTCCCTGGACTGACCTATCCCCTCCCTACCTCCCCACCTATACTATCTCCACCTATCTTTTTTACTCTCCATCTTTGGTCCGCCTCCCCCTCTCTCCCTATTTATTCCAGAACCCTCACCCCATCCCCCTCTCTGATGAAGGGTCTAGGCCCGAAACGTCAGCTTTTGTGCTCCTGAGATGCTGCTTGGCCTGCTGTGTTCATCCAGCCTCACATTTTATTATCTTGGAATTCTCCAGCATCTGCAGTTCCCATTACCTCAGCTTCATTTATGTCAGCTCTGGAATGAGTAGTCTAGTAATATAACTACTACGCTACTAGACACTTAAATGAACTAATTTTAGATATACCAAGTCAGTAGCAGAAATGGGCGAAAGTTCACTGTTTAGTACAGATGTGTTAATGAACAGCTACAAAGACAGATTCAGGCTGCATGGTCACATAATAAATAAAAAGGCACTATCATGGAATACTTGAGAATTTTAAATTCTGAAAATCTAAATTCATGTGAGGAAAAGAGCCTTTTTACTCCCCAGCCCAAAGCTATTTGATGGTCTTGAAATGCACAAGAGCAGGAAATTGGAAACTCATGCTGATTTGTGACCTTTTTTCCCTCGGTGCTGCATTTTCTGCCTGGTTTAGTACAATTTTGCAGACGTGCAAAGGAGTCACAATGGTCAGTGAGATGTCGGCAAGCATTCTTTGTGTTTCTAGCAAAGTGAACGATGCCATCGGAACTTCCGGTAAGGAGTATAATTACTTTGTTTCTCTCCATCTGACACCCCAAAATAACATACTTGTTGCAGGAAAGCCATAATTTGCACTGTTCCACAAAAAATCTCATCTCAGTGCCAAAATAAACTTGGACATAGACTGACAAGGATTACGAACAAGTTTATCATATGTGTATCATCAGCATTCATTGACAGCAAAACTGAAAAAGGTGAGAGAAACAAAATCTGTAACACTAAGAAAAGCATGGTGGAAAATATACCGCATACTAAATTTTTAATTTGGATATTATTTCAAAGGCCTTTCTCAATATTTGGAATTCTGTCATGTATTGGAAAGTCATGACTGGATTTTATGAATAATTTTGCATTCATATGCAACAAGCTGGTGCAAAATGCATAGTGGTGATATCATTCAATGTAGGTAGTTGTTATTGGCTTTTCCTTGTACTATAAAAACCTCGCTGAGGTTTCTTTGATGATCCAGCCATGATGTAGTTTTTCAAAAATTTTAAAATGTATGCCAACTAGATGACTTTAGTATAACTCTCATCTTAGATGGTATTTACTAAGTATGTTAACAACTAGTATCAAAAAGAAAGATTCTTCCATGACTGACAATCATGGATCCAATAAGGTCATACTGTTTAGTTAAAAGTTTCATAAGTGCTCATTCATTTAATTATCTTCTTGGGTAGCATGATGCTGCAGTGGAATACTTAACCGTTACCTTCCGCCGATGTTTAGAATACAACACAAACTTGGTATTGATGAGGAGTGGTTCATATTGCGACCTCTTATCATCAACTAAAAGGCTTAAGCTAGAAGCGTGTTAAAAATGTTTATTGTGCTACTGAATGGGTGAAAATATTGTGATACTGAGGAAATTCATAACCTTCGGTGCAGCAACACTCAATACTAATGCATATGGCACTCAAGTCAGGGTTCAGTCTCTCTATGCCATGCATTGCTGTATTTCACCAATGCCATTTTAACAACACTATCTACTGTCTGACCTTTAATAACAAGAACAGTTATGTCTTGGTGAATATTATTACAGCCAAGTCACACACTATTCCCATTGGGAATGTTTTGGATTGCCAGCTCAAAATTTTATAATGTCTTATCCAATACCATTGTTAATGATACATTACCTCCCAAAAGAGGAGGAACTTTTGAGGCTGGAGTCGGCAGCAACTCCACTATAACTGGCATGTGTTTGTGAATACCAACGTACCAAGTTTGACATCATGTACAGGCTTACAGAAGAGAGAAACAAGGCAAAGAAGTGGGTAAAAAGTGAAAAAATCATTTGAATAAACTTGAAAAATAAAATGCTAATTCAATAAACCAGTCAGAACTTGAGAGATACCTTAAGAAATTAATTAATCATGTGGTTTTGCAGAAGTCATGGAAATGAAAGCCAAACTTTCATCTGGATGAAAATTGCACCAACAATTTCTTTCTCACTTGCTTTAGTCATGAAACTTCTACGATGAAGCACTCACTATAAACAGCCGTCTAACAAGCTGTTCAATAAAGAAATAGTAGAAGCAAATCTGTCACCCACTGAGCTCCATACAAGTGTCCAGAAATGCAGTACAGGTTCACTTTTGCAGAGTAGAAGCATAACAATTGAAGGAGTAAAACAGAAATGTTTAGATCTGCTTAAAGCCTTAGATCTTCCTTAGGTCCAAGGCGGCGGCACAGTAGGACATTCCAGCCAGAGCTTGTCTGCTCTGTCTGTTCCTTTTCTCTTTTTTCTCCTTTTTTAAATCTTTTTTTTCTCTTGCCTCTTTTTCATCTCTGAAAGCAGCCCGAAGCAGAGTAGGAGCAATGGCCAATGGCCAATGGACCCAGGGCAAAGATGGCTATTGTTTGGGAACTTGTCGGGCCAGTGGAAGGCCTTATCGAGATGCTGTAATGTCTATCTTTTTAGCTTTATTTTCCTAATTTGTTGTATTTATATCTGCAATATAGTGAAAGTTGTTCATGTTTATTTTCTCAATTTTTTGTACATAAGATTTGTACTAAGATACTTTATGCCTAAAATGGAGCTGTGTGTTGGTAACGTTCTACATTTTTCACCGTACTCCTGTTGTTTTGTAACTTGAGTACATGTGACTATAAACCTAATTCTAAGCCTAATTCTAAAGCTGCTGAAAGCCCAGAAAAGGATGTCACAAAGAAGCAGCCTGCATCACCAGGTGAGGCAAATAAAATTGCAGTAAACTTTCTGTCCAGGCTCTGATCAAAATGACATGAAAATAAGCTGGCAGCTTTTTCACTTGCAATGGCAAAACCGCAAGTCTGTGACAGACTTAATTAATCATAGGATCCCAACAGTGCAGAAGGAGGCCATTTGGCATATTGAGTGTGACTGACCTCGCAAAGAGGATCTGACTCAAAACCCCACTCCATTCTAGTAACCTACACAAACACAGTCTCCTATCTTATCCCCACATTTATTATGGCTCATCTACCCAGCCCGCACATCCTCGGACACTGTAGCATGGCCAATCCACATGCACATGCGCATGCACAAACTTGCACATCTTTGGATTGTCGGAGGAAAGTGCAGCATCAGTTGAAACCCACATAGCCACAGGAAAACATGCAAACTCCAGACAGATAGTCATCAAATTGGAATTGAACCCAAGTCCCTGGCGTTCTGAGGCAGCAGTACTAACACAAAGCCGCCATGCCACCAGAATAGCTGCGAATAGCTGCACTTTCATCACTGTTCAGGACAGATTTTGACAAAGAGTATTCCATCTAAAATAACAAATTGAACAGAGAAAAACAGACTGCATAAATTTTGACTGTTTTTTTATCCACACTTTGAATGCCAGGTGAACATAGTTTATGACAGGTGTGTGTTCAATATTAGTGCTCTGGATGAAAAAGAGTCCATTGACCAGTATGCAGCTGCATTAACACAGTTCACAGAATCCCACGAATTGAGGCAACAAAAAGGTAGCAGGATTTCTGATACCTGAGAGAGTTCTATAACAGCACAACTGATAAAACGGCTTATTGAAAATGGGCGGTACGGTGGCTCAGTGGTTAGCACTGCAGCCTCACAGTGCCAGGGACCCAAGTTTGATTCCAGCCTCAGGCAACTGTCTGTGTGGAGTTTGCACATTCTCCCCGTGTCTGCATGGGTTTCCTCCGGGCGCTCCGGTTTCCTACCACAGTCCAAAGATGTGCAGGCTAGGTGGATTGGCCATGCTAAATTGCCTGTCGTCTTCAGGGTGTGTGGGTTATAGCAGGATGGGTCTGGGTGGGATGCTCCAAAGGGTGGTGTGGATTTGTGGGCCAAAGGGCCTGTTTCCACACTGTAGGGAATCTAATCTTAAAAATAAAACAGCATTTGAATCTTCAAGAAATTATTGATATATGCAAAAGTTCTGAGCTTGTAAATCAATAGCTATAGCCCATGCACGGGAGAACAATAAGTTTGTTGACAAATGGAGAAGCAGCTCAGACCGGAGCAGCATTTTGACAGGTCTACGTTGGCTTTCAAGTTCAACACTGTGGATAAAAGCAATACGTATTAACAAAAGGTCCAACAGAAAGATCAAGGTCAAAGTATAGTTTGCAGATTTTATGGAGGTAATCACCAAAACAAAAATGCATGTCCAACGTGGGAACAATGCTGTTTTAGTTGTAAGAAGCGAACCCACTTTGCACAAGAATTTGTTTTATTTAGCAAGATTGTATAAAAAGGGGATATTTGGATGGAAATTGAACAAAAGTTCTTCCTGGTTTGATAATACGTGTGTGACCTCGACCATAAGGCACTCACTGCAGGCAACTATGTTGCGAACAATTTAATAAAACAAGTACATGCATATAACACTATTGTCCTATGAGTTCATTGTAGGTTTACTGGCAAACCTTGAACATAATAAAACTGATTAAAATTACAAACAGCATGCCGAGGGCAGGTTTGATATTGCTTTTGCAGTTGAAATATGAAGGTGTTTGTGTGTGAACAAACTTATCTCTGAGGCAGTTTACATGATAAACAAGCAAATATTTCATATGGTGGGAAGTCAGATGTTTCCATAATATTATTCCAGGTTATAATATTGAAAATAATGTTTTCTTTATAAGGCTTGGTATTTCACATCTAAAACTTAATATTTTGATCAGGCTATAAAATATAAATGACAGTTTCAGGGATTTATTCAGATACCATTATGTATATTCATGAAGTACTCAAGATCATTACAAACACAAGGGAACTTACAACATAACAAAGAACAGCACTAAAACAAACCACTAATGAGCATACATTCAGGCAAATCAGATTAAGGAAAGACATATATTGGATCAACTGTGAAGTCTTCATGAGTTAATACCTCCTGTCTTGAAAGACCAATATTCACATTAATTATCCTCCATCTTGAGCTACAGTGCATCCAGAACTGCAATCTAAATATTATGTAACATTCTTCTTCAATACCAATCTTGACTGATTTGTATTTGTTCCTCGACGATTAATGCACCAAGTTTAAGACACATTTTGTTGTCTTTCTGTTCTTTTCTTTTTTCCCCAACCGAAGTTCACAGACCAAAAATGGTTAGTTTGTTTTTCTCTGCACAGATACCGCCTGACTTGATGAGTATATCCAGCACCTATAATATTTTGTTCAGTTGAGAATATTTACCTATTTTTAAGAACAATTTGAAAAATTAAAATAAACTGATCAATTTGTACACTTTCTGGATTAAACAGGATTTTTTTCATGGAATGAGGTCAACAATTTAATGTGATCTGTAAGCTACTGTCTGTAGGAGAGTCAAATGGTTTTGGAGAAGGCTTTCAAGATAAGGAGTGAATTATATAGCCCTTAACTGCTGGAAAAACCCAGTTTTAAAAAAGAATATGGGTCCTCTTCCTGATGGTTGTCTAACACCCTTTCGGTACATGCTTTACTATTTCATAGAGCTAAATCGTCAGTAAAGAAGACTGGAGTCTACTACTAAACATTCCCGAGAACCTGGTGGAGATTTTAAATATCAGTATTTCTAGTTACATTATAAGTCTTAAAATGTTGCACTGCGGCCAACTTCCAAAGACTCAGATCTATCTTGATTTAAATATGATCTTCCACTATTCTGCAAAGTACTGTCAATACTTTAACTTGGTGCAGAAATTCCAGCAGTCCATGAAAAGTAATCATATCCCACAGGATTTGTTTCTGGACTTTGGTTAACAGGGGTGTTTTATTCCCCACTTTTGACTTTTCTTAACAAAAGAAGTGATCTCTGAGAGAATTTTGCCTTTTGTGTTATGCCAATGTGTCTATATTTGGGATGAAAGGGATTTAAATTCCAGTTCATACTTTTTTAAAAAGTCATTCATGAGATCAGGGCATTGCTGGTTAGACCATAAGACATAGGAGTGGAAGTAAGGACATTTGGCCCATCAAGTCCACTCTGCCATTTAAATCATGGCTGATGGGCATTTCAACTCCACTTCCCTGCACTCTCCCCGTAGTCCTTGATTCCTTTTGAGATCAAGAATTTGTCGATTTCTGCCTTGAAGGCATCCAACGTCTCGGCCTCCACTGCACTCCGTGACAATGAATTCCACAAGCCCACCACGCTCTGGCTGAAGAAATGTCGTCTCATTTCAGTTTTAAATTTACCCTCTCTAATTTTAAGGCTGTGCCCACGGATCCTAGTTTCCCCGCCTAACGGAGACAACTTCCTAGCGTCCACCCCTTCTAAACCATACATTATCTTGTAAGTTTCTATTAGATCTCCCCTCAACCTTCTAAACTCTAATGAGTACAATCCCAGGATCCTTAGCCGTTCATCATATGTTAAACCTACCATTCCAGGGATCATCCGTGTGAATCTCCGCTGGACACGCTCCAGGGCCAGTATGTCCTTCCTGACGTGTGGGGTCCAAAATTGGACACAGTATTCTAAATGGGGCCTAACTAGAGCCTTATAAAGCCTCAGAAGCACATCGCTGCTTTTATATTCCAACCCTCTTAAGATAAATGACAAGACATTAGGCCAACACTTATTGACCATACTAGAGGGCATTTAAAAATCAGCTACATTGTTGTGGGTCTGGAGTCACATATAATCTGGACTCAGTCAGGTTGGCAGTTTCCTTCTCTAAAAGCCATTTTGGTGATTAAGTCAACACTTACGTATTGATGTAGTCAGGCTTGACTTTCAGCATATTCTGCCCATCATAGTCGTAACATTTTGAATGGGAAAATAGACAGTATAGATAACAAGGACTTATAGAGGGGAAAATTGACAGTAAAGGTTTTTTCTGTGATCAGAAGCATACACTACAGTTAGGTGAAGCAAATATATAATTATATGATTAGATAATATAATCACGTGTATTAGTTTGAACTCGTTTGGAGAATATAGTCATCTGTATTAGTTTTAATCTGATTGGAAGACACAGTCATGTGCTAACTTGGAATCTGAACTCTACAAATGCAGTTGGCTCCGACAAGGAAAGTACATAATATTTTGATTGGAAGCATATCATTTTCAAAACCTGTAAAACCTTTGTTCTTGCAATAAAAATTTCAGTGGTGTGCCATTTCTGGATGTGTATGATGCCTTTGCATACCTCAATAAATGCTTAAATAAAGGAACCTGATTGTCATCTGGTCTAAAATCATCTTTTCAGTATTACAACCTCCATTGTCTTGTTTAAATTCCTTGACCTCATGTCTTTTGTATTTTCCTGGTTCATCATGTATTCATTGCTTTTTAACTGGCTGGAGCTTTACTTGTGTCCCAAAAATAAATTAAATAAAACCATTGTTGTGGGGTTAGGAAGTGGAGACTTGTCACATGTAATGCTACAAAAGTTAAGGAAAAGATGATAAAAACATGCAAGAAACACTTTGGTTCTATCTTTCATCAGCTGGGTTTCCGAAACAATATGAAAGCAGATTGGCTTCCTAAAGATGAAGATTAGAAATAAAGGTAAGTAAAATCAGACAGTTTAGAGTTAATTCTGAGCTGCCAAGTAAGCAGCTTTTTCACTTCGGTGCATTGTTGCTGATCAGTTGTTGGTGATAGCAAAAATAAGATTATTAATGGGAGATGATGGCCTAGGTGTGTTTCTGAAACTGCCTGAAAAGGCAGAAAATGCAGGGGTAAGCAACTGAAACTAAACAATGTGTCTATGGTGTGGATAATTCTTCTAAGTTGTAATATCTTTCAAAAGGTCTGTTTTGCTAAAAAATAAGTAGATTTAAACCAAAAAGGTGTATTGGTACTGAAAACTTTCGAGCAGCTTCATGATCCACATTCATAACTTTTTTATTTGGTCGTACTGCAAAGTTTCATAAATATGTTATTAAATTAAGAGTAGAATTTAAATTTGCAAGTCAGACTTTTGGGGCTTTTAAACAAAATAGCTCAGTATTAACCTACATAGATCTCCCCAGTAAGAGTAAGTCAGGAAGAGCTTAAATGAATGATCCTATTTAGAAACAGTTATAAGTGTATCCAGGCTTCACAGAACGATGATACAGTTCCATGATACAGTCCCAGAAATTCCAGTAGCCAAAAAGCTGTTGAAGCAATGTAGATTGTTGTATGTCAGGACCAAATGAAAATTCTGATGCAGCTGACATTGAGGAATTTGCCTCGAAAATTGACACTTTCAAATTGCAACTACTTTGTAATTGGAATCCTTTGTGAGATTTTCTTAAAGTTAGAGATTTCAGAGGGCTTAGACTCATGTCAGCTTCACAGTTATCCAAGCAATGTTAGAGGATTAAAAACATACTCAATCTCCTGGATAACATCTAAACTGAACTTCTGACTCACCAAGGACCGCATCCTCAACTACAACCATCCCAAACCCTGATGTTTCCAGACCTGAACCCTGGCCTTAAACCAATACTGCCAGGAAGAAACTGTGTTGAAAGATTCACAAAACTAATCCAAGCCTTGATAAAATGGAGAGAAACATGGAAATAGTTCAGAAACGATGTCCTGCAAGTCCTTGATATTATACAACAGTATAATGCATTTAAACAGCATACTGCATTTAGTGGTGAGCTGTAACCCTGACGAATATAAACCAAAATATCGCTGTTGCAAAGAACACTGAACAAGTATACAATGTATGCAGCAGAATATTGTAAACCCCAATGCAGCGAACCTTTGTGTGAAAAATACAATACTCACCGTCATCACTGCCAATGTCAGATTGGTCCTCCTAAGAGGCAACCCAAGGAAAGTGATAGGCCCAGATGGGGTTCCCAGCCATGCATTTAGATCCTGTTTGGACCATCTGGCAGATTTATTTACTGACGTTTTCTCCCTCCTAAAAGCTCAAGTCCCCACCTACTTCAAGAAGACCATCATCATCCCAGTGCCAAAGAAAGCACATGCAATGTGCCTTAACAAGTACCACCCAGTGACTCTGACCTCCATAATCATGAAGTGCTTTGACAGGCTGGTCAAGGCCCACTTCAGATCCAGTCTCCCAGCCTGCCTCAGTCCCCAGCAGTTTGCTTACAGATAATTAGGTAAAGTAATAATGGCCAAGAGAAGAAGAAAAAGGGGAAGCAGCCTTTCCTCAGCTCCACTTTCAGCTCTTCGTCAAATTCCAGGACCCCTCTACCACCGCTTCTGTGGGTCATATTTGCCAGTCATCAATGGAAGGACCGGCATGGCATTCACCTGCACTGTCCACCAGCAGCAACATTCACCTTGGTGGGTGTACCTTCTCTAATAAGCTTTGGGTAGTCACAATCTGGTCATTTCATCACTGATATTGGTTCGCAATCTGTGAAGGAAGCAAACAGCTGAATTCTACAGGAGACCAGGCCTTCGCACAACCCCATGTAGATGGTGAGCCATAAGTGAACGATTGAAGATGCAGAGCCAGTCAAGGGATTATCAACAAACATGCCAAGTGCTATGAGTAGATTAGATTGTAAACTGAAGCAGTCATACCCTGTCTCTGCCTGACTACCTGTCTACTATCGCGGCTCCAGTGTGAACTCTTGGCTGATTCCATTGAAACAGATACATAAGATCGAGCAGAACACACAGTAGCTCTAAGGTATGACTTTGGACTTACACACCATGCTGTACCCATGGGTGCAGAGCATCAATGCCAAAGAAAGGGGGATGAATACCTCAACCTACCTCCAGGTGCCACTTCACACAGAATCAAGGAGTTGCCACTGAGAATCCAGAGGGAGATAGAGATCAAGCCAAGCACCCTGAGATTTCACCTGGAGACACTCTGTGGTGCCGTACCTTTCAGCCTCCTCTCTGACGTTGATCTCATTGCCTCTTACAGATCATGTTAATCTACATGAGACTCTGAACATGCCAAGGTCTGTGAGACCCCAACCCCAGAGGGTTTCTGCCAAACTCAGCACAACCAAGAAGACATACCAATCAAAAGGCTGCCTCCACGTCCACTGTGAATGTTGGGACTGCACCCAAGCATAGTGATACACAAAGAAAGAAAATAGTATGGGAATAAGATATTCAAAGGATAACATTGCTAGATATTCAAAGGATAACATTGCTAACAGTGTAGTATCTTCCTCACTATGCTGTGGTAATTAAGTGTCTGGAGTTGTGACTTAAACCTGAGACTTTCTGACTCATATGTGAGAATGTCATGGTTTACTAAAGGAATTGTATCTTGTTAAGCGGAAGAGGGAGGCTTATGTGACAGTGAGACGATAGGTTCAGATGAGGCGATGGACAGTTACAGATTAGCTAGGAAGGATTTAAAGAGAGAGTTAGGAAGAGCAAGGAGGGGACATGAGCAGACGTTAGCAGGTAGAATAAAGGAGAACCTGAAAGATTTCTATAGATATGTGAGGAATAAGAGGGTGACTAGGGTAGGAGTAGGCCCAGTCAAAGACAGAAGTGGGAAGTTGTGTGTGGACCCTCTGCAGATTGGAGAGATGCTAAATGATTATTTCTCATCTGTTTTCACTGAGGAACAGGAGAATATTGTAGAGGAGATGACTGAGTTATGGGCTACTAGAATTGAAAGGATGAAGGTTAGTAAGGAGGTGGTGTTATCAATTCTAGAAGGGCCGGATGGGATTTTTCCAAGGATTGTCTGGGAAGCTAGGGAGGAGGTGGCGGAGCCTTTGGCCTTGATCTTTGAGTCATCATTGTCTACAGGTTTAGTACCAGAGGACTGGAGGAATGCAAATGTTGTGTCCTTGTTCTAGAAGGGCAGTAGGGATGACCCAGGTAATTATAGACCATTACGTCCGTTGTAGGAAAAGTTTTGGAAAGGATTATAAGAGATAGGATTTATAATCATCTAGCAAGCAACAATTTGATTGGAGATAGTTAGCATGGATTCTTCAAGGGCAGGTCGTGTCTCACAAACCTCATTGAGTTTTTTGAGAAGGTGACCAAGCATGTGGATGAGGGTAGGGCAGTTGATGTGGTGTACATGGACTTCAGTAAAGCCTTTGATATGGTTCCACATGGTAGGCTATTGGAGAAAATACAGAGGCACGGGATTGAGGGAGATTTAGCAGTATGGATTAGAAACTGGCTTTCTGTAAGAAGGCAACGAGTGGTGGTTGATGGAAAATATTCAGCCTAGAGTCAGGTCAGAAGTGGTGTGCCTCAAAGATCTGTTTTGGGACCACTGCTGTTTGTCATTTTTATAAATGACTTGGACGCAGGCATAAGTGGATGGGTTAGTAAGTTTGCAGATGACACTAAAGTCGGTGGAGTGGTGGATAGTGTGGAAGAACGTTGCAGGTTGCGGGGAGACTTGGCTAAACTGCAGAAGGCTCAGGACGAGGATAGATGGGTTACAGTTAGGAGGAGGAAAGGGGACAGACAGACAGTGCAGAGATCCCCTGTGGGCATTCCCCTCAGCAATAAGTATACCGTTTTGGATACTGCTCGGGGGGATGACCTACCAGAGGAAAGCCATAGTAGTCAGTTCTCTGGCACGGAGCCTGACACTGTGGCAAAGAAGGGAAGGGGGCAGAATAGAAAAGTACTCGTGGTAGGGGACTCAATAGTTAGGGGAATCGACAGGAGATTTTGTGGTCAAGATCGGGATTCCCGGAAGGTATGTTGCCTCCCTGGTGCCAGGGTCCGGGACGTCTCCGATCGGGTGTATAAGGTTCTAAAAGGGGAGGGCGAACAGCCAGAAATCGTGTTACATATTGGCACAAATGATATAGCCAGAAATAGGATTGAGGATATAAAAAGTGATTTCAGGGAGTTAGGGTGGAAGCTGCAGAGCAGGACGAACAGAGTAGTGTTCTCTGGTTTACTACTGGTGCCACGAGATGGCGAGGTGAGGAACAGGGAGCGGGCGCAGCTGAACACGTGGCTACGCAGCTGGTGTAGGAGGGAGGGCTTCAGATATGTAGATAATTGGGATGCCTTCTGGGGAAGGTGGGACCTGTACAAGAAGGACGGGTTGCATCTGAACTGGAAGGGGACCAATGTCCTGGGTGGAAGGTTTGCTCGAGTAGTTCGAGAGGGTTTAAACTGGTATGGCAGGGGGGTCGGAACCTGAGCTGTATACCAGAGGTGAGCGTTGATGCAGGTGAGGCAGTAGCAAGAGGTAGACCAGCTAGTGGGAAGGATTTTCCTGGGAAGGAACCAAGGGATCGGTTAAAGTGTGTTTGCTTTAATGCAAGGAGTATCAGGAATAAAAGTGATGAACTTAGAGCATGGATCAGTACCTGGTGCTATGATGTTGTGGCCATAACAGAGACATGGGTTTCTCATGGGCAGGAATGGTTGCTGGATCTTCCAGGGTTTAGAACATTTAAAAAGAATAGGGAGGGGGGAAAAAGAGGAGGGGGTGTAGCACTACTAATCAGAGAGGGTATCACAGCTACAGAAGCTTCCATTGTCGAGGAAGATCTGCCTACTGAGTCAGTATGGGTGGAAATTAGGAACAGCAAGGGAGTAGTCACTTCGTTAGGGGTTTACTACAGGCCCCCCAATAGCAGCAGGGAGATTGAAGAAAGCATAGGTCGGCAGATTTTGGAAAAATGCGGACGCAGTAGGGTTGTTGTAATGGGTGACTTTAACTTTCCTAATATTGATTGGAACCTCCTTCGAGCAGAAGATTTGAATGGAGCCGTTTTTGTAAGGTGTGTTCAGGAGGGTTTCCTAACGCAGTACGTTGACAGGCCGACGAGGGGAGAGGCCATTCTAGACTTGGTGCTCGGAAACGAGCCGGGGCAGGTATCAGATCTTGTGGTGGGAGAGCATTTTGGTGATAGTGACCATAACTGCCTCACATTCTACATAGCTATGGAGAAGGAGAGGATTAGGCAGAATGGGAGGATATTTAATTGGGGAAGAGGAAACTATGATGCGATTAGACATTAGTTAGGAAGCATGGACTGGGAGCAGTTGTTCCATGGTAAGGGAACTATAGACATGTGGAGACTGTTTAAGGAACAGTTGTTGGGAGTGATGAGTAAATATGTCCCTCTGAGACAGGCAAGAAGGGGTAAGATTAAGGAACCTTGGATGACGAGAGCAGTGGAGCTTCTTGTGAAAAGGAAGAAGGTAGCTTACATAAGGTGGAGGAAGCTAGGGTCAAATTCAGCTAGAGAGGATTACATGCAGGCAAGGAAGGAGCTCAAAAATGGTATGAGGAGAGCCAGGAGGGGGCACGAGAAAGGCTTGGCAGAAGGAATCCGGGAAAACACAAAGGCATTTTACACTTACGTGAGGAATAAGAGAATGATCAAAGAAAGAGTAGGGCCGATCAGGGATAGCATAGGGAACTTGTGTGTGGAGCCTGAGGAGGTAGGGGAAGCCCTAAATGAGTTTTTTGCTTCTGTCTTTACGAAAGAAACGAACTTTGTAGTGAATGAAACCTTTGAAGAGCAGGTGTGCATGCTGGAATGGATAGAGATAGACGAAGCTGATGTGCTGAAAATTTTGTCAAACATTAAGATTGACAAGTCGCCAGGCCCGGACCAGATTTGTCCTCGGCTGCTTTGGGAAGCGAGAAATGCAATTGCTTCGCCACTTGCGAAGATCTTTGCATCCTCGCTCTCCACTGGAGTCGTACCTGAGAACTGGAGAGAGGCAAATGTAATTCCTCTCTTCAAGAAAGGAAATAGGGAAATCCCCGGCAATTATAGACCAGTAAGTCTCACGTCTGTCGTCTGCAAGGTGTTAGAAAGGATTCTGAGGGATAAGATTTATGACCATCTGGAAGAGCATGGCTTGATCAAATACAGTCAACACGGCTTTGTGAGGGGTAGGTCATGCCTTACAAACCTTATCGAGTTTTTTGAGGATGTGACTAGAAAAGTTGATGAGGGTCGAGCTGTGGATGTGGTGTATATGGACTTCAGTAAGGCATTTGATAAGGTTCCCCATGGTAGGCTCATTCAGAAGGTCAGGAGGAATGGGATACAGGGGAACTTAGCTGCTTGGATACAGAATTGGCTGGCCAACAGAAGACAGCGAGTGGTAGTAGAAGGAAAATATTCTGCCTGGAAGTCAGTGGTGAGTGGGGTTCCACAGGGCTCTGTCCTTGGGCCTCTACTGTTTGTAATTTTTATTAATGACTTGGATGAGGGGATTGAAGGATGGGTCAGCAAGTTTGCAGACGACATAAAGGTCAGAGGTGTCGTTGACAGTATAGAGGGCTGTTGTAGGCTGCAGCGGGACATTGACAGGATGCAGAGATGGGCTGAGAGGTGGCAGATGGAGTTCAACCTGGATAAATGCGAGGTGATGCATTTTGGAAGGTCGAATTTGAAAGCTGAGTACAGGATTAAGGATAGGATTCTTGGCAGCGTGGAGGAACAGAGGGATCTTGGTGTGCAGATACATAGATCCCTTAAAATGGCCACCCAAGTGGACAGGGTTGTTAAGAAAGCATATGGTGTTTTGGCTTTCATTAACATGGGGATTGAGTTTAAGAGTCGTGAGATCTTGTTGCAGCTCTCTAAAACTTTGGTTAGACCGCACTTGGAATACTGCGTCCAGTTCTGGGCGCCCTATTATAGGAAAGATGTGGATGCTTTGGAGAGGGTTCAGAGGAGGTTTACCAGGATGCTGCCTGGACTGGAGGGCTTATCTTATGAAGAGAGGTTGACTGAGCTCGGTCTCTTTTCATTGGAGAAAAGGAGGAGGAGAGGGGACCTAATTGAGGTATACAAGATAACGAGAGGCATAGATAGAGTTGATAGCCAGAGACTATTTCCCAGGGCAGAAATGGCTAGCACGAGGGGTCATAGTTTTAAGCTGGTTGGTGGAAAGTATAGAGGGGATGTCAGAGGCAGGTTCTTTACGCAGAGAGTTGTGAGAGCATGGAATGCGTTGCCAGCAGCAGTTGTGGAAGCAAGGTCATTGGGGTCATTTAAGAGACTGCTGGACATGTATATGGTCACAGAAATTTGAGGGTGCATACATGAGGATCAATGGTCGGCACAACATTGTGGGCTGAAGGGCCTGTTCTGTGCTGTACTGTTCTATGTTCTATGTTCTATGTTCTAAAACAAGCCACAGTGGATGTGATTCCCCAAGCCCTTAACTCATTCCTGGAACATCTGGATAACAAGGACACCTATGTCAGACTCTGACTCATTGACTACAGTTCCGCCTTCAACGCCATAATCCCCTCCAGAGTGATCTCAAAACTCCTTGATCTTGGTCTCGGCTCTCCCGTCTGCAAGTGAACCCTCAGCTTCCAGAACCACAGAGCGCAACTAGTGAAGACAGGAATCTGCACCTCCTCCACAATAAGCCTCAACACTGGAAACCCCAAGGATGTGGTCTCAGCCCCCTACCATACTCCTTGTACACTCACAACTGTATAGTCAGATTCCGAATGATATGTGCACGTTTGCTGAAGACATCATCATGGTAGGACGAATATCAAACAATGATGTGTCAGAACACAAGAAGGAGATAGACAGCTTGGTGTCATCATGCCATGATAACAATCTCTTTCTCAATGTTGCAAAACAAAAGAACTGATCATTGAGTTCAGGAACAAAGAAAGGCACGCCCTCATTTACACTAACGGAGCAGAGATTGAGAGGGTGGAAAAGCGTCAAGTTCCTAGGAGTGATGATAACTGACAAGCTGCCCTGGACTTCCCACACAGATTTGACAGTCAAAAAAAGGAACAACAACGCCTCTTCTTTCTGAGATGACTTTGGAAATTCGGCATGCTCACAAGGACCGTCACCAACTTTTAGAGATGCACTGTAGAAAGCATACTATCTGGGCACAAAACAGCCTGGTACAACAACTACTCTGCCCATCATATCTGTAACACCTCCAACCCCGGGAAAGCCCACCTACAACCTCTTCCATCAGGCAGAAGACATAGAAGTTTGAACAATAGCCAGAATCGATAGCCAGAGACTTTTCCCCAGGGCAGGATTGACTGCCATGAGGGTCATAGTTTTAAGGTGTTAGGAGGAAGGTATAGAGGAGACGTCAGAGGGAGGTGCTTCACCCAGAGAGTTGTGAGCACATGGAATAGTTTACCAAAGGTAGTCGTGGAAGCAGAGTCTTTAGTGACATTTAAGCAACTGCTGGACATGCACCTGGACAGCAGTGAATTGAGGGGAATATAGGTTAGGTTATTTTATGTTTGGATTAGGATTATTCCACGGCATAAAATCGTGGGCTGAAGAGCCTGTACTGTGCTGTACTTTTCTATGTTCTTTGTTCTAAGTGCACCAACAGGTTCAAGAACAGCTTCTTCCCTGCCATTATTAGACTGATGAATGGACTCTCTTACTTCAAATAATGTTGATCTTGCTCATGTTGACTTTGCTTGTGCATCTCCTGTGCTGTGTAACCTGTATATCTCGCTCTGTCTAATCACCCTTTGATATCTGTGTCCTTGTTTACTTTGATCTGCCTGTACTGCTCACAAACAAAGCTTGTCACTGTACTTGGGTACATGTTACTACAATAAATCAAATCAAAAATTTTAATTGCAAATATCAACTATCAGGAATCATCCTTGATATAAGTAGACTCAAACCACAGTCCAAAAATTTTGAATCAAGCCTATACGGCTGAATTGTATTTCTTGTTTTAACATTTCTGTGCTATTTACCATCACAGATCTTCATTAAGTCAAATCTTTCAATTCTGCTTGGCTGAAACAATTCATTTAAAAAGAATTGTTCCCTGCTTTTGGCCATTATTGACAAGGCAGTGCTGGACCACTTTCTTGAGCTACTGAAGTTGTGTGGGGAAACTCTTTTCCACAAGATTGGTTGAATAAATTGCTCTAAGATTTTAACCTGGCATTCATGGCAGAATCACATGTCTAAGTCAGGTGTTGTGTGACTTGGGGAGTGTCTGTAACACACGCACCTGTGGTAAAGGCTGTTTAAGTTATATATATTTTGACTACGATTTGAGTTTAGATTTTTGAATTTTTAAATGAGTGATATGGGTTTTTCCATGTGTCTAAATATTTAATTGTTAACTTACAGGTCATTTTGTGCTTAGATGACTTATTTAAAAACAAAACCTTCAACAGGATTCTGTGTGCATTAGGAAGGCCCATGACCGAAAAAAAGTTTCAATAAGCTTTCTGTTAGAAAATGCATTTTTTTTAAGCCCATCGGAATCGTCTATAATTTAGCGGGGGGAAGAATATTTTTGTTTTCAGTTTGGAGACATTCTGCAAAGCGCCTTGGATGAAGATGCATGTATAAAACTGTTTTCCTGATGAGCGAGAGGGTAGTGGTGTAGTTTAGTGATAGTCGTTGACTAGAATTACTTTTATAAAACCTTGAAGAGGTTATTTTAAGCTGAGAACATTTAAACACAGATATATGAAAGCTCCAGGAAAAGACGAACTAACTTTCAAGACTGAATTTTGCAGTCACAGTTAACCTGAGCCTATTGAGATAATAGAGAAATAAATGTTGCTATCTGGTATGGGTGCTGTACAAGGAGTACTTTGGGGTACTGTACAGTGGTGTTTGAGGATATGTAAAGGATGTTTTAAAAACAAACATGAATGACTATATATTTCCAGGTTTAGGAAGTCTTCACGTTTGTGCTAGATGTAACTAGTCTGGTACATTCTATTTTATCCCAATTTATTTTGCCTAATAATCTTTGGCTTTATTGTTAAAACCAACTTTGTAACATAGTTTGCTTATGTTTCAGTGAGAGAACATCCTGTTAAAACAAAATCCAAACAAAATATAATCAATAAAGCCAGATTTCAGTCCAGGATCTGCATTGTTTAGTAATGACATCAACTTGGATCATAATAACCTGCTGACTTTGCCTTTCTAGGTGGCTGAAATCATTGGTTTAGGAGACAATGCTGCAGAAGCCTTGATAAGTTGCTGTAGAACGCCCATTGACAGGCCATACTGTGCCCACGTCATACACTTTCTCCATCAGTGAATATTTTCACCAGCAGATGTGGTCTGGATTAGATTATTTTGTTTTGGATCAATATATAGCTTTGAATATTGTTGTCCTTGTATACAACCAAGTAACTGCAGAATACTCTATCATAACCCTTTAGCCTCGCTCATAATATCATTGTTTTACCTGGTAGAAGACATAAGCCACAGACCACAGATCAGCCAACCCCTGACATGCTCTAATAAATATGTAATTTATGCAAGTCAAGTTCAGCTTCAGATCAATGACAATGGTGATAGTGTGGAACACAGCAATAGTAATGCCATTGAATGCTAACGAGATGAAATTATTATTCTCATTACCATTGTGGATATCAATTGCTTGGTCGTTGCATGGATTTGATTTTATTTGGTCAGTTAAAATCTTGCTTCTGCTCAAAGATATCTTCCCAATTTATTTCAACATGCAGCTTAATCATTAATGCTATTGAGAAGTTGGAGATGTTCAGAACATAATCCATATATGCCTCCACATCTCTTTCAATTTCCTTACAGCTCCACCAACACAATTTTTGAAATACTTTGATATTTATATGTTCAATCGCTTTTGCAAACTATATGTTTCCATATTACATTTTATCTACTACGCTTCCATTCATCTTCTTCATTCACCATTATTGTCCAGCTATCTACTCTCTACTGTTTGACAAAGAATCCTGAATGTTAAAAGACCTCTTTGAAAAGTTATCAGTGATGATTAATGCACACACTTGTCCCATGCTACTTATGACTCTCAGCAGCGCCTTGTAACCTCAATTCAATGATTCTTGACCAAACTATTTCTTTGGCCAAAATCTCCTGTCCTGTAAAAAAAAAGCTAGGCACATAGGGCTCCTTCGAGTTTAGTACTGGAGATTAAATCTTCAGTTTCTCGAGACTCCAAGCCAATCCAAGAGGATTCTGGTTCAAGGAACAAGCTGTGTACTGATTTCTTGTTCACAACCTGAAGCCGTTATTTCCTCCCCAACCTCGATTTTTGAATGTTTTAACACAAGCTGGAGGGTTTTTTTTGTGTTGCAAATTATCAAAGGATCATTTTCCAGACTGCTGAAGGCAACATCAGAAAACCAGAGAGAGAAGCACGTTTAAAACGAGAGCAAAACAGAGGTAACCATTTCAGGGAATAAAATATTAGCAAAGCAATTAAAATGGGAAAGGGAAATGCAGCTACTAATCTGATTAGGGATAAGTGGATTTTACATTCAAGGGCAGATACATAGAGCAAAAGGGAACCAAAAAGGAAGGAGGCCGGGAGGCAAAATATTGCAAGGCTGATTTAAATAGGATTATAAAATTCTGGATTAAAATTATTGAGTTTTCTAGCATTGCTTGTTTTTAAATAATTGATCAAATGAAGTAGCTGGACATCTTTGAGTCAATTTTTAGATAACATTAAGTCACAGAGCTTTTGCCATTGATTGTTCACATACAAGAACCATTAGCAGCCATCCTCAGCTGGAAGGTTAGACAATTAACAATTATTAAACAATGTGTTAATTATGATTAATTATTAAACAAGGTTCAGACTGGAGTTGTTGGATGGTTTGCTGAGCTGGCTGGTTTTCAGACAAGTGTTTTGTCTCCCTTCTAGGTGGCATCATCAGTGCTGTGTTGCCTCTGTGAAACACTGTTGTTCTGTCCCGCTCTGTCATGGTGGGCAATCTTGTATCCGATTTGGTACTGTCATGGTATGTAGATGGGGTCTATTTCACACACCAATGTTTGTTAATTGCATTGGTGGTTGAAAACCAGGCTTCCAGGAATTTACGTGCTTGTCTTTGTCTCGCTAGTACTGTAACTTTGTCCCAGTCAAACTGATGTCCTTCTATGTCGGACAGTATAGAAATGAGCAAGAGTTGGTTATGCCATTTTGCTGTGAGTTGGTGTTCATGTGAGTCTGTCCCATGAGGTGTTTCGCGCTGTGCTTCAGATCTTGGTTAAAACATTAAGGATTCAGACAGTTAACCAACTCCACAAATATCCTCATCCTCACTAAGGGGAAACCCAGAATATTAGTGCAAAATATAGGGCTGAAGCACTTCCAACAACTTTCAGCCAGAAATACCAACTGGATGATCCATCTCGGTCTCTTGATGTCCCCAGCAGCAAAGAGGCCAGCCTTCAGCAAATGTAATGCAATCCACATGATGAAGAATGAGATGAAGACAGTGAATGCAGAAAATGCTACAGCCCTTAAAAATATTCTAGTAACAGCCTTGTAGGTTTGTGCTCCAGAACTGGTGGCACCTCTAGCCAAGCTTCTCTCAGTCCAGCTAAAACAGTGATAAAATGCAGAAAATTGCTGAGACATGTCTTGTGCTCAAAACACATGACAAATCCAACTCAGGCAATTAATTCCCCATCCATCAATTCTTAATCATCAGTCATGTGATGGCAGGTACAATCGACAACACTATTAAGAAGCATTTGCTCAGCAATAACTTGCTCATTGCTGCTCGGTTTGTGTTCTATCACAGCCGGTCAAGTTCTCACCTCAGTACCGTCATGGTTCAGACTTGGATAAAAGAAGCTAAAGGTAGTTGTGGTTATGGGAGGTCAGTCATCCTATCTTCAGCATAACACTTTGCCTGTTCCTCAGGAAAATGTCCCAGGTCAAACCATTTTCAACTCTTTCATAAAGGTCAGAAGTAGTGATATTCACTGAATGTTCTGCACCATTTGAGCACTGCTTCAGTACAAGAAGAGTTATGCCTAATGGCTGCAGAGCTTGATCATACCTAGGTGTGAGCTGACAAATGAGAAGTGCTATCTGTGTCAAACAAGTTCCAGCAAATGATGATTTCCAAAAAGAGAGAATTAAGCTATTATCTCTTGATGTTTAATGGCATTACAATCACTGGTTTCTGCGGGATCAGCATTCTTTACCATTGACCAGAAACTGAACTGGACTAGCCTGACAAATATTGTGGCTATAAGAGTAAGTCAGAGGCTAAGAATGCTGTAGTAGGTCATTTGTCTCCTGACACTCCAAAGCCTGTCCATCATTTATAAGTCACAAGTCAGAAATGCAATGGAATACTCTATAGTTGCCTGGAAGACAGCAACTCCAATAACACACAAGAAGGTCGACAAGGTTCAGGACCAGGACTGGCACCACATTATAAACACTCACTTGGTCCGCCACCAGTGTGTAATGGCAGCAGTGTGCACCATGAAGATGCAGCATAGAAATGCACCAGGCCCCTTGGACAGCACCTTCCAAATTGAAAACCACTACCACCTAGACATACATGAGCAGCAGATGCATTGGAACACCACCACTTACAGGTTCCTTGCCAATACACCCGCCATCCTGATTTGGAAGTCAAATTGCTGTTCCTTCAGTGTCATTGGCTCACAATCCTAGAAGTCCCTCCTTACAAATATTGTGCACCAAATGGCCATTTCTTGCAAGTTCTTTCATGGGTATGGGCATTGCTGGCTGGGGCCATCCTTAGTTCACAGAATCATACAGAACAGAAGAGGCCATTCAGTCCAACAAATCTGCCCCAAAGAAACTACTGTAAACCTAAACCATCCTCACTTGGCCCACAACCTTGAGTGTTATGACATTTCAAGTGCTTATCCATATTTTAAAAGGTTGTGAGGTTTCTCCGCTTCAACTACTCTCGAAGGAAAAGCATTCCAGATACTTACCATGCTCTAGGTAAACTCTACTTGAAATCCCCTTTAAACCTCCTGCCTTTTAGCTCAAAATTATGCCTCCTTGTTTCTGGAACTTCATATAAGGAGAACAACCACATTTTAGCCATCTATCCATGTTCTGTATTAATCTTACACACCTCAATCAATCAGGTTCCTTCTTAGCCTTCTTTATTCGAAAGAAAAAAATCCAAGCTTATCCAGCTTCTCTTCAGAGCTAAAATGTTTCATCCCAGGTACTATCCTTGTGAATTTCCTCTGTGCCCCACCAATTAAATCACATCCTTCCCTCTTGTGCAGTAACCAGAACTGTGCTTACTGCTCCAACGGTGGATTAACCCAAATTTTGTACAGCTCAAACATGACTTCCCTATTCTCATAATCTAGGCCATGAGTGATCAAGACAAGTGACCCAAAATGCATTTTTAACCACTGTACTAAGCTGTCCTGTTACCTTCAGCGATCTGTGAAGAGGCACTCAAAATTCCTTCTATTCTTCTGAGATTCCTATTATCCTGCCATTTACTGAGAACTTTCTTGTCTTGATATTTCTTCCAAACTGCATCACCTCACATGTATAATTCCATCTGTCAATCTGACCAATCCATCTGTATGCTCCTGTAACCCGTGACCTACTTTCTTCCACACAGCTACTCTTCGTGCCACCAGAAAACTTACTTATTATCTCAATCCACTCTTGCCTTGTTTTCCTCCATCCTGTGTACACATATCATGAACAATAAGGGGCACAGCACTGATCCCTGTCGTATGCCACTGAACACCAGTCTGCGGTCACACAAACAGCCTTGTACCACTACTCCCTGTCTCGAGCCACTAAGCCAATTTTGGATCCAGCTTGCCAAGTTACCTCGGATCCCATGTGCTTTTATCTTTATAAGTCTCTTGTGTTGAACACTGTCAAAGGCCTTGTTGAAATCCATGCTAACTACAGCAACTGCACAACTCTCAGCCTCACAACTTGTCATCACGTTGAAAAAAAATCAATTAAATTTGTTCAGCATGATGACAAGCGTTTGGAGTGAGAAAGGAGAAATGCTCCAAAAGCTTGTGATTTTGATTAAACCTGTTCGATTACAACCAGGTGTCACGTGATTTCTGACTTAGTCCACCCCAGTCCAACACCGGTGCCTCCACATCATCAGCATTAGAGTGAGTATGGTATCAAGATCCTGAGGACATAATCCTATGAGTAACACACCATCCTGACTTGGAATTCTTTCACCATATCTTCAACCTTACCGAGTCAAAATCCTGGAACTGTGTTATCCTCATGGGTCTGTTGGGTGTACCTGCACTACAGCCATGAGAGAGACTGAAGAATTAGTGCATCACCACCTCCTCAAAGACAATTAGAAATAGGCAATCAATACTGGCCTACAAAACATCTACAGCCCATGAAATATCAAAGAAAGCTCCTGTAGACCCCATCCTATCCACCAAGGTCTTGGCGACTTCAATGAACTCAAGTAGGTTAGTCAGATCTGATGCTCTCAACACAAATGCAAGGTCACCATCTTTGGCTGTTTAGAATTAGAATTAGCTTTATTGTCACGTGTACTCAAATGAGTGCAGTGAAAAGTTTACAAGTCACCACTTAAGACATCACCTTAGGTACGAGAGTACCTAGGTACAGATTCTTAATTATGAGTTCTCAAGGGAAAAAGGTTACAAAAATAAAGAAATAAGAAGTCCAGCAGTACAGATCACAGGATGATGTAGAAAAATAGAGAAATAATAAGTTTAGAGTAACACTCCTTCCAACTCAGTCCCCACTGGCACCTAGTTTCTAGTAAGTGCGCGGCCATGACTCCAGACCGCACTGGGTTTCACTTTGAGGCTCTCGAGGCCAGGAGACCACTTTGGAATCATTTTGAGATGACACTCCAGCTGACACCATGAAAGACGGCCAATCCAGGCTGCTGAGAGACCTCGAGGCCAGGCTATGCTGATATGTGAAGGGACCTGGTGTCCTTGTACAATGGTCACTGAAAGCAAGCACACAGATGCAGAAAGCATTTTGGAAGGGAAACGGATATTGTCTTTCATTGCAAAATGGTATGAAAACATGTGCAGCAAAGTCTTACTACAGCTGTATGGGCCCTGGGTGAGACCACATTTGGATTATGGCAGCTTTCATTTTATGTAAGAAAATATGTATATATATTTGCTACAGAGGCAGTACAAGAAAGTTTCACCAGACTCTTTCTAAGGATGTCGTATGAAGAGAGATTGGGTTGACCGGACCTGTATTCATTGCAGCCCTTTCAGGACTTTGTAAGGAGGCTTTTTCCTCAGCCAAAGGTCCAGAACAAGGTGTCATGGTCTCATGAAGCATCATTTTGGACTGAGGAGACAATTCTTCATTCAGAGGCGGTAAACTTGTAGAATTCTGTACGAAAGAAAGCTGGGTGATCAAGTTACTGAAAATACTTAAGACAAGATTTGTGAAGACTCAAAGTCTCAAGAGAATATAGAAGGGTGGGCTTGAGATAGAGGGTCAGCCATCATGTTGAACGTTTGAGTGGATTCAATGAGCCTACCCAGGTTCCTGTTTTCTCTATTTCTATCAGCTTATCTTTGTCTGACTGCTGGGTCAGGCTATTGTCTATGATAGATTCTAATCACTGCCTCACCATTATTGTTCAATTGATAGGTCTGTGCTTGACTTATTTATTGTTTAAATAACAAATCACAAATTTCAAATTCAAATAAAAGAAACAAGAAACTAAAACATTTGGAAGATTATCAATTGTGCTGTTTCTTTTTTAACTTTGATAATTGATTGTAGTCGTTATCAGTCCAGAAGATGTGTCAGAAGTCCCAGTATTTTTATCTGTAATTGACCTATCAGTTCTGTCGCATACCAAAAACATCACTATTTGCATGCAGTTAGTATTATTATTACCAGTTCAGCCCAGATTACTTTAGTAAATTTATTTCTCACGCCATTGCAATTTCACGTATAATTGAAAAACAACTTAGCTTGGGATTTTTTTTCCCTCTCAATGCTAATCTAAAATTCAATCAATAATTGGCACTGTTCACAAATGTTCCTTTGTCAGATTGGTAACTTATTTATTGTTATATCTGAGACAACTATTCTCTTGACAGTGATAATGGGAACTGCAGATGCTGGAGAATTCCAAGATAATAAAATGTGAGGCTGGATGAACACAGCAGGCCCAGCAGCATCTCAGGAGCACAAAAGCTGACGTTTCAGGCCCAGACCCTTCATCAGAGAGGGGGATGGGGAGAGGGAACTGGAATAAATAGGGAGAGAGGGGGAGGCGGACCGAAGATGGAGAGTAAAGAAGATAGGTGGAGAGAGTATAGGTGGGGAGGTAGGGAGGGGATAGGTCAGTCCAGTGAAGACGGACAGGTCAAGGAGGTGGGATGAGGTTAGTAGGTAGCTGGGGGTGCGGCTTGGGGTGGGAGGAAGGGATGGGTGAGAGGAAGAACCGGTTAGGGAGGCAGAGACAGGTTGGACTGGTTTTGGGATGCAGTGGGTGGGGGGGAAGAGCTAGGCTGGTTGCGTGGTGCAGTGGGGGGAGGGGACGAACTGGGCTGGTTTAGGGATGCAGTAGGGGAAGGGGAGATTTTGAAACTGGTGAAGTCCACATTGATACCATATGGCTGCAGGGTTCCCAGGCGGAATATGAGTTGCTGTTCCTGCAACCTTCGGGTGGCATCATTGTGGCAGTGCAGGAGGCCCATGATGGACATGTCATCTAGAGAATGGGAGGGGGAGTGGAAATGGTTAGCGACTGGGAGGTGCAGTTGTTTGTTGCGAACTGAGCGGAGGTGTTCTGCAAAGCGGTCCCCAAGCCTCCGCTTGGTTTCCCCAATGTAGAGGAAGCTGCACCGGGTACAGTGGATGCAGTATACCACATTGGCAGATGTGCAGGTGAACCTCTGCTTAATATGGAAATATAAGATAAACTGAGAGGATCCCCCTCGTTCTCACACACCACCCTACCAACCTCCGGATACAACGCATCATCCTCCGACACTTCCGCCATTTACAATCCGACCCCACCACCCAAGACATTTTTCAATCCCCTCCCCTGTCTGCTTTCCGGAGAGACCACTCTCTCCGTGACTCCCTTGTTCGCTCCACACTGCCCTCCAACCCCACCACACCCGGCACCTTCCCCTGCAACCGCAGGAATTGCTACACTTGTCCCCACACCTCCTCCCTCACCCCTATCCCAGGCCCCAAGATGACATTCCACATTAAGCAGAGGTTCACCTGCACATCTGCCAATGTGGTATACTGCATCCACTGTACCCGGTGCGGCTTCCTCTACATTGGGGAAACCAAGCAGAGGCTTGGAGACCGCTTTGCAGAACACCTCCGCTCAGTTCGCAACAAACAACTGCACCTCCCAGTCGCTAACCATTTCCACTCCCCCTCCCATTCTCTTGATGATATGTCCATCATGGGCCTCCTGCACTGCCACAATGATGCCACCCGAAGGTTGCAGGAACAGCAACTCATATTCCACCTGGGAACCCTGCAGCCATATGGTATCAATGTGGACTTCACCAGTTTCAAAATCTCCCCTTCCCCTACTGCATCCCTAAACCAGCCCAGTTCGTCCCCTCCCCCCACTGCACCACACAACCAGCCCAACTCTTCCCCCCCACCCACTGCATCCCAAAACCAGTCCAACCTGTCTCTGCCTCCCTAACCGGTTCTTCCTCTCACCCATCCCTTCCTCCCACCCCAAGCCGCACCCCCAGCTACCTACTAACCTCATCCCACCTCCTTGACCTGTCCGTCTTCCCTGGACTGACCTATCCCCTCCCTACCTCCCCACCTATACTCTCTCCACCTATCTTCTTTACTCTCCATCTTCGGTCCGCCTCCCCCTCTCTCCCTATTTATTCCCGTTCCCTCTCCCCATCCCCCTCTCTGATGAAGGGTCTGGGCCCGAAACGTCAGCTTTTGTGCTCCTGAGATGCTGCTGGGCCTGCTGTGTTCATCCAGCCTCACATATTATTATCTTGGTATTCCCTTGACAGTGTCTGTTTTCAAAATTTGTTCCAGGAAACCACCACATATATTTCTGCAAGAGTATGTTTCCCATACTTTTCTGCAACTCCAAATCTACTTGAAAGTTAACACCATATAGTAAAATGTATGGATTTGGATTTTGCAGACAGATGTGGAATGACATAGCACACTGCTGACCTGAAGAATATTGTTCAATATGTAGCAAGCTTCTTGACAATAACTGCACTTTTCCTGATGTGAATTAATTCTAGTGTGAGTTATACGGGATCACTGGTGTCCACAACCATTAAAATCATCAAACAAACATATCAGCCAATAATTATTGAACAATTCTCACAGGTAGCAAACTAGGAAGCAATAAGCTAGTTTAGCCATTCAATTATAATTGTACAGAAAGCATAATAAGGATTGGGATGTTGAATTAAAAAAGCAGAAAATTCAAAATTTTAAGCTTTTTGGGTTTAAATCCGTGGAATTACCATGCTTGAAGAAAATGACTAGTGCACAGATAATATAGAAGTTTTTGTTTAGGGCCACAAGTTAATCAGAGTTGATAATGATTGAGGATGCTGTTGAAAATCCAATTACATTTCATTCAATAAGTTTAATCTTTTCAAGGAATTTTACAGAAAGAATATTGGTGCCAAAAAATTGAAGATCGCATCAAAGCAATGATTTCAAAATATTTTCCATTTGCCAGACCTTCAACAGTGGCGTGTAACAGGCAATTACTGAGGATAATTTCCAGATTTAACTTTATGGATCCTGGAAGGTACTGTCAGTTTCATAAAATAGTGATGCTGAACACTCCCCTCAAGCCATCATCATTGTACAGTCGGTTCTGCTATAACGTAATAGTTGCATTCCTGCACATGATCACTTTATGGAAAATTGTGCTATAGAAATAATGGGGCTTATGGGAAAACTGGGAGTTGGGGCAGCCCACAAAAATAAAATTGCTCAAGAATTACTCAAAAGCCTAACACAAAAAGGGTAGCACAGTTTGATTATAGGTTTCATTCATATCTAACAAAGAAATAAAAGTAAATTTAACACCTTGTTTTGAAAACGTGTCAATGGGAGTGGAGGTTTTGAGGTTGTTCTATTGTTAATGCAGGGGCTGAGGGTTGTCATCATCAACATCACCTTCAGGTGCAGTGCAGTTGCAGGGTTAAGGTGAAAAATAGTTAATCCAGAAGTGGGTGGCTGTAGTTCATTGTCTTCTGAGTGTTTCTTGGGGGTGGTTTAAAAACAAGACATCCAGTTTTTGCTGCTTCACCTTTTTCTTCTTTCACAAAGAAGCTGTTCAAAGAGTGTCAAATAAGATCTTATTCCATGAACTGCTATCCTGCTGCGTTTTGCTTTGTAATTGTTGTCCTCTAAGAGCTGCAACTGCTCCTCAGTTTCCCTCAAGACAGAAGACAAAACAGAAGTGGAAATGTCTCGTGGTGCTGCATCCTGGAATTCATCTTCTTCATCTCTAGCTCTAACTTCTCCCTTAGCGAAAAGTTATTGCAGATCAGCTATGGAGAGATCTTCACAGTGGGACTCGAGCAGCTCAACATCCTCATTCTGCAATACTTTCTAAAAACATCTTCACACACATCAACAATAAACTCAGGCAAAATTTGCCCCATCATCCAACCTCTTTTGCTTGATCTGAAGTAAATGCCTCAAGTCGGCTTAAGGTAACCTTTCAAGGCTTGCGGTTGGCACAGTGGTACACCACCATAGGTTTAAGCTTCAAGTCTCCACTGGCACTGGCTCCCAACAGCACAACTATATGATCCTATGCCACCTTAAAGCCTGGAGCAGGTGCTTCATCCATAGAAATACACGTTCTTGATGGCATTCGGTTCCGGTATAAACCTGTCTCATCCAAATTGAAAATTTGATATAAGTTTTAACCTTCTTTAATGTTTTTTTTAACAAAGGGAGGAAATGCCATCTCATGCTCATTGTCTGCACTGGCAGCTTCACCACATTAATTTATGTTATGAAAAGCATAGTGGTTCTTAAAACCAGAAAACCAGCCACTGCAAGCTCTAAAGGCAGGCACATCTGCAGGATTTTCAGCTTTTTTGTTAGATCATCACAAATAAGGCTTTCTCTTTCATGGTAAGAAAGGTGGTCCCAGATCACTTTCTCGTTTGATCTTCTATCCACACACTTAGAAGTCACTCTATCTCATCAAATTCCTTTGTCCGTGGCCTCACAATTTGCTTGCACTCAGATTTGTTCCAGCAATTCAGCTTGCTTTAATCTTTTCTGCATTGTTTCTAATGATATGTAAGGTAGATTCCTTTATTCTTGTCATGTGAACGACATCACATGTTCTCTCATTATGCTTAAAATGCTTTATAACATCTAGCTTCTCTTCCAGTGTTATAAACTTTCTTCCATGTTCATCACCCAAAATTTTGCCACCACGATGCTTCAAGAATATGCTAATATTCTTGTCACTTTGCCCTCATATTTTTGTGGGTAACACAGCAGAACTTTCAAAAAAAAAGTACTGTACCTCTCACAGAAAGCACAATAATCAAGTGATGCTGGTGAGGAGAGTCTTTCGGCACTAACATTGCGCGTGCTTAGGACAAAGCCTGCAAAACAATCATGTGATGTCGAAGGGTACTCCTCCACACACTGGCGGAATCGTGTTACAGCAAACACAAGTTTGTGTCTTACAAATAGCATTCTCCTATTCATCAGTCGTGTTATCGCCAATTCACATAGCTGGAGCACACATTATAACAGAACCCTCTGTAATTACAAAATCCAGGCTACTGTTTTTATCTATACATACTTGCCTCCACCTTCATTATTCCACTATTCCCAAGGAGTCTTTTATCTTCTGGGTAGAATGAAGAGTCTGCATAGAGCTTTCACTGCCTGAGATACTTTTTTTACTGTTGCGGAAATCAAATCTTTGAACATACAATTAAAGTCAACTCTTCTCATATTTTCCCATGTCATTTTTCGAGTTAATGCATGGAGTGATGATGGCTGAGAATGGATTAATTTTCCCGACAGCGCCTGTGAAAGTAGTATTTGAAGCTCAGTTTCAAACACTCTAATCACAATCCCTGCCAACACATTAGCAGGTGATCTCCTCAGTAATTGTTCCCATTAGAAGAAACTAATGTGTGTAAAAGAAAACTGCAATTGTGAAACAGCAGTATTAGCAAATGACTTCAGATCTGCACATGACAATAATTCCTTGTGGTCCTTTTTGTCTCCACTGCACGAGCCTCCACTCTAAAAGAGCAATAATTTACAGCTTCTTTACTGCAAGTATAACACTCAAAGGTGTAAACCTTGTTATCAATGTCTCTTGATAAAGCACTGTTCATTCAATCCCCAATAGATTATTCCACTGATATTGTGCAGTGAATTTCAGCCATATTTCTCGTACTATTCATGATATACAAAGTTGATATCATGCGCAAAATTTTGTCAAAGACAAGCTTACTGGAATTTTCAATATTTTGATGTCTCATTCACCATCAGAATTTTAGAACAATACCATTGGAAAATAATTCATGATGTGAATTGTTAGTAATTGTTAGATGATGAGGATTTTTTCTAAAACAAATACTGAAGGGAAGAAATTCATTGAACAAGTCAGTACATTATCTGGAAGATCAGATGATGCAAATTCTGCAGTATCTTCTTGAAATCTACTTCAATCATACAGGTATGTATTACCAGGATAGTAAAACCTGCAGCTAGAGAGATTTTGCTTTTTAACCTGCAACTGGAGAGACTTTGTTTTTATTTTGCCGCACATAAATTCCAAAGAGGAAAAAAATGAAATATTATTTTTTGTCATGGTACACATAGAATGTTTTACAATGTGTTTCACGTACAAAGCAACATGTTGTCAAACTCCAATGGACAAAAGCTATAGTATAGCTTTCTTTCCCTAACTACTCCTCTCCCTTCATGCAAAGGAGTGTTGCAAAACACGTCTGAATTAACTCTAATGTTCACGGATAGAATTCTGAAGAGTTTTTTTTAAACAGCAGATTGGAATGGGATATACTTTACCTGAGAAGAAGTATGGGAGCGCAGGTGAAACACACGGATGTAAAGCATGAACTCAACAAGGCTATTTGAAATGAATGTGAGATTCCAAGAAACCCCATTTTCACTGTTCCAAGATCCATTGCAAACAATGTTGAAATCATAATTTTACGTAGAAATTATGAGGAGTCATGGAGGGCAAAGTCCATTCAAGTGCCATGATTTGAATTAATTTAAAACTTTGCCAGTTTAAAAAAAAGGGGAAAACATCAGCAGCAGACACCTGCTATCAGAATCCGTTCATTAACAGTTTTCTCTCAGCTTCAACACAGCTTAATGCCCAACTGTTTTGCATTTTTCATTTAAATGGTGTTGCATATGTTTTTGCTGCCTCCCACACTTCTAACTGCCAGCATTATTTTCCTCCCTGAATTCTTTCTCAGCTTTCTCTCCCCCAGTTTAAACCATTCCCAACATCATTTACAAAATGGTATGCAGGGATCTTGGTCCTGCTAAAATGTCGTCCAACATTCTTCTCCCTCAGCCCAAAGCACCAAAGATCTAAAAGCCTCCCTTCAAGATCATGTTTTTCCAGTCAAGTGTCAATTTGCTCAATCTTATTACAACTATACTCACTAGCACATGAGATTGGGATTAATCCTGTGATAGTGCCTTTTAAATCCTGGTTTTCAATTTCATTCTTCTCTCTTTCAGGATTCCGTCCCTCTCTCTAACTGTGTTATTGGTACTATTGTATAACAGCTTCAAGACTTTGCAGCAACACTATGCTGACATCACAGAGCTGCGCATCATGAGTCTGAATAGCACATTATTGTCAGAGTTCAAACATTCTACACCAGGTGAGATCGCATCGCAGACATGAGCACGTGATAATCATAGATTAGTCTTTACCAAATGTAAACCCAAATCAGATCTATGATTTCATCGCAAAGCAGCATTTAGTATTAATGTGTAATGAAGTATTTCATTGAAGTCATAGAGTCATACAAGAATGGTAACAGACCCTTCGGTCCAACCAGTCCATGTCAAATATAATCTCAAACTAAACTAGTCCCACCTGTCTGCTCCTGGTGCAAATCTCTCCAAACCTTTCCTGTTCATATATCGAGCTAAATGTGTGTGAAATGTCGTACTGTACTGCGTCCACCACTTCCTCAGGAAGTTCATTCCACACGTGAACCACCCTCCGTGTAAAAAAAAATGCCTTTGTCTTTTTTAAATCTCTCTCCTCTTACCTTAAAAACTATGCTCCCTTGTCTTGAAATCCCCCATTCTAGGGAAAGACAACTACCATTAACTCTATCTATACCTTTCATTATTTTATAAACTTCTGTAAAGTCGAATCTCAACCTCCTACATTCCTGTGAAACAAGTCCCAGCCTACCCAGCTTTTCTTTGTAACTGAAACCTACCACACCTGGCAACATCCTGGGAAATCTCTTCTGAATACTCTCCACCTTGATAATATCCTTCCTATAAGTAGATGACCATAGCTGGATACAGTATTCCAGAACAGGCTTCACCAATGTCTTAAATAACCTCAACATGGCTTCCCAACTCCTATACTCAAAGAAAAGAGCAATGAAGGCAAGTGTACCAAACACCTTTTCAACCACTCTGTCTATACGTGATGCAAACTTCAAAGAATTATGCACCTGCACCTCTAGGCCTTCCCACTACCCAAGGCCTTCCCATTTGCTGTATAAGCCCTACCCTTGCTTGTTGAACCAAAATGTAATACCTTATATTTATCCAGATTGAACCTCTTCTACCATTTATTCAGCCCATTGACCGTTTTGATCAAAATCCCTTTGTAGTCTTAGAAAACCTTCTTCAATGTCTACGAGACCACCAATTTTGGTGTCATCAGCAAAAATACGAACCGGGCCTTCTACATTTGTATCCAAATCGTTTATATAAATGACAAACAAAAGAGGACCCAGAACCAATCCCTGTGGAACACAGGCTGGTCACAGGCTTCCAGTCAGAAAAAGCTACCCTCCACCATTACTCTCTGTCTCCTGCCGTTAAGTCATTTATGTTTTCAATTGGCAGGCTCACCCTGAATCCCATGTGATCTAACTTTACTAATTAATCTAACAAGTGGAATCTTGTCAAAGGGTTTACTAAAATCCACTTAAACAACATCTATTGCTCTGCCATCATCAATGTTTTTGGTAATGTTTCCTTAAAAAGCTCAATCAAGTTTGTCAGACATGATTTTCTTCACACAAAACCATGCTGACCATCCCTAATCAATTTTTGCCTCTTTAAATATTCATAAATCCTATCATTTATAAGCACCGACAACAATTCACCAAATTGAAGTGAGATCACAGGTCTATAGTTCCTCGGTTTCTCCGTATAACCTTTCTTAAACGAAGGTACAACATTAGCCACCCTCCAGTCATCAGGCACCTCACCTGTAATTGTAGATGATGCAAATATTTCTGTAAGGGGTCTCGGCATTTCCCCAATTACATCCCACAATGTTCTGGGATACATTAGATCAGGTCCCAGAGATTCATCTACCTTTGCATTCTCTAAGATCTCCCAAATGTCCTCATCTGTAATGTGAACTATTTCCTAAAAACATGAAAGTTTATTTTTCTGCATTCTCTAGACTCCATTTCTTTCCCCACAGTAGAAAGTGACCCAAAATATCCATCTCTCCCATCTCCTGGGGGTCAACACAAAGATGACCTCCTTGAGCTTTAAGAGGCCCCACCCTCTCTCTAGTTACCCTCTCGCTCTCAATGTATCTGTAGAATCTCTTTCATGTATCCTTAATCTTATCTGCCAATGCTATTTCAAAGCATCAATTCTTCCTGATTGTTACAGAGATAGTAGGAACTGCCGATGCTAGAGAATCTGAGACAAGTTGTAGAGCGAGATGAACACAGCAGGCCAAGCAACATCAGAGGAGCAGGAAAGCTTATGTTTCGGGTCGAGGTGCTGCTTGACCTACTGTGTTCATCCAGCTCTCCACCTTGTTATCTCAAGTCTTCCTGATTTCTCTCTTAAGAATGCCCCTAGATTCTTTATATTAAGAGATTCAATTGAACCAAGTTATCTATATCAAAAATAAGATTCTCTTTTATTCTTGACTCGAACTTCAATATCTTTATATCATTGTTCCTTAATCTTACCAGTCTTACTCTACACTCTAAGAGGAACAAAATGCCTCTGAACAGTCATCAACACACTCTTGAACGTCTCCCACTTGTCAGATGACCTTTTCTCTTCAAATAGCCGACTCCAATCAACTTTTAAATGTTCTTGTCTCAAAATATTAAAATTTGCCTTACTCCAATTAAAATCTTTAGCTTTTATGGAAGGTTTATCCTCTTCCATAAGCGTTTTGAAACTAATGGAATCATGATTGGTAGACCCAAAGTGCTTCTCCACTTTTTCTTCCGCCACCTGCCCTGCCTTTTGGCCCAAAAGAAGACCTAGTTTTGCTCCTTCACGAGTAGGAACATCCACATATTGATAGCGAACATTTTCTTGAACACATTTGACAATTTTTTTTACCATCCAAATCTTTAACACTATGATAGCCACAGTCAATATTTAGAAAATTAAACTCCCCCATGATTACAACCTTATTATTTCATATTTCTGAGATCTCTGTACACATTTGTTTCTCAATTTCCCTCTTGTTCTTGGGGGGCCTATAGTACAATCCCAACAAAGTGATCTCTCCTTTCTTATTTCTCATTTCTATCCATCTATTTTCACTGGATGATTTTTCAAAAATATCTTCCCTAGTTCCAGGAATGATGTATTTCTTTATCAAAAATGTCACGCCTCTCCTTTTTTGCCCTTCTTTTCTATCCTTCCTATAGCATCTAAAACCTGGAACATTGAGCTACCAGTCTTGTCCATCTCTTAGCCAAGTTTCTGTAATGGCTATGATGCCCAACCCCATGTTCTTAAACATGTCCTGAGTTCATCAGCCTTACATGCAAGGCTCCTTATATTTAAATAAGTGTAACTTAGTTTGTCGGAGTTACTGCATAATCTGACTCTGTCTTGTCTTTCTTTTCTAATTGTCATGCTGTCCACACATTCAGAACCTTCCCTATCAATCTTTCTGTTTATACTGTTGCGTAGAATTTATCCACTCCACCTCTCTATCAATATAAAATCTCCCCTAATGGAATGAACAAATTTTCCTGCTAAGGTATTGGTCCCTTTCCAGTTTAGGTGAGACCCATCCTTTTTGAACAGGTCTTTTCTTTCACAAAGATATGCCACTTGTCCAAAAACCTGAATCTCTGAACAATTATCAACTCTCCAGCCATTGATTTACCTACTTTAAACTTTGGTTCTTTTTCCTCGTTTGAGTTTGTCATTGGGAATAAACCTGAAATTGCTACTCTCAAGGTTCTATTTTTTAATCTTCTAGCTAACCTTGTAAATTCACTGTGTACTGCTTTAATCCTTTTCCCTAAATATGTCATTCCCATCAATATATACAATAATTTCTAGCTTCTAAATCTCACCTTTAACAATTTGCTTGAAATGTTTAGAAACATTCTTAATCCTAACACCACAGGACATAGAAAAGTACAGCACAGTACAGGCCCTTCGGCCCACGATGTTGTGCCTTGTAAAGCAATAAACTAAATTTAGACCCACTGCCACAGAATCTCCTGTCTGCATCCCTGACAGGATAGTCCCCTTAACGATAATTCTATTAAATCTTGTCAAATGCTGCCCAACATAAGAATCATTCCAAGAGTCCAATAACTGACTCCCCCCGTTATTTTCCTCGGGAGAGACAATCTCCTTCTACAGATCCAAAAACCGAATATCTATTTCATAGAGGTATAGCCATTGGTGACTTTTGAACTACCTTCTTACCTTTCCCAACAGTCACCCATCCACCTGACTGATCCTGCTATATAGTGACTTTTCTGTATCTAGTAGCCATTTCACTCTGTACCTTTCGAGGTGAGCTACTGGCTTGGATTGACGATTGGCTGTCTGACAGAAGGCAGACAGTTGGGATAAAAGGCTCTTTTTCGGAATGGCAACTGGTGACGAGTGGTGTCCCGCAGGGTTCAGTGTTGGGGCCGCAGCTGTTCACCTTATACGTTAATGATCTGGATGAAGGGGCTGGGGACATTCTGGTGAAGTTTGCCGATGATACAAAGATAGGTGGGCAGGCAGGTAGTACTGAGGAGGTGGGGAAGCTGCAGAAAGATTTAGACAGTTTCGGAGAGTGGTCCAGGAAATGGCTGATGAAATTCAATGTGAGTAAATGTGAGGTTATGCACTTTGTAAAAAAGAATACAGGCAGGGACTATTTTCTAAATGGTGAGAAAATTCGCAAAGCAGAAGTACAAAGGAATCTGGGAGTGTTGGTCCAGGGTTCTCTGAAGGTCAACTTGCAGGTAGAGTCCGTAATTAAGAAAGCAAATGTAATGTTGTCATTTACCTCAAGAGGGTTGGAATATAAAAGCATCGATGCGCTTCTGAGGTTTTATAAAGCTCTGGTTAGGCCCCATTTAGAATACTGTGTCCAATTTTGGGCCCCACACCTCAGGAAGGACATACTGGCCCTGGAGCATGTCCAGCGGAGATTCACACGGATGATCCCTGAAATGGTAAGTTTAACGTATGATGAACGGCTAAGGATCCTGGGATTGCACTCATTAGAGTTTAGAAGGTTGAGGGGAGATCTAATAGAAACTTACAAGATAATGTATGGTTTAGAAGGGGTGGACGCTAGGAAGTTGTCTCCGTTAGGCGGGGAGACTAGGACCTGTGGGCACAGACTTAAAATTAGAGGGGGTAAATTTAAAACTGAAATGAGACGACATTTCTTCAGCCAGAGAGTGGTGGGCCTGTGGAATTCATTGCCACGGAGTGCAGTGGAGGCCGAGACGTTGGAAGCCTCCAAGGCAGAGATCGACAAATTCTTGATCTCAGAAGGAATCAAGGGCTTCAGGGAGAGTGCAGGGAAGTGGAGTTGAAATGTCCATCAGCCATGATTTAAATGGCGGAGAGGACTTGATGGGCCGAATGTCCTTACTTCCACTCCTATGTCTTATGGTCTTATGGTCTTACCTCATGTATGCCCTTAATAACATTAAGCCTAGAAAAAAGGATGTTTTAGTAACACTTTATTTTTTAAATGAACTATTTTTAATGACCTAGAGAAAATAGTGTTAAAGTGGAAATAATTGTAAAATATGTTTCTCAAATATATAAAAGCAAAACAAAACAGGCACTTATCTGATTAACTGAATAAAAATGACTCCTCTTCAATAAACTTTTTGAAGAAGAAAGTAAGTTCTACGGAGTTGATCATGTATTGGAGACGCCGGAACAAAAACAGTTAATTTTTTAAAAAAAATTGTTTTTTCAATAAAAAACTTCTGCAAATTGAAAAATAGCCTCTAAAGTACACATCAACTTTTAACATAGAATAAAAAAAGACTCAGCCATTCACTGTAAATCCTTAAAAGCTCATTTAAAAAAATGCTTATTGAGAACGGATCATGGTTTTGCTTTTGGTTTTTTTGCAGTGTTAATGAAACAAGATGAATAAAAATCTAACATTAGTAAAATATAATGATTATAATAAGTATAAAAAAATTATAATAAAGCTTTAAATAAGCCTGCAGTCCCAGGAACAGCTGCAAGATCTAAACTGTAAGACTTAAAACAGTTCTTGATTTGCCTTTTCCTCAACCGGTTTCTCTTGAACCAAAATTCATAGAGCAGCATTACAGCTGCTAACATGTACTGCAACTTCTAACTGATAGTCCTCTCCCAAAAAGAAATACCCTACCACTGATATCTGACATCCTTGGTCCTAGCAACAGCATGCCTCCACACTGACTCCTTCACATTGAACACTACTTGAGAGAAGCACTGACGATGGCAATGACACAATTAACTCCAGATGAGGGCATTGCTGTCTATCACCAAGAATGGCTCAGTTGCAGTGATTGAGCCAAATAAATCCTGAAGGATGTAGCTGCTAGACTGAGGGAGGTAGTGAGGGAATCAAAAAAAGGAAGAACTTCGTGGATCTCATTATCAGCAATCTACCTGTTGCAGATGCATCCAACAAGACAGCATTTGTAGGAGTGACCACCATACATTCCTTGTGAAGATCCAAATTCACAATGAAGATACCCTTATGACATTGTTTAGCATTGTCATTATGTTAAACGGGGCAGATAGCAAACAGACTGAGTAACTCAAGCCTGGGCATTCATGAGGCACCATGGGCCATCAGCAGCAGAAATGTACTCAAAAAGAATCTCTAACATCATAGTGCACTATAGCCCACTCTGCCATTATCATCAAGCCAACAGGAGATCAACATTCATTCAATGCAGAGTGCAGGAGTGCATGCCAAGAGCAACATCATGCTGGCCAAAAAGCCATCTAATGAAGCTAACGCTCAGTATGAATCGCATATCAAACAGCGGAAACAGCAACTGATAGACAGTGCTAAGCAATTGTATAGCTTAGGGATCAGATCCAATCTCTACAGACATGCCACACCTAGTTGTGCATCTGGTGAACAATTAAACAACTAACAAGAAGCAGGTCCTCCATAAATATCCTCAACCTCAATAATGGGGAATCCATCATGGCAGTGCGATAGATAACCCTGATGCACTTGCATTCATCCTCATCCAAAACTGCTGAGTCAATATTCATTTTGGTCTGGTTTGAAATCCTGAACATCTCATATTCTGGTCTTCAATTTAATTTGATTCACTCCAAATGATATCAAGAAGCAGGTGATGGCTCTGGATTTTGAAAATTCCAAGGGATCTGACAACATTTCAGCAATTTTACTGTATTCCTCATCAAGCATTTGCAGTACATCTAAAACAATCAAACCACTTTACACCATCCAGGACAAAGCAATCCATTTGACTAGCATCCCATCAACCAACTTCAACAGATACTCGCTTCACCATCAATGCACAGTGGCAGAGTGTGTACAATCTGAAAAATGCAATGTAGTAACTCACAAAGGCTCCTTACAAACATGTAACCTCGAACACTCTGAAGAACCAAGGCAAAAGAAAAATGGAAACATCACCACCTAAAAGTTCCCTTCGTACTCACGTACCATCCTGATACTGAAATATATTATTGTTCCATCACATGGTCAAAATCCTGGAACTCCCTTCCAAATGGCACTGTGGGTGTTCCTAGAGACCAAGACTGCTGTACTTCAAGAAAGGAGCTTACCACCACCTGTTCCAGGGCAATGAGGCAATAAATGCTGTCCTAGTTAAAAACAGCCACATCCTGTGACGAAAAGGAAAACATAAAAGGATCCAACATACTATCCTGGCGTCACATCTACAGTTGCAAATTTGCCCGTCTATTCTTTCAAAGCTCTTTCCTTCAACTTGGACAGAACAAAATACAACAGTCATTTATTGTTGCTTATACTTTTACAAATACAGTCTAAGTGTTTAAGACGACAATTGCCATTTTAGTTGTTTTCCCTCTGACCTTATCAGCTGAGACACTCATGGAGACATGATATTTTGTGATATGTCTATGAGGAAGCATCAGTTTGAGAAGTTACTAAAATTAGAAACAAGTTAGTAAGTGAGGGGAGTCCCACGTGCCTGCCTGATGCTCCCTCATTTCCTATCTGCCTGAATGCTCTGCAATTATGGTGTAACTGCCTCATTAAAAGAATTAGCTATGCATTTCCTGGCTGTACCATGTTACTCTGGCCATCATTTGAGTTCCCCAACCCACAGCACATGTTTCTTCAATTGGTGATATTTTTTGCATGTTTATCTAGACAATTAAAGCTTCCTCTACTCCCCAGAATGTCACAAGATGGGTATTCCATATGGCTAACTACACTATCATGTCTTAAGCTTATTTTAAAACTGTTTATTATTAACTGGAGACCAGAAATTTTCATTAATACCACATTTAGTCACCATTTTCTTTGTCTATTCTATAACATAAGTACTTATGGCTTTAGTAAAACTTATATATTTTTCTACTGTTCAGCTATTTACTGATCTTTGCTAAAAGTAAGGAATTAATCCAGCTAATTGCACAGAGACCCATACATTCGATCAAGGATTCCCAAATTGAATGAAAAACCATGTTGAGTCATGTGATGAAAGTTTGAGCTCGAGAACTCTTAAAGCAGCAATGGTCACCAGGTAATGCTGATAGAGTTAAAACAGTTACATTATTATTCTAACAGGCTCCTGCACTCTCAATCTCCTTTGTCTGCTCTCACAGTTCTGAGGGATTACAGGGAAGAAAGTTCAAGAAACCATAGCAATCAATCCTCACCAACCAACCAACATACCATTCTGATATCACTTTGATGATATGGTACCCCCTTACAATAACCCATAAGTTGCAGGAGTTTTGGAAGAAATAAGCACCCAGCAATGAGTATCTTTTTCCGTGATGTTACATATTGATTTTCAAGCAGTGGGCCAGTGGATAGGTTTATTAAATCTGTCAAGCTTTTTGAAGTCTCTTAAGTTGCACTGCTCTCACCAGTTACTCATTTATGGCTTTTGTTGGGTTGTGTGTTGCAGCTAAGATGCAATATATCTCGTAGGGACATTTTCATGATATCATCACCATAACAGTGTGTGACCTATTGTTATAAAGGTCATAGTTTCCATCCTATTCGGTTCAATCTTCTTATAACATGCAATACTGAGATACTTGCATTTGAAAACATTCAAATTGCTTAGTTTGATGCTAGATATGAGAAAGCCTTAATTTTGATGTGCAAATATAGATAAAAGGTGCTATGATAAAAGATCCTTAAATTCCTCAGTACTACACAATCCATATCTCATTTTGATGTTATGAGTCCTAATATTAGTATCACATTGTGATATTGCTGATCATCACAAAACACATCAACTTCCTATTGCCACATAATCTTCAATATTCAATTTATCAGCTGTTCAAATCGGTTATCTTCCCTTCCAACACTGAATGTCCTTCATCAGCAAATTCAGAAGGTCAGAAGGAGACCATTCAACCCATCATGTCCACAAAGTCTGTTCACCTGCACATCTGCTAATGTGGTATGCTGCATCTGCTGTTCCCAACGTGGCCTCGTCTACCTTGGGGAAACCAAGCAGAGGCTTGGATACCGCTCTGTGAAACACCTACACTCGATTTGTGCCAAACAACCGCACCTCCCAGTCGCGAATCACTTTAACTCCCCCTCCTACCCCTTGGACAACATGTCCATCCTGGGCCTCCTCCAGTGCTACAATGATGCCACCCAAAGGCTGGACGAACAGCACCTCATATTCTGCCTGGGAACCCTGCAGCCCAATGGTCACAGTATGGACTTCACAAGCTTCAAAATCTCCCCACAGCCCCCCGACCTCATCCGAAGACCAGCCCATCTCGTCCTCGCCTCCTTGACCTATCTGTTTTTTCTGCACCTATCTGCTCCTCCCACCTCACTGACAAACCCCCACCCCCACTTCCTACCTACAAACCTCATACCCGCCTCCTTGACCTGTCCATCTTCCCTCTCACCTACCTGCCCCTGCCTCCCCACTGATCAACTCCCATCCCAACTCCCTACCTACATTCACCTTTACTGGCTTCATCCCCACCTCCTTGACCTGTCTGTCTTCTCTCCACCTATCTGCTCCTCTAACCACCTGCCATCATCACCTTCCCCCTCTATCTATTTATTTGAGTTCCCTTCCCCTCTCCCATTTCTGATGAAGGGTCCAGACCCGAAACGTCAGCCTTCCTGCTCCTCCGATGCTGCTTGGCCTGCTGTTCATCCAGCTCTACACCTTGTTATCTCTGTCTCTCCAGAAGGTTGCTTGCCAGACTAAGACTAAATAAAGTTTCACTTCAACAGCAGATTGTAATTAAATGATGAATTCAAATTTAAAGAGATATCAAAATGAGATTAAATCTTAAACTATAAAATTCCCAAGATCACACTGTATGTCAAGTTGCATCTGGTGATCAGCTGCAGTCTTTGTGCTACATCATCTCTACAACGCTCTCAGGATTGTCCAAAATGGATCTCGGTGAGTTGCTATGGAAAGTATGGGAGGCATGATGATAGTATGGAAGCAGGAAGGTGACCTGGTTCCTATGGAAAGCGTGTGAAGTGCGAGAGCCAGTGTGCCAAACAGCTTTTTAATTTCTCAGCCAAAATATCAGTGGATTGTGACAGGTATTCTAACCAGTCTGCCTTGTTCAACATGAGCTTCCCTGGTTGCTTCCCTCGGAATTGGTGGCTCTTAAACCATCCTATCTTGCCTTCCTGAAAGTAGGATGAACGGGAACACTTTCAAAGGACATAGATCTGTAAAATTGGGAAATTTCCTGACTCGAGATTCCCATCACGATACCAATAATTCTGCCCCTCTGATTCAATCTAAGCTGCCCTTGAGTTATGTTGTCCTGCTTTGCAATATTTCATTTAAATGTCATTTTATTTTTGTTATCTATTTCCTTGAATTACAGTGTCATTTTACAGGTATGAAACATCATTTTGCATTGGATGTCCAGATACAGTCAGTATCCTATTGGAGGTACTAGGAGGAAATATAGGCCAGAGATTTTTTGCAAAGAGACTGTCCTTACCTCCATTCCAGACTTTTTTCCCATCAGTGTTGCCTCCAATCCCATTTGCAGCCTGCACTTCTTAGATCCTGTGAGGTGCTTTCAGTCATTCCTATTTGCTGGCTTGTGTTCTGAACTCACATTGGAGGGCTGCATCTAGTGGCAGATGTTAGTCAGTGCAGTTATTGCTGGGACTCAGCAGCTCTGCACTAACAAATGTCCGCTCTCGATTGACTGAGTCAATCTAAAGTTACAGATAATTACGTATTGAATGTAAAGTTATATATTTATGTTTCCTTAATATGCAGTTTTTTTAATGTCATTCCATTTAGGAATACAGAGCATTGCACACATACAGTTCAGTGTATCAACCTGTGCATGCAATTTTAAATCACAGCAGTGATATTCTGGAACAGAATGACAACATTAACTGACAAGTATATGCGATTAGTATAAAGCCGGTACAAGCTGCATGCTACTATATTTTCTTTTAGCTCATTCATCGAATGTGGTGTCACTAGCTACGCAGTCATTTATTGTCCATCGCTGATTGCCTTTGGAGAAAGTATTGGTGAGTTATATTCTTGAATGTTTGCAGACATACATAGAAAGGTAGGAGGAAAGGGGTACTATAATTTTGACGCAGTTCTAAAAGAACAATAGCAGCAAGTGCATGGGAACACCGGCACCTACAAGTTCCCCTCCAAGTCATTCAATATCCTGACTGAGAAATGTATTGCCATTCCCAGAGTGTCACTGTGTCAAAATCATGGAACATAATCTTTTGTAGGATCGAGAATGCACCTACAACAAATGGACTCCAATTGCTCAAGAAAGTGGTCCACCATTACCTGTGATGCTAACTCAGCAAGAAACACTGTACCCATAAATAAATGTTAAAAAAAATTCAGTACTCGAAATTCATCAATTCTCCTGCCGGTTTAAAGAGAATGCATAATCAAGAAACGTGACAAAGTCTATTTGTATTTTATAAACACAATAATTCACTCTGTCTGACTGTCTTGTTTTAATCATCAAAATACACGTATGTATAAAATTACTCATTATACAAGTAATTGTTGCATATAATTAACTAATTCAATGCACCTTAAGTCAAAAAAACATGTTGTGTGATAATCAAATAAATTTTGTTTTGAAACATTCAACTTTAATGAACCTATAAAACAACGACTCTTCGGAAATATGCACTTGTTTTGAAGTACAATAATGTTTCAATGTCAAGAACATTATATCAAACATTAAAAATCAACATTATTCCAAGCTTCCCCATGCTGAAGTGAACATTCAAATCAATTTTAGAAACAGTATGACAACGAGAATTTTTCAGTGTACAGTTATTTTATTTCCTAAAAAAATGAACTTCAGAATACTAACTGAAGGCACCATTATGAACTTTCTCTTAAATATATGCCCAGATTTTCGCCACAAAGGTGAATAGCAAAGAAATTTCCCAAGTTGTGGAACCCAATAAGGTTAAAAAAACACCAAATATCGTGATGCTTGCTTGAGGGTGGAGATTCAAAAGATGTTTGCATACTATGCACTTATGTACAGGTTAGGGAAATGCCCAATGACACGGAAAACATAGTGCAGACAGCCAGTGGGGGCACTTGAGTCCCAATATGGTTGGGTAAGTCATCGTGATTCTGTGGCTCGGCCAAGGATCCATACTGAATTTATTCAGTTTGCATGATAAAGTTCCGCACTTGTCATCATATTTCACACAATTTCCCAACAACAATGACATTTCACCTTTGGATTGAAGAATTAACAAGAAAACTCTCATAACAATGAAGCCAATGGTACTGTATTTTATCTTACTACTAGAACATCTTAGACCTTAGTCAGGTACTGTAACAATGCTCTGGAATACTTCCTGCATGTTATTTCCTCCACAGTAAGAAGGTCCCTTTGGAACAGTAAGAAATAAAGTGTGCTTATCTCAGAAGGTGTATAAATCACTAAAATTTAGATTTAGATTGCAGCATTCTGTTTATATTTTTCAATCGATCCTTACCATCTGATTTTAATACAAAAAGTGCTTTAAAAGGTGCCACTATATAAATAGTCTTACAAATTTATTCAAAAGATTTAAACTGCTAATTCCAACAAAATGATCGGATTTTTGACCTACAATTGTTATTGTTGGTCAAGTCAGATCCCAGACTGAAATTAATAAATCATACTGTATTTCTTCTTTTGGCTTTTAGCTCTAATAATAGTCTTACAATGAATCACGAACACACAATACTGCAGGTTCAGTTTTCACAATAAGACATGTTTATTAAGCAAAAGAAATGAAGAATACTATTGGACAAACTGAACAATTTATATCTGACATTAGTTTAAAGGTTTTGATACAAGCAGTAAAAATACCCATTTAATCCCAATAGCATTCAGAGCAGACACAATTACCATCTCTATCTATAGGGCATAATTTTACTATGAGGTAAACTTTCAGTCTTAGGAGTTTGACAGGCTGTCTCTTGAGTCTTCATATAACTGAGTTTAGACTTTCTCAGCTTCAGAAATCTCCATTAAGGGTTTTAACCGAATGCTTCTGGTATGGAACTTAGAAACAACGTGCAGAATAGTTAAGGGTCTAGGCCCGAAACGTCAGCTTTTGTGCTCCTGAGATGCTGCTTGGCCTGCTGTGTTCATCCAGCCTCACATTTTATTATAATGCAGAATAGTTAGGTGCTTGTTCTTTACCAGCACAGATTTAATGGGTCAAAGGGCATTTATCTGTGCTGGAAACCTCTATGACTAAGATAACCCATATCTTAACAGTCCTAAGTTATTTCCATTCTTCAAAAGCAACTGTTTTACACAATTTCAGCTGAGATTTCTACTAAAACTAAATAAAAAAGCTTTTCTTGAACCTAGATAACACAGTGTGGAGCTGAAGGAACACAGCAGGCCAGACAGTTCTTCATTATGAAGAAGGATGCCGACACAAAATGTCAACTTTCCTGTTCCTCTGTTGCTGCCTGGCCTGCTGTCTTCCTCCGTCTCCACACTGTGTTATTTCTGACTCCAACAACCGCAGTCCTTACTATCCATTTTCTTGAATCCATGGTGTTGACACTCCAAGCCAAAAAAAGCCACCGGAATCTTCTAACTGAAACCTATGCATAAGTGTTTACTTTGTCCAGTTATAAACATCAAATGAAAACAAAGGCCCACTGGTTTCCAGGAAGTTTCTTTCTCTCCTAAAATGTTTTCAAACACATCATCATGGCTAGAAAAATACTTACATACCAAACATTAAGCCCTTTCATAGGCACAGACCAAATCAACATGCCATCAGTTCAAAATCCAAACTATAAGATAAACTTGTATCAGAGATAATGGGAACTGCAGATGCTGGAGAATCCAAGATAACAAAGTGTGGAGCTGGATGAACACAGCAGGCCAAGCAGCACCCCAGGAGCACAAAAGCTGACGTTTCGGGCCTAGACCCTTCATCAGACAGGGGGATGGGGTGAGGGTTCTGGAATAGGGAGAGAGGGGGAGGCGGACCGAAGGTGGAGAGAAAAGAAGATAGGTGGAGAGGAGAGTATAGGTGGGGAGGTAGGGAGGGGATAGGTCAGTCCAGGGAAGACGGACAGGTCAAGGAGGTGGGATGATGTTAGTTGGTAGGAAATGGAGGTGCGGCTTGGGGTGGGAGAAAGGGATAGGTGAGAGGAAGAACAGGTTAGGGAGGCAGAGACAGGCTGGGCTGGTTTTGGGATGCAGTGGGTGGAGGGCAAGAGCTGGGCTGGTTGTGTGATGCAGTGGGGGGAGGTGATGAACTGGGCTGTTTTTGGGATGCGGTGGGCGAAGGGGAGATTTTGAAGCTGATGAAGTCCACGTTGATACCATTGGGCTACAGGGTTCCCAAGCGGAATATGAGTTGCTGTTCATGCAACCTTTGGGTGGCATCATTGTGGCACTGCAGGAGGCCAATGATGGACATGTCATCTAAGGAATGGGAGGGGGAGTTGAAATGGTTCGCGACTGGGAGATGCAGTTGTTTATTGCGAACCGAGCGGAGGTGTTCTGCAAAGCGGTCCCCAAGCCTCCGCTTGGTTTCCCCATTGTAGAGGAAGCCACACCGGGTACAATGGATACAGTATACCACATTGGCAGATGTGCAGGTGAACCTCTGCTTAATATGGAAATATAAGATAAACTGATTTTTTTTAAAGGATTGATCACACAGTTTACATTACACAAGTCTAGCATACTCAGACCATTGCCTCCCTTCAGTGAACATAAAGATATGTTCATGCCAAGTCAGCAATGATTTTTGTATATGATTTATCTATTGCTGGAAGGTTATCTTTATGCAGACAGTGCAGCAAAACCTGCTCTTCAATCATTTGTTTTCAGATGTTGGTACACATTGAACATGAAAGTATTTTTTTCTGACAAAATGTTATTTTGTCAACCAGTCAGCAAAAAGAGGGATATACTAAATTATTACATATTTACCCAAATGTAAGAAAAACATTACAAATTTACCTATTCTAAATTGATTTCTATTAAACAAACCTAGTCTATTGGGGTCACGTATACCATGAGAAACAGCATAAAGCAAGTTGTATGCTTGACAGTGACATAAGTAAATCTCTCTGAAATTTTTCAAAGATTGATTTAATAATTTATTGACTTCACGCAAGCATAATAATTGCACAGACTTTGTATGGCACTTCATATATTAAGGACAATTGATATTTAATGCGTAAGTCAGTGAGCATTTTAAAATTATCAATATGCACTTCAAGTAATATGAACTATGTACTTCAACATAATTGGAGTTAGTTTCAATGACAAAAGTGGCAATAAAAAACCATTATGGAGCAAGGAAAGCTATGAATGAAAACCAGCTTTAAATAAACAGGAGTTATATCCACGAAAGAAAGTCAGATTTAAGATCTTTATGCAGTATTGCTGGGTTGTAAAGCCTATAACATTATGACTTAATCTCCATTGTGCATCCATTTTCAGCTTGCTATTGTTGTAATTAAAACGAGTTTGATGCACATATATTTGCTTGTAACTGAATTGGTGAATTACACTTTTGAAATTCAATGAAAATTCCCCTGGAATAATTGCTGCAAACGAAAGAACAAACACATTTACTAACTTTACAGATCTCCATGCTAAAGCAAGTAAAGCAATAATTTAATCATCCGGAAGGGAACATGGATATATTTTTTGCATTCCATTATGTGACCAATTATGAATTATAGCTCATTCAAATTGCTCATTACAACTCATGAACATTTAATGGGTTGCCAGCACTGATGTTTTCTACTTCATCAGTTTTAAAAGCTATGAACAAGCAGTTTCCTAGATAATCGATAAGGGTATCAAAATCAACGAGCTCTCTATCTGTTCATAACAAATACAATTGTGAGAAGAATAAAACAAATGTTTACCCATCATATCTCTCACATGATAGGGTTGGATGTTATGTCATCTAAAATTCACTGCACGAAAGAAACCACATAACTCAGAAATAGAGGTTAGCTAAATTTTGGACTGCAAAGCTCGGCAGTCAACATTCTGGGACCAATAGCATTCAAGTGGGACAAGGTGCCTTTCCTCAACAGGTATACTTTCAATTAGCTTTAACTTGTAATAAAAGACTTTATAGGGATAAAGTCTGAGTTAGACTATCAGACATGATCAGAGTGAATGTTACAGCTGGTTCAAAGACCAAATGGCGGATTCCTGTCCCTCTTTTCAATATTTCCATGATTTTGGGTTTCTGATTTATTCAGATGAACAAGTGGAAAATGAAGGAGTTGAGGAATAATACCAAAAAAGAAAAAGCCAAATTCTGAGGTCAATGAACATGGTTCTAAACTACTCACAGTTAAGTTAATCTCACGTATAGCTAAGTTTCAACAACATTTCTGGTATCTGCAGAATAGTAAGCAGGTTCAGCGAAGTACAATTTGCATCACAGAATAAGGTCATTTTACAGCATCACAGAATTATTACAGTGCAGAAGAAACATAGAAAATAGGAGGAGCAGGTCATTTGACCGTTGGAGTCAATTCTATCATTCGTTATGATCAGAGCTAATGAGCCATTCAATAGCCTGCTCCCACTTTCCTCCTATACCCTTTGAACTCTTTAGCCTAAAGTGCTTTACCCAACTCCTCCTTGAAATCACACAAGATTTTGGCCTCGATTGCTTTCTGTGGCAGTCAATTCGACAGGCTTACCACTCGCTAGGTGAAGACATTTCTCCTCATCTTAGTTCTAAATAGTTTATCCCATATCATTAGACCATGACACCTAATTCAGAACTCCTCATTATCAGGAACATTTGTCTTGCATCCTGTCTACTTATGTTAGAATTTTATTCATTTCAACGAGATCTCACCTAATTCGTTTCAACTCCAGTGAATACAATCCAAACTAATTCAACATTTCCTCATACATCATGCCAGCCATCCCAGGAATCAGTCTAACTGTAAACCATTGCTGCATACTCTCTATATCAAGGACATCCTTCCTCAGATAAGGAGACCAAAATTGTACCCAACATACCACGATTGGTCTCACCTATATATTTGCAGCAAGATATCCCTGCTCTTATACTCAAATTATCTTCATTTGAAGGTCAACACAGTATTTGTCCTCGTGACTGCCTGTTGCACTTGCATGCTTCATTGAAGGTTTCAGAGAACATGCAGCTGATGTTGCACTTTGCACTCTCTCATTTTATAGACAGGATAAAAATCTGCCTTCCCGCTTTTGCTACTTGAGTGGAAATTTTGCATGTGTCCACATTATACTGCATCTGTCATGCATTTGCTCGCTCATTCATCTTATTGAATTCACACTGAGGCATATCTACATCCTTCTCACAGGTCACCATTCCACCCAGTGTTGTGTTCTCTGCCAAATTTGGAAATATAATGTTTAATTCACTTATCCAAATCATCCATATATATTGTGTGTGGCTGGGCAGTTAGCACCGATCCTTATGGTACACCATTAGTCACTGCCCACCATTTAAGAAAACATCCATTGATTCCAATTCTTTGTTTCCTGCGGCTAACCAGTTTCTCTCCAAGTCAATATGCTAAGTCCTAGTGTGGAATTTTGTCGAAAGTATTCTGAATGTCAAAACAAAATACAAAAGATGGTCATTAATTGAGTACCATTACTGAGTGCCAATCTCCTGCTATTTTACCATATCCTTGAACATTATTTTTATCCAAGTAATTATTCAATGGTTTTTAATGCCTCAAATGAACTTGCCCCTTAGCATCTCCAGGCAGGGCATTCCATACTCTAACCAAAGTGAAATAAGTATTCTGAATCAAATCCCACTGCACTGGTTCCTTTCCACACCCATTCATCAACCTTCTTCTGCTTCACATATTTCTTCAGATTTTCTGCAAAAAAAGCAAAAGGACCACTTTGTGGCAGAGCATTCCATTTGCTAATAGTTATCTTGCATACAAATTTCTTCTAATCTCACAGGCATATATTAGTGTCAAGGTTATTAAGTTACTATATAAAGTTGAAGTCATCATAGCCTTATTGGCCCATAGGTCTACTCTCTTATTACAGAAACATGCCTGGTAGTTTCCTAACTTGAGGATTATCATGCCTTAGGTTAGAGGAGTGTTTGAGAAGAATGATCCTTCATGGTAACCTCAGCCAGTGCAGGAATTGAACCCATGCTGTTTACATCACTTGGCATCATAAATCAGCCAGCCAACCCCTGCTACTAAGACACACACTTAATTTAACTGTCAGATCTATGAAGGCTAGGTGGCCTGTTTTCTTTCTCGTCCATAAGAACTTGTAATTACTATTCAACCAATGATGTTGACAGCTAATAGATCTCCTTCAAAAGATTGAGGTAGACTAATGATTGGAATGGCGTCTAAATCAGAAAATGTACATAATCAGAGTATATTCAATGGTGAATCAGGTAAGAAAAAAAATAAAAAAGGGAAGTAATGGAAGATTTGGCTAAACATTAACATAGATTTCCACAATGTTCTGGAAGAATGAAATTTCATATTTTCAGTACCATGACCTGGTCGGCCAATTTTTCAGACATATTGAGAGAAACAATTAAGTAAAAATTGACAAATGTATAAACCCTTTTTTCACAGTCTCATCCCTGTTGCATCAAGATAGAATATGACACCATTTAAAATGTTTTCATGGGGAACTAGGTGATAAGATGCCATAATTTACAAGGAAACAATTATTTTAGGACTGCGTGAACAGTACTTTTGCGTTTAATTGTACTGACCTGAAGTTATGCGTTTCTGAGTGTTGCAGACGGTAAGTTCTGGTCTCAACAGAGAAGGTTAGCATGGCCACTTATCAAGGATGACATGCAAATTTGTGAAGCATTCCATTTTTTTTGGGTGGCACGGTGGCTCAGTGGTTAGCAGTGCAGCCTCACAGCGCCAGGGACCTGGGTTCAATTCCAGCCTTGGATAACTGTCTGCACAGAGTTTGCACATTCTCCCCATGTCTGCATGGGTTTCCTCCAGGTGCTCCAGTTTCCTCCCCTAGTCCAAAGATGTGCAGGCTAGGTGGATTGGCTATGCTAAATTGCCCGTAGTGTTCAGGGGTGTGTGGGCTATAGGGGGATAGGTCTGGGTGGGATGCTCCAAGGTGCAGTGTGGACTTGTTGGGCAAAAGGGCCTGTAGGGAAACTAATCTTTAAATAAACATAAATGTTATTTTGTTGACCAGAATGCATATGATGGATACAGGAAAACATTTATTTTACTTCAAATACAAATACACAAAAGTCAATATAAAACTGCAAAAGTTACCTAAATTCTGGGCTAACCATGCTCCTAAAGATTTTGTGTGCCACAGGTAGGATCCCAATCAACATCCTAGGGGTTATCGTTGACCAGAAACTCCACTTGACTCATTAGATAAATACATTTAAAATATAATCTATCTGTCAGATCTATGAAGGCTAAGTGTCAGTTTTTTTTCTTGTCCATAAGAAGTTGTCATTACTGTTCAACCAATGATGTTGACAGCTAATAGATCTTGCGATTACAAGAGTGGGTGAGAGGCTAGGAATATTGAAGCTAGTAATTCACATTCTGATTCCTCAAAGCCTGTATACCATCTGTCAGGCACAAGTCAGGAATGTGATGAGATACTCCCAGTTGTCTGCATAAGTTTAGCTGTAACAATATTCAAGAATATCCGGGACAAAGCAACCTGCTTGACTGGTGCCCAAATCACAGACAGTCAATTCACCACTGATGCTCAGTAGCAGCAGTGTGTACAATCTGCAGGATGCGCTGTAGAAATTCGCCAAAGACCCTAAGACAGCACCTTCTAAAGACACGATTTCTTCCATCTAGAAAGACAAGGGCAGCAGATACATGGGAACACCACTGTCTGTAAGTTCCCCTCCAAGCCACTCACCATACCCTTTTGGAAACATATGCCATTCCTTCACTGGCATTGGCTGTAAATCCCAAAATTCTCTCACCAACAGGATTGGAAGCACATGGACAGCCGCAGTTCAAGAAAGCAGCTCACCAACACCTTCTCAAGGGCACTGGGAATGGGAAAATGCTGGCCCAGCCAGTAACATCCGCATCCCATGAGTAAATGAAAAAGAAATGCATAAATTATAGATATCTCAAGCTCATCAAACCTTCCTCTGATTTAAACTCATGTTGCCTTTGCAGTGCAAGAGTAAAACAGAGAACTATGGATGCTGGAGATCTGAAGTAAAAGCAGAAATTGCTGGTGAAATTCAGCAGGTCTGGCAGCATCTGCACTTAGAAAGCAAAGTTAACATTGAGTCCAATGACTCTTCATCAAGGCTGCACTGGACCCAAAATGCTAACTCTGCTTTGTTCCCACAGACATTGCCAGAATTGCGAGTTTCACCAGCAATTTCTGCATCAATGTAAGTTTAAGAATTTTTAATTACATTTGAAAGTTTGGTTAAGTCTTTAATCATGCAATTATATGCAAGTTTACATCTCATGATCAGTTCCTACTTTTCTTTTTAGGTTACTTATTGGCCCTCTAAACTGGAAATTTAATAAAACCTTTAACTATTGAATAATGCAATGTAGTGCATATTATTTTTATTGCTTCTTCTTGAATTAATATGGTGTTGTCAGAAGTACAACTTGTGTTCACATTCTTGCTCAGCATCATTGCAATGATTATAAAAAAGATTTCAAAATCTTGACATCTAATCACTTGACTGCAACACCATCAATGATGAACAATATATCTGGATAATTATATGCCCTTTAGAAACTAGGCATTTTATTATTCACACACCTCAGCAATATGATGACCACATTTCATTTCACAGAGAGCAATTTGTTATTGTTTATTCCTCCAAGGCTAATAAACAATAATAAAATTAATTCTAATTTTATTACCTCCTCTAGGTTTCCATGTATCCATCCCTCATTTGTCAAACAGCATCTGTTCCATAGTTGAAAACATTTTAATTTGGGGTTTTCAAATAATAAAATTGGACAGAGAAATGAAACCCTATAGTTATTTTTAAAATAGCACCTGGCTAGAAAGAGGCAGAATTTTTCCCCTGTTGACTTTCCAGATCTTTGTACTGCAGGTTTGAGAGCGGAGCTGAGTTCTTCCAATTATATTGCAAAATTGTAGCTTGAAGGAATTTTTACTTCAGGTAAACAAAAGCAATTTTAACAATGCCAATAAAATTGTGCTATATGGCAGGAATAAAATGCACCACTTAGAGAACAGGAATGGTTGATTATTACCAGCATTAGTGCAAACATATTTAATCAAAACCATAGCATGGTCACACCTTTCGTCAGACTCTATGTCAACAAATGCACAACATTATAAGCCAGTACCATTTTAACCTACCACCTTACATTGAAAAATCAGTACACTTATCATAACTTAGAATTCAGACCTATCTCCTCGAAGATTCTCTAAAGCTTGACTCCTATGTTATTGATTGATGCATTATTTGGTTCAGATCATTATCTCGCTTGGCACAGAAGTTATTAATTGGTGTATAACTGACACATGGGGCAGGAATTTCCACTGTATGAAGCAGCATGGCTAAAAGTCAGAAAGTTGGTGAAATATGACCATCTTCTAAGGTGAAGATCAGGACAGTGACTGGGAAGAAAACAGTTTCATAAAACAGGCATCATGAAGCCAGAGAAGCCATTCAGACTATTAGACCATGATACATCGGAGCAGAATTAGGCCATTCAGCCCAATGAGTCTGCTTTGCTATTCGATCATGGCTGACATGATTCTCAAACCGAATGCCTCCTCTCAGTAATCCTTGGGCCCCTGACTAATCAAGAATCTGTTTCTGTCTTAAATACACTCATAACTTGGCCTACAATGAGGAAGGTTATTAGAGATTAGAATTTAAATAGTAGATCTACATGCCAATTATTTGGAACTGTTTACCTGTCTCTAAAGTCGAGTTAAATGCATTAAATAGTAATTCTTGTTAAGCACAGAAACCTGGTCTCTATCTGTTAACCTGGGTTGAAAAGTCAGGTAATTTGTGGAACATTGTGTACTTTAAAGAAAAATCTTTACTTTTATCAAGACTCTGGGAACAGCATGGGTTGATTTCCAGCACATTACCCCATTTAGACATGACAGTATGTTGTTGCTGTCATTGTTGACATGTCTTGATCAATAACACATTATGAAATGTATCACAGACATATTTTGTAAAGAATAGGGGAGTTTTTAAAAGCTTGCAAGGCTGTATCTTATGCCCAAAACCTTAACTTCTGTTAGTTCCTAACACACCTTCTTCAAACACGCATCTAACAAAATGCTTAACTTGCAATGTAAGGATAAGCCTCTGTTTACCCCAAACCAAATTACTGGGTGGAAGCTGGAGAATAGTATTGAGATGCTCTAATGTTAAGGAATATAGAACATTCTCTCCAAGTTGAAGCATATCTTGGCTGCCGAGCAATCCCTCTAAGATATGCAGATTCCTGGCCATATGGCTAAAAATAGGTGAATGCTTGGTGCAAAAAATGGGTTGTGTACAACAAAGGATAATTAGTGACAAAGTGATCTATATGGCATGTGAGGAGAGCTGTGGATTGTGACTGGACAAGTGAAGTAATGAGATTGTACTGCTCTTAGAAGTGATTGTTGGGGACACAAGCTGGTTTTGGCTGGATGAAACCACATCACGTCAGTCTAATGTAATGTAAGGTGTGCTATTTATATGTAATCATATAACTTACTTTTAGTTTGGACATTGAAATAATAACATATGGATTTGGCGTGTGTATACGAATAAGTTTATTGCTAGATTTGTCTGCTGCCTTTGTCCTTCAAGGTTCTAGAGATCGCATATTTAGGAGATGCAATTGAAGGACCCTTGGTGAATTCCTGCTGTGCATCTTGTCCTGGATGCACGCTGCTGTTTCTTTGAATTAGTGATGAAGGGATTGCATGCACAAATATGGTCAATGGAGTACCAATCAAGAGGCTAATTTATCCTGGGTAGTGTCCAGTTTCTTGAATCTTACTGGAGATGCATCCATTAGGCAGTGAAAGGCATTCCATTACAATCCTAATAGATAGAGGGTGCAATGGGGAGACACGAGGTGAGTTACTCATTGCATATTTTCTCACATCTGACCCATTTTTGTTTGTAGCCATAGTGTGGACATGACTGGTCAAGTTCAATATCTGGTCAATGGTAAGCTCCAGGATGTTGAAAGCAGAGGGTTTAGCAATGATGACGCCGTTAAATGTCTAACGGCAACAGATTTTCTCTTATTGGAGATGATTATAGCCTGCTATTTATCACTTGTTAGCACAAAATCTATTAAACAACTAAAATACGAATTGTCTCAGTTCCAAGATGAGAAATGCTTTCCACATTACTTGGCCTTTTGTGCCTTAAGTTCCTACTTTATGACACTGCTTAAAACTTTGCTGTTTGACAAAGCATTTGATCATCTGATTTAAAATGTTCTTTTGTGGCTTAGTATTCTATCTTGTTCTATGACCGTTTTTGTAGAGTATCTTTTTCACATATATTTTGCCTTGAATTTAGTGGAGTTGTTGGACAGCAGCTGAATTCAGGAATACTTGAAAAAGATTGCTGAAATGGGAGACAAAATTTACCAGCAAAGGTTAAGGCAAAACATTTTCCACAAAGAATAAGGCAATGCAAACTGAACAAAGTGGTATAATAATAAAAAGGATGCAAGGCAGAGACACCTGTTGAAACTGAGGAGTCAGGACAAGCTGACAGGTCTGTTTTTCTTCTTAAAAAAAAGGAAAGCACAGAAAAAAGCAGTACAAAATCAAAATATTTTGTGTAAACTTTAAAAACACTTCTTAGCTGAAGTATTGTACTTGATTGAAATCTCATGTTGTGAAGAATATTGAGGCTCTGGAGAAATAGATCAGAATGGTACCAGAAATGAAGGATTCATTGAGCTCCAGTGAGAATTTTGAGTATATTGTTATTGTTAGTGCAGAGAAGGTGAGGAGCAGGTATAAAAATTCCAAGTGATTTTGATAGAGTAAATAATTAGAAACTGTTTCCAGTGGCAGAAGGGTCAGGTGCCAGAGGAGATTCTTAAGGTGACTGTCATCGAATGAAAGGAGCAGGAGGAAACAATATTTATCAGCAGGACTTGGTAATCATCTCAAATCTGCAAGGAGTAGTGGAAGCAAAGTTAATGGTAACATTCAAAAGAGAACTGGATAAATACTACAAGGGAATTTAAAAAAAAGACTGGGCAATGGCAAAACAGCAGGGGACTTGTTTAATCTGGCATCACCCCTAAGAGCTAGAGCAAGCAAGATGGGCTGAATGGAATCACTGTTTGCTGTATTGTATGAAATAATAATTTTACCTATACGCAATATGATAAAATCTCTGAAGGGGGCATGAATTTGGCCTTCTAACTCAAAGATAATGTCAGTCAGTCAAGGATGACAGTATCCACTTTGTTCGATTCTTTGCAAAATTCCCAAGATGTTAATAAAAATGAGGCATTTAAGTGTGATTACTGAGGATGTTATTATGTCATGGCAATAAAAAGTATCACCCAATTAAGCATAGCTCAACACAGCTGTAACAATATTCCTTTAAGACTTTGAGTAGTTGATGAGCCACTTGGCTGGTATAAATCTCAAAATTTTGCTAATTGTGTCACACAGTGCAAAATAGTTCCCAGGCAAATTTGAAGCAAGTTTTCAAGATTTAACCCTGGAGACACCTCTATTAAAATGGAAAATTGTCAGCACATTTTTAGGAGGAAAATTGGCAAATTAAAAAGGAAACTAACTGAAGCAGTAGCTGATGGTCTAAATCTGGACACTTTAAGGTAGAGCACCCATGGAATAATAAGTAGGATGCAAGTAGGAAGTATGCACACAAAAGGAAAGTATTCATTGTCAATACAGGTAGGCAGATCAAAAACAACTTGGTAGTGTATTATATATTTCAGAAAATGGTGTGCATATCAGGATGAGAAAAAGATTGTATTATTGCAAGGAATTTTCCTGCTTCAAATCATGCTGTTGCAATTACCATTGACATCCTTTGAGGCAAAATGTCTAACCCACTAAGGAATTAGCAATATAACATTTCCTCAGTTTTAACAGGTGGAATAACCAGCCACAATTTGAATAATTAGATCACATCAAGCTGGCTAATTTTAGCACGCATACTTCAGCGAAAGGAGGCAATGGGAACTGCAGATGCTGGAGAATCCGAGATAAAAAAAGTGTGGAGCTGGATGAACACAGCAGGCCAAGTAGCATCTTAGGAGCACAAAGGCTTACGTTTCGGGCCTAGACCCTTCATCAGAACTGGAAACGTCAGCTTTTGTGTTCCTAAGATGCTGCTTGGCCTGCTGTGTTCATCCAGCTCCACACTTTGCTATGTCTTACTTCAGCTAAAGTTGGTCTAACGAAATAGGTCCGCCTTAGTTTGTCGTAATTTTCCCAAAATCTGAAGACAAACAGGAGATACAGGAAATACTAAGCAGGCTTGACAATGTCTGATTTTTTTTCTTTTCTGTGATGCACCAGAGGCGGGATCAGATATCGGTTTATTGTCAAAATCACATTGCTAAGAAGTGCCTGTTTCAAGCTATAATACAATTCTGAGTGAATGTGGCTGAGATGTCACATGGTCAGCAGCAATAACTGCCCAAAAGGTATAGGTCATATCTGGATGAAAAAAAACCTAACCAAAAGCATCCTCAATAGAAGAAGGAGACTTCTTGAAGAGGAGTTGAGAAACATAAGCCTCATTTGGTACATCTGTGAATGAGACACTCATAACTCATCTCCACAGTGTCAGTGGTGCTCCCATAGAAGCTCTCCATCTGCACTAATGCCTCAGTGACTTGATTACAGGATTTGATATATCAATGGTGTCTCTGTCAGAAATACCAAAGGGGTAACTGGTGATGAATCTGGCTTGCCCAGCTCTTTCATGAAGCTGCTCTTGGGTTACTTTAAGTTGTGTGCTAATGATAATAACTCAATGTAATGTAATAGTTTTTGAATGAATTCTTGCCTCTCATGATTCCTAATTTGTAAGGTTTTAAGGCACTTGAATGATTCAACACAAAAGTCAGGGTAATTATGAGGCCAGTGTAGGCTTGCTTGCCCACACTCTGGTGGTAAAAGGATTCAAATCAGTGTTGTGAGATAACACAGTGTGGAGCTGGAGGAACACAGCAGGCCAGGCAACATCGGAGGGGTAGGAAAGTTGACGTTTCAGATCAGGATAAGTCTTCAGAAATTTTCAGACATTTTCTGAAGAAGGGTCCCGGCCTGAAATGCCAACTTTCCTGTTCCTCGGATGCTGCCTGGCCTGCTGTGTTTGTCCAGCTCCCCATTCTGTTCAGCAGCTGCAGTTCTTACTATCTCAAATCAGTGTTGTCCTTGGCATGTTGTCTCCTTGTCAGAAAGTTCAGAATCAGAGACCAATGTATTTCAGGATAAGCTGCCCTCAAGGGACATGTACAGTATGCCTTTCTTGACATCCTTGACAATGGTTTGACAACTGAGCCAGACTGGTGAAAGTTCTTGTAATGTGGCATCGTTTTTTTGCCACAAGTTCATCCTCAAGCTCTTTCTCCTCCAAGAATATTTGAATATATCCATAGCACTTTCTTTCCATTTTCCTCCCCTTCTCTGTTCCATCACTGATTCTCAGGACAATTGCTACTCTTCTCAAATGAACTTGAACAATGATTTCTTTTTTTCAATCTAACCAGAGCATTTGCACACTAGTTCACAGACCTGCATCAATTTCAGCTTGCATCTGTTGAAAATCTGAAGGAACATGTGACCTCACCAAACACGAGACTATCTGGACTGTGTGAAATCACAGAAGTGTTACCTCATAGGAGGAGGCCATACAGGCCACCATGCCTGCATTGGTTAGTTAAATCAGTGCCATTATCTGGTGCTAGTCTGTTTCTTCTCCCCCAATAATAATCCAGTGCCCTCTTGACCGCCTCAATTGAACCTGTCTCTGCCTCACTTGCATGTAATGCACTCCACACCCTAACTACTGCTGTCTGAAATTGATTTTCCGCACTTCATCCTTGCTTCTTTTGCAGATCTATTTAAATCTATGCCCCCCTAGTTCTTGTTCCTTTTACAAGCTTTCCCTATCCACTCTATCCAGCCTGCTCGTTATTCTGAAACCTCTGGCAGACCTCCTCTTCACCTTCTTCTATCCAAGAAGAACAGTCCCAACATTGTCAATCTGCCCTCATAACTGGTGTTCCTCATCCCAAGAAGCATTGTTATAAATTGGACATTTGGCTGTATAAAATGCAAGAAATTCACTGAAAACTTTGTTTTATATTATCCACTTATTGCATATAAGAAAGAGTGCACGCAAGTAGGAAGTATTTTTGTTGAAAGGAATAGTTCCTCTATATGCCATGAGACTGGAATCCAACACAATGAATGGTGAATGCAATGAAACATTCCAAAGGAGAATACATACATTAGAATTTTAGTTTGAATATGGGGCTACCATTTGGTAGCAACAGTCAGGTTAAAGAATTCAAAGTGTTTTGAGGAAGTTAAGTCATACAGAAGAGTTGTAACTGTAGATATTTCATGTCATGTACAACTCTTACATATCAGCAATCAAGTTTTAACCTACACACATTAAAAAAAAACTGTTGTCACAACCTTGTGAGGAACAGTGCACTGAAAATCAAGTTCCACTATTCCATAATCCAGCATCATAGTGAAATATGAGCAATTTAATTTCAAAGGTGAGTAGTGCATGGCCATGACCAGTATCTACAATAAAAGGAACCCTGCCAGGTTTCAATAAACAACAAAGCCGAAAACTTACTGATTAGAACAAACATATCCTCTAAGCTGTATTAGTTTAATTTGCCATCATGTTCAGAACAACATCATGGTCCATTCCTGTGCTGCTATGTAGCAAAACAAATGTATTATTAATACAAATTAAACCATACCCATACCCCCTTTCAATTCAAACCTGCACATATTCATTAACAAAGGACAGATAGACAGATGAGACAAGCAACCCCTTAAGAAATATTTTGGGGGTAAAATATCAGCAAAGAAAATTCTGTGGATAAGACTTGAAGCTGAAAAGGGTGAAATGCCACAAGGTTTCTCTCAGATATTTCTTGTGTTTTTTGACGATTTCATATCATTTTGAGGTCTGATGATACTCCATTTAATTGCTGGTCAGTTAGATCTGTCTTGGCTGGAACTGGAAGCTCTCTTTTATTTTTCAAACTATGTGAGCATTATTTCTTTTCCAGTTAAAAGAGAGAGAAAGTGACAACAGAGGGATGGATTCGCGTCCTTACAGGCTTTTTGGAAATCTGTAACAGCTGCTCCTCAGGTTTACGATAAATGTTATTTGAACCAGTGCATACCCTTTTGCTGAGCAATGCCTTTCTTTCGGCACCTGGAATTGACATGCTGCAAAAGTACTGAAATCCAGCTTCTGTCTTTGTGTAACCAATACATGACCAGTGAGTTCCACTTTTCCTTTAGAGTTGTAAAAAACACACAAGAATCCAAACTTCCATTTTCTTTTCATAATTCTAAAATAAAAGAAACATATGTAATCCTTACATTGCTATTGCAGCCACAAATTTGTAATCAATTTTGAGTTTCATAATAAATGCAGAACAAATCTGTTATCTTGAGTTCAATTCAAGCAAGGAAGATCAAAGGTGAGACCATTAGGATCGACTTGGAAGAATGCTTGATTTCAAAATAAGAGATAACTTTGAAACCTAAATCATGCATTAATATTTTAAATCATTGATCCAGACACCATAAAACATAATGCTTCAAGTGACAAACTGTATCCAAAATACTCACAAAGACAATGCATCAGCATTTCACACCAATGATCAGATGATCTCTATGAAGATAATCCGACATGAAGTTGCAATGTTTACCATTGCAGTATTTTTTCCATAAATCTTATTTCATATTCTTCTCTCATTTGATTTCAATTTTTGCTTGGAATCAGCTATTCAAAATTTCAGAGTTTAAATATCAATGGCCTCTTCTTATAGGCTTAAAGCACCAGATAAGGAGAAATTGGATAATTATCTGCCATTTCACGGGTTCACTATGTGGTTTTTATTCACTACAAATTATATCAAATTAAATTCTAAATTACCTGTCAAAGTTACTATACTTCCAGGTTTCTCAGGATAAGAGTTTGAGTATTTAGGACTGTAAAGAGGAGAATAGTCATCCATTAGAGAGTTGTGAATCCTTGGAATTCTCTATCCCAAATGTATTTGGCACTAAGTTGGTGAAAATGTTCAAATGATCTGTACCAACATGAACTCAAAGGATACGAAGGAGTAATGAAAAAGTGGAGCAGATGTCAAAAGTCAACCATTATTTTTCAGCAGACTGCAGTTATTAATGCATACTTGTTTTTTTTCCTGAAATTCATCTCCAAACACATATGCAAAAATGCTGATGGCTTGAAATGATAAATTCTCCCAGAACTACTCCAACATAGGTAAAAATCCTAAGTTCAGCTCATCTAAGTTGGAAGTTATTACAGAATTCATAAGCTATTAATGTGTATTATAAAGCCTGCTCTGTAACCTTGGTAAAAATTTATTCCAGGTTTATTACATGAATCTTGTTGTTTAATAATGTGAAGCAACTTAAATCACCATAACTTTCTCCAGTTCTCATTTATTTTTCTGGTTGGAAGTATTGACATTATCATCCAGAGGCTACAAGGATGCTGATTGTGCAGTCATGGTAATAAGGGTATTCTTTCGGGAGTCACATTTAAGAACATCATTAGTGGCAATATAAAACCATCTTTATGCTGCAGCTATTTAATGGAATTTCCACCCCAAAGATTGCTCACAAATGGTTACAAAATATAGAAAGTATCTAAAAATATAATAATTCATTTTATGCAACATCTTTTGTTCCAACAGCCTCATGAAAGGAACAGAATAATTTTTGGCAAGTGGTATGTATTTGCATATTGGCACTGGGTCTCCACACAGTGGTCAATGCCTGAAACCTGTAGAGCACTTGATCCAAACAGTGCTGGATAATACAACCCGAAAATGCTTTGGACCCCTGTATTTGAGGCATTGTTATGCACTAGGCTCATTCAGGCCTCAACTCCCATGCAAATCAATGGATTGGAAATTAATGAGTTTCATAGACAATGAGCTAATGTAAGACGATTGAAAGAAGAAAAGTTGCTCTTTTCAGGTGAATTATTGTGCATAAAAGCACATTCCTATTTTCTTCAACATTAGAGTTTCACAAAACATGGGATGAAAGTTTTTTGAAGTCACCCTGACAGATGTTTATAGGTGAACTGCGTTAGCATTTATGTGCTGTGTGGTAAAGAAAGTTAGCTGGCACACATTCAAGCAGGAATGTGTATTCCACATGGCAGGGTGGCTCAATGGTTAGCGCGACTGCCTCACAGTGCCAATGACCCAGGTTTAATTCCAGCTTCGGGTGACTGTCTGTGCAGAGTTTGCACATTCTCACCATGTCTGCTTGGGTGTGATCCAGTTTCCTCCCTCAGTTCAAAGATTTGCAGGTTAGGTGGGTTAGCCATGGGGTATGAGGGGTTTCAGGGATAGGGTAGGATGGTTTGGGTGGGATGCACTTTGGAATGTTGGGATGGGCTGCATGGCCTGCTGTAGGGATCCCATGGTTCTATGATCCACCGAAGTGTATGCTCAACTGAGAATTAGAGTGATGCTGGATAGTTGCATTTCTACAACAAATATTTCATAAACCAATGCTTTCAGAGTTTCCCCAGATAACACACTGTTCCATGTGGACATATGCATTGTTAGGTTTCCCTTATGAAGTAGCATAAGCCAAGGGCAAATGTTTAAACTGCTTTCTTGGAAAACTGATTTAACCATCCTTCATCAGGTCTGCCAGTATCAAAAAGTATCATTAGACTTTGTTGTTCCCTGCGAAAGAATTCCTGTTCAAGAGCTATCCAGGATCAAGACTGGCCTTACTGGTTACCTACACAGCCACTGAAACTCTCTTAAATACTCCAGAAAATAACCATGGAGACATGTTGCTTAAAGGGTGAACAAAAACAGCACACCCATGTCAACGAGGTGAAGAAGGTTAAACAGATGCAAAAATACCATATATCTCATCACTTAAGCCATATTTCTCCTCTACCCTGTCCCCAAAATCTCCAAGCCCAAGCTTCTGGCTTATATGGAACTGAAAATACAAAGAGTTATTTTTTTCTCTTCTGCCGTCACTAACTTTAACTCAAAAACAAATCCTTCAATTGTCTGTCATTGCCAACTACTGCCTTATCTCCAATCTTGCAATCTTCTCAGAATTCCAATGAACATGTTAGTGTTCTGAAATCTCTGATTTATGTCCCTTGCAACTTCATGTTTGCATCCCCAAGCTGGGTTTCATGTCTGCTGTAATACTGAAATGGCTCTCATCAAAGTCACAAATCATAGCCCACATGACAAAGATAAACTATGCTTCTCTATCCCGCAGGTCCTTTGAAACAGCTGAGTCCAAATTTCAGCTCTAACAGCTCTCTGCTATCATCCATTCGGTGGAACTGCTTCCATTCTTACATATTTTGTCACAGCCAGAGAATCAACCCCAATAATTTCTCTTCCTACTTCTGTATTAACAACTCTGGTGTCCCACACGGATTTTTCTCGGTCTTCTTGTTATATGCTACCCCTCAGTGTTATCATCCAAAACAAAATACCGTTCAGTTGTAGAGTGATCACACCTAACTTTCTCACCTCCACCTCTTCCAATGTCTCCATTGTTACTAAGTTATCAAACTGCTTGTAGTTTATCTAACACCAATATGAACTTCTCCCTAACACTGTTGCACCATCACTAAAATTACCAACTTATACCTCATGACATTACATCACTCTGTCCTTGTTCAACAGTATAAATTGCTGAAATCGTTTGTTACCTCTCTACTTGACTATTCCAGCAAACATCGAATCAGTCACCTCCGTGCTACCTCCAGGGTCATCAATCCCTCAAAACTAAGATGATGTTGGCTCAGTTTTATGTTTGATCTGTCCTTAGGAAGCCTCATAGATGAGTGAGTAGGCTAATCCCAGGTCTGTGAGCAGGGAGGACAAGTATTCTCCTGCACAACAGAGTGGTTGTCAAGCGAGTGTTTTGCTTTGTTTACTCTGACTTTCATTGCTTCTCTACAGCCAAGAACACCTTGTGCTCACTGAACAATGAAAATCTTTTTTACACAGTTGGAGTCGAGGGTGCATCCTCACGGCAGTTAAAGTAGCTCCAAAATAACACTTCGAAGGCTTTACTGAAGAGTCCTGATTTTGTCCCAAAGTCCTGAGAAAGGTTTGTCTAGGGTAAAAACACTTACTTCCACCAATAAAATTTCCACAGCTTCTTTTTTAAAAATACCCTAGATTGTAAGCTTTGAGTGACAGCAATCAAAGGCAGCTGAAAGAAACCCACAAGTGTTACCTCAGAGAAAAAAAAAACTGAGATCTCATATTAATTGTTTGTGAAGTGGGCTTCCTGTTCAGACATGGGGAGCTGCTCAACATAGCTCCATGTGTGTTTTGCTTCACCACACATTCGAGAAACAATTTTCAAAATGATTCAAAGGCAAGTATAATTGCATTTAACTATTTCAAGTACATCCATAGGACATTTGGGGAAGACATAATCTCAATTTCTCAAGGTGCATTTCAATGATGTTTTGGAAACTCTTTATCATTATTGTTTTAGAAGGAGCTCTATCTTCTGCATTTAACTGCATTTTTCTGTTATTCTACTTTGTTGTGGCAACAGTTTAATGAAAAAAACGTCCAGTTTCTACAACAAGACTATAGCTTTCTTGCATTCCTGAGTTACTCCATTTTATACAGTCATAGAGTCATACATCATGGAAACAGATTCTTCAGTCCACTCAGTCTACGATGACTATGTTCCCAAACTAAATTGGCCCCATTTACATGCATTTTATCCATATTCCTCCAAACCTTTCCTGTTCACGTATTTATTCAAATAGTGTTGTAACTGTGCCTGCGTCCATCACTTCCTCCGGCATTTCACTGCACACACAAACCGCTTCCTGTGTAAAAAAAAACTACCCCCTTATGTCTTCTTTAAAACTTCCTCGTCTCATCTTAAAAATATGCTGCCTAGTTTTGAACTCCCCCACTTGAAGGAAAAGGCCTTTGCTATTCACCTTATCTATGCCTCTCATGAATATATAAAGTTCTGTAGGGTCACTCCTCAACCTCCTACACTCCAGCGAAAATTTCCGAGCCTGTTTTTATAACTCAAGCCCTCTATTCTCGACAACATTGGTAAATCTCTTCTGAACCCTCTCCAATTTAATAACATCCTTCTTATAACACGGCAACCAGAAATATGCACTGTACTTCAGAGGAGGCCTCAGTAACATGCTGTACAACCTCAACACAATGTCCCAACTCCTAAAACCAAAGGCCTGAGCAATGAAGGCAAGCGTGTTAAACACTTTCAGTTGTTAATGGATCTTGGGCAGTTTGGATTTGCACTCAGATTCAGGGTATTCACGTAAATGTTTACCGAAATGATCAGCACTGTATTCAAGAGGATATCAAGATGAACACTTATCATCCTAGTTAATAATACTCAGCATCACCCACTCCACATTTCTGAAGTATCAGCACAGATATACCAATTTCAGAAAGTTAAGATTTTGAAATATTTGAAAGAGCACGGGATGAATTTCTAAGAACAACTAATGAATTTAAAGACCAAGAACCTTCTTGCAGACCAAAGTACAAGATTATTCAGCAATCTTATCGAGATGTAATGAGTCAATTCAAATGACATCCATCAGCAACGTACAAACGACACTTGAAAAGATATCATTCCAATAAAAAACATATGATTGTAAAGCAAGTAAAAAAAACTCATCACAAATGATTGTTTTGTCCTGAAATACATAAAATCAAGGTGAAGTGTTCAGTTGCATTTATCCATTGTAACTGGATTAGCATAGTCCGAAGTCAAGCATTTCATCCAAGTGTTTGAATCATTTAATAGCTGATTGCAACACAACAAACAAGGCAATTATAAAACAACACCGTTATTGCAACCTGCAAACATGTGGCTTACAATAGTTAACTGGTACAGCAGGAAAAGGAGGGAGGTCACACACATCCCATTTACGGTTTATTCCTTGGTAAAGTGTAAATAGGTTGAGATTACAAAATTAATTTAGAATGGTTTCACTCAACAAACTATAATTAACTCCAAGTCAGGATACAGGAGCCCACAGACAACTCTGTATAGCATTTTTTCATCATGATCCCTGTGAGATGAGCCCACCTGACTCAGACAGCATTGGCTGTGATAGAATGAAGACTTAAACAGTTATTAATTGACCATTTATGAACCTCAATTGGCAATAGGGGTGGAAGGCTATTCCCAGTTTTCCTACCAGTGAATTAATCAAGTTGAGGACAGAAAGTCTGCAGGCCAATCTGCTACCCTCACAACTCATTAAATGCTTTTCTGTCACCAAATCTGCCACAGAAGGCAGCATTACGTTACGGCCATTACATAAAGGTTTATGCATGCATCCACAAATGGATCACTTATGCCATTGTTGTAAGAAACTGGAGGTTCAGCATGAAGGATAGTGCATGATTGTGGGAAAACATTTAACAAATGGGATTTGAGAAATTTGGGATCAAATCTTCAAGTCACTTCATCATCGGAGACTGGAATCATGACTGAAGATCAATGCTGGGATCATATCGGTAGACTGATGGATGGATCTACATGATTGGTGCACAACAAATTTAAACTTGTATCTGACAATTTCCCTGCATAAGGAACACAATAGGAATGCCTCTATTTCTGAATTAGAGCCTAAGACTTTGATAAATTCTGACAGGTTTACCAGGATAGATGTCCAGAAAATGTTAGACACATTAAAATGTTGTTGAATAACTGTAACCTCTCAATTAATCCCAAAATCATGCCCAGTGGCACTCCAAAGCCAAACTAATCCCCAATCCAAATGCCCCTGACTACCCATCACTCACAAACCTACCGTTTACCCACTCATTAATCTGCTAATATTCAGACAAAACTATTACTTTTTTTTATAGAATCCCAAGTGTGGAAACAGGCCCTTCAGCTCAACACATCCACACACCCAACCAGACCCATCCCCCTGTAACCCACCTAATCTACACATCCCTGAACACTATAGGCAATTTAGCATGGCCAATCCATCTAGCATGTACATCTTTGGACTGTGGGAGGAAACCAGAGCACCTGGAGCAGAAACAGGGAGAATGTGTAAACTCCACACAGACGGTTGCCTAAGGGTGGAATTGAACCCAGGTCCCAGGTGCTGTGAGGCAGCAGTGCTACCCACTGTGCCACCCCAGTTATGGTTACTGTATAGCAGCTACTGCCTTAAAGTGGAGGTATGTCCTGTCATCTCTGGACTGTACTCCATTCCAGCAGAATTCTCTAGATGAGGCTACACAGAACACTTCAACCAAAATCAGGCCTGGATATTCCGAGAAGCAATAGGCTGCAGTGCACATCATTGCAATGTCTGACCATAACCTGTGCACGATTGCTGCTGCTCAAAATAATCAGGCTTTGCTGTTTTAGAACTATGTCTTTAATTTACGATAAAGTTAAGATAGTTTTGCCACCTTTTGAGAACAACCTAATTACAGGCCTGAACAATGTAGTGGTTAAAAGAAAGGAAAGAATCTGAAAAGTACTCACACTTGGCCTGAGCATGTTTTCACAGTGATTAATCTGCTCATCTTCAAAGTCCCATCGAAGCTTTGGGAACTCTAGGTAAACTAAGAAACTTTAAGCTGTCCAGTTACTTCTGCAATAAGAGACAGCCAGGGTCTCAAGGACCACTAATTAGAATATCTACCTCGAAATCTGACCCATGTGATTCACAATGCTATGGGGATGGGCTGTGAGAGGGGAAGATTTTCTACAATATCCCTGGAAACTACTGATACTGTTGTCTGTTCGAATCCATGGGAAAGTGAACAGTCAAGGCCCGATGTCCTGATAGTTCGCCACACAGGAAGGCAAGTCTTGTTCAGATCAAAATTTCTGATTCAAATTGTGAGCATTTGATTCAAGGCTACAAGATTCATCAGAGATAAAGTGCCCACAGTAGAAGATCATGCTAGGTTTATAAGTTCCCAAGCAGGCAAAGGAAATGTCAGGAATGGAAGTAAACTGTTGGAAGGGAAGAGCCACATTTCTTCAGTCCTGTAAAATGGCATCACTATATAAGAGACATTTCAAAGTAAACGTGTAATGTCGGTGTTTTCGTTGTGTTGAAGTATAAGTGAAAAGTTCTATCCTGCAGTTTAAAAGTACAAGTTGCCTTTCAAAATGTTAAGACAGTAATACTGTTTGTCCAGTAAAAGTCTTAAAACATTAAAGCGTGCTGTATCATCCTGTCATCTACCAATAGAAGTTGGAATTTCTGCACAAGGAAAGAAATTGTTTTGGGGATCATGGGATTTACAGATGTGAAGGAGGAACTGGGTCAAGAAGGACCTTAGGGTGCAAGGAATGAAATATTTTTTTATTTACATATTATATACTCTATACCTTTAATTATGATTATGCATAAGTGAAGAAAAGTGGAGGAGTGTGGGGAGAAAATGTAACAAAACAAATGTAGTGGTATGTGAGTTAAGTTCAAAATAACATATGGACAAAAGTTAGAACATAGAAATAGGGATGCAGTTTTTATTTGGATTAAAACAGCATGACAGGTTGCTTATTACAAGACTGTCAGAAATCCAATTGCAGTTCACTGGGTTAAGGTGTGAGAGAACAGCACTGAGCTATAAAATGTAGCCAAAAGCTGAAACTTACAGTAAGGTGCATGGTAACTTCAGAGCCAGGTGTCAAAAATTATATGAAAGAAACTGAATATGTTGGGAATACTCAGCTGTTGGAGAACCTGTGGAATTAGAAGCAAAGTTTGTATTTCACATCTATGACCTTGCACTGTGCTCATTCTCAAAAATGTGACTGAACTGGAGTATCAATCACTCAGAGATAGCAAAAGCTACAGACCCAAACATCAACTTTCCTGCTCCTTTGATGCTGCCTGGCCTGCTGTGTTCCTCCAGCTCCAAACTGTTGTCACTGAATCACATTTTCTGTTTCTCTCCGAGATTTCCTGCATCTGCAATAATTTGCTTTGTGTGCGAAAATCTGCTTTGCTGGATCTGAATACAAATTAAGAGATAGTGATTGCAGACCATTCATTTGTCTCACTTCCCTCTCATGCAGAATGACTTAATACAACATGTCTTTAGAAAATGGGCTGAGCAGCAGGAGGCAGAATAGGGATAATAGATAGGTACCATAGTTGGCAGCATACAAACAGTGGCATCCTGCAAGCATTTGTTTTGGGTTTGACTATTCACTTTAATATTTAAGGGCTGAGATGGAGGGAGAGGAATTAACATACCCAAATTTGGAGACACAAAGCTTGGCAGCATTATGAAGAATGAAGGTCAAAGGATAAAGTTGCAGTGAGGTTGTAATAGATTGTGAATGAATGAAACTATGGTAGAAATTAAGAATGAGGCAAGTTTTTAGAAATTGCTTGAAATAGGTAAAGGAGTAGGTTTTTGATTTTAAATCTTGCTTAACTGGAAACTGCTTACAATTTAACTCCTCTTGAAACAAAGCTGGAGGAATGATTGCCCTTAGGGAATGATTGTCAGAGTGAACGAGGGCCAGAGCTTGATAACTGCACAAATTGATAAACATACTTCACAACTGTGGCAGGCTTTTTATTTAACTTTGTTTAATTAGGATGTCTGCTGAAGTTTAAGCTCAATTGCTAAGTCAAAATGGAATGGGAGGTATTTTGATGAATCACAATAGTCCTACAGTTTGATAAGAATGAATGAAAGTGGACTGAATGGCCAATGTCTAGCCCAGAATTTACCTTTCAGCCTTAGTTGCCTTTGAAAAGGTGATGATGAGCTGCTTGTTTGAACTACAACAATCCATTTGGTGTTGATTAACCCGCAACTCCATCAGGAAGGGAATCACAGAGTTTTGACTGAAGGAACCTCCAAGTCTAGGTGGCGAATAGCTTGGAGTAGAATTTGTAGGTGATGGTCCTCCCATGTATCTGTGGTCCTTATCTTTCAAAATGATAGTGGTCATAGGTTTGTAAGGTGCTATCTAAAAAGCTTTGGGAATTTTTGCTTTGCATTTAGTAGACGGCACACATTGCTGCAACTGAGTGAATGTTTATGGTTGTGGGGCATATAAAGCAGACTACGTTATCCTGGATGGTCTCGGACTTCCTGAATTCTGCTGGAGTTATATGCATCCAATGGGGCATATTTCATCACAGTCTTGCCCTCTAAATGGTGGACAGGCTTTGGGGAGTCAGGAAGTGAGTTGTTCACTGTAGGATTCCTTGCCTGTGACCTGTTCTTGTAGCCACAGTATGTATAGGGCTAGTCCAATTCTGATCAATGGTTACCCCCCAGGTTATTTATAGTGCAGAAAACAGTGACAATAATGCCATTTAATAGCAAACAGCAATGGTTAGATCCTATCTTGTTGGCTATGATCATTGCCTGGAACTTAGGTGGTATGAATTTACTTAGACACATGACAGGCCAATACTGGATATTGTCCAGTTCTTGCAGCCTTTGGACATGGGTTATTTCAGTATTTAAGGAGTCACAAATGGTTTTGAACATTGTTGGCTGATGGTTGCACATCACTCTTTCAACCTTACAATGGATGGAAGGTCATTGAGGAAGCAGCTTTCGGCACAATTGTAGGAGAAGACAAATAGGAATCATGAAACTTTTAGAAGTTCCTCCGAGAGGGAAGACAGAACTGTGAGGGAGAACAGAATAATATGAATAAAGAGCAAGAACAAGTACTGGATCGATCAAGGATCAAAGCTACATGAAAGGGTTCAGGCAAGTAATTAAAGATGACAAACACAAAAGACAGGCTTAGATTCTGTGGTACCGACAAACAACTGGACTCTTAATTAGTTACTTCAAATAAAGTCAATTGAGGCAACAGACCCTTATCCAATAATTCATCAGAGTCCACTTTGAAAACAGGGATCAAAAGACTTGGAGATTTCAGGACAATGCTCCTGAGTAATTTGAAAAATTAAGACGACTTGGGACACAGAAGTGAAAGAAAGGAACAGCTGTTTGTTCTTGGAGCCCCTCTGCATTTAAAAGCAGTCTGCCTTTTGATTCTTCCAAATCAAATGCATGACCTAACACTTCTACATTAAAGTTCATTTTGCCCAGTCCCTCAAAGTATTGAGATTCCCTTGCAGATTCATTACGTCCTCATCACAACATATTCCTTGACATAAAAACAAAAAGAACTGCGGATGCTTTAAATCAGGAACAAAAACAAAGTTGCTGGAAAAGCTCAGCAGATCTGGCAGCACCTGTGAAGGAGAAAACAGAATTAACGTTTTGGGTCTGGTGACCTGGGTCCGGTTCTGAGCAAGGCGATGTGGTGCTGAAAGGCTGTACGATCATAAGAACCTGAAGGGTTTTTATTCTCCTGTGTGGACTCTTGAACCAGAACTTTTGGAAAAATGAGTACCTAATCCAGCAGAGTCAGCATGGCTTCATGAAAGGGAAATTGCATCCAATTAATTTGGAGTTTTTCAACAAAGTCTGAACCAGAGTAGATAAAGGGAACTCATTGGATGTGTTGTATTTGGGACTAAAAGAATGTTGCTGGAAAAGCTCAGCAGGTCTGAAAGTGACCAGTGTCCAGTGACCCTTCTTCAGAGTGTTTCAGGTTCGGTGACCCTTCCTGTTCTGAGGAATAATCACTGCTTCCAAAATGTTAACTCTGTTTTCTCCTTCACAGATGTTGCCAGACCTCCTGAGCTTTTCCAGCAGCTTTGTTTTTATACCCTTTGACATATTTTGCAGTGTCAGCACCTTTGGATAAAGTCAACTCTTTCCCCTCCTCCAAGTCATGAGTTGAGTCAAAGACAGTCATAGGCCAAGGAAACAGACCCTTCTGTCAAACTTGTCCATGCCGACTGGGTTTCCCAACTAAACTCATCTCTTTTGCCTGCACTTGGCCCATATCTCTCTAAACCTTTCCTATCCGTGTACCTATCCAAATACTTTTTAATTGTTATAATTGTATACACCTCAACCACTTGTCTGACAGTTCAATGCACAGACACACCACTCTCTGTGTGAAAGGGTGCCCATCAGGTCCCTTTTAAATCTTTCACCTCTCACCACAAACCCATACCCTCTCGTTTTGGACTCCCCTAAAATGGGAAAAAGACCTTGACTATTTGCCTTCTCTTTGTCTCTCACAGATCGTAATCACAGGGACAGGACTCTGTGACTGCCAGTGAGGCAGGTATTCGGATCCAGAAATTAGCTTTGGGGGAGCCTCACCTTTGCCTATTAGGTATGCGATTAATTGATTTGATGTAATTAATCTCAGCGGGTGACTGTGTCCTGAGACAGTGCCCAGCTAACCTATTGCCTCCCTGACATGTAGCTATCCCCATCTTGGAGTCAAGTTAAACAAATCAGAATACAACTCCTTGAGCTACAAATGCTGTTACCATGGATTGCACCAACATCCACCAGCTCTCATACATACAACATCTTGTCTGCTCAGCCGTCTCAACTCTATTTAATTAATTATTCTGGATCTCAAGTACTTCCTAATATATGTACTGGAACAGTATTCTTCAGCTGTTAATTTACATCACTTTGCCAATTGAAAAAGTCACTGAAGTCCACAAGTCGCCAATTACCTCTTTTCCTATGATGTCACACTTCAGCTTGTAAAGGTTGAAAAAGATCTCTGTTGATAGTTTTTAATCTCCTGCCTCAGCACATCTCATACAAGTCTCTACTACCTGCTGCCCGAGTTCACTTCCACCATCCTGACAGCAGTCTACTCACCACCCCATGCAGAAGTGAAGAATGCTCTGGATAAAATTTATGCTGCCATAAACACGCTGGAGATAGAAATTCCCTGAGGCCTTATTCATCATGGCCATCAATTTCAACCAGGTCAACCTCCACAGGGTACTGCCAAAATACCACCAACACGTTTCCTGCCCCACTCGAGAACTCAGCATCCTTGACCACTGCTACATAACCATCAAAGACGCCTACTGCTCAGTACCCCGTCCGCACTTTGGCAAATCAGATCACAATGTTGTGTTCCTCCTCCCAGCTTACAACCAGAACTGAAAACAGAAGGGCGTTTCACAGAAAGTAGCACAATGCTGGCCTGAGGCAGCAGGAGATTTTCTCTGGGACTGCTTGGACTCGGTGGACTGGACCATACTTAAGAGCTTAGCAGATAACCTAGATGCGTACGCCATCACCATCACAGACTTCAGAGTGTCTGGAGGGCGGAGGGCCAAAGAAGTCAATCTATGTGTTCGCCAACCGGAAACCTTGGATGAACCAGGAAATCCACTCCCTTTTAAAGACCAGATGTGTTGCTTTCAAGTTGGATGACCCAGACATATGCAGAAAATCCACATGTCTTCTGCAAAGCCATCAAAGACTCTTAGAGGCTCAAACCAACTATACAGACACCTGCAAAATATACTCAATGTAACAGGATTTAAAAATGAAGCAGAGCAAGATAGCAGACAAAAAACATATCCCTCCCTGATCTGCTCAATGCTTTCTATGTTTGGTTCGAGCAGTATGCTAGCAGCAGTGTCATATCCCCCGGCAGCTCAGGACGGACCTTCCCTCTGTCACTGCTGCAAATGTTAGATTGCTCTTTCTGAAAATCAATTCAAAGAAATCAATAGGCCCAGACGAAGTCCCCAGCCATGCACTTAGATCCTGTGTGGACCAGCTGGCGAAGGTGTTTGCTGACATCTACAAGCCAAAGTCTCCATCTACTTCAAGAAGACCAGTACAAAGAAGTAAACACATGCAATGTGCCTTAATGACTACCACCAAGTAGCTCTGACCTGTGTAATCATCAAGTGTTTTGAGAGGCTGGTCACAGACCACATCAATTCTAGACCCCCAGTCTGCCTCAATCCCCTGCAATTTGCCTACCAGCAAAACAATTTCATGGGTTCACAGCAGACACAATTTCCCAAGCCCTACGCTCATCTGGATAACAAGTACACTTACGTCAGACTCCTACTCACTGACTACAGTTCTGCCTTCAACACTATAATCCCTTCCAGACTAATTGCAAAACTTCGAGACTTATGTCTCAGCTCCACCCTCTCTAACTGGGTCTGCAGCTTTGACACACAGACCACAATCAGTGAAGATAGACAATTGTACTTCCTCCACAATAACCCTCAATACTGGTGCCACCACAAGGATGCATTCTCAGCCCCCTCTTTACTCCCTGTACACCCACAACTGTGTAGCCAAATTCTGTATGAATGCCATCTACAAGTCAGCTGACACCACCACATGATAGCATGGACATTAAACAATAATGAGTCAGAAAACAAGGAAGGAGATAGCGTGCTTGGTGTCATAGTGTAATTGTAACAAGATCTCTTTCAATGCTGGCAAAACAAAATAATTAATCATTGACTTCGAAAGAAAGGAGGAGGATATACCCCCAACTATATCAACGGATCTAAGGTAGGGAAGGTTGAGAGCTAGGAATGATCATAACTGACAATCTGTCCTGGGTATTCCACGCAGATGCAACAGTCAAGGAGGCACATCAATGCCTCTTCTTCCTCAGGCAGCTCAGGAAATTTGGCATGTTCATAAGAAGCCTCACCAACGTTTACAGATGCACCATTGAATGCATACTATCCAGGTGTTTAACAGCCTGGTACGGCAACTGCTCTGCCCAGGACCATTAAATAAGAAGTCACACAATACCTGGTTATAGTCCAACAGGTTTATTTGAAATCACAAGCTTTCAGAGCACTGCTCCTTCATGACTTGAAAGGGTAGTGTGACTTCTGACTTTGTCCACCCCAGCCCAACACTAGCACCTCCATATGAAGACCATAAGAAACTACAGAAAGTTGTGTGCATAGCCTGGACCGTCACCGAAGCCAATCTTCCATAAGCTCCATTTACACTTCTTCTTGTCGCGTAAAGGCCGTCGACATCATGAAAGACCACTCCTGCCCCGGTAATGCTCTCTTCCAACCTCTTCCATCAGGCAGAAGATACAGAAGCTTGAACACATGCTCCAACAGGTGAAAAACAGCTTCTTCTCTGTTGTTATTAAACTGATGAATGGATCTCTCTCACTTCAAATGATGTTGATCTTACTTTGCACACCTCTTGCAGCTGTAACCTTGTATACCTTGCTCTGTCTATGCACCCTATGATCTGTATGTTCTTGTTTGCTATGATTTGCTTGTATTGCTTGCAAAACAAAGCTTTTCACTGTACTTAGGTACATGTGACTACGATAAATCAAATCAAGTCCACTCTCTCAAGTCTGCTTTACAGTGATGCTGATTTGCTGCATATTATATCTGGTTCTCACTTAAGGTATTTTAATTCAAAGTCAACATTTTCCGGAATGCAACCTCAACTTGAAGTCAATCCTCAATTACATAAGAATCAATGGGAAAACTATAGGTAAACTGCTTTGACATTTCTCAACCAGACTGCACGTGTGCAGTGTTGTACATTCTTAGCTGATATAATTTCCAAGACAAGATAAATCACTAAAGATTGAAGAAAACTGTATAGATTTGTATAAGCTAACACGCACTGATATCTTCTTGTCTAGGCACCATATGTGCAGAACTGTACATTCTTGCGAACTTTCAAAACAAAATAAATCACCGAATATTAAAAAAAAACTTTCTAAGTTCATGTTTGCTGTCACTAATTTCCTTTTCTTCTTTGGCAGTCCCTCTAGTCTGGGGATGTCTTACTTCCAGGTCAGTCTAAGATGGCTGATGTGTCCAGCATGTCAGTTGTAACATCCTAGCAGGTGTGGTTCAGTTGCTATTGCTATTTGGAAGGCCAAATGAATGAACTGCTTCAAATTATCTCCATCTCACTGACTTCTCTCTGCTTATTCTTTAATGATGACTCTGTCTTCTGTGACTTTCTGCATTAACTTTCTTCCATTTTGGTCAATCACCATGAATTGGTGGAAATGTTTATCCTCTTCAGGGAAGCCTTGAGAACGCCACTGAAGAACTTCAGTGATGGTGGTTTTGAGTGATTTGCGTTTTAATGTTGTGTTCTGTCACCAGTCTTAACAATTGATTCTCTGTCTCACCTGCTGGGGCTTTGAACAAATGGTCAGAGATGGGGCTCTCAAGTTAATCATAAAATGACAGAATCAACCATTGGCATGCTAGATATTGAGTACCCTATAGTTTACTCACGTACTGTTCAGTTACAGCAAGTCCTGTGCCTACCATTCCCTCACACAAATACTTTGCCATAATCTTTCTGTCTGAACCAACATATCCATGGCAGCCACAACGGGGCTCAAAAACGAAAATCAACTTAAGGAGTTAAGAAATTGACCCTGTTTTTCACACGTTTCTGAGCATTTCAGGCTTTAACCTCTTTCTCACATTTAAAAAAAGATTCTTTAGGCATACTTCTTGGATCAAAAGTGTTTCAGAGCGCAAAAAAAGAAATTTTTAGCCGTTTTTAGATTTTGCCCTAAAACTCTAAACAATTTGAGAGTTGTCCTGTCCATAGCCTTTCATATGATATCTCATGTGGTATTTAATTACTTATCTCTTTGCAATCTCATTTAACCAAGTAAAGTCACTGGGCTCAGAATGGTTAGGTTTTTTCAAATAAAAAAAGAAGTTTTGTTGGAGAGTTACCCAACAGCAATACCTGTAAACGAACATACTTGTCATGCTAGAGCACTGATTGATTATAAAAAATATTAAACCATGTTAGATGTGAAAAACTGAAACACACCAGTTATCATGTTCATTTCCCTCCTGTCCCATCTTCGTCCACACATATGCATTCAAAAGAGGATATTAGTCAGCTGGTCAATTTTCATCGATTAGCCAAATTAATCACTGAATCTTCCCTGTACAGTAAGTTATAAAGTAAAGTCCTCTGATAAGTTCAATTCTAAAATATCTCTCAGCAAATAACTGGTTTCTTCAAAATTCAATCACATCCTGATTCATTTTGTGCTCCTTAACACAGTCCAAGATGATTACCATGAAGAAAGCGAAATGAAACAGTACTGTACGCTGTTGTTCGTTTAGGAGGTAAAAGATGCAGATCTGAATACCAACATGTTTCTGGTCATTTCTAATTTAGTAATTCCTCTAGGGGATTTCCATTCTGGCAACAGAATTTTACTATATGAATGGAACAACGATGCTTTACATGTTGATATGAATACTAATTATATGCTGAAATATAACCACACAAATGTATTCAGTTTTCATTTTCAGATTTTAAGAACTGTTAAGATAAACATTTACAGCAGATATAATTTTTAAAAAGAGAGAGAGCTTAAAGAGGATGTTACCGTACGGATTATGCTCATTTCTTTTCTACTTCACGGCAAGAAAAGGTCTGGTGTATACTGAAGTGACGGATCATGGGGAATTGAGTGATTTTGCATGGTAATTACTGAAATCACTAAATATGACATGCTTACTAGTGTACCTTACAAGCAAGGTGTACTTTTGACAGACTTTTCAAATCCTAGACAACTAGGCATGAAAAAGCTGATAATTTTTTTTGTCAAAGATTGACTTGACACTAGGAAATCTCAACAATTGAAAGTAGTATAAAATATCAAGTTTGTGGGAAATTAGCAGACACGTTCAGTCCCCTAGCTTGGCTGTTTTAGGTGTGCGGCATATCCCCTGAAATAGAATAAATAAGCTTCTTAAAATAGTGATATAATCATCGATCCCTTGAGTACAAGAATGGATATTAGGCTGGAACAATTAATACGACTATTTAATAATAACAATGCTATCAGTATTTATTGTCAATAAAAAATGGACAGCACATTCCACCAACGGTACATGTGCAGTTGAAAATGGATATCAGCTGGTCTGTCAGGCCTTTGAATACTTTGATACATTGGCACTTTGCCAAGAATCTGGACATTCAGCATGCAACAAGTCTAGGCACATACTCACTTAATTCCCAGTAATCAAGGGTTATCCAATTATCAATGAACACAAAATTGCAGTAGATCTTTATTTCCGAACAAGCAACCTTTTTAGCACCAGATGTTCATTTTCAAGAGTCTCACATATTCAGATTTTAAGCCAACTTGAACCTATGCACAACCGAGAGCTCTGAATGATGTACAAATTAAATGACCAAAAATGCACTTACTTGATTATTCAGAGTCAGTGCCTTATCTGACAGGTATCAAATCTCATTTTTTTTTTCACGAAATGTTGAGTGGTAATACTTGATCCACACCATTCAGCTCAAGGGCAACCTTGGTTCAGTTTGTAGCTCTAATAAAATAATGTTTTGTTTTTAGTTTTTGCTGGTGATCATTGTTTTGTGTCTTGAACGAAATGGTCCAATGACCAGAAAGCCACGTCCTGGCTCTCAACATTCAAACTAACTCCTTGATTTTTAAGTCTGTACTTCATTGCAGCACAGTATTAAACAGAATTATTATTCAAAAAAACAACAAAATCACAAACTAGCTGCCTTCTCATGTGCATCTCTAAAATACAAGATCATTTGACGGGGAACATTTATCCAGTTGGGACATGGTCCTCAGGAACAAAAATGAACAATCCCTTTTGCAGAACGTAAATTTTTTAAAATTACATCAAATTTGGAAGAGGTTTCAAGATTTTAGATTCCAGTTATTTTAGTTTTTGCAGAGTATAGATGATAGGATTATATTTATTTTGGGACTGTGATAGTCTTTGTTATTTCTTAATTTCATAAATTTACTTCATAAGTGACACTTTGGAGATGGGTTATTGTGCTTCTGAAGACTAAATTGAGAGATAATGGGGGTATCAGGATTTTCTCGCTCAAATGTCATTTCTCATCGTGCTAGTTAACCCTGGTAAATTGCTTTTGCAAATTTCCAAAACAAAACTCCCCTGAAGGCTCAAGGAACAGGAACTCACTATACTTGTTCATGTGTTCATTTACTCATTACAGAATTTTGCTATAATTACATTTTCCACAGCTTCCAGAAGCCTTTAAAATCATCCCCTTAAATACTTCTGCATGAATACTGTCCACAATTTTACACTGTGATTCTTACATTTCAATCACATCCTTATAGAAAAATTATGGATAAACCATCAATTTACAGAATAAAAGTGAAACTATGATCCCAGATATACCATTTCTAACCACTCACGAATCATAATCTCCTATCCATCAAATCAGTCTTGTAATCTATATGCCTAAATTTCCTCATATTTATATTTGTACTTCTGCAGCTTGCCTGTAGACCCCGCACCATTTTGAAAAGCAATATCTATTTACTGAATTCTTTTTATCTAATCAGTCCATCTTCAGGGACAATGTTAAGTCATGGCAGAAATCAAGGATGCAAGTTTGATGAGGCAAAAGTCTTCTAGGTCACGTACCATACAAAACATCTTGAGTCTTACCTCTCCAACTTCATCTGCATGTCAAGTGACACCAGTCTAAACATGATGGGAACAATGCTACCATTGGCAATGGTCAGAGATGAAACAGAGCAGATTGCTCCAATAGGAGAATAGTCAGACCACTGCCTGATCCAAAATAGTGGTCCACAGCAAGCAAAGGCAGAGGATTGACCAGTCTGCAAAGGGTAGAGGAGGGATGTGCAGGGAAGGAAAGGGGCAATCTACTTGGACTGCCAAAGCTTCTTGTGTGTAAGAAATTCTTTACAAGGTACGTGATTTCCCTGGTCTGAAATCCTGCTGTCCAGCTTTCACTGCATTATCAATGACTGGCCAGACCATAATCACATTTCAAGCAACATGCATGTCCCATGTGTGTTATTTAAGTATTGTCCAGGTGCATGAGTTACGTCCTCAGTAATCATGGCAGACTTCCTCTCACATAATTCAGGCAGAATAATATTATTAGGGTAAGGCTTTAAAAGGCAGCTCACTAGTTTCATTATCTTCATCCCATCTCTCACCCAGCAATGCTTAAGGGCTCAGGATAAAAAAAACCAGACAATTAAAAAAAACATTGCAAGTATTGTGAACTGCAAGGAAAATTGTTATCAACTTCAAGAGGACAGAAAGATTGGAGAACCGGATGGAAATCTATCAAACAAAATTCAGTGCAAACGATTGTGAATTGATCCATGTTGTTGGGAAGAAAGAGGAAAGGTAGCACAAAACAATGGGTGTAATTAGAAAGTGCAGAAACATGGGGACTTGGCTGTGCATGCAAGAAGTCATTAAATGAGGCAGGGTAGGTTGAAAAAATGGAGCAATGGCATTCTTAACTAAAGGATGTACTTCTACAAGAATTTTGAAGGAGTGCAGAAGTTAAGGGGTCATGGTAAAGTTTGTACTCAAACCATTGGAGAAAGCAATTAATAAGGCTTTACAATTACGGTCATAACATGCACAAGCAATGATGTTATAGCGTTTATAAATCGCTAGTTTCGTCTCACCTAAAGTATTATACTGCTTTTTGACCACAAAACTTAGGAAGGATGTGAAGACAGGGAGGGTACAGAAAATATGTAGGTCTCATGGCTCAGAGACTCCTGTTACATTGACAGTTTGGCAAAGTTTGATTTAATCTCCTTTCAGAAAGTTGGGAGGAGATTTAATTAAGGCATTCAAAATGATGAGGTGTCTCACAGAAATATACATCGAAGGCAGACATATCATGAATCAAAGAAAGCCAATTTAATCAGATCGTTGAAATAGCAAATGGTGACATCAACAGAAATTTAAACAGTGTGAAATTAGACATATTCAGCCCTGCCTGAATATGGCAGCAGCAGATCCCACTGCAGTCTAACTGATGAGATAAACATGCACACTACACAAAGATTATAAAATTGCAGCTTTTTATTCCACTGGAAAGAAAAATCTCAGTCTGGCTCAGTATTCAGCAATTGTATGCCTTTTCAAATTCTCCTCCTTGAATCTCTAGCAAAACTCAGAAACTGCCCACTCAAATCACTTAAAATGTCAAGCTAAGTTTAAAAAAAAGCTACAAATAAGGACTTCAGGCCTTCTACCTTCTTTCTTTGTCCCTCTCCCCCAGCTCTGTTTCCATCTGTCCCATCTTGCCAAAGACACTTCTCCCACCAGGAAGGGCCCCTGTGCAACTGTTGTGTTATCCCCCATTATCATGCTTATGGTCAATCCCCCACTACACTTCCTTGCTTGAGAGTTACCAACCTGGCAACCAGGATCACATGGTGACTGAACATGATATCTCTGTATCTTGCCGTCCTCATACTGGATGCACCCTCTTAATCCCTGACACATAGAATCTAGTATTTCTCATCGGTCTGTGACTTCACTTCATCTACTGAACCCCTGGCTGGCCCGCCAAATCCAGGCTTCTGCTTGTAATCAAAAACTCAATATGGACTTCTTTGGGCCTCCATACGCCTTCCCAATACTTCTCTTCCAGTTTACTCACAAGAATGTTACATCACAAAAAATCACATGCCCCTCTCATTGATGCTCCTGGGTGCCATTATCTGTGTATCTTGATTTTAATCCTCAGCCATTGAGTCATTAGAAATCTCTGGTCTTGCTCTATATCTGTCCAGGTCTGTATTCATTGGCAAAGAGAATATCTGTGATGGGAATCACCTGAGATTCCTCAGCTTTGTTAAAGTAAAGTGCTCTAGATGCTTGGTCACAGTTTTATCTCATGAAGCTGTGTCTCAGCTAGAGTTCCTACTGTTTCTGCCTTCAGGTCATACTTCAGTTCTTCCAGTTCCAGTTCGTCCATCCTCTGCTCCATCTCCATTATGCACCATTCCTTTTCATCCACCATAATTTGCTGAATCATTCAAACTTGTTACAGACAGCAGTTTCAGTAACTATCCCTGGTCAATCTACTTGTGAGACCACAGGTCAAAATCCAATGGTTAACCAATTATGTTTGTGGAATATGACAGCTGTTCAATGTCTGTACTGCTTGAGAAATATTTAAATTGATTGACAAATGCACACACAAATTAAACTTCTCATTTCTGTGAGGGGCAATTCCTGCATTCAAGACAGAACATAAGAACATTAATAGGGGTTGGACTGCTTTTGTGTTACCATGAAGTAATTTCAGATCGTTCACTTTTCAACCTTGATTTTCATCAGGCTACATCTCAAAATCTAGCTTAGTAAATGCATGACCTTCTTACTTTGACACATTTACATCTTGAATTATGGTTTGACAACGGTAATGGACATGTATACAATGGATCAAAGCTCTCTGCTGCCCAAGTATCAAAGACAAAATTTAGCGTAAATTATACTCGTAGAATATTCCCAGTAACTGGACAACGTAGGCAGTAGCAAGACAGTTGGAAGAATACAGTAAGAATGAAAAAGTGAGATTCTTGACATTGATTAGAGAAGTCTGATTTTCTCATCATGGTTTCAACAGCTAGATAAAAATCTCGCTATTAAGCAGCAAAGGTCCTACTTGTATCCATTAATAGTTCATTATTACCTAATTACATCTTATTTCTATGCAGTTTGCTAATCCTGTGAGGAACTGGATAGCAATGATTCCTGACTTCAAAGTTAGAGTGGGTTACCTGGAGGCTGCAACTCACCATCACCTCCTCTGTGCATCACCCTGGTTAGCCTTCCCCAACACCTTGTGGCACTAAGTTATTATATCAGTACTGCAATTTGGAACACACTGGCATCTTAAGTTGCAATGCTACTGTGACGCCACTTTGTATGCAAGGGTAGGAACTCACATCGTTCATCAGAAAAGAATGCAGGTCAGGAATCTTAGCTCTTCGCCTGCTTTCTAAGCACTCATCCACTTTGTAATTTTCTGGCTTGCCACATCATTCAAAATTTACAGGCTAAAAGTTCTTCTCTCTTGCCATTTAGTGCAGACACAAAGCATGGCAATCTGCCAAATTTTCCAGCTTTCAACAGCCAACCGATGGTTTATCTGGTTCGCACAGCACAGTGCCAATGACATACTTACAGCAGGTGCTTCAAACAAATTGTTATGCCTAAGGGGAGCTGTCCTGACTGCAGTCAAGGGAGACTATTGTCAGCCAAGAACTGCTACCACAGTCAGTCAACGGAATCATGCAATCTCAGTCCAGGGGCTTTACTATAATCACATGGGTGCTTGATGAGATCAATATCAAGGAGTGGGCCAAGGTCAGTCCCGCAGCTCAAGTGCAACCAGTTCAGGGATTACTGGTAAGTCAGTCAGGGAGCAGCACAGTTGTCAGTCAGGAAAAGAGGTGAGATGTCTTAGTTAGAAATGCAAATCTTTTTGAGGGTCAGAGTTGATTGAGAGCAGAATTTGTTCATTGAATTTGGATATTTAATAATTCAATTCTTCCTCAGTGTGTATGAGGGCCAGGGGGTGATTTTTAGAGAAGGGAAGGTTCCAGAAGTAAAAACGTACAAACTGCTATCTCTGCCAAACAGGTCATTTATGGTAAAACCCTTGTAAATGCCTGAAAATGTTTTGCTGTCAAAGTCAACATATGGACATTTTCTTCTTATTTATTCATCTTGTGGAATATGGGCGTCTCTGGCTGTTCAGCATTTCTTGCGCATCCCCAGTAGTTGCCCTTGAGAAGGTGGTAGTGATCTGCCTTCTCCACATTCCTGGCTTTTCCGATTCTGCTCATGACCTCATTTCAACACATTTTCTTAAACACTAGCTCATGTGCCACAAATCAAAGCAGCTAGAGACCAATTAATTACACATTTTATGTAACTCATTAATTAGCAGATTAGTGCCAATCAGTAAAGAGATACCAAATTGAATCTTGAATCTTAAGACTTCTCAGCATTGGCTGGTAAAATGGAGAAAATGAATGTCAAAATATAATACAAATAAAATTTTAATATCCATTATCTTACTGAGATATAAATGTATTTTGAGTGCTCACTCAACATGGGTGGTAAAGAATCATCAGTTCACTTTGATTTTAGCCCTAAGTTGCTTAATTTCAATGCAAATGATAAAGAATCAAGTTGTGAAAAATGGACTGTTGAATTATTGTTTCCTGCATCTCTAGGCAAGACAAACTAACAGCACGCCTTATCAGAATCATTAGGTTTGTCTACATTATCTTGTGAAGTTCTGCAATCCACTGACCATACACTTCTAAAAACAAAACACCTATATTTATTGATTATTTTACCTGACTTTCGACATCTCAAAGCATTTCACAGTCAATGTTACAATGTAGGAATTGCACCAGTCAATTTATTCTTTATAAACTCTCAGACAGCAATGTGGCAATGACCAGATAATCTGTTTTTAGCGATGTTAACTGAGTAATAAACATCACTAACATGTAAGAATAACTGAGATAACAAAGTCTGGAGCTGGATGAACACAGCAGGCCAAGCAGCATCTGAGGAGCACAAATCCACACTTTGTTATCTCGGATTCTCCAGCATCTGCAGTTCCCATTACCTCTGCAAGAATAACCTCCCTACTCTTTCTCAAAATCATGTCTCGTAATCTTTTCTGTCCATGGCAACAAATATTCTGGGGCCGCGGCTTCATCTAAAAAGCAACATTTCTAACAGTGCAGTGCATCTTCAGTACCCCAGCAGCCACTTGTCTCAAAAGGGCACCATTCATGAGGATGTCCAATGCTGGATCAGTTGCAACAACTCAGAATTCTGTAAACTACAGCAGCAAGTTGTTAACTACAAAAATCTCTACACATCAACAAATGGAGTTGTCGTGAGATAGCAACTTTCTGGTACTAACACACAATAGCAAGGGAGAAATTCCATCAACGATGCTGTTACCGCATTCTCCAAAGTCAATGCTAGAGCTAAATAAATGCTATTGTGCTTGAGAGAGACAATGGAAACTGCAGATGCTGGAGAATCTGAGATAACAAAGTGTGGAGCTGGATGAACACAACAGGCCAAGCAGCGGCTTGGGAGCACAAAAGCTGACGTTTCAGGCCTAGACCCTTCATCAGAAAAGGGGGAGGGGGAAAGGGTTCTGAAATAAATAGAGAGGGGCAGGCGGACCGAGGATGGGGATAGAGGAGAAGATAGGTGGAGAGGAGAGTATGGGTGGGGAGGTAGGGAGGGGATAGGTCAGTGCAGGGAGGACGGACAGGTCAAGGGGTATGAGCTTAGTAGGCAGGAAATGGAGGTGCAGCTTGAGGTGGGAGGAGGGGATAGGTGAGAGAAAGAACAGGCTAGGGAGGCTGGGACAAGCTGGACTGGTTTTGGGATGCAGTGGGGGAAGGGGAGATTTTGAAGCTTGTGAAATCCACATTGATACCATTAGGCTGCAGGGTTCCCAAGCAGAATATGAGTTGCTGTTCCTGCAATCTTCGGGTGGCATCATTATGGCACTGCAGGAGGCCCAGGATGGACATGTCGTCTAAGGAATGGGACTGTGCTTGAAGTCAATTCTACAGACATTTAGGCAAAACTCCTGAAAAGCCCATTACAATGCATTGGACATTGTTTGAATTGGCAGGAAAGCATCTCCCCAACCAGATCCTGCTTTCTCAACTATTACAACATGGAGACAGCAAGCAAAACCAAATCATTCTCCATATCGCTGGATTTGCAACACACTAAAATAAAAACACTTAATGACACGCCAAACTATCTATTATTCCTAACCAACAACAACAGATATTAGATCAGTACCTGGTGCTATGATGTTGTGGCCATAACAGAGACATGGGTTTCTCATGGGCAGGAATGGTTGCTGGATGTTCCAGGGTTTAGAACATTTAAAAAGAATAGGGAGGGGGGAAAAAGAGGAGGGGGTGTAGCACTACTAATCAGAGAGGGTATCACAGCTACAGAAGCTTCCATTGTCGAGGAAGATCTGCCTACTGAGTCAGTATGGGTGGAAATTAGGAACAGCAAGGGAGTAGTCACCTCGTTAGGGGTTTACTACAGGCCCCCCAATAGCAGCAGGGAGATTGTAGAAAGCATAGGTCGACAGATTTTGGAAAAGTGTGGACGCAGTAGGGTTGTTGTAATGGGTGACTTTAACTTTCCTAATATTGATTGGAACCTCCTTCGAGCAGAAGATTTGAATGGAGCTGTTTTTGTAAGGTGTGTTCAGGAGGGTTTCCTAACGCAGTACGTTGACAGGCCGACGAGGGGAGAGGCCATTCTAGACTTGGTGCTCGGAAACGAGCCGGGGCAGGTATCAGATCTTGTGGTGGGAGAGCATTTTGGTGATAGTGACCATAACACTCTCTCATTCTACATAGCTATGGAGAAGGAGAGGATTAGGCAGAATGGGAGGATATTTAATTGGGGAAGAGGAAACTATGATGCGATTAGACACGAGTTAGGAAGCATGGACTGGGAGCAGTTGTTCCATGGTAAGGGAACTATAGACATGTGGAGATGGTTTAAGGAACAGTTGTTGGGAGTGATGAGTAAATATGTCCCTCTGAGACAGGCAAGAAGGGGTAAGATAAAGGAACCTTGGATGACGAGAGCGGTGGAGCTTCTAGTGAAAAGGAAGAAGGTAGCTTACATAAGGTGGAGGAAGCTAGGGTCAAGTTCAGCTAGAGAGGATTACATGCAGGCAAGGAAGGAGCTCAAAAATGGTCTGAGGAGAGCCAGGAGGGGGCACGAGAAAGGCTTGGCAGAAGGAATCCGGGAAAACACAAAGGCATTTTACACTTACGTGAGGAATAAGAGAATGGTCAAAGAAAGAGTAGGGCCGATCAGGGATAGCATAGGGAACTTGTGTGTGGAGCCTGAGGAGGTAGGGGAAGCCCTAAATGAGTTTTTTGCTTCTGTCTTTACGAAAGAATCGAACTGTGTAGTGAATGAAACCTTTGAAGAGCAGGTGTGCATGCTGGAATGGATAGAGATAGAGGAAGCTGATGTACTGAAAATTTTGTCAAACATTAAGATTGACAAGTCGCCAGGCCCGGATCAGATTTGTCCTCGGCTGCTTTGGGAAGCGAGAAATGCAATTGCTTCGCCACTTGCGAAGATCTTTGCATCCTCGCTCTCCACTGGAGTCGTACCTGAGGACTGGAGAGAGGCAAATGTAATTCCTCTCTTCAAGAAAGGAAATAGGGAAATCCCCGGCAATTATAGACCGGTAAGTCTCACGTCTGTCGTCTGCAAGGTGTTAGAAAGGATTCTGAGGGATAAGATTTATGACCATCTGGAAGAGCATGGCTTGATCAAATACAGTCAACACGGCTTTGTGAGGGGTAGGTCATGCCTTACAAACCTTATCGAGTTTTTTGAGGATGTGACTAGTAAGGTTGATGAGGGTCGAGCTGTGGATGTGGTGTATATGGACTTCAGTAAGGCATTTGATAAGGTTCCCCATGGAAGGCTCATTCAGAAGGTCAGGAGGAATGGGATACAGGGGAACTTAGCTGCTTGGATACAGAATTGGCTGGCCAACAGAAGACAGCGTGTGGTAGTAGAAGGAAAATATTCTGCCTGGAAGTCAGTGGTGAGTGGGGTTCCACAGGGCTCTGTCCTTGGGCCTCTACTGTTTGTAATTTTTATTAATGACTTGGACGAGGGAATTGAAGGATGGGTCAGCAAGTTTGCAGACGACACAAAGGTCGGAGGTGTCGTTGACAGTGTAGAGGGCTGTTGTAGGCTGCAGCGGGACATTGACAGGATGCAGAGATGGGCTGAGAGGTGGCAGATGGAGTTCAACCTGGATAAATGCGAGGTGATGCATTTTGGAAGGTCGAATTTGAAAGCTGAGTACAGGATTAAGGATAGGATTCTTGGCAGCGTGGAGGAACAGAGGGATCTTGGTGTGCAGATACATAGATCCCTTAAAATGGCCACCCAAGTGGACAGGGTTGTTAAGAAAGCATATGGTGTTTTGGCTTTCATTAACAGGGGGATTGAGTTTAAGAGTCGTGAGATCTTGTTGCAGCTCTATAAAACTTTGGTTAGACCGCACTTGGAATACTGCGTCCAGTTCTGGGCGCCCTATTATAGGAAAGATGTGGATGCTTTGGAGAGGGTTCAGAGGAGGTTTACCAGGATGCTGCCTGGACTGGAGAGCTTATCTTATGAAGAGAGGTTGACTGAGCTCGGTCTCTTTTCATTGGAGAAAAGGAGGAGGAGAGGGGACCTAATTGAGGTATACAAGATAATGAGAGGCATAGATAGAGTCGATAGCCAGAGACTATTTCCCAGGGCAGAAATGGCTAGCACGAGGGGTCATAGTTTTAAGCTGGTTGGTGGAAAGTATAGAGGGGATGTCAGAGGCAGGTTCTTTACGCAGAGAGTTGTGAGAGCATGGAATGCGTTGCCAGCAGCAGTTGTGGAAGCAAGGTCATTGGGGTCATTTAAGAGACTGCTGGACATGCATATGGTCACAGAAATTTGAGGGTGCATCCATGAGGATCAATGGTCGGCACAACATTGTGGGCTGAAGGGCCTGTTCTGTGCTGTACTGTTCTATGTTCTATGTTCTATGTTCTATATCAAGTTCGGAACTTAAAAGTTAAATTCACGATTTATTATTGTTTATTAGCAGAACATGAATAAACAACAAGTCAATCGACATAATATGTACGATCTAACTCCAATCTTCTTTAGAAAGAACTCCCATTCACACACCACCAGACCCTGTGAAAGGATAAATTAAGAGAAATCATTTTCGGATGGGTACCAAAGCCTTTCAAAACCCTGAACTTGTTCACAGGCAAGCAGGCACAGGTCTTGTTTGAATTCTGAAGTCACCAATTCAAGCATATAGGTCCAGTAGCCTTCCAGGATTATGCACCCAATTCTTATTTTCGAACAAACAATAACTACAGTAAAAGCAAAAAGAGAGAGCAACATTCAAAAAGCACCATTCAAAAGCTCTTTTTATTTCAATAACACACACTCAGATTTCAAAAGTTTCGTCAGAACGGATTCACTTTTTTTTACCTTTCTTTCTGCATTATTATCTCTGATTATTGCCTGACGAACACCCATCTGCCCTTGATTGAGCAGTTCAATAATCCACCACTGCTAGCGTTGAACTTTGAACAGTTCTGTGCGAAAATGTCTGTCATGTTCTCAGGACATTAATTAAACTCCCGTTGTCTTTCCAGGCCAGTTACCATAAAGAAAAACCAGTTTGTTTGCTCTTTCCTCCTTTCCAAAACAGGCTGCTGCTGAAAGTTCGAAGTTTAATTTCCAACTTCAACTCATGGTTCCAAATCAAAAATGAGAAAAATAAAAATATTAAAGTTATCAACAGAACTGTCATGATAACCAATGATCCAGGTAGGAACCAAGAAAACACTACAAAGATGCTGCAAAGCTTTCTTTGAAGAATAGAAGCACTGTTATTAATGTTCTTCACAGCCTTCAATATATTGTAGATGATGATGAGCACCTTGCCAAGATTTTTCTCACATTTCCACTTTATGCCTTCAAACAACCGCCAAACCTCAAACAGACCACTGTTTGCAGCAAACTACCCAACCTTCAGGACAACATCAACCACAACACTATACAACCCTAGATAACAAAGTGTGAAGCTGGATGAACACAACAGCCCAAGCAGCATCTCAGGAGCACAAAAGCTGATGTTTCAGGCCTCGACCCTTCATCAGAGCTCTGATGAAGTGTCTAGGCCCGAAACGTCAGTTTTTACGCTCCTAAGATGCTGCTTGGCCTGCTGTGTTCATCCAGCTTCACACTTTGTTATCTTAGATTCTCCAGCATCTACAGTTCCCATTATCTCTCACACTATACAACCCTGTCAGGAAACCTATGCAAAACATGTCAGATCTTCAACATGGACACTATTATCACACATGGGAACACTACGTGCAGAGTAAATACTCAAGTGACTTGGACAACATTGTCTATCTCAAATGCTTCAGGCACGGACACCCCGAGGCATGGTGCATTGGCAAACCCGTGCAGATGCCATAACAACAAATAAATTGACACCACACAATAATTGCCAGACAGGAATGTTCCCTCCCAGTCGAGGAACACATCAGTGGTCAGGGACAGTAGGCCTCAGATCTTCAGAAAACATCCTCCAAAGTGGACTTTGGGATACACAACAACAGAGAGTTGCAGAGGTTGATAGCTAGGTTCAGTACTCATGAGGACAGCCTCAACTGCGATCTTGGGTTCATGTCGCACTGCAGGTGATTCACCACACTATACACTCTTACACACACACACTCTCCCTCCCCTGCACACGCACACGCAAACAAACACACACGGTGAATTTTTATATGCAGATACATTCTATTTGGTTCAAAGACCACTAGACAGTCAGTCAATGTAGTGTTTTATAAATTCCTTCATAAGAAATCAAACCAGTCTGACTCCAAACGAAGCCATAAACAGATTCTAAACAAGGCCTCACATCTAACATGCGTTGTCTGACCTAAAATGTCACCTCATCTTTACACTGATAAAACCTTTAGTTTTCACAGGACAGGCACTTGAAAGGAATTCAGGTATTTACATCATAATCAATTAAAACCTTCTAACTGATTAAAGATTTAACAGCATCTTAGGTTTTTTTGGGAACATCCTCATTAATGGTGTGACCCTTTGATCCTTTATTTATAAATTCTGTGTCTGACACTACCTCTCTCACTAACACCTGAAGGAGGAGTAAGACTCCAAAAGCTTGTGTTTGCAAATAAACCTGTCCGACTTTAACCTGGTGGTATGTGATTTCTGACACCTCCACATCATTAATGACTGTGAGGAGCTTGTTTCCAATCACTAAAAGTGATAAGAATTTGTCCTTCAAACTACATCATGCTATGAGTTCAAATACCTCAATGATGAGACAGAGCAGCAGCAGCGAATGCAAGAGCAGTAAGTAATTCTGCAATCTGGATCCCATTATTACGAATCCACACCGTCTCAACTTACAAAGTACAAGGCTGTGAGGACAATACGCTGTGGACCAGAATGTTTGCAGAATTTCAAAGGACTGCCAACATGATTAAAGTACAACCTGGTTTGTGTGTGTGTGTGTGCGCGCGCGCGCGCGCATTTTGGAGTCCACTCTATCATTCTATGCATTGGTTCAATTGATATTAGGTCAATTAATATCACACAATGGTATTAGGAAGTAATAAACCTCCACAAAACACACTACTGTAGCTTAGAATAGCTGTCAATGTGCCTCAAGCAACTCTTATGCACAAACCTGAAGCAATAGAAGGTACTTTTACAGTGATCTGGGAGAAACACGTTAGTGTCCTTGAGATGGAAGTGTCAGTTGTCAATAGTTCCACTTTTCAGTCTCTCAAAAACTGAACATTTTTGTCCTTCCAATAATCCTGCAAATGGCTGTAACTAAAAACTGCATAAAGCATGCCAAAAATGACAACATTCAGGCTTTAATGCAAATATTCATTTGATGTACCCCAAATATAAATTGCCAAATTACAAAATTACATCAAAATCTGTTCTTGCTTTTATTGCAATGAAATTATTTCAAAAAAGTTGTCCAAATGAGCTGGCAAATTATCACAAATTCAAACAATTGCTTCCTGTTTCATCTGTAAAGGAAAACATCAAAACACATTTTATGTCTTTGACAGCAATACGTACTGTATGTTTCTGCTGGTTTGAAGTCATGTGTCAAAGTTTAGGAATGATTTTCACAAAAAAAGAAAATTTCTGCAGAATATCTGTATCAGTTTGCTGACAACCTACTTTGCATTTCTTTTATTAGGCAATATTTTTAAAGTGAATTCTCCTGGAGTACAGTACTTGTTGTAAAGGCTTCACCACACATGCCGTTTGTTGCAATCAGCTCTGGGTAGCAACCATTGGTGGTTTTTGTTTGTATATATAATTTTGCATAAATTTACCATACTTTTAACCTTTGTGATGACACCAGGAGTACTGGAGATTGACTTCCAGTATATTACCCCAATGAAGTGTAACACTGAGATGAGCGACCTCAACCAACCACTACATCTTACTTTGTGCTCAAACAATCAGAGAGTTTTCCTGGGTTCCCAATGACTCTCTAGTTTTCCAGGGCTCATTGATACCACACCTGTTGATTGTGTCCTTGATGTCCTGGGCAGTCACTCTCACCTCACCTCTGGAACTCCATTTTTTTTGTCCTAGTTTGGACCAAGGTTGTAATGAGGTAAGACGCCAAGTGCCCGTGTTAGAGCCCAAACTGAGCAAGAATGAACAGATTATTGTTAAGCAAGTACTGCTGAATGCACTGTTGAATATGGAATATACTTTCAACTTCTTTGCTGACGATAAAAAGTAGGCTGGTAACTGGCTGAATTAGATTTGTCCCATTTTCGATGTACTGGATGTACCTGGGCATTAGTTCACATTGTTAGGTTGGTACCAGCACTGCCGTTATTATGATACAACTTGGCTAAGACATGTTCTGGAGCGTATGTTTTCAGGCTATTCACCAGATTGTTTTCCGGACTCATTGCTTTTGCAGTAATCAGTGTGATATCATATAGAATGAATCAAACTGGCTGAACTGACATCTGTGGTGGTAAGAATCTCTAGAAAACAGCAAGATGAATAATCCACTCATTACTTTGGCTGAGAAACTGTTACAAATGTTTCAGCCACATCTTTCATACTGATATTCCGGACTGGTCCATCACTGAGCTTGGGGATATTTGCGGAGTCTCCTCTTTCACTGAATTATTGAACCATCGATCACTATTCATGATTAAATGCGGCAAAACTGTTGAGCTAATCCTCACGTTTTCAAATCACTTAGCCCATTCTATCACTTGCAGCTTATTCTGTTGGACATGTAATAGTCTTGTTTACCAGTTTTTGTTTAAAATTAACTTATTTTTCAAATCGTCTTGCTCAGATCTGATATTATACACCTCTGGAACAGGCAGAATCTGAATGCAGGTCTCCTGGTGGCAACACTACCACTACACCACAAGAGGACCTCAACCTATTCATCCAAACATCGTGTTGACATGTTACTTTCAGGTGTGCCTGATGCAACTCCTCGCGTACTCTCTTGCATTCTTCATTGAACCACAGTTGATCCCCTTGCCTCATGGCAATGGAAGAGTAGGGAATATACTGGACCATGATGTTGCAATTTGTGTTATATAACTCTGCTGTTGCTGGTGACTCCAATTCCTCAGGAATGCCCAGTTTTGATTTGTTAGATCTGATCAATGTGCATCCCACTGGCATGGTGACAGCACCATATAACACAATGGAAGATATTTTCACCATGAAGATGGGGCTTCTTCATAAGAACTGTGTGATGGTCACTCTTATCGATGCCTTCATGGGCAAATGCATCTGTGGCAGGCAGATTGCTGAGGATGAGGGTCAAGTATTTATTTCCCTCTTGTTGAATCCTAAAACACGTGCTGCAGACCCAGTCTAGCGGTTCTGTCCTTTAGGATGTGACCAACTCTGCCACGAGTAGCTGCTAAGCCAATCTACTAATCAATGTAAAGCAAGAGAATTCAGAATTTCATTTCTGCAGCTAAATAGATGATGAAAGATTGTCTTGTGGAAAGATTGTTTGCACATGTAGCTGGATTGCCTCTTCAATGATGGATGCATCAAAAGGGATTAGTAGGAGACTGGGCGAGCAGCATTATGTTGTCTATATGGGGTGATCTTGGATTTTTTTTTACAACTAATGTTATCTAGCTGCTAAACAAGGAACCGGGGAAAGGAAAAGAATAATATTTCTGACTGAAGGATGCCCAGAAGTATATGAAACACTGAAGAATTTGCTTCCCCCTACTAAACCAAAAGATACACTGCTGACATTTTGTTTAATCTTCCTCATCACCAGGGCCCAAAGCCATTGAAGACTGTAAAAGAAAAAGATCAGTTTGGAACAAGGGATCAATTACCCAGTAAGGATAATATAATATTGTAAAATTTCAAGAAGATGTTATTACACTCTGTGTTCCATTTTCTGTACTTTAATAAACACTTAGCAGGAACTACCCAACCAAATGTATTCCATGCAGTATTCCACCAACAACAATCACTGAACACAAATTACCTAGACATCTGTTCATTTGTTATTTGTGGGACCTTTCTGTGTGCAAATTAGCTGCCATATTTGCTGAAATTACAGTGGCTATGTTTGGAAATAAACAACATTGTAAAGTGCATTGGGATGCCCTGAGGATGCGATAATAAATCACTCCATAAATGCCAGTTCCCTCATTAACATCTAGTGAACTGAAGTCTAGAATGTTCATCCAGCTCCTGACAGCAGGCGACTTGGAAATTAAACACAGTAGTCAACTTGTGAGAGCCCTAATCAGGAATATTTCCATTTCCTGATTTATGGAGCATTTTTTAAATATAAATTAAGTATTTGCACTTGAATATAGTCAGTGTGAACTCCAAAGATAGAAGACAGTTAAATTATAAACGGAGTTATGAATACAATCTCAATTGTTTTGAGTATGTCCAATCCTCCTTGCATTTACAATTTCTTAAAACAAATAAATCCGAAGGTCAATTACCCATCACAAGGTATTAAATAAACTAAGTGTCAACATTAATTTTTAAACTGATTGCTATTCAGCTTTTTAAAATTTCCACAGAGATGTTAGGAGAGTGATTAGACCGTGGTCAAATGAAACAATATCAGCTGTTTGAAAGCCAGGACAAGATGTCTCCAAAGAGGACTTCTGGCCAGCCCTGTCCCGACAACATTGGCAGTGACTTAGTTTACTGTCTGTAGATGCCACCCATCTACATCAACGCAGTGGAAGTTGAGAATGTCATGTTACTAGGAGTGACGAGAATCCACATCCACGTAGATTCAACTGTCAAAAAAGCACAATAACGCATTTCCTTCCTCAGGCAGCTTAGGAAATTTGGCAAATCCATAAAGACTCTCACCAACTTTCACAGATGCACTACATAAATTACACTATCCAGATGCATAACAGCCTGGTATAGCAACTGCGCTGGCCAGGACCCTAAGAAACTGCAAAAGGTTGTGTGCACAGCCCAGACAATCACGGAAGCTAACCTCCCATCCATGGACTCCATTTTGCACTTCCCATTGCCAGGGAAAGGCTGCCAACATCCAAAACCATTCCTACCCTGGAAATGCGCTCCTACTACCTCTTCCATCAGGCAGAAGCTACAGAAGCTTGAACACATGCACCAACAGGTTCAAGAACAGCTTCTTTGCTGCTGTTATTAGACTGATGAATGGGCTCTCTAACTTCAAATAATGTTGATCTTGTTTATATGGATCTTGCTTGGTGTACATCCTGCGCAGTGTAACCTGTATGCCTGACTTTGTGTAAGTACCCTATGATCTGTGTGTCCTTGTTTGCTATGATCTGCCTGTACTGCCTGTAAGGCAAAGCTTTTCACTGTGCTTAGGCACACATGACTGCAATGAACCACTACAGATCAAATGTTTACACTAATGCCTCTGCAATGAGTTTAGCCACTTTGTTTAACTGGCACTTGCTCAGCAAATTGAGTTAATTTCCTGTAGTGGAAAAGGTACACATCTTGCTGTTGTTGTTTCACGTGTGACCTGCTGCCACAGTATGGTATGCACATCTGTCTTGTGCCATCCTCACACATCCATTGTAGTTCATCTGCCACCATCTGACATCCATCATCCAACTTGACGAACTCAAGCCTTTTTTCCACTGCCCTACACTTTGCCTTCTGGAAGAAATTGATGGAGCGTTTCACCTCTGATCAAATAGCCAAAAACACTGATGTTTTCTTTTCAGGATGTCACTTTCTAAAATATTATTTTTGCACTTGAAATTTCAAGAATGTCTTTGATCGTCTTATGGTCTGTATATGGATTTTGTCACATGTGCTTTAGCAACCACATTTCAGTTACTTCTATTCTCTTCCACAGGTCTCTACTTATTGTGCAGAATGGATAGAATGTAGCACCTTGTGATTTTTCCCTGTTGTAGGCATGACTTTTCTTGATGTCAACACATCTTTCAACTTCACAAAGTTTTTCTGGCTATGGCTATCCTTTTTCTAACTTCGGCATTGGGTAGCATGGTGGCACAGTGGCACAGAGGTTAGCACCACTGCCTCACATCACCAGGGACACAGGTTCAATTCTGGCCTTGGGTGTCTGTCTGTGTGGAGTTTGCACATTCTGCTCATGTCTGCGTGGGTTTCCTCCAGATGCTCTGGATTCCTCCCACAGTCCAAAGATGTGCAGGTTTGGTTAATTGGCCATGCTAAATTACCTGTAGTGTTCAGGCTATGTAGCTTCGGTGGGTTATGGGGGAATGTGTCTGGGTGGGGTGCACCAAGTGTCGGTGTGGACTTGTTAGGCCAAAGGGCCTGTTTCCACACTGTAGTGATTCTGATTCTAATTCTAATTGCAGTTACCATCTTCTGCTAAGATTCATCCTAAATAGACTATGTTCTGAGGAAAAGCTTATTCCAGTATGACCCTGGTCACATCAAACTGTACAAATTTCACTTCATGAAGACCCTCTGCCTACCATTGTTTTCATCCTTTTAGTGTTTATACTCAAATCCATATGGCAAATTAGATCTATAATATTTTGACAAATCTCCTAATTGTGCAAGGAGTGTTATGTCACTACCATACCACAAGTGTGACATGCTCTTGCCTCCAATCTTTATTACCCTGGGTGTAAATCGTTATTATAAGATCATGATGTATGTACAAATTTAATAATTTTGGCAAAAGCACACAGCCTTATGGTACTTCCCTCTTCAGTGAAACATATTGGATTGATCCTCTTTTGCTTGATGCTTGTTTTTTGTTGACAAAATATGCTCTGAATAAATTTTTCATCTTTACTCTAAGTGTCACAATTCTGCAAATGTCACACATCTTATTTTTGACGACAAATACAATCAAATATTTTTTCATAGTCTATAACACATAGGTAACTGGTCTTACTTCTAGATATATATATTGAACATTGTTCCCGGTTTAAATATTCCTCTTGTTTCTTACTCCAGATTTCAATCAAGACTAATTTAACAACAGCAGGCCAAGCAGCATCAGAGGAGCAGAAAAGCTGATGTTTTGGGTCTAGACCCGAAACGTCAGCTTTCCTACTCCTCTGATGCTGCCTTTCTTGCTGTGTTCATCCAGCTCTACACCTTGTTATCCATGACTAGAACTGCTTGCTACTTTTATGAATTAACAATTGGGACAGACGTGTCTTAGAATGTTCCATTTGATACTCTCAGATTCTCCAGCATCTGCAATTCCTACGATCTCTGTAATTTAACAATCCCTGTTTCAAATGTGTCAGTATTTCTTTGTATTAATGATTTCAAGATCACGTTGATGAGATAAATCATTCTGCTCATAATTCTAAAATAATTACACTTAGCTGCTTTAGGTTTCTTGGCTAACCTAATGAATAATCAATACTTCAAGTCAATTGAAATTTATACTTTGGTATACAGATGATCACAAATTACTGTAATTCCTTCAAATTCCCGTTTCTACAATGACTTCTAGGTATGTTACTAGGTTTTCCCCAGCATTCATAAATTTCAAAGCTTTCTTTAACTATGTTGTCATAATCAATATTGCAACTTCCACTGACAACTCAAGTAGCTGGTTGTGCACACCATCACTCATACCCCAGATCTCAACTTGGCAGCAACGCAAAACTAAGTGACAAGCCTATCAGCTTTTCCAGGTGTGGTATGGGGATATCATGCCTTTCCAATGTTCATAAAGTATGGGAATAATAGAAGAGACAGAACATCACATTAAGAATTCAGACCATGGCTTAGTGGCTTGAAACCAGTAAAGTTTATGGCACATCATTATCAGAAATTTTGTCCGAACTCCATCTACAAGTTTGCTGAGGACACCACAATTGAAGGCTGGACAGCAAACAATGATGAGGCAGAATGCAGGAAAGAGACAGAATGCTTGGTAGACTGGTGCAAAGATAAGAATCTCTTTCTCAATGTCAGCAAAACTGAAGAGCTGATCACTGACTTAAGGAATCAAGGAGAAGGGAACACAATCAATGGAGCTGACATGAAGACGGTCAAGAGGGTCAAATTCCTAGGAATAATGGTCACCAAAAGTCTGTCCTGGACTACCTACAACAGATACAACAGTAAAGAGGGCACAGCAATGCCTCTTGTTCCTCAGGAGGCTAAGGAAATTCAGCATTTCCATAAGGACTCTCAGCAACTTTTATAGAGGCAGCATGGAAAGCATTCTATCTGGTTGCATCATGGCTTGGTACAGCAACTGCTCTGCCCAGTACTGTAAGAAGCCAGAGACAGTTGTTAACACAAACCAGTACATCACGCAAGCCAACATTTCATCCATTGACTCGATCTACATTTCTCATTGCCAAGGCAAGGCAGTGTGTATACAGCAAAACCACCTACCAGGAAATAAAAGTATTTTATGGTAATATCCTTAAGTGTGATGATCTAATGAAATTAAAGATTTGGAATTATAGTGACTATTAAAAGTCTCATTCAGAGCTGGCTGTCTAACAAAGAAGCGGGCCACATAGCCAACAGAGATGTGGAAAGAGAGAAGTCGGTTTCATATGCAAGCTTATTCAAAGTATTTGAGTAAGGAAAAATGATCGCTTATTGCAGAATTTTACAGGCTCAAGATGGAAGGCGAAACGATATCTGGAAATGTCTCTGCTATGACTGCTTTGATAGAAATGAGGCTGGATACCAAACGGAAGACATTGAAGGCTGACAGTGTGGTCAAATGCGCCAAAAACTGCCAAAATTGAGCAGGATATGACAGCAATTGAGCCACTGTGGGAGCCATTTTATTCCTTTGTTTAGGGCCACTTCAGCATTGTTGGAGGACCTACTGAAGGGATTCAAAATAGAGCTGTAAATAAGTTTCAGAGCAAGTAGGAGCTGCTGATGCTGGAGAATCTGAGATAACAAGGTGTAGAGCTGGATGAACACAGCAGGCCAAGCAGCATCAGAGGAGCAGGAAGGTTTCGGGCCTCGACCCTTCTTCAGAAAAGGATGGGAAGGTGATGATTTGTTCATGGATTGTGGAAAGGAAATGAAAATGAGAGATGATAAATACCATTGCAAGGACTGGAGAGTTAAAGGATTTTTTTTGTTTTTGAGATGATGGATTTAAAAAGGAATAGGTAGTACGTGATGAAGGGAATCACTTGCAGTTTCAGCCACCAAGCCGGTCATAAAGGGATTTTTGGTGGTCAAAAGTTACTAGGATGAGGTCAAGGGGCAGGAGGTCAGTTTTGCACGAAAAGATCTAGGCAGCGTGAAGACAGTTCAAAAATCTACAGTAATACATCTCAATGGTGGGTGTTTGAAGCATTGTAGGGGGTGCGGCTACATCAGAGGCCATCAGTTGACAGTTGTCATCATAGTGAAAGAGGACACAAATCCTTTTGAACTTGTTGAAAGTGAAAATTGGTAGCAGTGAATAAGAGTTTAAAGAGACAGTTGGTAAACGGTATTCCTTTGGTGTCCAGGATGATTCTGGGTTAATGGTTATCAGACCAAAATGAGGCCTAATGGAGGTTGATTTGGTTAATTGAGATTCTGACATGGATGACTAAACCATTTGGGTACCAGACAACAAGGTGTAGAGCTGGATGAACACAGCTGGCCAAGCAGCATCATAGGAGCAGGAAGGCTGATGTTTCGGGCCTCGACCCTTCACCAGATAAGCTCAATTTTGCACTGTCGTGGGACCAAAGATTGCAGTTATATTGGGGTAACAACTAGGCTGAGAGAGACACTTTTACTGGGCACAAGTGCATCAGCGTTGAAAGACAGAAATTAGAAAGGCAAAGATGGGATATGAGGTAGCTTTGGCAGATAGGGCTAAGGGTAATTCAAACAGATTCTACAAGTACGTTAAGAGCAAAAGAGCAACTTGACAGAGAGAGAGTCAGGTCCCTCAAAGATCAACGAGGTCCTCTTGAAGCTGAGGAGATGTGAGAAACGAACAGTGAGAATTACCCATTGAGTCAAAGGGCTGAGGTGTGACAGATGGAGTTTGATTTGGATAAATTAGGTGTTGGCAAAGCAAACAAAGACAGGCATTATTCAATTAATGGTAGGACCCTGCGTAGTGTTGTAGAACAGACAGTCTTAGGGGTTCAGATATATAAACTGTGTCACAGGTTGATGGGGTGGTTAAGAATGCTTGCCTTAATTGCTCAGAGCTTTCAGTATTGGAGTTGGGATGACATGTTGAGACTGTACAGGATGTTGGTGAGGCCTCGTCTGGAGCGCTGTGTGCAGATCTGCTTGCCTTGTTATAGGAAAGATATTATTAACTTGGAGAGGATTCAGAAAATATTTACCAGTATATTGCTGGGACTGGAGGTTCTGAGTTATAAAAATGAGATGGGACTTTGTTGACCGGAGCACAGGAATTGAGGAGTGACCTTATAAAAGTTTATAAAAACATGAGGGGCATGGATAAAGTGAATAGCAAAGATCTTTTCCCTAATGTTGGAGAGTTCAACTAAGAGAGCATTTTTTTTAATGTGAGAAGAGAAAGATTTAAAACAGATAGGAAGAGCAACCTTTTTACACAGAGTGGTTAGTGTATGGAATGAACTGCCAGAGGTAGCGGTGGATGCAGGGACAATTACAATGCTTAAAAGAGAACTGGGATAAGTACATGAACAGGAAAGGTTTAAGAGGGAAATGGGATAAATACTGGCAAGTGGGAAAATGATAGGCATAGACTAGTTGGACCATCATTTCTCCATGATGGTTCTCCAAGTCTCCATGACTCTCTGACTGTAGAAGTGATTGTACAGCTGGGTAATTGGGAGGTTCAGAGCTAGATAGTAATGATATTGAAAGAGCAAATGCAAAGATTTACAAAAGTTTTGCCAGGTTGAAGGGTTTGAGCTGTAGGGAGAGGCTGAATCGGCTGGAGCTATTTTTACTGGAGCATCAGAGGCTGAGGGGTGACCTTTGAGGAGTTTATAAAATCATGAGGGGCATTGATAGGGTGAATAACCAAGGACTTTTCCCCAGGGTGAGGGAGTCCAAAACCAGAGGACATAGTTTTAAGGGCAGATGGGAAAGATTTAAAAGGGGCCTAAGGGGCAAAGTTTTCACTCAGAAGGTGATGCGTGTATGGAATGAGTTACAAGAGAAAGTAGCGGAGGCTGGTACAATTAAAACATTTAAAAGGCATCTGGGATGCGTATATGAATTGGAAGGGTTTAGACGGTTATGAGCCAAATACTGACAAATGGGACTAGATTTATTTAGGATATCTGGTCGGCATAGACGAATTGGAACGAATGGTCTGTTTCTGTGCTGTACATCTCTATGACTTGATAGCTGGTGTTGTAATTTTGGGTGATTTAAATGCTAAAGTCCATGAAGAAACTTCAGGAATTTACAGCGGTCAATATAGCCTCAAAAAAGGAATGAAAGAGGAGATTGAGTAATATAATTTCATCATGAATATGATATGATAGCAGCAGACATTTTCTTTAGGCATGCAAAAATACAAGGGATAATGAGTTTAGAAATCAAATAGACTTGATGATGAAATAACATTTTAGAAACAGCATAAAAAAAAATGTCCTTGCATGGATACAAATTCAGACCATCACCTCCTTCCAGACAAAGAAAATACATTAAGACTGAAAACACTGAAAGAAGAAAAAAGGCTAACCATCTAGATTATGCCATGTTGAAGAATGAAAACAGAGACACTTACTCTTATTGACAAAGAAAAATAAATGAATATCTGAAGATTGAGAATCAGAGTAAAGAAAATGAAAAATAAAGAGTATACCCCAAGATAATATATGACAAGAACAGGGTAACAGATGACATACCAACAATGATGATAATTGAAAGGGGAAAGCAAAGCAACGAACCAAAGTATGACGGAAGTGAAAATAAAATAAAACAAAGGATGTATGTAGGTAGGCTAAAAATGAATAGTATAATGAGATGTGAGATGAAGGATTGGAGCTGGAAAGAAATTGTGAAATGAGAGTTATGCATCAGAATGTGAAATCTTTAACAGTCAGAAAGGATATCAACAGATAGTGAATGCATAAAATAAAATATTATTTGAAAGAGACAAATCGCAATATGTCAGGTAGACATATAAGCAAATTGAACTGCAGTGGTTCAAGAATGAAACTCATCACCATATCTTCAAAGGGCAATTAGATATGAGCAATAAATGCTGACCTAGCCAGTGAAGCACATATCTACTGAACACATATATGATCCAAACTGAAGAAGTCCTCAAGATGAAAGTAAATGACACATGAAACATTATTTTTGTATACCAAAGGTAAAGAAATAACATCTTATTTCAAAGTCATTTATGAGATTTTTAACAGAAAACAGGAATTACTGAAATGTTTTGGTTTCAAATTCAAACCCTCTATTTAAACAGAGGTGCTACAATGGAGACACAGAAAGCGGAAACTGGTGCTTAGACTGTTTCAAACTGGCATTTCATCTTCTTTCTTTAATCAGTTTTAGCATTCATCTCCACACAATCAATAAAAGCAAATTGGGATAAGGTAGTAGGGGTAGACTGGACTTGCTTTTATTCATTCATAGGAATAAACTAGCTAGGCAGCATTTATTGCTCATCCCTAATTGCCCAGAGGGCAGTTAAAAGTCAACCATATTTTCATGGAGATAGCAAGGTGCAGAGCTGGATCAACACAGCAGCCAAGCAGCATCAGAGGAGCAGGAAGGCTGATGTTTTGGGCCTAGACCCTCTGCGTCTGGAGTCACATGTAGGCCAGATCAAGTGAGGATGGCAATTTCCGTGCCTAAAGGACATTAGTGAACCAGATGTTTTGTTTTTTTTCCCTGACACACAATTCCTGGTCGTCATTTGGCTCTGAATTACAATTTTTTTGTAACTGAATTCAAATTCCACCATTTGCCAAGGCAGGGTTCGAACCCAGGTCTTCAGGACATTGCTTCTGTCTCTGGATTAAAGTTGACAGATAATACTACTAGGGTCATGCCTCCCCTTTCTAAAATGCATTCAATATCATGCCACAAAACATTGTTACACTATGAAGGCAAATGGGTGTGGATAAAAGGTTACAGATTTGAAATATTAACCCTATTATTCTCTCCACAAATGTTGTTTTCCCTTCTGAAAATTTCTAGCAGTTTTTGTTTTCATTTCAGATGTATAGCATCTGTAGCATCTTCTTTCAGGACAGAGACTCATGAAACTGGCTAATACACAGCTCATAAGGCTGAGGTGGAAGGTCGCTGACTGAATGCTACAGAAGGTTTGAAAAGTATCACATTTCTTTGTTCAATCCCTGATACAACAAGGTGTAGAGTTGGATGAACACAGCAGGCCAAGCAGCATCAGAGGAGCAGGAAAGCTGATGTTTCGGGTCTGGACCCTTCTTCATTTTTTCTGAAGCAGGGTCTAGGCCTGAAACATCAGCTTTCCTGCCTCTCTGATGCTGCTGGACCTGCTGTGTTCATCCAGGTCTACACTGTGTTATCGCAAATTCCTCAGCATCAGTAGTTCCTACTATCTATGTTCAATCCTGATTTTTTTGTTTTAACTATGGATCTTACCATTTACGCCCAGTTCAAAATGTCAGATGTCACATATGCCTTTAAAGAAATGTCTTGCTTCAAGACTACCACAAAAAATATTTTAAAATGTTTAATACTTTAGACTCGTAAATTTTATTTTGATAGTTACAGCCATTAGAAAACTATTGGCATCAGAAGCAACTATTCATAAATTGTTTCACCAATGCCAACATTTGGGTAAAGTGCACAACAAGTTGTTGACTGGAGAAAAGTGCTCTGAGGCTGCCAACGTTACTGCAATATGATCCATATCAATGAGTGGAATCAACCCACCAAAGGAAATCACTGGTCTGAGATATCAGGTAGTAGAGTGGTTCTCAACACTAAGCCAGATGACTAAGATTTTGCATTGGTGGTGATGTGCAATTCTGCATTGATGGAGGTGCATCTCATGAACCAGCAATGTGTCACAATACAAACCAACAACCAACCACTGGCATTCAATAAAGTAAAACAAAATTGAAAAAAAATGTTTGAACAGTATCCCTTGGCTGGTACAACTGAATGGAGCTTGCACAGTTCACATCCTAGTGAATTTATTACGGCTAAAAAAATTGAAACCATTTCCTGGTCATGGAACCCCAATTTGCTGACCGGTAGTGACTTCCTTACTGAAACAGGTTGGTATTTCAGTCACTCCTCATATGTTTCTAGACATGAACATAGTAATCATATCATATATGCCAGCTGGCAGCATCTTAAATCATCTGTTTTCTTTTTCAATCCACTATATGGCAAAATATTCACTGTACTTGAAAAAATGTATATACATCACGCATTGAAACAAGGCCTCAAAAAATTCCTGGCATTTTCATGGGGTTTATAACCGATAGGATGAAAATGATTAACCTGGGATTTGAACAGTAGCTCATACAAGTGATTTCACATTGATCCTTTTAGTGCAAGTTTTTTGTGTAGCTGCACTGCAGTTAGCTTTCAAAATCACCAACAACTCACGTTAATTTCTGTTCATCCTGTTGTCAAAATTCTCATGGAAATATCTACTGTAGATGTGACTGATTCATATCTCATTTGAAAACTTATAACTTGCATTCAACTTTTATTTACAGTTAACATGTCTTTTCAACTTACTAGCATTTAAATAAATGAACTGCCTTGAGGTTGTTGAAGCCTTTTTACAGCACTTTGTCAACTAAAATAAACTTGGCAGTACTCCACTGTACACATGAAATTATTATACAACACAGCAACTCTCAAACTAAAATTTCTACTTTATCTCTTAATATAGGATCAAATGTTTTTGACTTGGCTTTTAGGAGTTCTCAGAAACATTCTCAATGTATTACAGTCTGTTCTCAGCATAATACATATTGTACAGCGATCAGCTATCAATCTGTGTCATGTGTGTACGCTAAATAACTGATAGTTCAGTTAAGACTGAACACGTTTACTTGAAACTGATCATAATCAAAATGTAAGCAAGAACTGTGCTGTACATTGCAGGAGCCATTGCTTACGTCAGTGAACAAGATAAATTCTGAACGAATCTTCCTCAAAATATCGGGTGCACCTCTCAGATGATCAAAAACTGAATAGCTTTCATTGCAGAAAGGAAAGATAATTGTTTCATCTTTCACAATGTATTACAGCTCGTATGTTCAATACCTGGTTGTCTAATCAATAATACATTGACAATTTTTCTATAGTCATGAAAATTAATCTGATTCAAATCCATGCTCAAAAAATAAAGAGTGGAAGGCAAGTACAAGTGCCCCCAAATCACGTTAGAAAATTCAGACATGAGAGCGACCAATTGAATGAATATCACCTCATATGTGAGGAGGATAGAATTTTTCTCAGAAATGCTCCTCCAATCAGGGTTGCTGTCTCTCCCATTTAGGCTATTCCAATTCATTCAGCAACAAACTCCCCTTCTCCCACTCTTAGTCCTCGCCTGGGGAAAGGATCTGCAATTGGAGGACGAGCAAGAGCAGGAGACATCGAAACTGAGATTGGAAGAATTAGAGGAGTTATTCTGGCCAATCCTGGAGCTGTCATTCAACAGAGCCTCAAGAGGGTGAAACAGCAGCAATTCAATGAGGTCGTGCTCTGTGAGGCTGAATCTAAATGTATGGTGGGCAGAGAGACAACGGAGCACAGCCTAAGTGTTGAAAGTAACTGGGGAATACAGTCTGATCTAAATTGGATTTTTGATTGCTCTTAAGAGACCTTTAAGGTCTTTCTTTAAAAAGCACATTGACCATATTTTTAATAATTATCGACATATTAAAAACTAACAAGTTTCTATGCCTCTTTGATTAATAAAATGCTGGGCACAAATTTCACTTCAGTGAAGAATTCAAATATCCCTAACAAATTTTTATGCTACTCAACATTATTGATGATTCTCGCTGAGTTACTAAACATGATTTAACAAAAATGTCTACTGAGATAAAATACTAACTATGTGTGTGTATAAAATCATGGGTGTTTGTCATGTCATCTAAGGAAGAAAACACTGAAAAACTTCAACAAAATGTGACTTTTTTTTACTGAAACTCAAGTTCTGCATTACCAAACGATTACAACTAGAAAATGATGATCAGTACTGCTACGCTGAAATATAAAACTTTTTTATTTACAATGTTCTTGATGTGTTTTTCTTTTTTCTCTGAAATGAAGCAGACATGGTTGTGGGCCAGGCTACCAGTCGGGTAGCAAATCCTTGATCCAATGAGTAAGTTATATGCAACATATTAATGTGGAAGTTTGTATCACCCAAACAAGTGCAATGGAGGAAAATATGGGAGAATGGAATAGAATTCTTACATGAGGTCAGTCATGAGAACATGTTGTCAAGGTAAATTGTAGGAGGCATTGGGCTTGTAGTGAATAGTGCTTGATAGCTACTCCCCGATATTGAGGAAGTTAAGAAGGAAATTAAGTTTCAGAAATAGACCAAATGAAGGCAATGGAAAAGAAGACGAAAATTGGAAGCAGGTTTCCTTAATGAGGCAAGTATTTTTAGACATTTAAAGAACTTTGACACTGACACGCACGCACATTTGCAAACATAGGTCGTTTATCAACCCGTTCAATTCCTTTGGGCTCTTATGCTGCTATTTAGGCATTGTGAATAGATATTCTTCTGTATTATTTTTTAAAGTTCCAGCCAAAACTAATAATATGCTAGCTTTCTTGGGCTGTGGTCACAGAATTAATTTGAGTTTTATGTACAGGGTATGAGCTCAGCCATAAACTTCAAACATAAGTATCTATAAATTGTTTAGAATATGTATTTGAAAGAGAGTTCAGAATTTTGTACATGTGTATTTAAATTTGTCTGGTTTCATTTGTATTTTGGAACATTTTTCTCAAGGTGTCTAATTCAGATTGCAAACTCTAATGTAACTTTTGGAGAGATGTGGTTGCCTAATCCTTCTCCTTTAAAACTTTGACAGCAATCTCCTCAGCATCACCCTCCACCCCACCAGCCTTTGGATTCATTGATCCTGACTTGCTATTTCTGCAACAAAAACATAAATTGCTGGAGAATCTCAACAGGTCTTGCTTTATCTAAGGAGAGAATGTAGAGTCAGTATTTGGGATTCAGTGAGCCTTCTCCTAAATAAATTTATCACTTCCAGCATGATGCCACCCAACACATTTTATCTTCCCCTTTCAGGACAGTAGAAGAGCTGTTCCCTTTTTAAACCCTGGTATACTTCATGAGTTATCCACAACATATTACCCATTGCAACTTTCCATGTAAGCACAGTAGATGCATTACCTGCTCCTCTTACTTCTTTCCTTTTCACCAGTCAAGGGTTCAATTGTATCCTTTCGGGCGCAAGAACATTTTACATGTATTTCTTTCAATTTGATATACAGCACTCACTGCTCATGACTCAGTCTCTGTTATTTTGGTGAGACCACACGCTGACTAAACCACTGCTTAATAAACCACTTTACTTCAGTCTGACAGAATGACCTTGAATTTCCAGTTTCTTTTCATTATGATTCTCTACCTTCCTTCCATTGTCTTTCACCATATTCCAATGAAATTTAACACAAGCTCAGAAAGTGGCACCTCATCTATCAATCAGATACTATTCAGCCTTATCAACTCTATGGTGAATTCAAAAATTCTATCCTTTTTCTGTTTTGTTTCTCCTTGCATATCTGGGGGTTTGGATTGGGAGCAAGTTGTTAGGTGTGTCTAGGAGGGTTTTTTTGAAACAGTACATGGATAATCCAACAAGGGAAGGAGCCTTACTGGGTCTGGAATTGGGAAATTAGCCCGGCCAAGTGAACAAAGTTTCAGTGGGGGAATATTCTTGGAATAGTAACCATAATTCCCTAAGTTTTCAGATACTTATCGACATGGACAAAAGTGGATGAAGGTGTTAAATTGGGGGAAAGCCAACAATAACTGAATTAGCAATAGTAGGAACTACAGATATTAGAGAATCTGAGATAACAAGGTGTAGAGCTGGATGAACACAGCAGGCCAAGCAGCACCAGAGGAGCAGGAAGACTGATTTTTCAGGTCTAGCTCAGGAAAATATTAGGCCCAATCAAGGATAAAGCAGGGAGGTTATATGTGGAGCCAGAGGAAATTGGTGATCCTTAATTTTACTTTACATTGGGATTCACCAAAGAGAGGGACGCAAAGATGTTAAGGTTAGAGAAAGATGTCTGAATACTCTTGAGGAGGACAAATTAATGAAGGAGGAAGTATTGAGTATCTTGAAATACATTAAAGCAGACAAGTCCCTAGGGCCGAATGGGATCTATCCCAGGATGCTATGGGAGACAAGGAAGGAAATAGCTGGGGCCTTAACAGACATCTTTGCATCCTATTCAGCCTCAGGTGAGGTTCCAGAGGACTGGAGAATGGCCATTGTTGTTCCTTGGTTTAAGGAAGGGAACGGAGATAATCCAGATAATTATAGTCTGGTGAGCCTGACATCAGTAATGGGAAAGCTGTTGGAGAAGATACTGAGAGTCACAATGTATTTACATTTGAAAATGATTGGACTTGTTAATGATAGGCAGAGTGAGTTTGTGCAGGGAAGGTCATGTCTCACCAACTTGATTGAGTTTTTTGAGGAGATGACAAGAATGATTGGTGAGAGAAGGGCAGTGAATGTCATCTATATGGACTTTAGTAAGGCATATTGATAAGGCACACATGGCAGGCTAATACAAAAGGTGGAGTCTCATGGGATCATGGTAAGCCGGTTAGATGGACACAGAACTGGCAAAGTTATAGAAGACAGAGAAGGGTAGAAGGATGCTGTTCAGAATGGAAATCAGTAGCTAGTGTTGTGCTGTAGGGATTAGTGTTGGGACCTTTGTTGTTTCTAACATATAGGAAAATGTAGGTGGTCTGATTAGTAAATTTGCCGATGATCCCAAAATTGGTAGAGTTGCAGAGAGTGAGGAGGATTGTTAAAGGACACACTAGGATACAGGTAGATTGCAGATCTGGGCAGAGAAATAACAGATGGAGTTTAATCTGGACAAATGCAAGGTGATGCATTTTGGAAGATCAGATTCAGGTGTGAATTATACAATAAATGCAGAACCCTTCGGAACATCAACATACAGAGCGATCTGGGCTTACCTTTCCACAAATCCCTGAAAGTGACAACACATGCATGCAGCATGTTTGCCTTCATTAGCTGAGACATTGAATATAAAAGTTGGCAAGTTATGTTCCAGCTGTACAAAACTTTAGTTGGGCCACATTTGGAATACTGCATGCAGTTATGGTCACCACACTACCAGAAGGACGGGATGCTTTGGGGAGGGTGCAGAAAAGGTTTGTCAGGATTTTGCCTGGTCTGGAAAGTTTCAGTTATGAGGGGAGCTTGGATAAAGCCAGATTGTTTTCACTGGAAAGGTAGAGGCTGGGGGGGGTGATCTCATAGAGGTTTATAAAATTATGACAGGCAAAGATAGGGTGGATAGTCAGAGGGTTTATTTCCAGGTTGAAAAGGTCAACTACAAGAGGGCACAGGATCAGGGTGAGACGGGGCAAGTTTAGGAGAGAATGCGGGAAAATTTTTCGCACAGAGGGTAGTGGGTGCCTGTAATGCATTGCCAGTGGAGGTGATGAAAGCAACCACATTAGCAACTTGTAAGTTTTATCCTGATAAATACTTGACCAGGAAGCAAACAGAGGGAATAGAAACCATGTAAGGGCAAGAAGTAGTGGATCTAAATAAGGATTAGGAATCAGCACAGTCTTGGCAGCTGAAGGTCCATTTCTGTGCTATATTGAATTGTATTGTATATTGTATTTTTCTCTCTCTCTGGATTCTCTGATTTCTTTTGAGTGACAGGTATCGAGGATCATCATGAAAACCTTTATCATTTAATTTCTTTGTCCTAGAACCTATGAGAGACAGATCAATCTATTTATTTCACTTGCTCATTGCCCGTAACATTTTTAACTCTTCCAGATCTGGTCAAAGGGCTGAAAGATTGACCGATAGAAACATTGCAAGATCTGTCACATGTTGCCATAATTTTTTACTTTTATTTCAGATTTCTAACATTCATGTTTGTTTTTGAGTTCTAGGGAGACTGGCAGTCTATATTAAAGAGAAGAAGATTGCGACAATGCATCTCCCACTGCCATTTCAATTGATTTTACATATTTTGTAAATTGTTTGTAGGATTTCTTCTGGCAAAGCAATATTTTTATATCTGAGCTGGTTTCATTTTTGCTTTCAAGACCAATACAGTCTAATTTTAGATTGTTTGGCTTTTTGCTGAATGCGATGATCCAAAACATTGTTGCGTGTTCCTTAATGTGCACCAAATCACACTGACCCATTATTCTGTGCTCATTGAGCTAACATGTGTTTTTCTTTAATACCTGAATTTAATATTTTCATCCCAATTTACTAGCATTCCTTAAACCTTAAGCCTGTTAAACATCTCTAATTTTAACTCTTATATACTGATTGATGTACATTCAGTTGTCTCAACTGCAAGTTCTAGAATACCATTTCTATTCCATCCCTACAGCTCCCTTTAACACTTTACTCTTCTAAACATCTTTGGATAACCTACTTGATCTGATTAAGCTTTTTGTCGTCTGCTCATGCTGTATCTCCATATTTGTTTTAATGCACTCCTGTGAGTCACATTAGAGAGTTTAACTATGTTAAATGTGCTATATCAATTAAAGATGTTCTTGATGTTAGAAGGGTTTCATATACAATTTTTCAGGACTTCAGTTTTGAAGAATTGGGGAGGTGGGGCATAATAGTACTGTCATTTGACTTGTAATCCATAGGTCCAAACTAATGGTCTGGGGAGATGGGTTTGAATCCCATCATGACAAGTGGTGAAATGTGAATCAATGAAAATCTGGTATTAAACGTTTGCCTACAAGTGGCTATGTAACCATTCTCAACTGTTGTAAAAAAATCTGAATGTTCTTTACAGAAGGATATCTGTCACCCTTAGCCAGTATGATAAACATGTGACTCCAGACCCACAACAAGATGTTTGACTGTTAACTGCCATCTGAAATGCCACCATCAAGACAGTCAGTTCAAGTGGCAATTAGGGATGAACTATAAATATTGGCCCAGCCAGTGTTACCCACATCCCATGAACAATGGAAAAACAGTCTTTTATGGACAGAAAAGGGGGTTATTTAAAGAATATATTACGGCTTTCTTTTAAATAAAGACACTTGTGGCAAATGACATGAGTTCAGCTAACTGCTTGCAGACACTTCTCAAGAAATATCTGTGTGTCAGCCTTGAATAATGTTATGCTGGAGATTTTTGATTTGATTCTGAGTTGGGGACAAAACCTGTTCGGGAAAGGCTGGCCGATTCACCTCTCCCATTTCGGAAACAAGACTGCATTTTGTCTTATGAAACCGGATTGTCTTCACGGAGAGCATTTGGAAGACTTTGCAATGTTTCCTGAGCAAGGCACCTAAACATTTGACATCTCAACATCTTTGCCCTAAAGAACTATCCATTTATGGAACAAATATTGTTCACCCCACTCCCGACACCCCAAAGCAAATATTTAAAGAGAGAAATCAATTTTCTTTCTCTTTACTTAGATTACCAACTGTATGTTAACAGTTTTACATTTCTATTGACTAAATTCTGTTTTGTAATAAATAAATAATTTTGGTTTTGTTGAAGGAATCTTGTCGGTGGACCTTTTTATTCCAGGTCTAATAAAGACAAAGATACAGATGGTAACATCAGGTACCAGGGAAACCAATAGTTTTATGTTGTGACTTGTGGTGTAGTGGGACTTGAAAGAGACATTGCACTCCTCCCAATTCAGCCATATCATTGTTTATGTCAAGAATGAGAATGTGCTGTCCATAATTCTGGAAGGGTAGGATACAATGTACACTAATCACATTGAAGAGATTTCAGCAAAATTAACATTTGACATAATCCGAATTATAGGTCATAATGAAGAAATCCAATTAACTCAACAGAATGCAACTCCTACAAAATACTGCAATTTTATTGGTGATGGAATCTTAGTTAACATTAGTTCATTACTTTAAGGAAAATAAAGCCACAGAAGTTTATAATGCTTTTCCTGGCCACAGGATGTTTCAAAGCCCTTGATAGCAAAAAGTAATTTTGAAGTATAGTCATTGCTGTCAATGCAGCAAACATAACATTTGTTACCTTGTGGAAATTCCCACAAATGACATACGTAAGAATAGCCAAATTCTGCATTTTTGTGATAGTTGAGGGGTACACATTGGCCATGACAGCAGGGATAACTGTCCTTCAGGACGCAGCCATGGTATACTTAGAAGCCAGACAATGAATTTCTGAAACATGATACCAAAAGTACCTCACATTCAGTGGTATGCAATGATGGAGCTTCGTTCTATATTGATGTTTTAAATTTTAGAATGGAACCTTCGTCCACAGTATTCTGATTCAGAGGCAATGATGCTCCTGATCCACTGTTGTCACACACAGAAAGAGAACATTTAAACTGTGAAGTGACTGAGCGAAAGTAAATGAAAATTCTCTAGGACTGAATCCTGTGCTTTTTTTTGAAAAAATTGGTGCAAGTTGTATCCACTTTTGTCGTGTTGTCCTTATCATGAGGCCGGGCAAGTTTTCCCACTGTCTTACCAAACACATTGCATTAACTGGCACTCCAGATCTTTCTGCTCCATCTTCACACTCGTTGTTCTCAGAGTTACTCTTCATTCACTGGAGATTGTGCAGCATCTCCAGCTCTAGCACCATATTTAAAAGTCTCCTGAGCTCTCAAACCAATGCTGTCGATCTGGAGCTGCCCCAGATGGTCCCTGACATTCACCCTGGACATGGCAGTGAGGGATAAATCAATGCCCTGATTTGCAGGCATGGTCCAGGTGTTCCTACTGGACGGGGTCAAGTCAACAAAAAGAGTTCTGAAGAAGGGTCCCAACCTGGAACGTCAACTTTCCTGCTCCTCTCATGCTGTCTGACCTGCTGTGTTCCTCCAGCTCCACACAGTGTTGACTCTGACTCCAGCGTCTGCGGCTCTTGCTATCTCTGAATGGGCTGAAGCGCTGTATGACTGATGGCATACTCTTCGTTTTGAACTTTTCTGCCTTCTAGTGGGGTGTTTTGCTTCTGGATTGAGAAAGAAGCATGTATTACAGAAATTAAAGTAAATGAATGAATGATCATTTATTATCCCTTGTGTTTTATAGTGAATAATAGTGAAAAGCCTCAATTATTGCTACAGTCTGGCGCCATTTTGAACAGTTTAAGATAAAAAGAGACAGCTGAAAGTGATTCCATTTTTGTTCTGCTCTCTCTGCTATGGGTCCTGAGCCCTGAGCAAACTAATCAACCAAACCTGTGCCGCCACCTCCCTCCACCAGACCTAGCAACATCGGAATTGCCATTCTTCAGGGGCTATTTCTTCGTCACTGGGCTCACCTCACTGATGGCATTGCTCAGTCTCATGCTCACACTCACACTTGCTCCCCAAACAGGAGCCTTCGGCTTTGCTGCCACTGATAACCAGGAGTCCCATGCTCCAGGTCTACCACAAACAGGAGCTGCCGCCATTGCCCATAACCAGGAGTCTCAACTATTGGCCTTCTACAACCAACAGTCCCTGGCTCCACTGCCACCACCTTAACAATGCCTGGAGTCCCCATTCCTGGCCTACCATAACCAGGAGTACCTAGCTCCTCTACCAGACTAGGCCACTGCCAGCTTACCAAGAGTCTCACTCTGCCACCTTCCTCCACAATGTCACCTTCTCTGCCACCACTGACTAGAAGATGAAGAAAAAGAAAAAGAAAGAAGACAAAAAGGATAATGAAAGAAGGGAAGCACCAGCTGGTCTGGGGTAGACGGGCCCAGGAGATCATGCACTGCCTTTCTTGCTGGCATCACCATTTTGGTGGAAAAGAAGTGGCACAGATATTACTTTTGCATGGAAAACTGGATTCCCCAATATTATTGTAGAAATCGACAAATCGATGAGGGCATCTGAAATCAGAAGTGATGGTTTCTTGGTCCAGGTTCAGCAGAGAATCAATTTACTGTTTTGGATCACTAACTTTTCGCTATTGGCTTGTAATCTTGACTCAATGTTCCTCTTGTCTCAAATACTGACTGAAAAGTTGTGTTCCAGCATTTTTTAAAATTCCCGTTGTAAACATTCACGTGCAGTTTCAAGAATGCAGGAGGCTGGCAAAGTCAGGTGCCCATGTCAGTATATGTGGGACGATTATGCCCACGGGAGTGTGCCCTGGATGTCCAGCATGGAGGTCTTTTGGGACAAATGGCAAGTTGAATCCTCTCTGATTTCCAATTCAGGTTTTCCTGAAGGCTGGTTTGTGTGGGGAATTCGGTAAGATTGTAGCCCTTGCAGAGTTGGGCTGTTAACAAGTCACTTAACACGCAATGGTGAACATCAATTGGGAACTCATCACTGCCTAGCAAGAATCTCGCTGTACTGTTTGATAAAAGCATATAAAACATGGTGATGGGAGACAGTGGTGTCGTAATGTCAGAGGTTTTAAATTACTAGCTGACTAAATCTTACGTTCTGGTGGTGTGGGTTCGAGTCCCGCTATAGAAGGTAGGTTTTTTTTAAGAAAGCTTATGTGGTGTCATGGTACAGGTTGATTAAAATAACTATAAGCTGTGTTGAGGCCATTTTTATGTCGAGAGGGGTCTTGTCAACCAACAAGGTCAATTCTTTTAAATATTTCACCATAGTCCACATCCATCAAACCAGTTTAAAATTCCACCCCAATTATGTTACTGTGTACTATTTCACAAAAAGTGGCTTCATTAAAAATCTGCAAAAAGGTTCACAGGAAATGTCTCCAGACATGGATTAAAATCCCATCAGGGCAGATGACTGAATTCTAGATTTTATTTAATTCAGATTTTAAGTCTAATGATGATTGTGAAACCACTTTATTATAGTTAAAAAGTCACCTGGATCACAAATGTAAGCACTTTGGGATGGTGAAACATGCTGTTTCTCCTTCTTACTAATATCTGGCACCTGGTGCCAGAATTGGAAGAGCTGTTTCTCAGACTGGTCAAGCAACAACCTGTCACAGTCAAACTCTCAAAATCATACCTTAGAGACAACTTTACCAACAAAACCATCACCATCCTTGGGTATATTCTATCTCAGTGCCAGGACACGATCAGCAGATGTGGCAGTACAGTAATATACAGTCAGAAATGAGTTGCCTTGGAAGTCCTCAACAGTGACAGCATGAGGTCTCAAAGCCTCAGTTCAAAAATGGGCAAGAAAACTTCCTCAGGTTAGTTTCATCTAGAGAATGGGAGGGGGAGTGGAAATGGTTTGTGACTGGGAGGTGCAGTTGTTTGCTGCGAACTGAGCGGAGGTGTTCTGCAAAGTGGTCTCCAAGCCTCCGCTTGGTTTCCCCAATGTAGAGAGAGCCGCACCGGGTACAGTGGATGCAGTATACCACATTGGCAGATGTGCAGGTGAACCTCTGCTTAATGTGGAATGTCATCTTGGGGCCTGGGATAGGGGTGAGGGAGGAGGTGTGGGGGCAAGTGTAGCATTTCCTGCGGTTGCAGGGGAAGGTGCCGGGTGTGGTGGGGTTGGAGGGCAGTGTGGAGCGAACAAGGGAGTCACTTCCTGCTGACTATCGCGTACCACACTCTAAACTTTGACTGATGAGTTGTACTTCCCCACGTTTAACACCATTTGGAGAAAGTAGTGATGGTGGCAGGGACGCACAATTTACTCCTGGTTGGGGGGCTCCAATATTCATCACCAAATGATGATCTCATTGGGTCCTGAAGGATATAGCTGTTAGACTTGGGCCTGTGGCATATGGTGAGGGAAACGACAAGGACAAGAAAACATACTTGACCTCATCCTCACAAATTTGCCTTCCACAGTTGCAAGTGTCCATGACAGTATTGAAAAAGTGACTATTGTGCAATCCTTGTGGCAGAAATAAGTTCCATCTTCATCTTGAGGATATATGTTCAATCGTGTTTAGTGGCGTTGTCACCATGCTAAATGTGATGGACTTCAAATAGATCTAAAAACCTTCAAGACTCAGCACCCATTAGGTGCAATGACCATGACTGGCAAATTGTACTCCAACAAATTTTAAAAATTTACACTTGATAATTTACATCAAGCCAAGGGATCAATGCTGGTTCAAAGAAGAGTCAAGTGCATGCCAGAAGTAGCACCAAACATATGTAAAAATGAGGTGTTAACCTATGAAGTTACAACATAGGACTACCTGCATGCCAAACGCGAAACAGCAGGGCTAAGCAATGATGGAATCAACAGATCAGATTTAAACTCTGCAGTCCAGCCAAGCCAGTTGGTGCTGGACAATTCAACAGCTCAGTAGAGGAGGGAACTTTACAGATGTTCCCATCCTCAATGATGGAAATGCCATTTGCAAATCCTCAGATAATGAAACAGTTTAGGTCGCAAATGCAGCAAGACCTGGGCTATTTCCAGGATTGAGCTGACAAGTAGCAAGTAATATCACACCACACAAGTGCTGGTCAACTACTATCTTCAGCAAGAAAATCTAATCAATGCCTCTTGACATTCAATTGCACTACCACTGCTGAATCCTCCCAAGTGGGGTGGGCATAGGAAGGGACGAGAGAGAGAGAGAGACAGAGACAGAGAGAAAAAGAGAAAGAAAGAAACAAACAGGGAGAGAATGAGAGAGAGAGAGAAGAGAAGGAGCGAAACCGAGAGAGAAACCAACAAAAAGAGAGTGAGAAGAGAGGCTCACAGAAAAACAGAGAGAGAGAAACAGACAGAGGGCGAGAGATACAGAGGGAGGTACAGAAACCAAGGGAAAGAGAGAGGGAGAGAGAGAGAAACAGAGAGAAACAGAGAAAGAGCGGAACAGAGACAGAGCGGAACAGAGACAGAGCGGAACAGAGACAGAGAGAAACAGAGACAGAGAGAAACAGAGACAGAGCGGAACAGAGGCAGAGCGGAACAGAGACAGAGAGAAACAGAGACAGAGAGAAACAGAGACAGAGAGAAACAGAGACAGAGCGGAACAGAGACAGAGCGGAACAGAGGCAGAGAGAAACAGAGGCAGAGAGAAACAGAGGCAGAGAGAAACAGAGGCAGAGAGAAACAGAGACAGAAAGAAAGAGAGGCAGAGAGAAAGAGAGACAGAGAGAAACAGAGACAGAAAGAAAGAGAGACAGAGAGAAACAGAGGCAGAGAGAAACAGAGACAGAAAGAAACAGAGACAGAAAGAAAGAGAGACAGAGAGAAACAGAGACAGAGAGAAACAGAGTCAGAAAGAAAGAGAGACAGAGAGAAACAGAGGCAGAGAGAAACAGAGACAGAAAGAAAGAGAGAAAGACAAAGCGAAACCGAGACAGCAGAAAACAGAGAGGGCAAAAATAGAGAAAAAAGAGAAAATAAACAGAAAGGGAAACACAGAGTGAGAGAAACTAAGAGAGAGAAACTGAGAGAGTGAGAGACAGAAAGAGAGAGAGAAAGAAGAGAGACAGAGAAAAACAGAGACAGAATGAAACAGGGAGTGGAAAAAGCAGAGAGAGGAAAAAAAAGAGAAAAAATAGACAGAGAGGGAGAGAGAGAGAGAGAAAGAGAGAGATGGGCGAGAAAAAGAAAGGAGGAAGGGAAGGTAGAAGGAAGAAAGGAAAGGAAGAAGGAAAGAAAGAATGAAACAAAGAACTATATAGAAAGAGAGAAAGAAAAAAGTGAAAAGAAAAAAGGAAAAATAAAAAAGATAGAAAGAAAAAGAAAAAGAGAGATATCGATTCTAGGGGTTACCATTGAGCAGAAAATGAAACTAAACTGGGCTAACCATGCCGTGTGGCTACAAAAGCAGGTTGGAGACTTACATTCACACAGCAAATAACTCATATAGTGACTCACCATAGCCTATACACTATTTACAAGCCACAGGTCAGGAGTGCAATGTAATATTCTCTACTGACCTGAGTGAGTGCAGAGGTAACACACAAGAAGCTGGACACTATTCATGACAAAATAGCCCACTTGACTGCAATCACATCCACAAAATTCACTCCCTCCACCAGTAACATGGCAGTGTGTATCATCTACAAGATGCATTGTAGAAATTCACCAAGGCGTCTCAGACAGTACCTTCCATGCTCATCACTGCCACCATCCAGACTGACAAAAGCAACCAATACATGAAAAAATCTCCATTTTGCAATCTTCCTCCAATTCCACAATGGTATTGTGGGTCAACCTACGCCAGACAGGATGCAGTGGTTCAAGAAGGCAGCACACCACCATCTTATGGCTGTCTGAGGCTAGTCGATAAATGCTGGCTCAGAGAGTGATGCTCGCATCCCAGGAAAGAATTAATAAAAGATTTGTTGAAAACTTCCAATAGTTACCAGACTGTTGATTTCCTTTTATTCAACTGGTAATCTGGCATACACAAATCCACTGCTATATTTGAATCCATACATCAGTCAAACAAGAAATCTACATGGTTTCTATTTCTTCAACATCAAATACACTTCTTTTCTCTGTACAAGTACTACAAGCTGAGATGCAATTTGCTACCCAGTTGAAAAAAAATTCCTTGTCAAGTGAGTTCATGATTCTGGTATTGGATTGTATTTTCAAACCATAGTTATAGTGAGTGTCACTTTCCTTCAGAAGAAAATGATAGGGCAGAAAATTATCAGAGATTGAAATATTTCACAAAGTGCATCAACATGTAAAACAGTGGCGAACTTACTCTCAAAGAAAAGTTTAGAAGCCAGCTGCTTACTTGACTGGCTTTGTGGATCTGTCATTCTGTGGGTAATCAATATGGGCTGCAGAGTACAGTGCTTTTTTTTTCAAATCCTAACACTGGTTACACAAAACTTCTCTTCCAAAGTGCTTATTAACCTAATAGTAGGTATCCATCAGCATGAAAATATACTCCGCTTTTAGAAAGGGAAACTCAATATTTGATGTCAATTAACAACTTTTATTTTGCATTGTATGATACCCTAACCAAGCACTTTACCATTAATTCTCTATGCTTTAGGTCTATGATTTGCAGTCTCCTTTGGTCTGGAAAGAAGATCCAGGGCAAAATTAGGCTGTCAAAGTAACAGAGGCTGTTTTATTCATTAGATAAACGTACAGCAATTTCAGAGAGTAGGAAATTCACAGCTAAATGCCAACATCTACAGATTCCTGTCTGGCTGTTCTATTCCACTTATCAGTTTCCCAAAAAGAGCATTTTGCTTTCTGGCTCACTTTTGAAATGCATCAATTGGCATCAGGTCAGTGTATTTGCCTGGTAGATATAATTTGTCACAGAAAATCAAAATCCATTACTGCAAGCATAGTAACCCTTTTAAAATGATACTTGTTATTTACTGCCAATCAATGCTGCTGGCATCATAAAACCCGCTAACTGTTGTGCAGTTTTACGCTTTTAGCTCTAAATTGTTGTTTGAGATTTAATCATTTCAGATGCCTTGCTGTTTTTTTCACTTGTCCTGATTTATCTTTTAATTAAGTCTTTCCTTCCACCTTTCTTTCCTCTGTACCTATTTTGAAACCCTTCCTCAGTTTTATTTCCCAGTTTTTCAAACTTATTCAAGGCAAAACAAAACACCAGTTGTTTATCATTTTCACTGTTGTTACATCACAGTGTTATATGAGGAAATGGTTCAGATGACGCAACTACCATTGGGTGGAGAATGAGATATCCAATTGGGTCAGCTCTGATTCTTGATTAATGAGTTGGGAAGAATTAAAATTATGTTATTATTTATATCTCTTGTCAACAGGCAATGAATGATACCTTATTATATTAGGCAGGTGTCTCTTAAGACTTTGTAGTGGATTATCGTTTACCATGACAACATACCTTCAGACTCAGCAATAGAAAGAAGGGTATTCCAAAGATTTTTCTACCATAATTCAGTCATTTGACTGTTTAAATGTTTTATTTCAATTTGATCGATAACCAAGGATCAATACGACACAAGGTAGGATACAGTTTGCTAAATACAAAACTTTCATTTGCGTGAGTAACAATTTTCCTGTGACTTACCAATACTATTTTGAGAACTTTTCACAGGTCATGAAAGCCTCCTGCATTAAATCTGAGCACACCACTGCTAATGTTGGACCAACCATAATAAAAGAAAATAGTTTTTCCAAATACATGCTGTATTCTTCATCTGCTAAATATTTTGTGAAGTTTTTTTGAAGAAAATGTTCTCCTTGCTTCAGACATGATCACATCTTCCAAGCTTGGAGTGGAGCAACTGTGTTCCAGCAATTTTCCCAACACTTAAAACAGTAAAACCTGTCTGCAAATCAATGGAAACTCTACCAGTAAGGGGAGACTGCAAACAGGAATCTCCGCAGGCTACCTGAAGCAAAGCTGTGGACTCAGTGTCATCAGACCTCCATTGTAGCCTTACGTCGTCTTTGGCAGTCAGGCACTCCATTCATAAATGTTAATTTTGTCACTGGTGCAGCGTCAAACCACCATCAGAATAGGCACAATTGCAGTAACAGCCCATTCAACATGCACAAGTCCAAGGGTGGGAGAAACCAAGAGGTTGAACGACCAGAAGGAGGAGGCATCAAATGATTAGACAGTACTTACTCAGAAGGGTAAACAGGAACAAGGCAACATAGTTATCCATGACTAAGATGCCATGTGGGAGGGGGCTGAACCCGTCTCCTGAGTTTTCTGTCCAGGTACAAGACTCACAGGTTCGAAGATACTCTCCAAATGGTCTTGAAGGTGGCAATGATCTTTAATATTCTCAGCTGCTGGTTATTCCAATTCTATGCAGCCAACTCTGAAATTTCACTGTTGATGGCACACAGTTGTAACTATCAAGTTACTGAGGCCCCTTTTGCCAGGCTGTGTCAGTTTTTTTGTTTGACACAGAGATGGACAGAAGGAAACAGGCTCTATCTTAGTTTTTTTTTTAAAAAAGCCATGGATGCCAGAAATCAGAAACAAAATTGTATATTGCTGGAGAAATTCAGGAGGTCAGGCAGCATCTATGGAGAGAAAGCAGAGTTAATGTCTCGGGTCGAGTCACTTTTCTTCAGAACTGTCTGCCTTAGTCAGATGTTTCCCTAGGATGCAGAATTTGGTTGACTACATCCAGAAGGCAATAAGTGTCCTGATGCAGAATACATGAAAACAAAACGTGCACACTCTTCAAACATTTAACTCCTCTGGTCACTACAAGAGTTTCTCCACCTATGCACCTCCTACCTCTGCAGCTGCCACAATCCAAGCACCCTAAGAGAATGTGGCTCGAAGGGAAATTACTTGGAACATCCCCAGGTTCATGAATGAAGATTCGTGGATAAGGTTATCCACTGAAAAAATGCAAATTCTTGCACTCCCCTGTGAACTAGCTAACCCAACCATAGAGAACAAAAAATGAAAACAAAGATCACATAAAGACATGAACTGAACAAACCATCAAAAAAGTGCAATAAGGATAGTGGATTCTAACATAAGAGTAGGAATTGGAGTAGCAGCAGGCTATTCAGACCCCATGATAATGACTGATATCATTTTGGCCTCAATTCCGCTTTCCCCCCATGATAATGACTGATATCATTTTGGCCTCAACTCCGCTTTCCTGCCTGTTCTCCATAACTCTTCAACCTCTTACTAATTAAAACTCTTTTCTCCTCAAATTTATTCAATGTCCTCCCATCCACTGCACTCTGGGATAGTGAATTCCACAGATTCATAACCCTTTGAGCAAAATAATTTCTTGCCATCTCTTTTAATTATGTTACTGCTTATCCTAAAACTATGACTTGTTCTTCTCCAAGGGGAACAGATTAAATGCGACACCAGGAGGACACATTATGCCTTCTCTGGTGCCAGGGTGAAGGATCTCTCAAGCCACTAGTAATTGGTACAGTGACATACAAGGAGAATCAGCAGTGTTGCACTCACATTCAAATTTTTAAAATGGATTCATTCCAGAAGCAAATTTCAAAAGAAAATGGAATTTACCACTTTACATACACTATCTCTGCAGCTGAAAATGCATAAACAGAAAAGTAATTGTGGTTGTATTCATGAAAACAGGACTCCAGATGAAAACCTTTCACCTTAGAATTGCTAAGAAGTACAAGCGTGTGGAATATAAAGAAAATAAGAGCCGGTCACTGTGCTAAGTTAGAGTCCTTGCAAAAAGAGGCTCCATGGGAGGAGTTTGGATCTCCAAAGTCACAAATCTCTCTGGGGGAGAAAAAAAAACAATGGCACAGCTTTCCAGGCTGGGAAGGACAAGAGGCAAAAGAAATATCTAACTTTCAAAATCAGCTTTGCTGCCATCGCAAGTGGTTTCCATGGCGTACAATAATATCAGACAGATGAAGGCTAAAATATTAATTTATAATGACCATAGAGTATATCTAAGGCAAGTAAAGGGGAATTTAAAAGATTCTGGAGAAAAATTGGTACAATAGGAAAAGATAGAAAAATGAAACAATTGCGAAAACACCATAGCAGTCATAATTGAAACCAGGATTTCAATCGGAAAATTTTTAAACAAACAACTACAGATGAGAAAACATGTATGTTTTGTCTAAGAAGACACAAGATGCCTCTATCTTGGCTACTGCTAGTCAAGCATGTCCAGAAGGTGGAAAAGCACCACTTCAATCATGAACAAAGGGAAGGAAACCTGAAAACAAGCAGTCCAGAAATTACATATTGATATCCACTAAAATTTAAAACAAAAAGTAAAAGATTACATGATTGACAGAAAGTATAATTTAAAGCTTCATTGACACAGTAATACACAGCGTTGCGAAAATTGAGTTCATCAGCTTATATATAAATTAAATACCACATCATTGCTGTTATAGATTTTAAAAGTTTGGCAAAATATTAAAGCAAGCAGCTTATAGGTAATGTTGAGATGCTTGAAGATTACATGCTTTAAAGCAGTCAATGGAACACAGGAACAGGAGTAAGCCATTCAGCTCCTCAAACCTGTTCCACCATTCAGTGAAATCATGGCTGATTTGTGGTCTCATTGCATAGACTTGACATTGTCCCATGTTCCTTAACACCTTTGCTAAATAACAATTAATCTGTTTCAGATTTAGAATAACAACTGATGTCGCATTCACTGCCTTTTTTTTTGAAAGAGAGTTCCAGACAGGCATCACCTGTGGTGCGTAGAAGTGTTTCTTGTCACCTCCCTTCTTAGACTATACCCTCCAGCTCTAGAAACTCCAACGAGTGGACATAGTTTGCCTTTAACTATCCTCTGTTTTCCTGTTAATAATTGGAGGACTTTGATCAGATCACCCCTTAACTTTCTAAATTCTGGAGAAAACAGGCCTAATTTATATAATCTCTCCTCATAACTTAACTTGAGAAGTTCAGATATCATCCTTGAAAACCTATATTGTACTCTCTACAAAGCCAATGTGCCTTTCATAAAGTGCCTAGATCTGTTCACAGTACTGCAAGTGAGGTCGAATCAAGATATTCTTTAAATGCAGCATTACGTCTGCATCCTTGTGCTCCAGTCCTCCATATGCAACTGTTGGTATTCCATTCACTTCTTTTTATTAATTTTTGTAATGTTTATCCAGCTGTTTATCAATCTTTGAAGTATGATCAACTGCATTGAGATGTTACACTTTAAAAACAACTTCGAAGTAATAAGGATAAATAACAATGTTTAAAGAAAAAGAAAATTAACATTATTGTCAAGAATTAATGACAGAGTCGGAGAAAACAGGAATAGGATTAGACATCTCTGAGAAATCCGATCTTAAAGTACTAAAATACCTTAACATTTAGTACTAAATCTCAAGTTAGATTTGTTGGTGTATTCCAATAGTATTATAAATCATCAAAAATATTTTAAAAAGCATTGTTTTTTAAGTTCAAACAACTTCAGATCATTACTTCAATCTGAGAACAATAACAACTGAAAAAAGATTTAACAGAGGAGCTCAAAATCCTGGAAAATCAGATAATAATTTTGTTAATGATCTTTACAGATGACTGGAGGCTTGTGGCTATGGAGCTTTGAAATTAAAATGAGCAGAAGATCAAATTGTTGTTAAAATTATTGATGAGTCTTTGTCAGATTCATTACAATACGAATGAGGTTCAATTTTGGTAAGAAAACACTACCCACATGATGCTGGAACTAAACATCTCCTCTCTCAGGGAAACAGTTCAAATGCATGTAATTTTCCTACATGATTGAAGCTCCCCATCCCTGAAACCATTTTCATAATGTAATAAAGGTATATAGTATATATTGTCATTAGTTTGGATAATTAGATTTGAAAAGAGGGGAATGGGTTTTGACTTTAGTTCTGTGAACCCTTCTTTGTCTTTAAAGAAGTCAGAAAGTCATTTGGCTGAAATGCACAGCTTTCAAGAAAGCATGTGACGTATGAAGTGCCAAACCTTTATACACTGGTGTGTTTGTGCTTACAACAGAGGGAAACAAAAAAAAATCAGCAGACAGTGGTAATTTACTTCTGAAGAATCAGGTTTCAATTTTAGCCTAGGAGAAGAGCAAGTGGCTAATTCTTCTGGATTTTTTTGGAAAAGTACAAGTCGCATCAATTTATTTTTAAAAGGGCCTTTTAAAAAAAATGCTTATTAAGCTTTCTTGCCCCATTTTACTAAACTTATCTTATTAATTGCCTACTACACCCTCGGACATCTCTCGTACCAAATTTACGCCCCATCATGCCATGCATTATCCCAAGAATATAATCATTCCATGCCTAATGTGCACCCAGGCAAACACAGTCGCAGTCTACAGCTACGTTTGACAGTTCTTTGTCCTGGGCATTCCAGGTCAACGGCTTGGTCTGTGGGAGAAGCCTTAGAAATCCAGTTGGAAGAGGTGATAAACAGGCAGACCTCCTCTTACCCAGGACCATAAGTGTTCATAGGGGCTGGCACATGTTGGTTGCCAAATTTTTTTGATGTCAGGCATATGCAGCTATGCCCGTACAGCATACCTTATGACATTGGTACCTGTTTCAAATGTGTCATTTGGAGCAAGTGGCAAGCTGCACCTGCCACATGTTAGCTCTAGTTTCCTTGCCAAGATTTCCCAACAATGAGCTTGCTTGGTGAGTTTGGTAAAATGGTAGGCTAAACAGTAATGAGGGACCTTGTGCTGTAAATTAAAGGTTGAACTAACATTAGTCCCTGTTAATTGGAATCTTGTCATGGCCCAGCGAGAAGATCAAATGGAACTTGTGAAAAATACAAAACATAAATAATGACACTGAAATAATCCTTCAGAGGCCAACATCTCATCAGCAATCACCCTTTATTTACAAATGCATAGCCTCTCACTGAGTCAGGCATTCAGAATGCCTATTGCATGACATTCATTCTTTCTTTATCAGCCAGATCTCCCTGACTGGAGCAGATTACAGGCCCAATCATTAGAATCCCTACAGTGTAGAAACAGACCATTCAGCCCAACAAGTCCAGACCAAGTCGGTGAAAACCATTTCATCCAGATCTATCCACTGGCCCTATCCCTGTAACCTTGCATTTTACATGGCTATTGCACCTAACCAAGGCAGCCCTGATCACTCTGGGCAATTTAACATGACCAACCCACCTAATTTGCACATCTTTGGACACTGGGAGGAAACTGGAGCACCTAGCAGACCCTGGCAACCTGCAAAGTCATATTCTATACGGTCCTGCTGGCTGACCTTACTACCATTACTACAGTCACGAGTTGCACTCAACATCAAGATGAGCTTACTGTATTTGTCAACCTATTCAGAACTCTCACTAGAGCCTTCACTGATTAAACCCCTATAAGATTGTTCACAGTGACATCACACAGATCCCCACTCTGCGGGTGTGAGACAGTGCTGCATTAAGGAGGTACAATCTGTACTCACATGAACATGGAGCAAACAAACTGCATCATGGGCAGATCACCACATTGGCAGAATTTCGTTGAATGGAAGAAACATGCCGATAGAGACTCTTGTATTTTTAATTTTCCAATCCAATAATGTTTGTAAAAGTAGGAATATAACACAAAACTTGTACATGCAGTACAGTAACAGTCATGCTTTGAATGAGTACAGACAATTTGTCCATTGAGCCTACTATTCCATCTGCTTACTAGTGTGATTCCAAAATTAGTTACATTGCTTACTTAATAGTCAAGCAATTTAAGCATAAAATCAATCCCACTCAAGAAACATTTTAAAGAAACATTTTAATTATAGCCCACAATTATTTAAAATCCAACATGCTACTATCTTTCTCATCATATAATGAATGCTACAAATTAAATCTTCAGAGCCTTCTCTCTTTCAGCAATGGAAAGGTCATTCTGCACCCTTTTTGTACCATTAAGATGTCTTTGGGACACTTTGCAAATACCATGTAGACTTTTATAATGATATTATAGACAACGACCTTCTGCAGAAAAGTGGTGTTAATTAAACTAATTTTTTGTAATGGTAATGCCTGGTGGCCTATTCAGGAAAGGAAAATTAATATAATGGAAGTTAGGTATGTGGAAGACACCAAAGTGTGCCTTAAATAATATTCTAAAGTGAATATTTAAGAAGAAACAGAATGTATAATTATCTGAGAAAATTCTCATGCCCAACTTGTCCAAAGAAATCAAGGATTGAGTCACAAAGATAGTGATCTGTCAGCTATAAAACTATGTCAAATGATCAAGAAATTGTAATGAAATTGAAGTAAAAATTATCCATATTAAAAAAAACTAACTTGAAAAAGTTTAGCTTCTATGTTAAACCAGAGGCAAAAGTCTTGTGTCCATTGTAATTTCTCACACTAAGGTGATTGACACTTAATATTGTGAATTTAACTGTTAGACTATGTTGGGAAACTACTTCAAAAAGCTTTTCCTCTTAAAACTGTAACAGAGGATGGAGGCATTAACAGGCCACAATGCTGCAAGTAGCCATTTGTCAAATGAACATAAACAAAAAGGACCTAAATTTCCAAGGAGCCCTCGCAAACCTCTATTGTAATTTTGGCACAAAACTGTTGGAAGCCCTATTCACACTGATTAAATTAGTTTGGACAACTTCTGTCAGGCTTCAACCAATTTTCTAAAATTACTTTACAGATTGGGAGAGTTGCAGCCAAAAGTTAATAGGTGATTATTCACTAACTAGTTATACAATCAGATTCTACGGCTCAACCACATCTCCATCTCAGCCAATAATAATTTTATCTTACTTCTGAGCAAGTACCAATTTTACATTCTATATTCAAATAACACAGCCTACAGGTATTTTTTTTAAACATGTCAGTGGTGAGCAAGTTGTTAAAGGGGATTCTGAGGAATAGGAATTACATGTATTTGGAAAGGCAAACAATGATTACAAATAGTCAACACGGTTTTGACCATGGGAAATTTTCTCACCAACTTGATTGAGTTTTTTGAAGAAGATTGATGAAGGCAGCGTGGTAGACATTGTCTACCTGGACATCAGTAAGGCATTTGACAAAGTTCCACTTGGTAGTCTGGTTTGCAAGGTTAGATGACATGGAATACAGACAGGCTAGCCATTTGAAAAAAGAGTTGGCTTGAAGGCAGGATACGCGGCTGCTTTTCCGACTAGAGGTCTGTGACCAGTGGTGTGCCCATGCTGGGTCCAGTATTTTTTGTCATTTACATAAACGATTTGGATGTGAATACAGAAGGTATAGTTACTAAGTCTGAAGATGAGACCAGAGTTGGTTGTGTAAAGGACAGCAAAGAAGGTTAGCACAACGTACAAATGGACATTGATCAGATTGGCCAATGGGCTAAAGAGTGGCAGATGGAGTTTAATTTAGATAAGTGTGAGGTTCTGCACTTTGGTAGGGCAAATCAGGACAGAACTTATAAAATTAATGGTGAGGTCCTGGGGAGTGTTGCTAAATAAAGAGACCTTGGGGTGCAGGTTCATAGTTCCTTGAAAGCAGAGTCACAAGAAGTCAGGGGAGTGAAGAGGGCTTTTTTTTTGTTTGCCTTTAATGGTCAGTACATTGAATATAGGAATTGGGAGGTTATGTTGTGGTACACAAGGCATTGTTTAGGCTACTTCTGGAATATGTGTTCAATTCTACCTCCCTGCTATAGTAAAGACATTGTGAAATTTGACTGAATTCAGAGAAAAATGACAAGGATGTTGCAAGGGTCGGCGCATTTGAGCTATAAGGAGAGGCTGAGCAGTCGGGAGCTATTTTCTCCGGAGTGTCGGAGACTGAGGGGTGACCTCATACAGGTTTATAAATCATGAGGGGAATGAATAGGACAAGTAGTCAAGGTCTTTTTCAGGACAAACTAAAGGTATAAATTTAAGGTGACAGGGTAGAGTTGTAAATGGGATCAAAAGGGGCAACTTTTTCACACAGAGGATAGTGTATGTACGGGATGAGCTGCAGGAGAAATGGTGGGGCTGGTACAAATTACAACATTTAAAAGGCACCTGGATAGATATATGAATTGGAAGGGTTTAGAGGGATAAGGGCCAAATGCTGGCAAATGGGAGTAGATTAATTTAGGATACCTGGTCGGCATGGACGAGTTGGACCGAAGGATCTGTTTCTGTGCTGTAATCTCTACGACTCTAATTCATAACTGAACGTGAAGGGATGACAATAGAATTTGAGTCAAAAATAACATATCTGAGGTAAACATTTTACTGCCATTGCTGGCTGACCTTCTGTGCTGCGACATGGTTTGTCACTGTTGATTAAATTACTGGAATCTGTGCTCAACATAAAATCAAAGTTGTGGACCTTGAACTGAAAATCACAGCCACTGCACTTTGTCTTCATATACAAAAACAAACTGTGAATTTTGGACTCCACCACCCTGGGGAAAAGACCTTGGCTATTTGAGTTATTCGTTTGTTTTTGCTGGCAGAGGTTTGAAATAAACAGGCTTCTTATTTGTCAACATTGGATTTCAGTCATCCAAGTGCTCTGATAAACATGCACCATAAGTAATTATATCACTGGATGTTAAAGAAACAACAACTCTCCTGGAATCAACAAAAATTTCATTCAAATTTGAAGACTTCAGCATTACCTAATTGCCTAATGACATGACAGCTGTTGGAGAAATTCAAAACAAAGTGCTGATCATGAATAAAGCCAGAATTATTTTGACATTATTTCCCAAATAATGGCATTAAGAGTTGAACATGTTGTCAACTTACAGAATGACAATGGTGTGTTGTGAACATATTATTAAAATTAGAAGATCAATAAGTTAACTGTGTTAAGGCATGCCACGAGTTGAAATGTATCATGGATGCACATTATTCGGTGCCATTTTAGCCTGCATACAGGGTGAAGAATATTTTAAAAATTGTCGATAGGTATTTCACATGCAAACTGTACCAGGAAGATTGACTTGTTGACAATTTCTTCTCATTTAATCTAATGAATGGCAGATGATCTGATAACTTAGAGACAGAGGAGAGGTCAACAGAGATCGTAATAAGTAACAAGCGGGTCTTGCCAGGATTATTGTGGAAACCAATGTGGTTTGTGTAAGTAATACAAAGCAAACTGTTAAAAAGAAGAACTGTGGATGCTGGAAAGCAGAAACAAAGACAGAAATTACTGGAAAAATTCAGGTCTGGCAGCATCAGCAGAGAGAAAGCAAAGTTTATGTTTCAGGCCCAGTGACCTTTCTTCAGAACTCTTTCAGAACACAAAGCAAACCATCCTAAATAGCTTCAGTTTTTTTATTCCCCCAGGGTTCCCTGCTCGAGTTAATAAGGGAAACTATTACAATTTGTTTTGCATCAGAGTAATGTGAATAACATCAAGTGAAACAAAGCTCTATTTGGAATATTTCGAAAGCACAAAAACTTGATTAAAAGTTTGTTCTGCTGAAATCAATATAATTAATCCAGAAGGCAGAGGCTATTTTCTTTTGGATGCCTGCAGCTACTGGGTATGTTTCATTTGGGGAATAGAGCCTGGATATGATTTTGTTCTTGATATTTAAACTAGAAGCAAGCTTAAGTCATGAATAAGATCATTACAATCATTGGAACATGGAACAAAGGACATATCAGCATGAGTAGTCCATTCAGCACTCAAGTCTTCTCTGCCATTCAGCTGGATCATGACTGAATTTAAATTTCAATATGTTATTTTCAAGTGTTCCCCATCTCTTTAATATCAAGACATCTTTTGATTTCTGTCTGAAACATATTCAACGATTGAATAGTCACAATCCTTTGGAGTCTTGATTTTCATGGAACCTCAGAGTGACAGCACAAGTCTGTTGCATGCCATACCAATTTCACAAAATACTGTGCAATTCTATTCAATCCGTAATCAATAGTAATCTCTTTAAAATAATCTTAGTATCCGGAATACATTAGTCCAAAAGCAAAGGCCAAGGATATTGGAGCCTTAGAGATTGAAGACAACCTATCACTGGGAAATAAGAATCCATATGTGTCTCTCAGTCTTCAATTAACTATTCTGTTCTACATCTGCAAGAATGGTTCACAAGAGATGCTGAACAAAGCAATTGCCAGCCTTGGCCCTGTTAATGAGGAAGAATTGAGGAAATCTGCTCTGAACAACTTCCTTGTGAACAGCCGGGTAAATTTTCATTTGCTGCCAAGTATTCATCTTGTTGTGGGAATATTAAATGAATATAAAATTTAGTTCTCATTCTATTCATTCCAATGACTAAAACTGCAAATTTAATGAAGCAACAGAAGGAAAAACAAATCTGGTTTTAGCAACATTGACAAGAAATAACAGACCATATTAGCAGGGCAGCTAACTAAGCTTTCCATGAGACTTTTCTTGGAAATCTAGGTTTTCCAAATTTTTTTATGCGACAAGTTGTTCAAAGTGTAAGATGGCAATGCTTCAGTGAGGGAAACCAGGTACCTGTGTTGAAAGGGAAGGGGTCAATCAACCATGTACTTTCTGAACCAACTGAATTGCAACATTGTGATTCGTAATACAAAGGCTGAGAAGGAAGTTCAACTCAAATGAACAAATTAAATTCAAAGCTCCATCAGGTACAGACAAAGAATGGCTGGAATAATGGTAGATTGTGAGAAAAGACAATTTCACAAAATAAATGTGAATCAATATCTTTTTAAAAAAATCTTGTACAATACAAATGTTGGAGGAATGAGGCTTCAAGCATATTACACTTCTATATTACATTATCGGCGAATTAACTAACAACAATTAACACTTGTTGTTAACACTTGTGGTTAATAGTGTACTCAGACATGAAATCGGCAATACAACTTTGATATGCAGTTTATTTGGGATATACTGAATAAATGTAGTGACTTCATTCATTCAATGCTTGTCAGTGGTGAAGATAACAGAAAGATGATTGGTATTTCTGAGAACCTAACGGAAGAATAATGCTGATAACAAGGTGTGGAGGTGGATGAACACAGCAGGCCAAGCAGCATCAGAGGAGCAGGAAAGCTTGATGCAGCTGGCCTGCTGTGTTCATCTGGCTCTACACCTTATTATCTCAGATTCTCCAGCATCTGCAGTTCCTACTATCTCAGAAAAGTAATGCATCTCAGATAGCAACATTTAGATTTCTGCATTTAAAAACATAGCTGTTTCTTGGCTGTTATGGTTTGGACATAAATAAATACCAGCACTGTTAGCCTCACTATTTTGGCAGCAAATTATAGACTTGTATTATATTTTATTATTTTGCAGTTTTCATATTGGGACAATACTGTGGCTTTAAGAGTTTACGTTTTCCTTTTCTTACATAAAAAAGATTGAAAGAGAGGCACAGAGCAGTCTGTAAGAAAGTAAACTGCTTCTGAGGTCTTGTTTTTATTTTGAACAAGGTTAGAACAATAGAAGCAGCCTGAATATGTGTGATCAAGCTCCCACCCACAGGGCCAGGTTTTAATTTTTTTGAGTTTGTTTCAGTAGCAGTTGCTGTTTTTGATCTTGAAGAAGTGAAAGCTCCATTTTAAATTTTCTCGGTTACAGGCAAAAGCTGAGGGTTCTCAGCCTGCTCTGGGATCTGTCTGTGAGGCTATCTGTTTTCTCAATTTGCCATTTGACAAGAGTGTGTTGATGGAATGTTGCTATATAGGAACAGATAATTAGCAATAGTTACTGGATCTATTAAATTTTCCATTAGAGTTAAGTTGTGCCAATTATTTCTTTTGTTGTATTTTAACTATAGTGGATGAATATACTGTTGTGCTTTAAATCCGATACCTTGGCCAACTGAATTGTATCCAAAATGCAACACCCGACACTTACCTTGAAAGTAAGAAAAAGTCAAGGTCTTGACTATCTTCTGAATATTTTGAGGGGGTTTGGTCTGGTCCATAAAAAATATTAATAAGCAATATCAGACAATATATAGTTTGGGAGAAAAAAAAAATTTACACCATTATTGTTCAGTAAAACATTACTTTCTTCCTTCCTTCCACATTACACCTATTTTCTTCACATCTGAAGATTTTGACTATGTGCCAAGGCATTGTTCTAACAATCTCAATTGCCCTGAGGTACATTGCCCAATTGGGCTTTTGCGAATGTTGGCAGACTTCATGGTGGAATATGGTGTGTTCAAATAACCAAAACGTTCAGAAAGCCACCACTTTAATTTTTTTAAAAAAAATTCAGTTCTGGCGCTATTTCACTCAATGTCTTACCCTTGCTTCCCTAAATTTCAACCTTTCCAAAATTTTATATGTTTTCACAAATCTATTTGCCTATGCAATACTATACATCTATGATCTTAGATATCATCTGCACGACCACATGAAAACCCAGTGAAGCCATCTTCACGTCTGTCACTCACGTATTCTTACTGTCAAAATTCAACCCTACACAGTTTGTGAGCCATCTTTGCATTCTATCATACATATAATACTATTCATCTGATTTGAGACAGTCAGCATGGTTTTGTGTGTGGGACATGGTGTTTCAGAAACTTGATTGAATTTTTTGAGAATGCCACCAAAACGATAGATATGGGCAGAGCAGTAGATGTCATCTACACGGACTTCAGTAAAGCCTTTAACAAGGTTCCACATGGTAGATTGATTAGTAAAGTCAGATCACATAGGATTCACAGCAAGCTTACTAATTGGATACCAAATTGGCTTGATGGTAGGAGACACAGAGTGGTGGAGGAGGGCTGTTTATCGGATTGGAGGCCTGTGACCAGCAGTGTCCCACAAGGATCAGTGCTGGGTCTACTTTTGTACAAATGATTTGGATGATGAACAGATTTGAGAATGACACCAAAACTGATGTCATAGTGGTCAAGGAAGAAGGTTATCTAAGATTGCAAAAAGATCTCAATCAATTAGGCCAACGAACTGAGAAGTGGCAGATGGAGTTTAATTTGGATAAATGTGAGGTATTGCATTTAAAATAAACCAGGCCAAGACTTATACAGTTAATGGTATGACCCTGGCTGGTGTTTTCAAACAGAGAGACATAGGGGTACAGTCATATAGTTCACTGAAATTTGTATCACAGGTAGACAGGGTGATTAAAAATACACTTAGCATACTTGTCATCATTACTCAGACCATTTTGAAGGGGAGCTGGGCATCATGTGGGGACGGTATCAGATGTTGGTGAGGGCACTTTTGGAGTATTGTATGCAGTTCTGGTTGCCCTCCTGTAGGAAGGATAATATTAAATTGGAGAGGATTCAGAAAGGATTTACAAGGATATTGCACACACTGGAGGGCTTGAGTTATAAGAAGAGCCTGGATAGGCTGGGATTTTTTTTTCACTGGAGTGTAGGAGGTTGATGGCTGGCCTCATAGAGGTTTACAAATTCAGGAGTGGCAATGGTAAGGTGAACAGAGTAGCAAAAAGGTCTTTTCCCTCAGGTGAGGAAGTTCAGAACGAGATGGCATATTTTTAAAGTGAGAAAATAAAGATTTAAAAGGGATTTGAGGAGCAACCTTTTCACACAAAGGGTGGTTTGTATGTGGAATCAACCACCAGAGGAAGTGACAGATTCAGGAACAGTTACAACATATAAAATATACGTACGTGAATAAGAAAGTTTTAGAAGGGTAAGGGCCAAATGAAGGCAAAGGCATGAGTTTGAGAAACTTGGTTGGCAGGGATGAGTTGGACCAAAGGGTCTGTTTCTGTGCGGTCTGACTCTTCGATTCTGTGACTCCATAACTATTTGCATTCTGATCAAAATTCAGTTTGATTCCCAAATTTAAATCATCAAGTTCAACTTTGCAACGACATTTCAGTGACTTCTGAAATCTGTTGATTTCTTTTCTGTATCCATCCTCCACACAACCATCAAATACATCTGTCAATCTTCAAATGACAACTTCTCTTCATGTTTCTGGTAAATTCAGCCCTACTTAATCTTTGCTTAGTTGAAAATAAGCTGATTACCATTCTAGTACCAGGCATGCATTCTGTACCTAAGATGGCAAACAAAAGCAGAATAACTGGAAATAAACGGTGCAGAATATTCAAAGATGACTCCAGAAGGTAGACACATATCAGACAAGCTGTGCATAGTTCTTAAAAAAAAAGGCATGCTGGTGAACCACTTAACCATCACACAACAGGAAAAATGTAAGAGTGCTGAAGTTTGAACAATTATAACAATTTATACTGCAGGAGAAAAGTATTTAGACTGATTGGTAAGTCAACTCTGATTGGCTCAGATGCAATATGCAGATTTCCAAAACTCAAGACATAACTTCTGTTAGCGATGATTTTGGAATGAGGCAGTATTTGCTCAACAATCCTGTCTGCAATGATAGCTACATAAATTACCAATTTAAGATAATCAGCTGGATTTCTAAGGAGCATAGATTCTTAGATAAGAACACATTCTCTCCAAACAAAAAGGAGAATGTTCAAATCTCATCGCTCCGCCCACAACCTCCACAGCCAGCAACCCCAGAGGAGACAGCCACACTGAGCCCTGCCGCATCTTCACCATCCCCCCAGACCTCCCACTGACTGAGGACGAACGGTCAGTCCTTAGCAAGGGGCTCACCTTTGTCCCCCTACAACCACACATCAGCGAATACCAGTCACGGTTGGGCATAGAGCAGTTTTTCCGTCGTCTTCGCCTCCATGCCTACTTCTTCAACCGGGAACCTAACCCTCCTTCCACTGACCCCTTCACCCGCTTCCAACACAAGTCCTCCTCCTGGACACCACCCCCAGGCCTCCTACCCTCCCTTGACCTCTTCATCTCCAACTGCCGTCGAGACATTAACCGCCTCAACCTCTCCACCCCTCTCACCCACTCCAACCTCTCCCCCACAGAACAGGCAGCCCTCCGCTCCCTCCGCTCCAACCCCAACCTCACCATCAAACCCGCAGACAAGGGTGGCGCAGTGGTAGTATGGCGCACTGACCTCTACATCGCCGAGGCCAGACGTCAACTCTCCGACACCACCTCCTACCGCCTCCTCGATCATGACCCCACACCCGAGCACCAAACCATCATCTCCAACACCATTCACGACCTCATCACCTCAGGGGACCTCCCACCCACAGCCTCCAACCTCATCGTTCCCCAACCCCGCACAGCCCGTTTCTATCTCCTTCCCAAAATCCACAAACCTGCCTGCCCTGGTCGACCCATCGTCTCAGCCTGCTCCTGCCCCACCGAACTCATCTCCACCTATCTGGACTCCATTTTCTCCCCTTTGGTCCAGGAACTCCCCACCTACGTCCGTGACACCACTCACGCCCTCCACCTCCTCCAGGACTTCCAATTCCCTGGCCCCCAACACCTCATATTCACCATGGACGTCCAGTCCCTGTACACCTGCATTCCGCATGGAGATGGACTCAAGGCCCTCCGCTTCTTCCTGTCCCGCAGGCCCGACCAGTCCCCCTCCACCGACACTCTCATCCTCCTAGCTGAACTCGTCCTCACACTCAACAACTTCTCTTTTGACTCCTCCCACTTCCTACAGACTAACGGGGTGGCCATGGGCACCCGCATGGGACCCAGCTATGCCTGCCTCTTTGTAGGTTACGTGGAACAGTCCCTCTTCCGCACCTACACAGGCCCCACACCCCACCTCTTCCTCTGGTACATTGATGACTGTATCGGCGCCGCCTCTTGCTCCCCAGAGGAGCTCGAACAGTTCATCCACTTCACCAACACCTTCCACCCCAACCTTCAGTTCACCTGGGCCATCTCCAGCACATCCCTCACCTTCCTGGACCTCTCAGTCTCCATCTCAGGCAACCAGCTTGTAACTGATGTCCATTTCAAGCCCACCGACTCCCACAGCTACCTAGAATACACCTCCTCCCACCCACCCTCCTGCAAAAATTCCATCCCCTATTCCCACTCCCGCACATTCCAGATGTCCAAGTTCTTTAAGGACTGCAACTTTCTCCCCACAGTGATCGAGAACGCCCTTGACCGCGTCTCCCGTATTTCCCGCAACACATCCCTCACACCCCGCCCCCACCACAACCGCCCTAAGAGGATCCCCCTCATTCTCACACACCACCCTACCAACCTCCGGATACAACGCATCATCCTCCGACACTTGCGCCATTTACAATCCGACCCCACCACCCAAGACATTTTTCCATCCCCTCCCCTGTCTGCTTTCCGGAGAGACCACTCTCTCCGTGACTCCCTTGTTCGCTACACACTGCCCTCCAACCCCACCACACCCAGCACCTTCCCCTGCAACCGCAGGAAATGCTACACTTGTCCCCACACCTCCTCCCTCACCCCTATCCCAGGCCCCAAGATGACATTCCACATTAAGCAGAGGTTCACCTGCACATCTGCCAATGTGGTATACTGCATCCACTGTACCCGGTGCGGCTTCCTCTACATTGAGGAAACCAAGCGGAGGCTTGGGGACCACTTTGCAGAACACCTCCGCTCAGTTCGCAACAAACAACTGCACCTCCCAGTCGCAAACCATTTCCACTCCCCCTCCCATTCTCTAGATGACATGTCCATCATGGGCCTCCTGCACTGCCACAATGATGCCACCCGAAGGTTGCAGGAACAGCAACTCATATTCCGCCTGGGAACCCTGCAGCCATATGGTATCAATGTGGACTTCACCAGTTTCAAAATCTCCCCTTCCCCTACTGCATCCCTAAACCAGCCTAGTTCGTCCCCTCCCCCCACTGCACCACACAACCAGCCCAGCTCTTCCCCCCCAACCCACTGCATCCCAAAACCAGTCCAACCTGTCTCTGCCCCCCTAACCGGCTCTTCCTCTCACCCATCCCTTCCTCCCACCCCAAGCCGCACCCCCAGCTACCTACTAACCTCATCCCACCTCCTTGACCTGTCCGTCTTCCTTGGACTGACCTATCCCCTCCCTACCTCCCCACCTATACTCTCTCCACCTATCTTCTTTTCTCTCCATCTTCGGTCCGCCTCCCCTCTCTCCCTATTTATTCCAGTTCCCTCTCCCCATCCCCCTCTCTGATGAAGGGTCTAGGCCCGAAACGTCAGCTTTTGTGCTCCTGAGATGCTGCTTGGCCTGCTGTGTTCATCCAGCCTCACATTTTATTACCATGTTCAAATCCAGCATTTGTTTTGAATTATTTGTGAGTTTTTTGGGGTTAGGATACAAATTATTTATGGTCTAACTGCATGGGTAATACAGGTTTGAGGAATTTCTTGACCTAATCTCATCTCTACATATCAGGATAAAGGATGACTCATGTGAAACTCTGTCAGAGCACTTATATTTTTGAATATTTGATATAAGTCTTGCTTATTGCAGAATTTATTACCTTAATCTACTCAAAACATTTTTTGCTGCAGAGAGGAAAAAAAAATCCTGTCTTATCTTGATAGAATGTTGCCAAGTTGCCACTTCAACCCATTAGAATGGATAGTCAGAGTCTTTCTCCCAGGGTAGAAATGTAAATAACTAGAGTACACAGATTGAAAACAACAGGGGGAAAATATAAAGGAGATGTGAGAGGCAGGCTTTTTTTCCAGAAAACATATGTTGTTAAATTTCAGGAGGTTGTAGAAACAGATACAAAAGCAACATTTAAGAAGCATTTTGACAGATGAATAATTAGGCAGGAAACGGAGGGGTACATATGGTGCAGAAGTAGAGAAGTGTAATGTGTTGGCACAAGTTTGGTGGGTTGAAGGGACTGTTCCTATGCTGGATTGTTCTTTCTTCTTCAAATCTAAAGTCACCTTGAAAAAAGCCTTGAAGCCATTTGGTATTAGAACAACTATACTGTCGAGCTAGGGGTAGCACAGTCGTAATATCACAGGAATGGTAGTCCAGAGTTCCAGGCTAATGCTCTGGGGCACAGGTTCAGATTTCATCAGGGCAGCTTGTGGAATTTCAGGCTCCTGTGCATTCGGTTTCATTCCTGCCTGCTTCAGAGTTATGTCGCAACATTTCTCAATAAATCACTGGTATAGGTCTAGGTTCTGATATTTTTGAAATACACATTATTTATAAATTTGCAAAAAAAATTAAAAAGCAACAAATCTTTTAATAAGCATTAGTAACACTGATCAAATCAAAGAAAAACAGCATTTCTATCCATTTGGGGCTCATCAAGACCATAATAGGATGCCCATTAGTGCAACAGATGTACCATACTTAATTAGCAAAAAATTGACATAAATGTGCAGATTTCCCTCACCTAATATAAAAAGAATATCAAAGGCATAAATCTAGAGTGTGTAGAACTATTATAAACTCAGAGGAACAAATCACACAAAATTACAGATTAAACTCAAAAGGAGCTTAAAGGTTACTGCCGCCTTTGCCTTCATCTTCAATTACAAAAGGACTCATAGCCTAGAATCATAAAAGACGGAAGCAAGAGTAGGCCATTCCAACCCTTGAGTCTGCTCTGCCATTCATGAAGATCATGGCTGAGCAGAGTTCAAACCCTGATCTCGCCCTCTCCCATATTCCTGATCCCTTCAGCCACAAGAGGTATATCTACCTTCTTCTTGAAAACATCTTTGTGACTTGGATTGTGATAAACCATTGAGCTAGATTTCTAATTTTCTTCCCCTCGTCCAAATCATCTTTCATCCAAAGTACACACTTTCCTGAATCCTGATTATACAGTTACTGTAGGTGCTAAAGACATTTTTAGACAAGTTACAAACTATGTCAAAGAAAACGGCCTGCAATTAGATCAACACACCAGTTATTGGAGTAAAGGTATTCAGACCAGAGGCAGGGTGAGTTATATATGAACATAGTAATGAAGAAGACTGGTTTTGGTCTGTACTGAAATTGCACGTGAAAATATGTTTTTGCAATTAAAAATTATAAGACTTAGGAACAGGAGTGGGCTATTGGGCCCTTGAGCCATAGAAACATAGAAAATAGGAGTAATAGGAGACCATTCTGCCCTGTGAGCCTGCTCTGTCATTCCTCATGATCATGGCTGATCATCCAACTCAATAGATGAATTCTGCTTTCTCCCCATAATCTTTGATCCCATTCGCCCCAAGTGCTATATTAAGTCGCTTCTTGAAGATGTTCAATGTTTTGGTATCAACTACTTCCTGTGGTAATGAATTCCACAGGCTCATCAATCTTTGGGTGAAGAAATGTCTTCTAAATTGTCTACCCCGAATCCTCATACTGTGACCCCTTGTTCTGGACACACACACCAACGGGAACATCCTCCCTGCATCTACTCTGTCCAGCCCTGTTAGAATTTTACAAGTATCTATGAGATCCCCCTTCATTCATCTGAACTCTCGTGAAATCAATCCCACCCTAGTCAATCTCTCTTCATATGTCAGACCCGCCATCTCCAGAATCGGCCTGTTAAACCTTCGCTGCACTTCTTTGAAAGCAACTCCTTATTCCTCACTCCTTACTCAGAAAAGGATACCAAAACTGCACACAATATTCTAGGTGTGACCTCACCAAGGCCCTGTATAACTGCAACAACACATCACTTCTCCTGTACTCAAAGCCTCTCGCAATGAAGACCAACATACCACTTGCCTTCTTTACTGCCTGCTGTATCTGCATGCTTACCTTCAGTGGCTGGTGCACAAGGATGCCCAGGTCCCGCTGCACTCTCCCCTCTCCCTGTTTACAACCACTCAGATAGTAATTTGCCTTCTTGTTTTTGCTTCCGATGTGAATAACATCACATTTATGCAAATTTTACTGCATCTGCCATTGATTTGCCCACTCGTCCAACCTGTCAAGATCATGCTGAAGGATCTCTGCATCCTTGTCACAGTTTACCCTCCCACCCAACTTGGTATCATCTGTGAACTTGGAGATGTTACATTTTGTTCCCTCATCCAAATCATTAAGATATATTGTGAATAGCTGGGGTCCCAGCACCGATCACTGTGGCCCCCACAAGTTACTGCCTGCCAATTTGAGAAGGACCCAGTAATTCCTACACTTTGTTTCCTCTCTACTAAATTGGCAACCCTTCATTCTGAGCCTATGCGCTCTGGTCCAAGACTCTCCCAGAGGAGAAACAACCCTGGCAAGCCCCTTAAGTATCTTATGTTTCAATGAGATCATCTGTCATTCTTCTAAACTCCAGTGAGCACAGTCCCAGTCTGTTTAACGTTTACTCATAAGACAGTCCACCATAGCAGTCATCATCCTAGTAACATTCCCTTAACTGTCTCCAATGAAATACTCTCTTTCCTTAAATAAGGGGACCAAAACTACTCACAATAGTCCAGATATGGATTCATCAACACCTTGTAGATGCAATGAGACTTTGCTATTCTTATACTCCAAACCCATTGAAATAACAGCCAACATTTCATTCAACTTCCTGATTACCTGCTGCATCAGTGCTATCTTTGGGTTTTGTGCACAAATACCCGCAAGTCTATTTGTGATGCAGCTTTCTACAGTTTGTTTTCCATTTAAATGACATTCAGTTCTTTTGCTCTACTTTCCAAAATGATCAACTGAACATTTCCCGACATTATATTCCATTTTTGACATTTTTCCCACTAATTTAATCTTTCAATATTTCTCTACATTGTTTGTATCCCTCTCACAACCTGCCTTTCCACCTATTTTATTGCCATCTGAAAATTTAGATGCAGTACATTCACTTCTTTCCTCAAAGTCATTAAGCAGTTGTGGTCCTAGTATTGATCCCTGTGGAATGCCTGGAAGCCCAGCTCGTCCCCTCACCGCAATGCATCACTAAACTAGCCAGCTCATCCCTGCCTCCCTAACCTGTTCTTCCTCTCATCTATCCCCTCCTCCCACCTCAAGCCGCACCTCCATTTCCAACCTACCAACCTCATCCCGCCTCCTTGACCTGTCCATCCTCCCCGTCTGACCTATCCCCTCCCCACCTATACTCTCCTCTCCACCTATCTTCTCCTCTATCCATCTTCGGTTCACCTCCCACTCTCTCCCTATTTATTTCAGAACCGTCTCCCCATCCCCCTCTCTGATGAAGGGTCTCGGCCCGAAACATCAGCTTTTGTGCTCCTGAGATGCTGCTCAACCTACAGTGTTCATCCAGCTTCACACTTTGTTACCTGTGGAATCGCATTGGTCATGGATCACCAATCTGAAAAAAAATCTGTTCGCTCCACTTGCTATTTCTTGCCCATGAACTAATTCTCTATCCAGGCCAACATGCTACCTCCAACACTTCAAGATCATATGACTGAACCTTTTGTGAAGTACCTGGTCAAATGGCTTCTCAAAGCCCAAATACAACACAAACAAAAACCAACAGAACTGTGGATTCTGTAAATAAGGAACAGAAACAAAGTTGCTGGAAAAACTCAGCAGGTCTGGCAACATCTTTGAAGGAGAAAACAGAGTTAAGGTTTTGGGTCCAGTGATCCTTCCTCAGAATAGGAAGGGTCACCGAACCTGAAACACTCTGAGGAAGGGTGATTGGACACTGCTCGCTGCCGGACATGCTGAGCTTTTCCAGCAACTTTGTTTTTGTCCCAAATACAACACATCCAATGATTCCACTCTATCCACTCTGGTTCAGACTTGCTTGAAAAACTCTAAATTAGCTGGACACAATTTCCCTTTCATGAAGCCCTTCTGACTCTGCTGGATTAAGTACTGACTCTTCCAAAAGTTCTGGTTCAAGAGTCCACACAGGAGCATAAAAACCCTTCAGGTTCTTATGATCGTACAGCCTTTCAGCACCACATTGCCTTGGGATTGAATCTTCCCTGATGTGTAAAACATTACTTAAGCAGTTTCCAGTGTTGTCAAGTCTTTGTGTGCATTTGAGTCAACTGTGAATGATGGCAATGTTATTTTGCCTGGCCTTCTCCTATTGTTAATCTACTGAGTGTCTTGTGATCGTTCAGAGTTTTGAGTTCCACACATCTTGGAACCCAACTGTTGCAAATTCAATCTATCATGTCCAACAAGTAACACACTTTTGGTTTTGTAGAATTGTCATACCAGATTGCATCAATGAACCAATGTAAGAAATGGCTGATACTTGTATCAATTTGCAAACTAACCTGCATGAATGGTTATCAGTGACTGCTGGCCAAATACTTGATAACTCAGTGACTTGCACATTAGCATGTTGCTTCTTGAAGTAATATCACAATAGTCAATTCCGTAACTCTATCAAATATATTCCATCAGATATCACTATTTGTATTGGTTTGTTCATGAACTGCTAATAAGGGTGTCCAGTCTTAACAGCCTAACACCTCAGACTATTTTAGCATATAGTGTTGGTCACTGAAAAGGGTCAGTGGACTCCAACTGTTTTCTCTGCAAGCTTTTCTGAGTTCCTCCAGCAATTTCAGTTCTTATTTGTTCCAAATCTCCAGCATCACAGTTCTTTGTTTTCCTTAATAAAACACATAATCAAACAAGCTTCCTGTTCCACTCTTGTGCATTAATTAGCTCATGTTTTCCAGCAATCACATTAATTTGTCAAACTCAATGAAGAAGGGTCTAGGCCTGAAACGTCAGCTTTCCGGCTCCTCTGATGCTGCTTGGCCTGCTGTGTTCATCCAGCTCTACACCTTGTTATCTCAGATTCTCCAGCATCTGCAGTTCCTATTATCTCTGAAGGAGTACTAGTCTATTCCTTTGTCTGTTTCATGTTGATTTACATTCACACTACACATATTGAAATTACACTGTATTTTTTCAACACTTAAACAAGATTATATAAACAAACCTAAATTTTTGATACCCACAGATCACAGGATGTCATAAAGATTCAGGACTACAAAAGAATATTTGCCAAATTTCAATAAAGTAGACCCAAACTATTAATGCAGGATCACAATCCAATAAAACTGGTATTCCTTAAATATTTACTTTGGCAAAATGTGTTAACGAAATATTTAGTCCATTAAAATTTTGGAAGCTTATTTAAATCATGGAAAAATTATGGAGACTGGGTTATTGGGCTGGAGCCAGATTACATTTCTTCCGTTCAAAATATCTTGTATAATCACTCAGATTTCATACATTCTCTCAGAATCTTTTGGATCATTGAATAACTATTGATTACTAATGTGAAGAGACATATGCTTGGTGTGCAAATGACTAACCAGATATGGAAAGAATGAAGGGACAAGAACCATCAGATGTCTGTCTTCATTATGTTTTTGTTGTTTGGTCTTGTAAAATATGGACAGACCAGTGAGAAATAAACAGAGCTTAGGGCTGCAGGGAATTTGGTTTGCTTCTTTCCTTACCCCACTACAGTTTCAGACAGATTGAATTCACATACGATTTCACAATAAGTCACTGATCTAGAGATATTAACAGAATTCTTTTAAAATAAAAGTCCTTTCATTTATTAATGTTTATTTTAACAAATTGGCACAGCAATTGCATGATGGCATTAGTCAGGAAGAATGTAATCATCAAGTTGTGAGGTTGATTTTTATGCCATGAAGGTGTGAAACAGGAACTAGCATTCTTTGAATTAAGAATCCACTTTTCGCTGGGGTGAAAAGATTAAAAATTCAGATTTTCACTGTAGTGAGCCCTCAGTGGAAATGGAGATAGTTTTGAGCTGGATCAGATGATGCATGGAACTCATTTAGTCACCCCAGAGCACAATCAGAATGTGCTGATAGATAGATTTTTCAATTTAGTTTCTGCTCAATCAATAAGCAGTTTGTATCAAATTCTTATATCAAATTGTATCAAAGGCACCAGCAAGAAGCAAGTTATGACAGAGGTGGGGAATAGCATTTACGGCAGGGCAGACTGTTGCTTGATCAATGCCACCATGGAACAAACTGCTGTGACCATGAGGCAGATCCTTGGTCAAGTGAGTGGCAGGAGGAGCTCATTTGATCCTACAGAAAGGAACCTGCAGAGGCATCCTCCACTAGTGGACACTGTACTCAAGGTCTGCATCTCTCAAGGGTCATTTTATACTGAATGCCAACAGTTCACCTCTACATTGCACAGACTGAGCGCCAGCTCAGATACCTCCTTCCATCTTTCCCTGGGCTATGATCCCACCGTGGGACATCAGGCCATTTCATCAACTACAATCACATTTCACCTCCCTTCACCCCCAGCAAACGCCTCCAAGCTAACAGTCCCCCCAGGTCTGCACAGCTCACCCATATCGCCTTCCAAAAATCTATGAACAGGGCTGCCCAGGCAGCCCAATTGCTTCAGCCTGCTCCTGTTCCACAGAACTCATCTCTTCCTACTCAGTCTTTTCTCCCTCATCCAGTCCCTGCGGGTATACATCCATGATTCCTCCGATGCTTTATGCCAGTTTCACATTTTCCTGTTTGCAGGCTCCAGCTGCCTCCATTTCACCATGTCCATCCCCCACGAGGGTGGTTTCAGAGCTCCCCACTTCTTCCAGGTGCAAAGGCCTGAACCGTCTTCAGCTATCACAAGCTTCCTCTACTCAGCCAAGCTTGTCCTCACCCTCAACAAGTTTTCTTTTAACTCTTCTCATTTTCTTCAGGTCAGCGAGGGTATCTGCATGGACCCCAGTTCTGCCAGACTCTTTAAGGGGTATGTGAAACATTCCTTATTCCAGTCCTATTCTGACCCGATCACAAAACTCCTTCTCCAACATCATCGATGATATCATCAGTGCTGTTTCTCTCTTTCATCTGGAACTGAACAAGTTTATCTACTGAGCTTCCAAATTCCAGTCTGCTCTCACTTTGACCTGGTCCACCTCTGGCTCCTCCTATCCCTTCCTCAACATCTCTGTTTCTATTTCTGTGGATAGACTGGCCACTAATATCCACTGTAAACCCACCAACTCCCACAGTTAACTTGACAATACATTCTCACACCCTGCTTCCTCTAAAGACTCCACAGCATTCCCCAGTTCCTCAATCTCATCTGTTCTAGTAATCACAACTTCAACAAGGGAGCCTTTGAAATGTCCACCTGCTTTCCTAACCAAGGACTCCTCTGCACTGCTGTTGACAGGGCCATTAACCAGGCCTGACCCACCTCCTGCACTTCCACCCTCACCCCCTTGCTTCCTTCCAACAATAGCACCACTGCCCCCCTTGTCCTTTTTAATTCATTTTGTGGGATATGGGTGTTGTGGGTTGGCCAGCATTTAATTCCCATCCCTAGTTGCCCTTGAGAAGGTCTTGGTGAGCTGCCTTCTTGATCCGCTGCAGTCCACCTGCTGTGTGTTGACCCACAATGTCATTAGGGAGGGAATTCCAGGATTTTGACAAAGCGATACTAAAGGAATAGATATCTATTTCCAAGTCAGGATGGTGAGTGGCTTGGAAGGGAACTTGAAGGTGGTGATGTTCCCAAATATCTGCTGCCCTTATCCTTCTAGGTGGCAGTGGTCATGCCTTTGCAAGGCGTTGTCTGAGGGTCTTTGGCGAATTTCTGCAGTGCATCTTGTAGGATAATACAAACAGTTGCTACTGATTGACAGAGGTGGATGGAGTGAATGCTTGTGGATGTAGTGCCAATCAAGTCGGCTGCTTTGTCCTGGATGGTGTCAAGCTTCCTGTGTGTTGTTGGGGCAGGACTCATCCAGGCAAGTGAGGAGTATTCCATCACATTCCTGACCTGTGCCTTGTATATGGTGGACAGACTTTGGGAAGTTACTCATTGCAGTATTCCCAGCCTCTGACCAGGATGTTGACAGTGGCGGCTTCAGTGATGGTAACACCATTGAATGTCAACGGGTGGTGGTTAGATTGTCTCTTGTTGGTGATGGTCATAGCCTGGCATTTGTGTGGCACGAATGTCAATTGCCGCTTGACGGCCCAACGCCTGGGTATTGTCCAGGTCTTGTTGCATGTGAAAATGGACTGCTTCAGTATCTGAGGAGTCATGAGTGGTGCTGAACATTGTGCAATCATTGGCGAACATTCCCACTTCTAACCTTATGATGGAGGAAATGTCATTGATGAAGCAGCTGAAGATGACTGGGCCTAAGACACTACGCTGAGGAACTCCTGCAGAGATAACTGGAGCTAGATGACTGACCTCCACGACCAGCTTCCTACGAGTCAGATATGGTTCACACCACTGGAGAGTTTGCCCTCTGATACCCAATGATTCTGGTTTCACCAGGGCTCCTTGATGCCACACCCGGTTGAATGTCACCTTGATGTCAAGTGCTGTCACTCTCACCTCACCTCTGGAATTCAGCATTTTCGTCCATGTTTGAACCAAAGCTGTAACAAGATCAGGAGCTGAGTGGTCCTGGCAGATCCCACACTGGGCATCAATGAGCACCTTACCTACCATCTGACCACCATCCACATCCACAGCATGTGTGACTGCTTTGCAGAACACCTATGCTCTGTCCACAAAAAAGCTTCCAGTTGCCTGCTACTTCAACACAGCACCCTGTTCCCTGGTCAACATCTGTCTCAGGCTTGCTGTAGTGCTCCAGCCCAGCTCAGCGCAAGCTGAAAGAACTGCACTTCATTTCTCATTTGAGGATTCTGCAGCTTTCTGGACTCAAAATCAAGTTCAACAACTTCAGGGCTTGAGATCTCCCATGTCTTTAACCTAACTCACTGTGCCAGGCCTTGTTATCAGATTGTTTGCTCTTATACACAAACATTGTTAGCCACTAACAGTCCCCATTAATAGTCATTCGCTGTCCTAATCAGATCGTTATCCACTCCTTTGTCTATCCAAATGTTCTTCTCTTTCTCTGGGCTCTATTCCCACCCCATTATTTACTTCTTACTGCTCTCTCCACCCTATCCTCTGCGTATAAACTGACATTTTCCTAGTTACCATCACTTCTGCAGAAGGGTCACTCAGTCCGAAACTTCAGCTCTGAGTTCTCTGCACGAATGCTGCCAGACGTGCTGAGCTTTTTCAGCAAATTTTGAGTTCACCACACTGAATTAGTTGAATGGCCTTTGTGGAATTCAAACTGAGGCATTCATGAGCATTGTATTGCGAAGTAAGCACTGATTGATAGCAATATTACTGATCCCTTCGATTATATTAATTGATAATTGAGAGTCGACTGCTGGAGTCATCATTGGCCATGATGCCAGTGTTGCAGTAATACTGGAACAATCTGAGTAAGGTGCAGAAAGTTCTGGAACACACCTTCAGTAATGTTGTGAGAACCTATCACCTTTTCAGTATCCAGTATATGCAGCCACCCCTTGGTACCACATTGGAGTAAATCAAATTAGCTGAAGACCATACAGGGACTCTCTGGATGAGACTGAGTTGAATCATCCAATCAGCACTTCTGGTGAAGCATTGGTGCTGACGCTTTGCAGAAGCATTTGAATTTTAGTGTGAATGAATCAGAGGGAGTGGGGAAATTGATGTGGGGAATTTCGTATGGTTACCTTTATTACCTACATTGAGTGTAGGATTTGAAAGGTCATGTCGCAGTTGCACAGGACTTTGGTCAGGACAGTTTTGGAATACTGCATTGCATTCTGGCTTCCCTGTTACAGGGAAGATGTGTGAAACTTGAAAGGATTCAGAAACGATTTTCAAGGATGAACAACCATAGAACCATTGAGTTGTACTGCATGGAAACAGGCCCTTTAGTCCAACTCATCCATGCCAACCAAATATCCTAAATTAATCTTGTCCCATTTGTCAGCATTTGGCCCATATCCTTACAATTCATCTGTGCATCCAGATGCCTTTTAAATGTTGTCTTGAATCACCTTCCACCACTTTCTATGGCAGCTCATTTCATACATGTACAACCATCTGCATGAAAATGATGCCCCTTAGGTGCCTTTTAAATATTTCCCCTCTCAGCTTTAACTCATGTCTTCTTGTTCTGGACTCCCTCCATCCTGGGAAAAAGACCTTTTCTATTTACCCTATCCATTTCCCTCATGAATTTATAAACCTCTATAAGGTCATTCCTCAGACTCAGACACTCTGAAAAAAATAGCCCCAGCCTATTCAGCCTCTCCCTATAGATCAAACCCTGCAACACTGGCAACATCCTTGAAAATCTTTTCTGAATCCTTTCAAGTTTCACTCATCTTCCCTACAGCAGGGAGGCCAGAATGCAATGCAATATTCCAAAACTATCCTGACCAAAGTCCTGTACAGCTGCAACATGACCTTTCAACTTCTACACTCAATGCACTGACTATTAAAGGTAACCACACGAAATGCCTTCTTCACCATCCTGTCTACCTGCACCTCCACTTTCAAGGAACTATGAACCTGCACTCCAAGGTCTCGTTGTTTAGCAACACTCGCCAGGTCCTTCCCATTAAGAGTGTAAGTCCTGCCATGATTCACCTTTCCAAAATGCAGCACCTCACATTTATCAAAATTAAACTCCATCTGCCATTCCTTGGTCCACTGGCCCATCTAATAGAGATTCCACTGGACTTTGAGGTAACCTTCTTTGCTGTCCACTACACTTCCAATTTTGATGTCATCTGCAAACCTGCTAACTATATCTCCTGTGTTCACATCCAAATCATTTATATAAATGACAAAAAGCAGTGGCCCCAGCACCAATCCTTGTGGCACACTGCTAGTTACAGGCCTCCAGGCTGAAAAGCAATCTTCCACCACCGTCTTCTATCATTGAGCCATTTCAGTATCCAAATGGCAAGTTTTCCCTGTATTCTATGTGACCTAACCTTGCTAACCAGTCTACTATAAGGAACCTTGTTGAATGCCTTCCTGAGACTTATATAAATCTTGTCCACCACTCTACTTACATTAATCCTCTTCGTTACTTCTTCAAAAACTCAATCAAGTCAGTGAGGCAGCATTTCCCACACACAAAGCATAGTTGTCTATTCCTAGTAAGTCCATGCCTTTCCAAATACATGTAAATCCAGTCCCTCAGGATGTCTTCCAACAACTTGGCCACCACTGATGTCACCAGTCTATAGTTCCCTGACTCTTCCTTACCACCTTTCTCAAAAAGTGGCACCACATTAGCCAAACACCAGGTGTTCTGGCACCTCAGCTGTGGCTATCAATGATAAAAATATCTCAGCAAGGGGCCCAGCAATCACTTCTCTAGCTTCCCACTAAGTTCTTGGGTATACCCAATCGGGTCTCGGGGATTTATTCATTTTTATGCATAACCAACCAATAGAGACATGCAAATTATCTCTTTAATATCCTGAGTCCTGCACGTTGGTTGTTCTGCTGAACATGTGCCACTGAGTAAAATCACTGCTGATCATACAGCAGCAAATGGATATCACTTCAAGCATTTTCCCTTGGAAACAAACATGGAAGAAGTCAACAACAGTGCTATCGAGCAGCACTTGCCCAGCCACTGCCTATTTGGTGACACTCAGCAGGACCACTCAGCTCCTGACCCCATTATAGCCTTGATTTGAGCACTGACAAAAATAAATGAATTCCAGGACAATGTGAAAGTGACTGCCTTGACATTCAAGGCCTCATTTAACTCAGTGTGTCATCAAGAAGCCCTTGCAAAACTACAGTCAGAATAAGGGTGAAAACTCTCCTCTGATTTAATTTACATATAGCATGAAGCAAGATATTTGTGACTCTTGGAGGTCAGTCATGACAGCCCCAGGATATCTCTGCGGCCTTTCTTCAGGGTAGAGTCTGAGGCCAAACCATCTTCAGCTGTTTCATCAATGATGCTCACTCCATCAGAAGGTCAGAGGCTGGGTGTGTACTTTCATGACTGCACAATACTTAACAAGATTTATGACTGCTCAGATACCGAAGCAGTCCTTGTCCATGTGCAGCAAGACTTGGACAACATCCATGTTTGGGCTGACAAGTGATAATTAACATTTGTGGCACATAAGTGTCAAGTAATAACAATCTCCAACAAGACGGGAACCTAACTATTGCCCGTCAACACTGAATGCTATTACCATTGTTTAATTCCTCCAATATTAACGTCCTGAACATTACTATGTATGAGAAATTGAACTGGAATTGCTATATAATTACTATGGCCTCAACAGCAGGTTAAAGCCTAGGAATCATGTAGCAAGTTACTTACTGACACCCCAAAGTCTGTCCGTTATCAACAAGGTACAAGTCATGAGTGTGATGGAATTTTCCAATCTTTACTGAATGAGTACAACTTTAACAACACTCAAAAAACTTAGCACCATCCAGGTAAAAGCAGCCTGCTTGATTGGTACAACCCTGACTTTTATTCACTTCTTCCAAGACTAATGCTCTCCAGCAGTAACGTGAGCCATCTACAAGATGCACTGCAGAAATTCATCATAGCTTCCAAATCGGCGGACACTGCCATTTAGAAGGAGAAGGGCTTAAAAAAAGGGAAAAGCACCATGAGGCAAATTTACCTCGAAACACTCACCACCTGACTTGGAAACATATCACTGTTTCTTTAATGTTAATGGATCAAAGTCCTGAAACTTCACTCCTAACAGTATTGTGGGTATATCTACATTAAATGGAATGAACCAGTTCAAGAAGGCAGCTCAAGCGTAACTAGCAATGGGCAATAAATGACAACCTAGTAATTGGTATCCACAAAAACAGATTTGTGGATATGTGAGTAGCCTGGACTGGCACACAATAAAATCGGCAATGGCAGCTATTGTGATGATGAGGGGACACACACAGCCAAATTGGATATTGAGCTAATGTAAGCCTCTGCTGTTGTAGATCTTACTTCCTGGCCACTAAATATGCTGATGGCCAAATAGATGCTACTGATGATTGATTCCCTGCAGCTAAGGGAATCCAGCAATGGCAGTAAATATAATGTCCACTTCTTCTGGGAGGCATGCAGTTGTTAATTTAATCCTCTAAGAAGCAGCAGTGTGTAAACATTTTATTGAGATGCTACAAAATTCTACAGCTAATCTTTGGAAAATGTCAAAAACAAAGAGATTTGAGGTCAAAGTGAAGTAACTTTGATGGCCACTACATGGCATGGCACCCAGTATCGTGAGGTCTTCAGTGAGGGGCACATTTGTCTCTGATCATCCATTTGGTCAGTCTCCCTCTGGCACTCAGTTTCCATTACCTTCAGGGAGCTCAATTCTTATCAGTCGATCACTTGTTGGAGGTTTGGCCTACATTCTCCATCCCTTTCTCTTTTCTTTTGCCTCCTGTGCCTTTCTGACGCCCAGAATTCTATCCTTCTGTGAATTCTGGTGACCAATATCAATCAAGACCCAAAATTTGACAGACCTGTCCCTGTTGTCAGTTGAAGCCCTACATCTGGCCAGATGAGCATCAACCTGTCCTCAGCAGTCATGGTCCCTGTTTTTATGTCTGAATGATACCGGGGAAAGCCACCACCATTCAAATCTAGGCATTGAGATAACAAATAAATGTAGTGAAAGCTGGTTCATTGTTTTCATTTATTCATGGAAATTGAACATTGCTGGCAAGGTTAGCATTCATCGTCAATCCCCAATTTGCCTTCACAACATGGTGGTGAACCGCCTTCTTGAATTGCTGCAATCTGTGTGGTGTAGAACATAGAACATAGAACAGTACAGCACAGAACAAGCCCTTCAGCCCACAATGTTGTGCCGACCATTGATCCTCATGTATGCACCCTCAAATTTCTGTGACCATATACATGTCCAGCAGTCTCTTAAATGACCCCAATGACCTTGCTTCCACAACTGCTGTTGATACACTCTCAGTGCTTCAAGGAAAATATAATAAATGGGACCTCCGTTCCTGCTGTGCTGGATAGTCAACCCTGGATGATCAATCCTGTTAGGCACACTAAAATTATTGAATGAAGCAAAATTGTCAAGATGGTGAAAGTCAATGCAAATTGTACATGGTTCATTAGTAACTTAAATGCCAATGGATCAATGAACAGATGGCTTTATGTCTAAGGATATCATTCATCCACAATCAGTCGAGAACAGGTTCTGAAAGAACAACACAGTCTGTTTTCTTTTAAGAAATATGAACACAATGGCATAAGCGGTTCAAGATATTTAGAAGACTCAAAATAATGTGGCAAATTATTTCATTCTATGTCAAGATGTATTTTTAGTTAACTATAAACAAGTTCCAGTTGTTTTTGTAGCAAATTGCTTTCAGTGAATACTTATGTCATGCTATCAAGTAAATTAAAATCAAATCAAAATATCCACCTGTGATGGAATAATAAAGCGTCAATTAGATTTTTTTTCAAGAGATAAATTATGAAATAGGAGCACTTTTGCTAAGTCTGAGGGACTGGATGAAAAAGACAATTCTGAACAGATAAGCAATTTCTACTTTTTAGGTTACATCACAAGAGCATAGAACATTATCTGAGAGATTTGTGGAAGAATGGCAATAAGAAGACGTCAACATGTAGGGATTTCCTTTTTTCTCCGTTGTGCAAATCATGGCAATTCATGACGCCATATTATTCCAAGCTGACAACATATGCAAACTCAAAATTGGTAAACTTTGGGAATTAACAAGGAAGCAGGGCACAGAATAAGAATAACAATATGCCTTTTCTGCAATAAGGTCAAGTATGAGCAAATAAGGGAGAGCAAGAAAGTGTGTCATTTCAATTTTAAGCCATTTAGCTTCTTGAAAATACAGAACAAAGTAGAAGCTTATGATATTCATGCCATGACTATTGGTAACATTAAAAGAACATGACAAACATAAGACGGCTATATTCTCAAAATACAGCTTTCAAATATCAGCTTACTCAGCAGTGCTCGAAGTACCTAGTTGTAACACAACCTTTTAACTTCAAAATCTTTCTGTCGTCATGGCTTTGCTTTTGTTCAAAGGATAAATCACTTATCAGGACAGCTGCAATTCAAAGGTGATAAAAGAACTAAAGCAAAACCAAAAGGAAAAGAACTGCGATACTGGGAGTCAGAAGTAAAAACAAAATTGCTGGTAAAGCTCAGCATGTCTGGCAGCATCTGTGGAGAGAAAGTAATTCTGTGGAAATTTTGAACAAAGGTCACTGGACCCAAAAGGTTAACTCTGCTTTCTCCCTGCAGACCTGCTGAGCTTTTGTAGCGATTTTTGTTTCTGTGTATCTAAGAGCTACAGTTTGATTCATACAGTGATTGGCATTTACAAACTTAATAGGGTGAAAAAGCTTGTTATTCTTTGGTGATATAGGCAGTGGGTATGTATGGCCTTTGATCAATGAAAACATCTGTGGACATGTCACAATAGATGCAGCTCACTTTCTTGACCAATCCTTAAAACCAGCTTCTTTTTTTATTAGAAAATATAGCTTATTCATCAAAAATATTTTATACATAAAAAGTACAAATGCAGTTCAATTCTGTACAGTAGTATATTAAGGAAACAAGCAAACATTGAGTTTGACTCTATCCAAACAAGCCAGTTATCTTTTACTTGAGCCAGACTATATTTACAAGCATTTGAGTGCCAGGAGGGTCTGATAACTGAATGGACCCCCATTTAACTTCAGCAGGAAGTTAAATGACAGTGGTCTTTCCCCACAGAACTTGGACAGCAGCTGCCTCAAGCTTTTGTACGTCCCTCAGCACGTAGTCCCGAACCTTGTTCTGTGCCATTCTGCAACATTTGGTCAAGGGTAACTCCTTGTTCAGCAAGATCAACAGGTTTTGGGCAGACCAAAGAGCATTTTTCACTGAGCTGACGATCATTCAGGAGCAGTTGATCTTTGACTCGGTGCGCATCCCAGGGAACAGGCTGTCGAGCACAGGGTCCTACGTCCCGGAGCTGTTTGGGACGAACTTTAACAAAAACGCATCTTTCTCCCAACATACTTTACAAAGGCACATTCCAAAAGGAAATGAATAACAATCTCAAAATCGTGCAGCCACTTCTGATGGTGCAGACCGACTGGGTGTACAAGGAGGATCTCACTGGTCTCACCACTAGCCAAGCAATATCTTGGTGCTTGTTCGAACGTTCTGATGATGAGGAATTCTATGAAGTGACTGACAATCTATCAGGGTATCACGCCACAGGATCCATCCTTTTCTTTTCCTGCAGTGTCTCAAGGATGCTACACGGTAATCAATTCTTGATGGACTTGTGATCAAAGGTGCATTCATTTGCAAATTTCTCCACAGAGGACAGGTGATAAGAAACGGTCCAACTACTTGGAGCATTCCATGATAACGAAGCCAGTGAGATCTTTTGCAACATTGGGGTAAGGTAGAACCTCAGTACGTAGTGGCATTCGATATTTATGCACCAAGGGACCACGCACAGCTTGACGCAGCCACACCCAAAGTTGACCATAAGGGTGAGGGCAGTGCTGGATATGTTCTTCCTAAAAATCCGGAATTTTGTACATGGTGCCCCTATAGACACAGTCCATCTTAGACAATCAAGTGAAGTAAGAGATGTCGCCAATAACTGCACCAGTACAGTTTTAGGGAATGGGCCAGACCTGCGCCACCCACACCAACAGGGTGCCTCACACTGAAGGCCAGGTTTGACCGACAATGGACTCCACTTTTTTAAAAACTTTTTAAATTTTGGCTGAGGCCAAACCAGAATATATGAACTCTTCTCACTTTATGTTCATCCACTAGGTCTATTTCACTCAGTTTTACTTTTTTTGGAGTCAAACAAATTCGGAGTTGAAGTACCCGGATTTCAGTTAATAATCTAGGCCGTCATATCTGCTCCAAATTGATGGAAAGCTGTGTTCTTCAGATGCTGCTTTATTGGATCATCTAAGATATTCACATGGACTTGAAATTTTTCTCAGTATACTGATCTTCACTTAATTCTCAATCAAAAGTAAAGTCTCATTCAACCAGCTAGTTACGCCTTTGTAGTTTGTAGAGCCTTTTTAAATGTGAAGTGGTTGCCATGATTATCTTTAAACATTTGCTTTACAAAAGTAATTACGTGGTATTGAATCTAGGTGCATTATGATGATTCAGAAATAGTACATAAAAACAAAAACTTTCTATTATAGGTCCACACATATATTTGTTTTTTTTTGCTATGACATGTAAACTTATGTTGTCATTGTTACTTCACTGCCAAAGATTACCATTCCCTTAAAATAAAAGCATCATCACTTCACTTTCAGAAAAATCAGAAATTCTCAAGAAGAACTCAAGTTCAGAAATTCTGGCTTGTTAATAGAATCATCTGGACAATTTTAAACTTAAACAGAAAATTTACCTCATCCCAACCACTTTGCTTCCTACTAAATAATATGGACTTCAAAAATGATCCATTTTTAATTGAAAGAACACAGTGTGTGAGATATGTTACAAGGCTTTAATTGGTAATTCTTATTGTTCTAGCTCAAAATATTTTTCTACCAAATCTATGGCATTTGAAATTTAAAGCACGTTTCTTTATTAATCTTGAAAATTAAAATAATTGTTCTGCACACCTCCAGCTATCATAATAAATCATTCACAATCTATTAAATTTTCACAGCGAGCAACAGAAGTACGTTCAAAATAGTGAAATTTTGTACAAAGAGAATTGCACCACCTTCCTGCAAAAGTAAATTATCGTATTATAATACACCATTATCTGAAAAATAATAGCAGGCAGTAGTTTGACATTTGTTGCGGCAGCAGAAGTGACATATAGGGTCTGAGAACTGGGAACAATTCAGGAAAATACCAAATTAGCAGACAAGGGCCAGAAATTAAACATATCATCAATGGAATACGGAGGGAAGCCCACAGATTTGCTTAGGCAGAAAGACTGAAGCAATGGAGAAAATATACCCTGTGTTCATTACATCATGTGTTTTTGTTCTTTATTAAAATCATGTGGGCATCACTGGTTAGGCCAGCACATATTTCCCACCTTGAACTGCCCAAAAGGTAGTTGAGCTGAGCTGCATTCTTGAAACACTGGAATCCTTGAGGATTAGATACAACCTCAGCTCTGCTAGGAAGAGGCTCCAGGACATTGACAGCGAAATAGCAGTGACGTAGTTCCAAGTCGGTTATGTTGTGTGGCTTGGAAGGGAAACTGCAGTTGATGTTCCCCATGAATGGATTACATTTATCCGTGCAGGTCACAGAGAACATGGGTTTGGGAGGTGTTATTCACGGGGCATGGGGGACTTCCTGCACCATTTGGATGATGCACTGCAATGTGCAATGGTGATGAATAGGAAATAAATCCAGATGTTTATCCAGGATCACGTCAAGCTTTGAGCTTGTTGGAGCTGCACTCATCCAGACAGGTGGAGAATCTTCCAACATACTCCGAGTTACACCCAGTAACTGGGTGAACATGCGTCAGAGAGACAGTAAGTCAGGTATTTGCCATAGAATTCCTCAGCTCTGATCTGTTCTTGTCACCACTGTATTTATATGACTGGAAATGGTATTGCCTGTCAATCATGTGGCATAAATATTACTTGCCAGTTGTCAGGCTAAGTCTGGATGTTATCCAAGACTTGCTGCATTTTAATGTGGCAAGTTTCAGTATCCGAGAAATCACCAAATGTGCTAATAATGCTACAATCAGCAAACATCCCCACCTCTCACGCTGGCCTGAAACGTTGACTTTCCTGCTCCCCAGATGCTATCTGACTTGCTGTGCTTTTCCAGTTCCACATTTCTTGACTCTAGCATCCAACATCTGTAGTTCTTTCTGTTTCCAATTCACATGATAAATATAAGTGTTTGTCACTGTTGCAGATAGGAGGGGAAGTTGAAAAGGAGTTGAATTAATGCTCTGTGCCTGGTCAGAACAATGATAGCTAGAGAGCCACTGAGAGACCCATGTCGCACCTTATCGGGAAGACCCACCACATCTTATGCTATTCAGACTAACCATGGGCATTTCCATTTGATTAACAACTTCAGGGACAGAACATCTGCCTGCTAAAAGCTCCGGTCCAATCTCAGATCATTGGCTCCTCTGTGCTCAGCAACACCACTGAGGAGGCAGAGGTTACTGATATAACACCCACATTTGGAAGGACCCAGGCTGAGCTAAGTGATTGTGGGAAGGAGCTCTCTGTGGGCGAGGGACAGTACAATGAACAAATTTGGGCTCTAAGCAGTCTTTTACTGAATCTGTCAACCTCGCAGACAGCTTTGAACAAAGTACTTCTTCAGTTCTCACCACATTCCCCACCATCCCTACAAGAAAACCCTCCAGGGATTTGTTATTGAGTTTCAAACACCTCTGTGCACATTCACAACTGGATTATGATGAGCTTCAGAAGTTACGGCCTTTAATTGGGCATAAATAGCCCACTTAAAGACTTCTATTAACAGTGGAGTGGGAAAGCTGCCCATGGGCCTTCGTCCTATGGATTTAATCACAGAGAAGTGATTAAAAGTGACAGTGACAGGGAAAGTGACAGGGTCCCCATCATCCTCCCAGCCAATTAAAATGTGTCCTGCACTGAAGGCACCAGGAAGTACACAAGATTGCATCCTTTATCTCAAAACTCTTCATCAGTTCAGCAGAAGTTTCTAACTACTCAACATTTTTGTTATGTTTAGCACTGATGTGTAAACATACTCGAAAAACATCAAGGCAGACAGAGACAAAAATAAAATTGCTGGAAAAACTCTGGAGGTCTGGCAGTATTTGTGGAGAGAAAGCAGAACTAACATTTCAGGTCCAATGATTCTTCTTCAGGTCAGGATTGGCAGACAGGCAGGATTGGCTTTGAGGCACTATGACAAAGTGCAGTGCAGTATATCAAAATAGGATTAGTCTAGCTTTGTCTACCACCTAAGGACATTTATACTTGATAGCTGAGACATGGTCAACTGAAAAAGCCCATAATAAAATTTCCTGAGTATGCTCAACAAAACATGAGTGATCAAACTGACAGAAACATAACCTGATGACATCAAAAGAGGCAATATCCTGGGTTTTCACTATTGACAGCTGAAATATAGTACTTAGAGTAGACTGTCACAGAAGCTTGACATACTATCAGGGCTTATTTCACATAAACACCAGGATTCAGAACATCATGTTGAAATTACAATAAACAGCACTGATTTCTGACAATCCTGAACCGTTAAGAAAGACTGAACTAAAAAAGGGTACAAACCAGACCAGTAGCTCATTCTGTACCATGCATTCTTCAGGAAGTATTTTCTTTGAGAAAATGAGGCTCAAAGCTAAATTGAAAGTGTACAGCTGCTAAGAACAATGTATAACTTTAATTTATATTTTATATGTTACGTTAATTAAGGCTAAACATCATTTGACATTTTAAGGGTATCCTTTGTGATCTTAGGGCCTTGGTGGCACAAAATCTGGTGGTTCTTTGTTTTGTTTAAATATATTTTAATGAGGTTTTACATCCTTGAAGTTAAGAGCTGGAGTTGAACATTTCACAAAAAACTACAATGAAGTGAGACACAGAAACAGCCAATGCAGAAATATCAGGCAGTTTATCCGTGGATGCATGACAGAGTGGAAGTTGAAGTGCTAAGGTCTCCAGTGATAAATCTGGCAAGAAAGCTGCTAGAAATGGAGTTTAGGGAATTCACATTTGCTAGGACATTATTACATTAATGAGGTTAGGTTGCAGATTTTTTTTTAAAAAAGTAAAGATACACTGGGGAGAGATATTAGCAGAGAAAAAAAAACTGCATCTAGTGAATGCAGAGAAATTTGATAAAAGCTTTGTTTGTGAGCAGTGCAGGCAGTACATGGTACGGATGTACATAGGTTGTACAATGACTTAGACAGAGGTATACAGGTTACATTGCACAGGGCGTGTGCTAGGAGAGATCTGCATCATTTGAAGCAAGACAGTCCATTAATCAGTCTAAAAATGGCTGGGAACAAGCTGTTTCTAAACCTGCTGGTGTATGTGTTCAGGCTTTTGTATCTTCTGCCTGACGAAAATGGTCATTGGAGATGGGTGAGATGGGTCTTTGATATGTTGGCAGCCTATCCGCGGCTGTGTAACTGCAGTCCATGGTTTAAAGGTTGCTTTCCAGGATAGCCTGGGCTGTGCACATCACCTTCTGTAGTTTCTTACGGGACAGAGCAGTTGCCATACCAGGCCACTATGCACCTGGACATTATGCTTTCTATGGTGCATCTGTAGAGGTTGGTGAGGGTCCTTATGGGCATGCCAAATTTCCTGAGCCACTTGAGGAAGAAGAAGCATTTTTGGGCCTTCTTGACCCTTGCATCTATGTGGGAAGTGCAGGGCAGGTTGTCGGTTATCATTACTCCGTGGAACTTGACACTCTTCACTCTCTCAACTTTAACTCCATTGATGTAGATTGGGGTGTGTTCTCCTCCTTTCTTTCTGAAGGCAAGTGTCAGTCCTTTACACCTGCTAACATTGTTAGAGAGGTTGTTCTCATTGCACGACGTCACCGAGCCCCTCTCTCCTTTCTGTATTTAGATACTTGATATCTGTCTTATCACAGCGGTGTCATCAACAAACTTGTAGATGGCATTCATTCGGAATTTGGGACACTATCGTGGGGGTACAGGGAGTGCAGTAGGGGCTGGGGGGGGGCTTCAGTGTTGAGTGTTATTGTGGAGGAGGTGTAGTTAACTATCCTCATTGATTGTGGCCTGTGGGGCAAAAAGCTAAAGATTCCGTGGCAGGGGGCAGAGCCGGCACCAAGGTCATGGGTTTTTGAGATCAGGCTGGAGGGCATATTTATATCGTATTGAAGGCATAGTCATAGAGCAGGAGTTGGATGTAGGTGTCCTTATTGTCTAGATGTTCCAGTGATCAGTGGAGGGCTAGGGATATGGCATTCACTGTGGACTTGTTACATTGGTAAGCAAATTGTAGGCAATCATTGGAGGCTGGGAGATTGGAGTTGATGTGGCCCATGACCAGCCTCTCGAAGCAGTTCATGATTATTGAGATCAGAGCCACTGGGCCACAGTCATCAGGCCACATTGCATGTGTTTTCTTAGGTACAGGGATGATGGTGGCCTTCTTGAAGCAGGTGGGGATCGTAGGAGGATGCCGGTGCTCTATTTAAATACTATTCAGCTCTCTATTTTTCTTGCTAACCTTACATTTTCACATATTACATTCCATTTGTAGTTGTGGTTTTACCCACATGCTTTTGCCTGTCTATATCCCACTGTAAACTTGGTATCATTCTCACTGCACACCTATTTTTGTGTCTACAAATTTGGCTATTGTTCTGACATCATTCACTTTCCTCACTCAAGTCATTAATATTGGAAATATTTGTGGCCCCAGCATTGAGCCCCATAGCACTGCATTAGTTGCCATCCTGAAAATGTCCCCCTTATCCCAACTTCTACTAGTTCATCAATCCCACATCTACTACTGCCAGCTCCATGTACTCTTATTTTATTATTAAGTAGCCAAACATGCAGTACCTTATCAACTACCTTCTGAAAACCCAAATATATTACATCCACTGCTTTTCCTTCATTTATCTTCCTTGCTATATCTCCTCAAAGGTTGTTTAATTGTTCATGATGTCCCCTTTGTGAAGTCATGATGGCTCTGTTTCATCATATTGTGTATTTCAAAATGTTCTGCTATTGCATTGTAATAGGCTCTAACACTTTCCCAATAACTGACTTGAAGCTAATTTTCCTATCATTTTATTTTGTTTGCATCCCTTTCTAAATAAAGGTGCTACATTAGCTGTCTTCAAATGGTTTGGGCTTTCCCAGAATCTAAGGATTCTTGGAGAATGACGACTAGGGCATCTGCTATCTAGGATGCATCCAATTACGTCCATAGAACTTATTGGCCTTTAGATCCCTCACATTTTCTTTCTAGTTATCGTCATTGTAATTATTTAATGTCCCCTTTTTGTCCCTCAATCTACCACTTTTGGAGCATTGTTAATATCTTCTACTATGAATAGCAATGCAAAAGTATTTACTCAATTCTTCCTCCGTTTCCTGGTTCTCTGGCATTATTATTTCTCAGTTTCATTCTCAAAGGGTCCTATACTTAACTCTTTCTGTCTATCATAATATTATTTTCAGGTTTATCCTCAAAATATATCCTCTTTATTTTGTTTTTGGTCATCTGTACATGTGTAACATGTAAGTTTATTGGACTGGCTCTTGCACTCAAGACCGCTGGTATTTCTTTCAAAAGATTACTTTTCCATATTCTCTTGCCGATGGGCATTGTCCAAGAATTGTCATGCTTCAGGCAAGTTATTTTCTTCTGAACTAAGATCAAGGAACCTTTGAAGCACTTGTATTGTCCTCCTCTCATTCAAGTGCCTTCCTTGAGTTGGGTGCAGATTATTTGCTTTGGCAGTTGGAAATTAGGCATCTTAACCTTGTGGCTGGCTACATGTTTTGGATGATCATGACCCCAGTGCTGGTGTTACTGGTTTTTTCAAGGATGCTGATGTTATTATGCCTGTTCTCACAGATGGTACGGAGAATTAATCTCAAATTAATGATGATGGGTAATTCTCTACGGCCTTTCGGTGACGTGTGTAGGTAGTCCACGTTTCTGAGGCATAGAGGAGAGTTGGAAGAATGGCTACCTTCTACATGAGGATCTTAGTATCAGGACACATGCTGTAGTCATCAAACACGGTTGAAGGAGGCACTCTGGTTTGAATACAGGAATGGATCTCCACCATGTTAGCCATAGATGAGTTGCGACTCCCCAGGAAGGGAGGATTTCTTCATTGAACTTAAGGCCACAGAGACTGGAACTTACACCAGAAGGTTGGTAAAGGACTCTAGTCTTCAAGTTTGAGGCTAAGACTGATACTTTAGAATGCTTCTGCGAAGGCTTGAAGATTATCTTCTGTGAACCCGGAGATGCATACTGAAATTCCACAAGTGATGCCTATGTTGTTTTCTTGGATATTAACCAATTGAGGCTGAAAAGTTTCTTGTCCACCTTGTAACCAATGTTCACAACAGTGGAAAGCTTGATCTTAAGAAGATGAAGGACGGTGATGAAGATGGAGAAAAATAGTGGGGACAATGACATATTCCTGCTTGACTCCTGTCTTGACCACAAAGTTTGTGTCAAATTACATTGGTTATGACTGTTGCTGACATCTCCTCATGGAGGAGATAGAAGAGGTTAAAGAATTTCTCTGGACGCCCAACCATTGACAGGGTTATCCACAACCCTCAGAAACTGACTGAGTCAAAAGCCTAGACAAGTTGACAAAGACCATGTTAAGTAGTGTTGTTGTTCCTGGAATTTCTTGTGAAATTTCCAAGCAGTAAAAATCATGCCCATAATTCCGCGGTTTGCTTGAAAGCCACAATGCTTTTCTGGAAGGACTCCACAAATTGGGAGAAATTACCAAGTGAGGATTCAAGTCATAACTTTCCTGACAATGGAGAGTAGGGAGATTCTTTTGTCATTCCCACAATTCCCATTGTTTCCTTTCATGAAGATGGTGACATCTCCACAATTGGCAGAGATTTCTTTTACCCAGATATTTAGGAGCAGTTGGAGATAATGGGTGAGCTCCACTCCAAGTCTGAATATCTCTGCTGGTATACTGTCTACTCAGGAGCCTTTTGCTATGTGCTTAATAGGGGTTTGATTTCTATCACACTTGGAGTCCAACATGATCTTTGACAGGAATTAGGGGATTTCCTCAAACATGTCCTTATGTATGATTTGTACTGTAAAAAAAAAAGAAAGAAACAAAGAAACCTACAGCACAGGAACAGGCCCTTCGGCCCTCCAAGCCTGCGCCGATCAAGATCCTCTGTCTAACCTGTCATCTATTTTCTAACGGTCTGTGTCCGTTTGCTCCCTGCCCATCCATGTACCTGTCCAAATATATCTTAAAAGACGCTAACGTGTCTGCGTCTACCACCTCTGCTGGCAACGCGTTCCAGGCACCCACCACCCTCTGTGTAAAGAACTTTCCACGCGTATCTCCCTTAAACTTTCCTCCTCTCACTTTGAACTCATGACCCCTAGTAATTGAGTCACCCACTCTGGGAAAAAGTTTTTTGCTATCCACCCTGTCTATACCCCTCATGATTTTGTAGACCTCTATCAGGTCCCCCCTCAATCTCTGTCTTTCTAATGAAAATAATCCTAATCTATTCAACCTCTCTTCATACCTAGCAATCTCCATACCAGGCAACAACCTGGTGAGCCTCCTCTGCACCCTCTCCAATACATCCACATCCTTTTGGTAATGTGGCAACCAGAACTGTACACAGTACTCCAAATGTTGCTGAACCAAAGTACTATACAACTGCAACATGACCTGCCAACTCTTGTACTCAATACCCCGCCCAATGAAGGAAAGCATGCCATATGCCTTCTTGACCACTCTATTGACCTGCGTTGTCACCTTCAGGGAACAATGGACCTGAATACCCAGATCTCTCTGTTCATCAATTTTCCCGAGGACTTTTCCATTTACTGCATAGTTTGCCCTTGAATTTGATCTTCCACAATGCATCACCTCACATTTGCCCGGATTGAACTCCATCTGCCATTTATCTGTCCAACTCTCCAGTCTATCTATGTTCTGCTGTAATCTCTGACAGTCCCCTTCACTATCTGCTACTCCACCAATCTTAGTGTCATCAGCAAACTTCTTGATCAGACCACCTACACCTTCCTCCAGATCATTTACATATATCACAAACAACAGTGGTCCCAGCACAGATCCCTGTGGAACACCACTGGTTACAGGTCTCTAATTTGAGAAACTCCCTTCTACTACTACTCTCTGTCTCCTGTTGCCCAGCAAGTTTTTTATCCACCTAGCTAGCACACCCTGGGCCCCATGTGACTTCACATTCTCCATCAGCCTGCCATGGGGAACCTTATCAAACGCCTTACTGAAGTCCATGTATATGACATCTACAGCTTTTCCCTCATCAATCAACTTTGTCATGTCCTCAAAGAATTCTATTAAGTTGGTAAGACAAGACCTTCCCTGTACAAAACCATGTTGCCTATCACTGATAAGCCCATTTTCTTCCAAATGGGAATAGATCCTATCCCTCAGTATCTTCTCCAGTAGCTTCCCTACCACTGACGTCAGGCTCACCGGTCGATAATTACCTGGATTATCCTTGCTGCCCTTTTTAAGCAAGGGGGCAACATTAGCAAGTCTCCAGTCCCATGGGACGTCACCCGTGTCTAAGGACACTGCAAAGATATCTGTTAAGGTCCCGGTTATTTCCTCTCTCACTTCCCTCAGTAACCTGGGATAGATCCCATCCAGACCTGGGGACTTATTCATCTTAATGTCTTTTAGGATACCTAACACTTCCTCCTTCCTTATGTCAACTTGACCTAGAGTAAGCAAACATCTATCCCTAACCTCAACATCCATCATGTCCCTCTCCTTGGTGAATACCGATGCAAAGTACTCGTTAAGAATGTCACCCATTTTCTCTGACTCAGTGCATAACTTTCCTTCTTTGTCCTTAAGTGGGCCAATCCTTTCTCTAGTTACCCTCTTGCTCTTTATATATGAATAAAAGGCTTTGGGATTTTCCTTGACCATGTTTGTCAGCAATATCTCATGTCCTCTCTTAGCCCTCTTAATCCCTTTTTTTCAGATTGACTCGACATTCCCGATATTCTTGCAAAGCTTTGTCTGTCTTCAGTCGACTAGACCTCATGTATGCTTCCTTTTTTCTCTTGGCTAGTCTCACAATTTCACCTGTCATCCATGGCTCCCTAATCTTGCCTTTTCTATTCCTCATTTTCACAGGAACATGTCTTTCCTGCATGCTAATCAACCTCTCCTTGAAAGCCTCCCACATATCAAATGTGGATTTACCTTCAAACAGTTTCTCACAAACTACATTCCTCAGGTCCTGTCAAATCTTGGTATAGTTAGCCTTCCCCCAGTTTAGTACTCTTCCGTTAGGACCACTCCTATCCTTGTCCATGAGTATTGTAAAACTTACGGAATTGTGGTCGCTATTTCCAAAGTAGCCCCCTACTGTAATATCAACTACCTGGCCGGGTTCATTCCCCAGCACCAGGCCCAGTATGGCCCCTTCCCGAGTTGGACTACATATGTACTGCTCTAGAAAACCCTCCTGGACACACCTTACAAATTCTGCTCTGTCTTGACCCCTAACACTGAGTGAATCCCAGTCAATGTTGGGAAAATTAAAGTCTCCCATCACCACCACCCTGTTTCTCCTACACCTTTCCATTATCTGTTTACATATTTGTACCTCTATCTCACGGTCGCTGTTGGGAGGTCTGTAGTACAGCCCCAGCATTGGTACCGCATCCTTCCTATTTCTGAGTTCTACCCATATTTCCTCACTGCTTGAGTCCTCCATGGGGCCCTCCTTCAGTGTGGCTGTGATATCGTCTTTGATCATTACTGCAACTCCTCCACCCCTTTTACCTCCCTCTCTATCCCGCCTGAAGCATCGATATCCTGGGACAACTAGTTGCCAGCCTTGCCCTTCCCTCAACCAAGTCTCAGTAATAGCAATAACATCATACCTCCAGGTACTGATCCAAGCCCTAAGCTCATCTGCTTTGTCTACTACACTTCTCGCATTAAAACAAATGCACCTCAGACCACCTGTCCCTTTGTGTTCATCATCTGCTCCCCGACTACTATTCCCTTTAGTCACACTGACTCCATTATCTAGTTCCCGACAGACTTTCGTTTCTACCTCTTTTCTGTCCACTATTTGGTTCCCATCCCCCTGCCACATTGGTTTAAACCCTCCCTCACAGCATTAGCAAAAGCACCCGCAAGGACATTGGTTCCAGTCCGGTTCAGGTGTAGACCATCCAACTTGTAATAGTCCCACCTTCCCCAGAACCGGTTCCAATGTGTAGTTTAGAAGTTCTTCAAATTGTACTCTCCATTGAAGACTGATATTTTCTCGTCTCAAAAGAATTCCACCTTCACTCTGCACTAGTTTAAAACCTAGGATATTGGGTTTTTACTTTGTCTTGATAGCACTGAAGAAGCCCTGGGTGTCTTGCTTGTCAACAATGAATTACAGATCCTTGACTTTGTCACTGGTTCATGATTTCACATGTTCTTGAGAATTCTGCCTTAGTTGTGTGATGAGTTCTCTTTAACTTGTTGGAGATATTGTTTTGTCAGGTGCAGACAGCTTCCTTATTCTTCTCAGATGAGGACTGGAATGATGTGGTCATTCTCAAACCAATCTTGGTGTTTCCTGATCTAGTAGTTGATTGTTTCTTTACAGTATTATTTGATGACCATCTTTGGCTCTGTCCAGTTTCCTTCCTCTTTGTTAGAACGGATAATTTGGAGGTTTGCTCAAATGTTGTTGCAAGTTCACAAGCAAGCTTGGCCCTTGACGCCATTCAATGTTGAGTTTTTACTGACGTGTTTGCAAAAGCAAGGTTTTCAAAAGCAGAAAAGATGCAATTGTCAGAACAAAGATCTTCAATGTCCATTTGTAAATATTTGACTCCAACTATCTGATTTGGTCAATTGACTGATAGCACTTGAGCTCCTGCTAGACCAGGTGATACACAGGCAGAACTTGCTCTTTCACTGGTCCAGCCATAGTGGCAAAGACACCAGACCATTCCAGTCTGGTACAAGGTTGCCATCCAGGTTAGAGCAAGCTCGACTGTCCAGCGGAATGCACAGCTATGTGCAATAAGGTTAATATTGTTCTCCATTTCCCCAGTTTAAGTGCGACCAACTTGTCTCCAGTATCCCACACTTAGTACATCCCTGCTATTGAACACACCTTTCCCAAACTTCTTGTTCCAGCACTCTCACGACGGTCTCTCTGCCACCCACTCCAACCCTAAAACCACTAATCCTGCCCTCTGCACTGTGTAATCACTTGCTAGGGACCATTCCCCATCAACACCAAAATTACAGTTGTGCCACCCAATGTCATCTCCCTTAATACCCATCTCTCTTGCATTCAGTGAAAACAGTCACTGGTAGTGCAGCAAAAGTCAAGATAGGTATCAGGCTGTCCAACATTTGGATCTTCACCCCTTGTGTGGCAAGTATTCTAACTCTTACCACCCGAAGTGCCTGAATGAGCATTTCGAAGCCCCTGGGTTGGTACTGGAGACTGCCCCTGACTTCTTGTGTCAGCACACTGTGACTGGCCGCTATCTCCCTTGGCTTGAGTAAGGATTGTTGGCAAAGATGAAAAGCATTTTGCTTTTGAGGCTGTGTTAAATGTCAAGGAAAGACTGCCGTACTGTCAGATATATACCACAATGAATGAGATTGCTGTTTTGAGGCCTATTACTTACACTCACAATTTATATTGCTATAATATCACAGACTGACAGTCTGGCTTCTGCCCATCTGTTACTGTACGTTTCATACACACTGCTGACTGAATAAACACAGCACAGTGACTTCATTGCATTGGGAGATTTACTAAAGGTGAGACAAGTATTTTTAGACTGGAACTTCACATGTTGTTATGTCATGCACTATCTATAAAAGGTACACTATTGACTGGTCTAGAATCTATGCAATATCACAAGATTCTGTTCCTGAAAAGGAAGGGCTGAATGCTTCAGTCAATATTAAAGATTTTGGATGGCTTCCCATAATAATGCATTTGGATTTTGATGGCATTTATGTACCACTGTAAAGCCATCTCCACTCTTACTTTCTGTATATAATCAATTCATGATCAAATGAAACTGTTGTTTCACTGACAGAAATATGGTGAAGAAACTTGAAGTTGATTTTTTTATTCTATCGATTTGAGCAGCTCGAACATGTTTTGAAGTCACATCTGAATATTTCTCCACTTACTTCAAAAGTACTCAAGCTCATGCAAATTTATGATAAGCAATATTTTTTGCATGTTTGTGTCATCATACTATTTTCCCTACTGCAGCTGTTAAATGTTATTAACTGCTATTCAACAATGGCATATTTTGTGAAACCCGAACACAAATTAGCAATAACATATTACGCAAGTTGCAACACATTTCATTACTACATGACTAAGATCCAATTGTTTTAATAGAGTGAACACTAGGATTATCAAAATTTCAGCATACCGAAGTATTGGCGTTTTAGTAGTCAAACTGACTTCTGACATTGATGTTTAAGCCAACTCAGGTGATATTGGTTCGTCTCAAGGACAATTTAAAAAGCACGAGCTAAATTTTACCAGAAATCAGCTAAGTGTCAATTTTGTCATGTTTCATGGTGGTGGGCAAGCAAAATGCCTCAGGCCACATTATATATGTGCCATCCTACACGGTGCGCTACTCACTGTATTTCCCCTCTCACTTCTGGCAGAAGTGCTTGCCCTTGTCAGAACCTCCCAGGATTCTTGGTGGCAATGCCCTGTTTAAACCATAGTTGTGCACTTGGTCAAGAGCTGTCAGTCTAGATTTGCCCTGGAATGCTTCTGTAAATTGCCCCAGACATGTTGGATGGATGGAAATTGACACCCTGTGTTGGATGCAGGGTGATAAAGATGTGGGCTCGAGGACCAGGATTGGCAGAGGAGACCACACACTACACTATACCAGCCTGTCCTGAAATTGCCACCCAGGTCAGTACAGTGTTGACAGTCTGGAAAATGACCCAACAATAAAGGAAGAAGATCAATGACTTTCTTCACTCTGCAATAATAAGTGCCACTATCCCCTCTCTGCTATACTACACTCACTTCATCTCTGCTACAGCAGACGGATCAATAAGACTAATGGTCTATCACTCTCACTATTACATGCCTTTCATGTGTTCATATCCAGACATCCCCCTCTCAGATTAACCCTGCAATGCCTCTGCACTGCCTGCTCATTCACTCAGGACTCTCAACAACTTTCTCCCACTGACACTAGCATTAGCAGCTGTGCCAGGCACTTAAATATCAGCCAGCACTCCAGTTTGTTTTTATTCATTCACTGGATGAAGGTGACACTGGCTCGGCCAGCACTTGTTGTCCATCCCTAACTGTCCAGGGCAGTTGAGAGTCAACGATATTGCTGTGGAGTGACATGTCGGCCAGACCAAGTAAGGATGGCAGTTTCATTCCGCAAAGTACACTTGTGAACCAGATGGGTTTTTTTTCACAATCGAAAAAGGATTCATTGTCATCATCAGCCTTTTAATTCCAGAGTGTCCGGAGTAACAGTCCAGCGATAATACCAATAGGCCATCACCTACAACCCCATCCCCGCCTCAGCCCCTCCATTGTCTCATTTCAAAAGAAAACAGCCCACAATAGGATAGGCTGCACAAAGCTGAGTTGCCCAACATTTGGCTCTTCACCCTCTTAAAATGAAGAGAATTTTTGGCTGATGAGGACCGCAAATATTCAGATGGTGATCATGCTAAAAGCTCCATAGTCCACTTAAATCTGAAGGTGAAAATTAAGAATCATTGTTCATTGCCATGCTACCACCGGGAATTCTTAACATGTCCAAATGCCTACGCCTCCTTCACAGGGTACTCCCTCTTTTGTATCCTCCAGTTAACAGTGCCACCGCATGGTTTCTCCAGGCAGAAGGATGGCCCCACAAGATATTTCCTTCTGTGGCCCTAGTCATTTCATTAGTCAAATGATCAATTTTTATTTGATTGTAATTAGATTTTTTTTCTATTGAACATGGGCAGAATTTGTGTGTTTGCTTTACAGCCCATGATCACTACCTTTACATGCTATCTTCTCAAAAAGTAGAAATAGGAATTGGCTGTTCATCCCCTCAAGCCTGTTGCACTATTCAATAGGATCATGGTTGATTCAACATCTCTTACGTCCATCTTCCTATATTTTTTTCCGTAATCCTTGATTCCCCTACAGATAAAGGATATGTCTAATTCACCCTTGAATAAACATTACCTTCCTCCTACAGACCTCTGAGGGAAGGAGTTCCAAGATTCATGACCCTCAGAGAAGAAATTCCACCTCATTTGATCCTAAATTGGCACCCCTCTATTCTGAGACTATGCCCTCTGGTCCTGGACTCTCCAATGGGGGAAACATCTCGCAGCGCTTATGCTATCAAGCCCCTTAAGAATGTTATATGAATCAATGAGATCACTACACATTCTTTTAAAATCTGGTGAGGAGAGGTCTCAAACTGTTTAGCCTCAGAGCATGGATCTTGTTTTGAAAATTCTCATGTTATTCTCTCTCTTCCTCTCTATCTCTAAAGATTAGATACAGATAAAGGTTTAAAACATAAGATAATATCTATCTCAGCTGTATTCATTAAACTGCAAGTTACCAAGACATACATTTTAAAGCAAACATATGTTATAAATTGCTGCCCAAATCCCATTTCTTCCCTAAAATTGCCCACAGTGTCCAGGGATCTGTAACATAGGTGGAATGGGTACTGTAAAATGTGGGGTTACAGTGTTGGAGTGGATCTTCGTGGGATGATGTTTGGAGGGTTGGTGCAGACATGATGGGCTGTGTGTCTTCTATCTGCACTGTAGGGATTCTATGAAATCCTTAACTTAAACAACACCAGTTGGAAAAAAATAAATAAAGTTTCAGAAGTATGCAACTGGTTCAAATGGGCCATGATGTAAAATGCAGGAACAGTAATAAATGACCAATATTCACACTTGCAGCTCAGAAGTCCAATGCATTTGGTTCTTGCCTCCAAACATCAACAAAGTATAGTGAAAAATGCAGCCTGATATTCAAAATATGTTTACCAACACATATTTTTCTCATTTTTGGAAGAGATTTAAACTTTATGTTGCTGTCAAGAATAAAATGTTTCAAGATTTCATTCAGTTGAATTATTCCTTATCTTCAAATACATGATTAGTAGGGATGAACAACTGAGATGAAAAACGTACGATTTAAAAAGAATGAACAGACTCCAGATGCGGTTATTCGCCATGGCGGCAGAAAACATGAGCAGCATTCATTAGTGTTTCAGAAACCCACACTGGTAGGAAACAGACGGTGACTCAGATCTTTCTGGAGATGAACCCTCCATTTGTACACAGTTGGTTATAAGTCCAAGTATTCCAAAGTAGAGGCATGATTGAAGGACATCATCCCATCATTACAGGCACCCTTGTGGGACGGCCGAAGGACGCTACCAAATTGGTCCATGCACCAGACCAGTGATCTCTGAGCCTGTGATGCTTTATCAGTCATAGCTAAAGGGCAATGCCACTTATACCAAAGTTGAATTTCTGCAGAAAGGCAAGGGCTTTGATTAAACCCTTATACCATGTTAATGGACCACACAGGACTACTGGCAAGTCCCATGCCCCCATTTTAATCATCCCTGCTCCAGTGAAAACTTTAAATGGCCAGAACAAAGGTAGCACAAAAACATTCATAAAGCCACTGCTATTTTATCTAGCTTCCCACCTATGGTCAGGAAAATCTGATCCTTGTTACTGCATTTAATACCGCACACCAATTTGTGCAACTTTTCCAGTAATCTGCTAAACCTCAAAACGTTCCAAGTATTACCTCTGCAACCACAACTTGTGCTTATTTTACAGATATGACATAACCACAAGAACAACAAGCCAATTTTGTCAGTGGGCAGGGATTCAAACACTTTGCAGTAGCGCAATAACATTTGGATAGAGAGATAGGTAGACAACAGGAGAGCTCTTATTGTAAGAAGAAAATTGTCAGTTGGGTATCATGACTTGCGAGCAGTTCTCCAGTCATTATCAAGTGGTTGCCTTCGACTTTGACCTGGCTAAAACAGGATAAATCCCTGAAACCTGTATAAGCCCTGCAAATAAATATAGATAACTTTTTGGCTCATAAATGATATGGCAATATCTGCAAAAATGAAAAAGCAGGATAGGTGAAACATTAATGCAACTTCAGCAGACTTTTAGAGATCACTAAATGTGTTCCTTCCTAAAGCACTTCATGCCAGATGCAAACAATTCAGAAAACAATTGTCAACTGGAAAATTCTGTCTGAAATATGTTGGCACTTACTGGGATCATGGGTGGCTTAACTGCAAAATATAAATAATAACTAATTGGTAAAGACATAAACAATCATTAACATCCTATAGTTTCATGCAATTAACTTAGGTGCAAGATCAAGCTTTCTTTGAAATATGACCAACTACTGTGTGTCCTCCTAAATAAATTAATCAGAATCCAGAAGCCAACTACCAGAGGTGTTTGAAAGAAATCAAAGGGAACAATTGATATCGCCTAGCTGAGAAACTTCCCAGAATATAAATTCAAGAGCAGAGGTGTTGACAAGTTGAGCACGAGACTGCCCTGATTAACTTTAGATCACAGCAGAATTCTCAAAAGGGGACAATGGGTAGCATTAACCTCTTAGAACCTCTTAGATGACACTAAAGTTAGTGGAGTTCTGGATAATGCGGAAGGGTGTTGCAGATTACACAGGGACATAGATAAGCTGCAGAGCAGGGCTGAGAGGTGGAAAATGGAGTTTCATGCAGAAGAGTGTGAGGTGATTCACTTTGGAAGGAGTAACAGGAATACAGAGTACTGGCTAATGGTAAGATTCTTGGTAGTGTGGACGAGCAAAGATCTCGGTGACCATATGCATAGATCCCTGAAAGTTGCCTCCCAGGTTGATAGGGTTGTTAAGAAGGCGTACGGTGTGTTAGATTTTATTGGTAGAGGGATTGAGTTTCGGAGCCATGAGGTCATGTTGCAGCTGTACAAAACTCTGGTGTGACCACACTTGGAGTATTGCGTACAGTTCTGGTCACCGCATTATAGGAAGGATATACAAGCATTGGAAAGGGTGCAGAGGAGATTTACCAGGATGTTGCCTGGTATGGAGGGAAGGTCTTATGAGGAAAGGGTGAGGGACTTGAGGCTGTTTTTATTAGAGAGAAGAAGATTAACAGGCAACTTAATAGAGACATACAAGATGGTGTTCCACAGGGCTCTGTCCTTGGGCCTCTACTGTTTGTAATTATTATTAATGACTTGGATGAGGGGATTAAAGGGTGGGTCAGCAAGTTTGCAGACGACACGAAGGTTGGAAGTGTCGTTGACAGTATAGAGGGCTGTTGTAGGCTGCAGCGGGACATTGAAGGGATGCAGAGATGGGCTGAGAGGTGGCAGATGGAGTTCAACCTGGATAAATGCGAGGTGATGCATTTTAGAAGGTCGAATTTGAAAGCTGAATACAGGATTAAGGATAGGATTCTTGGTAGTGTGGAGGAACAGAGGGATCTTGATGTGCAGATACATAGATCCCTTAAAATGGCCACTCAAGTGGATAGAGTTGTTAAGAAAGCATATGGTGTTTTGGCTTTCATTAACGGGGGATTGAGTTTAAGCGTCGTGAGATCTTGTTGCAGCTCTATAAAACTTTGGTTAGACCGCACTTGGAATACTGCGTCCAGTTCTGGGCGCCCTATTATAGGAAAGATGTGGATGCTTTGGAGAGGGTTCAGAGGAGGTTTACCAGGATGCTGCCTGGACTGGAGGGCTTACCTTATGAAGAGAGGTTGACTGAGCTCGGACTCTTTTCATTGGAGAAAAGGAGGAGGAGAGGGGACCTAATTGAGGTATACAAGATAATGAGAGGCATAGATAGAGTTGATAGCCAGAGACTATTTCCCAGGGCAGAAAAGGCTAACATGAGGGGTCATAGTTTTAAGCTGGTTGGAGGAAAGTATAGAGGGGATGTCAGAGGCAGGTTCTTTACACAGAGAGTTGTGAGAGCATGGAATGCGTTGCCAGCAGCAGTTGTGGAAGCAAGGTCATTGGGGACATTTAAGAGACTGCTGGACATGAGGATGGTCACAGAAATTTGAGGGTGCAGACATGAGGATCAATGGTCGGCACAACATCGTGGGCTGAAGGGCCTGTTCTGTGCTGTACTGTTCTATGTTCTATGATCAGAGGATTAGATACAGTGGACAATGAGAGCCTTTTTCCTCGGATGGTGATGGCTAGCATGAAGGGAAAAAGCTTTAAATTGAGGGGTGATAGATATAGGGTAGATGTCAGAGGTAGGTTCTTTACTCAGAGAGTGGTAAGGGCATGGAATGTCCTGCCTGCAACAGTAGTAGGCTCGCCAACTTGTACCCGTTGTGGCTTCCTCTACATTGGGGAAACCAAGTGGAGGCTTGGGGACCGCTTTGTAGAACACCTACGCTCGATTTGCAATAAACAACTGCACCTCCCAGTCGCAAACCATTTCAACTCCCCCTCCCATTCTGCAGATGACATGTCCATCCTGGGCCTCCTGCAGTGCCACAATGATGCCACCTGTAGATTGCAGGAAGAGCAACTCATATTCCGCTTGGGAACCCTGCAGCCCAATGGTATCAATGTGGATTTCACTGGCTTCAAAATCTCCCCTCCCACCACTGCATCCCAAAACCAGGCCAGCTCGTTCCCGCCTCCCTAACCTGTTCTTCCCCTCACCTATCCCCTTTCCCACCTCAAGCTGCACCTCCATTTCCTACCGACTAACCTCATCCCATCCCCTTGACCTGTTTGTCCTCCCCGGACTGACCTATCCCCTCCCTACCTTCCCACCCATACTCTCCTCTCCACCTATCTTCTCCTCTATCCATCTTCGGTCCGCCTCCCCGTCTCTCCCAATTTATTTCAGAATCCTCTCCCCGTTCCCCTTTTCTGATTAAGGGTCGAGGCCCGAAACATCAGCTTTTGTGCTCCTAAGATGCTGCTTGGCCTGCTGTGTTCATCCAGCCCCATACTTTGTTATCTTGGATTTTCCAGCATCTGCAGTTCCCATTATCTCTGATTCCATGTTGCATTGCTTTATACTCCTATCTAACTAAGAGTTTAAGCTGTAGCTCTGCAATCATCAATGAAGGTCGATTTGCAGTGCACATCAACTATATACCTCTTTCAGCATCTCTGATGAGACAGGAGAGGTGGCAAAATTCCAACATGCAGAGCTTAAACTTCCACACACATGTACTGGAAATGTTGAAGTGTAATATATAAACTTCTTACATTTAGAACTAATTTAAAATATATTCTACAATCAAACAGAACCAGAAATTCCGCTCATGACTGAAATGATTTCCTGGAGTTTAATTTACTTCTGAATTTCTACTAAAAAGCAGGAAGTTCTGTGCGTTTCATTTCCACCAAATGTATCTCTTTCGTCTTTAGCAGCCTATTGCCTCACGAGATTGATGTTGTGTGGCTTACCTCTGAGACATTTACCATTCAGAAGTATAAGAATCCCAGAATCACTGTCGACTAAATTCTCATGTCAACTATCATTTGGTCTGTACAACAACAGATCACAAACGAAAAGATTTGCTAACGAGTGATGAAAATAACCATAAAAACAGGACACTATAACCACATATACATGCTTGATATTATTTCTAAAATGCATGACTTTGCAATTCTCTTCTTTAACTTTTCATCAACAGTGGTATGCATTGTAATTTATTCTCTTGTTACAAAGTATCCGTTCTCAAACTGCTGACCTCTCATTAATCATGTCATATAAATGGGGTGTTCAGGCAAGTAAAACTGGCTTAGGTACTTGTCTGATGGGCATGATTCAGACTACAGTTAGTGCTGAATTCCATACATAAAGTGCACAGTAAAGAATGATGGAGTATTCTCTCCAGAAAGCTACCTAGATGTGGTGTCCTGCTGCTCTTACAATTTCTGCATCCAATATCCAAGGTTTATTCATTTATTGCGTTTATTTTTACATATTAAATGACTTCCTGTTAAATTCTCCTTTAAAAAAAAGGACTCCTTGGAGGGTTGAGTGTTTGGTTTGGTACAGCTTGCATTGGGGAGTGAATGTGATGGCAGGGAGATTTGACAGGTCCGGTTGCGGGAGTAAACATTTGTTGGGTGGGGAGAGGTGGGATTAGTATGATGTTTAGTGTGGGAATGGGAGGGTGGGATGGTCAAGACTAGCAGGTTGGAGTTTTTGGTGACTGGAGATGGAAGAAAAAGTGACAGTTTCTGACCTGGTCTAGGGTAGGCATGTACAGATGAGGAGGAGCTCCAGAACAATGGTCAGGTGTGGCGTGGTGGAGTAGAGGGGTAGTGTGATCTGGTCTGGAGGGAGTGGAAGAGGGACAATCTGATCTGATACATTTATTCATATTTGGGAATAGTCAAGTTAATAAAGAAACAGAGGTGGCAGAAGGAAAATAAATGGTGAACAGTTGCCTTCTGAAATCAAAATCAAGAGAGGAGTGTGGAAAAAAGAGTTAAGCTTCAACTCGCAAATGAAAATAAAATGAAGCCAGGGATAATGATTTGAAATTATTATTTCAAATAATAGAATGCAATGTTTAGTCTCGTTGATTGCCATTTATCCAAAGCTTATACTGAATTTCTCTGGAACACCACAGGATGCAAAAGGTTAAAATGTCAGGTGATTAGAAGCTCGTTTGTGGACTGAATTGTAGACTCTAATATGTTGAGGAAAAGTGCAGCCTTGGAATGGTAAAATGGGACAGACTAGTGTATTTATCAGCAACGTGCTGGAGACGGAAAAATTAAAAAGGACGACCTCTGGAATAGTTTGTAGATGGGCGGAATCAAGGGGAATCCTATTATGTTTCGATTAGAATTGATTTGATTTATTGTCGTCAGGTGCACCTAAGTACGGTGAAAAGCAGTACAGGCAGATCATAGTAAACGAGAACATACAGGTCATAAACATGTGAAACAGTTATAAGAAATGTTAGAATAAGATCTGCTGTAGGGAGCTCGCATGACTGCCAGATGGGAAAAGGAGGTGTTGATCAGTCATCAGTTGAGGCAAAATGAAGACATGTCAAAACCACTTCAGGGAAAGAAAACAAGGAAATACAGACTATTTAGTTTAGTATGAGAAATGATAGAGTCTATTATTATAAAGTATGTGGGATCAGTTAGCTCGGTTGGCTGGACAGCTGGTTTGCTATGTAGACTGATACCAAAAATGTGGATTCAATTCCCACACCATGAAGACATCTCCTTCTCAACATCTCCTCTTGCCTCAGGAGTGGTATCTCAGGTTAAACCACTACCAGTTATCTCTCTCCAGTGACAGACCACCCCTTGTGGTCTTCTGGGACTATTTATCATAAAGTATGTAATAATGGGGCAATTGGGAAATCTCAACGTCGATATAAATTTATGAAAGGGACATCATGTTTGACAAACATACTAGAGTCCCTTTGGCAAAAGAATAGGTTAGGGAGAACGAGAGGATGTGGTGCATTTAGAATTTCAGTAAGTTTTTAATAAAGATCCACATAAAGGAGTATGGATTCAGAATTGGTAAGCAGACAGGAAAAGGAGAGCAGGAATAAAGTCAATGACTAGTGGGGTACTGCTAGGATCAGAGCTTGGACACCTGCTATCCATATATAAATCAACAGTTTGGAAGAGGGAATCAAATATAATAATTCCAGGTTTGCTAACACCACAAAACCAAGCATAACTGAAAATAGTGAGGAGGATGTAGAAAGGCTTTGGGGTGATTTAAACAGGCTGGGCAAGTAGACAGACAAATAGCATCTGTAGTATAACCTGGATAAGTATGATGTTATCTACTGAGTGAGAAAGAAAACAGAGAAGAAAAGTATTATTTTATTGGTGGTAGTTTGGAAAACATTAATATAGAGTCTTTGAAATAAGCATTCAAGTGCAACAAACAATGCAGAAGACAGCAGTTTGTTTGCAAGTGGGCTTGAATACAGGAGGAAAGATGTCATCTTGCAGCTGAGCAGGGTATTAGTGAGAACCAAACCTGGATTGGGCACAATGATGCCAACTACAAATTGGAGGAGCAGCACCTCATATTCTGGTTCGGGAGCCTACAGCCCGGTGGCCTCAACATGGATTTCACCAGTTTTAAAATCTCCCCTCCACTGGCCTCATCCCATGTCCAAGCCATCCTCTCATCCCTGCCTCCTTGACCTAACATCATCTCTCCCACCATGCCGCCCTCCCATTTCAATGACCAATCTCCACCACTCCTACGTGCACTCACCTTTCACCATTCCACTGACCTTCCCCAGCATCACCCCTCCTCTCTCTAGTTATTTCAGAGCTCCCTTCTCCGTCCCCATTTCTGTAGAAGGGTCCTGCCCCGAAACATCAACTTTCCTAGATAATAAAATGTGAGGCTGGATGAACACAGCAGGCCAAGCAGCATCTCAGGAGCACAAAAGCTGACGTTTCGGGCCTAGACCCTTCATCAGAGAGGGGGATGGGGAGAGGGAACTGGAATAAATAGGGAGAGAGGGGGAGGCAGACCTGCTTTCCTGCTCCTTTGGCACTGCCTGGCCTGCTGTGTTCTTCCAGCTCCTCACTGCCTTATCTCTCTCCCCAGCATCTGCAGTTCTTGCTATCTCTGGATTGGGAGTATTTGTGCAGTATTGTTCTTCTTATCTGAGGAAGAATATACTTGCCATAAGAATAATAAGCAAAGATTCACCAGGTTGTTTACTGGAAACCAGGATTATTTTGTGCGGAGGAATGAGGTCGATTGGGACTGTATTCATCAGAGATTAGAAAACTGAATAGGCGATCTCATTGAAATGCATAAAATTCTGACAGGGCTCATCAAACTAAATGCAGGGATCATGTTCTACCTGTGTGGTTGGCCACAAACATATGACCATAGTCTCAAGATACAGGATAGACAATTTAAGCTTGAGATGGGGGAGAAATTTCTTGATTTAGAGGTTGGTAAATCTATGGAATTTTGTACCATGTGAAGCTGTAGAGGTCAAGTCATAGGATTTGTTTCAAAACAAATGAAATTCTTGACATTGAAGGTATCAAGGAGTGTGGTATGAGTGTTTAAGATATACTAAGAGTGATTACATATATTAAGATAGAGAATCAGCTACAAACATATTGAATTGTGTAATAGACCTGATTGGCTGAATGGTCTACTCCGCAGAAGCGCAGTAACAAATCAGCAAGTACAATTTATGATGTTCTAAAATGCTGCTTAATTGCATTGCTTTAAAGGAAGATTTTGAATTTGGTGATGTGCCAATGAGTTTGAGCAAAACCAAGGCAAAACAATAAAGTTATAAAGCCCTCACAAAATTGTGGCCAGATCAACAACTGGTCAAAACAGTGACTCTTTGCCTTACTGCAATTGTCCCATCATGAAATAACATTGAATGGCTTTAAAAACACTTTGTAATGCCTCTCGAACTGAAATGTCTAACGTTTTCTGCAAAGGCCACATTTACCACAAGATGAGAGGAAAACAAGCACCGCAAATTTAAGTCTATACGTTAAGTATTGAGGAATAATTGTTTCTATTAATTTTTTTTAAATTGACAATAATAGGATTATAAATAAAGAACCTGAAATTCATCTAAATATAAAACTTCCTTTTTCAGATCCCAACATTATTTAATTAAGGTTCTTTAATGTTTTGACTATCGGTGCTTTCAGTTAAAATTAATGATGATGCTTGTACATTGTACAAATCTCAAATCCCAATTTAGAAAAACTCAGGTGGACAAATTTAAGATTTCAGACATTTTTAAGTGCAAGTTTGTTTACGATTTTTGTCACAGTTCTGCAAGTAAAAAGAAATTCAATTTCATCACCAGTCTAATTGTCTGAATGTAAACTGCCACAATTCAGTTTCTCTACCTCTGAACATTCAATATCACATTCAATGTTAATCTATTCATCATCCTCAGTTCCACCCAGTTCAATTTCTACACTAATCCTTACATATGTTTACAAGATTTATGCTCCCAAACACCTGATCTACTTTGGTTCACTTACGGCAATTTATTGTAAACCTAAAAGGCCAAACTGTAACGTTCACAATCTTTTGGGTTATCACCCTGAGGTGGGTGTCATTACTTCAAACAATACTTTTATATTCACGGTTCTGTTTGCCAAGCGTTAACCAACATTCATGCTCTATATTGTATTTGTCCAACAATCTCTCAGTTTTGTACCATTAAATAGCTTTTCATATTTTGAATAGGTTTCAAAATAAATAAATTCCACTCAAAATTGTTTCGACAATTCCACAACAGCTTCAAAACTATCTTCTTAAAAGAGATTATAAAGCAAGAAGATTATATCATATAATAACATACCAACTGTGCAAGTAGAGCAGGGTAAATTTCAGAATTTTATTTGCAATGTTTCTTTGCAGCTGATGTCTAACAAACATAAATGGTGTTCATTTACTGCATCAGCAAATATTAAAGATAAAGAAGAAAATCGGAGATTGAATTACTTGACTGATGATTCAAATAAGTCATTAAAAACACTAGCTGCTACCCATACTAGCAATAAAAAGAAAAATGAAATCAATAAAACAAAACACCTTAACTGCTGAGGAACTCTGGGGAAACCCAATACATTACAATTCTGTAGTCGGTGAGAAATACTGATGTCACGAAGCACTGCAGGACTGCAGCAGGAAGGAGAGCCTTGGTTTATAATATTGATCATCCCAGAGGGACATTTATCAACAGTGAACAAAACAGCATGTCATTTTGCAATTTGTTTACGTTTCCACAGAAAAAATTCTGAAGTTATACAGCCATTCATTTCTCTTGACAACAGAGACAAAAAAAAAATTGACAAACTGGTGAAGCTACAAGTTTCACACGAACAACTTGAAGTGAAATGCAAACAACAGCGAAGTCATCCAAGCTCTGTCATATCTAGTTATGAATGGAGATGGACAATTATATAGAAAAAGGGAGGACACTCCAATAAAAGAAACACATGGAAATGAAAAAAAAACAATGAAAAGCAGGAGGAGAAATTAAAATCTGAAAAATGCTCTGCCCGGAATGGGTTACATTCTAGGGTACTAAAGGAAGTAATTAGAGAGATAAATGGATGCACTGGCAGCAATTTCCAAGAAACCTTAGATTCTAGAAAAAAAATCCAGATTATTGGAAAACTGCCAATGTAAAATTCTCATTTTAATAAAAAGGCAGCACAGCTTCATAAAAGAGAAATCATGCTGGACAAATGTATTGGAGTTACTCGAGCAAGTTACAACCAGGAGATGTAACATCTGGACTTCAAGAAGGTATTTGATAAAGTATCACACTTCAGGCTACTTCCTTCTGATAGGAGACCATGGATTTGAGAGTAGTAAATTAATAAAAATAGCGAATTGTTCAGAAGTTAGAGATTTGGGATAAACGTTGCATTTTCAAGATGGCAATTTGTAACTCATGGAATGCCACAGTGTTCAGTGCTAGGACCATAATTATTTACATCATATATAAATGACTTGGAAGTGAATGTACTATCACCAAGTTTGCAGATGATAAAAATAGGTGGAAAAGGCAAATGGTGGGGTTGACACAGTCTGCAAAGTGATCTAGTCAAGTTAAGAGAGTGGATAAAAATCCTGGGCACATAGAATTTACTACTGGTGAATGAGATGCTGTGCACTTTGGCAAGGGAGAATAGTGGAGGTGAGTGTTACTTAAATGGAGAAAGACTACAAGAAGCAGCAGCACAGGGAATATTGGTACTTGTGCATAAATCACAAAAAGGCAACCATACAAGTTCAGCAGGTAATGAGGACGACAAATGCAATGTCATCTTTTATTTCAAATGGAATGGAGTATAAAAATTGGAATGTCTTCTTAAAACTACCCCACACACTAATTAGATTATACCTCGAATGCAAAATTTCAGTATCCTTATCCAAAGAAAGTTATACTGGCATTTGAGGTAGTCCACAGAAGGTTGATCAGCAGCATGGTGTGTTTTTCTTATAAGAGGCTGAGTAAATTAGGCTTGGATTCAGTGGAGTTTAGAAGAATGAGGGGCAGCCGGATTGAAACGGATTCTTAGGGGACTTGACAGGATAAATGCACAGAGATTGTTTTCATCTTATCGGAGATTCTAGAATTAGAGAGCATAATCTCAGAGTGTGGGGATCAGCCAGTGAAATAAAATGAAAAGGGATATCTTTGCTCAGAAGCTGGTAAATCTTTAGAATCAGTGAAATTGTGATCATCATCAGATCAGCCACAAACTCATTGAATAGTGGGGCAGATATGATAGGCCATAAGACATACTGTTCAAGCCTTGATTTATGGGAAAGGCACAGATGTGGGGAAAAAAGGTGTAGGTGTGTGCGCGCACTTGTGTTTGTGTTTGCATATGGTTGTCTGTGCACGCATTCACGCATGTATGTGTGTGTGTGTGTGTGTGTGTGTGTGTGTGTACGCATAGATGCCACACAAGCAGAACAACACCAAAGCCATCCACTTGATTTGTACTCCATTTACCACCTTACCACCATTCGATCTTTCCACCACTGAGATACACTGGCTGTAGCATGAGGATAAGCAAAGCAAAATTATGATAAAATACTGGCAGCCAACGTAAAGAGGTGTTCCAAAGTCTTCTCTGACCATATTAATCTTAAAAGAATGGTAAAAGGAAGAGATCTGTTAATTAGGGACATTAAACAGTATTTACATCTAGCGGCAGGGGGCATGGCTGAGGTGTTAAATGAATACTTTGCACTTCTCTTTACAAAAGAAAGAGAAGCTACCCAAGCCCTGGTGACAGAGGAGTAACATCAGTTACTAGAAGGTTTCAAAATTGGAGCAGAAGCACTGTACAGATTGTTGGTCCAAAAAAGTTGACAAGGTGTTGGATTAGATGACATACATCTACAGATTTTTGGAGAAAATGAAAGGGACAATTGTAGGAGGACTGGTCACAATCTTTCAGTCTTACCTAATCTGAAGGGAAATGTCAGCAGAAAATTGTGAACATTACAGCCTTGTTCAAAAAACGCGATAAGGCTCAGCCCCCAAATTTCAGACCAATCCACATAACATTAATGGTGGGAAGCTTCGAAAGACAATAATTTGGGATAAAATTGGAAGTTACATGCAGTAACGTGGGCTGTTCAGGAAGAGAGAGTCAGCATGGATTTCTGAAAGGGGAAATCTTGTTTAACTAAACTTGGAGTTTCTTGAAGAGGTAATAGAAAGTCAATGAGGATAAAAACTGAAAGAACTGTGGGTGCTGTAAATCAGGATTTAAAACAAAGTTGCTGGAAAAGTTCAGCAAGCCTGGCAGCATCTGTGAAGGAGAAAACAGAATTACCATGAAGGGTCACTGGACCCGAAAGATTAACTCTGTTTTCTCCTTCACAGATGCTGCCAGACCTGCAGAGCTTTTCCAGCAACTTTGTTTTTGTTCAATAAGGATAAGACTGTTAATATCATGAATATTGACTTTCAGAATTGCTTGATACTGCACCACACTGACTTGAGGAACATTATAGGTCAGTAGTAATACGGAAACAACACAAAAAACATGCTGAATGATAGCAAATAGTGGGTAATGGTCTTTTTTTTGGGCTGGAGGAAGATTTGTCATGGAGTTGTCAGGGTCAGTATTCGAACTCTACTTTACCTGATACACATCTATGATCTGGATCTTGGAATGTAATGGACAAATTCAAAGTTTACAGATGACAAAAATTTGGATGACGTGTACATGCTGAAAAGGACAATGTAGAACTCATGAAGGCATAGGCAAGTGGTGGAGTCACAAGATTGGTGGCAGATGATGCACAGAAAAATGTCAAGTGATGCATTCTGGTCAGAAGCATCCTGAAAGACAATATAAAATACAAGTAGATTCCTTGATTATTTTTAAGGCAGAGGTAGATAGATCTTTGTTAAGCAAGGAAATGAAAGATTATCAGAGGTAGGAGTACATGCTGATTTGTGGTTCTAATCAGATCAGTCAGATTTTATTAATGATACAGTAAGCTCGGGTGAGGGGTGGGGTACGGGGCTGAATGGCATACTCCTGCTACTAATGCTTAAGTTTATTTTTAAAATCAACCTAAGGGAGCGGGCACTGTCGGAGGGTCAGTGTTGAGGGAGCGGGCACTGTCGGAGGGTCAGTGCTGAGGGAGTGGGCACTGCTGGAGGGTCAGTGCTGAGGGAGTGGGCACTGCAGGAGGGTCAGTGCTGAGGGAGCGCCGCACTGTCAGAGGGTCAGTGCTGAGGGAGTCCAGTGTTATTATTACATACTTCTGTACAGGAAAGATTTGACATTTCATTTGGTGTTATGATCCCAGCTGATGTTATTACTGGACAAGTCAGATCTCAGACTGAAATTTGGCTCAAAAGTTCATTATCTTTCAGTTGATTAAAGTAAAAGACAAACACATGGTTCTGCAGAGATAGTAGGAACTGCAGATGCTGGAGAATCTGAGATAACAAGGTGTAGAGCTGGATGAACACAACATGCCAAGCAGCATCAGAGGAGCAGGAAGGCTGGCGTTTTGGGCCTAGGCCCAAAACGTCAGCTTTCCTGCTCCTCTGATGCTGCTTGCCCTGCTGTATTCATTTAGTCCTACACCTTGTTATCACATGATCCTGCAAATTTGTTTTAGCAATAAACCATAAGTTTGTAAAAATAAACTGTTGATAGATAATAATCCAAACAATTTGCATACAATACAAAAGTGTCGAGATTTTAAAACAGTGGAGATTAATAATCCACTAATTCCAAAAATACTGCTTTACACTACAGAGATCATTTCCTTCCTTTTCACATTTACACATTTTAAATTAACTCTCTGCAATTCCCTTATCTGAGAACCAGATAGCCTTCTCCTTGAGGCTTCATTCAACTGAGGTTATACTTTCGCAGCTTCACATTACCCATTCAGGGTTTTAACCAAACACTTCTGGTCTAGAATTTTAGAAGTAAACACTTTATGTGGAGGCAATCCATTTCCTAACAGTTCTAAATCCATCTTTAGAAGAAACTATCTTACACATCCAGCTTCAACTAAAACTTCTGCAGAAATGTGAAACTGAAATTTAAACGTTTTACCCTAGGCTATGGGTGTTTCCCCAAATCAATAGGAAAATATAATTATCCTCTGATACTCCAAACTAAAAAAAAACAAATGCACAGCAGTTTACGTCATCACTTACAAACTCTGTCAATGAAAGTAAAGCCTCATTACTGTCCAAGAGACATCTCTTTAATATTTAAAAATAAATCATCATGGCCACAGAAATATTTGCAAGCAATATATCCACTAAGTTTCAGAGCTGTGGTCATGTGCAGGTGCTCCTTGTGCCACATATGTTAATCTGTATCAGTACACTGCTTATGGCTTGATTTCAGATTCCAGAAGTCACTACCACAGATTGGGCTTGCAGGTGTCTGCAGCCACTAAGAAAATTAGAAAGAACATTGTTTCCAAGTTAATCATAAAACCCCTTCATAGATACAGGCCAAAACCCAAATGCCACTTGCTCAAATCCAAACTCTAAAGTAAATTATTTTGAAATCTTTAGATCACGCCTGTGAAACAAAATGCGAGTTAGGAGTCCAGTTATATCCTGCATCCTATTTCCAGGATCAGACATCATGTTGAAGGCATATTGTAAATATTCATTGCATAATGCAAACACAAAGCTCATAGAACTAAAATAACAAGGTGTAGAGCTGGATGAACACAGCAAGCCAAGCAGCATCATAGCATCAGGAAAGCTGACATTTCGGGACAGGCCCGAAACATCAGCTTTCCTGCTCATATGATGCTGCTTGGCTTGCTGTGTTCATCCAGCTCTACACCTTGTTATCTCAGATTCTCCAGCATTGGCAGCTCCTACTAGCTCCCAGAACTCAGTCGATGTAAAAATACCCAAAGGCTTCAATGTTTACCTGAAGAGATTAATTATGCATTTAAATTCAAAAGCCATTATCTGTAGTTTCTTGGAAACTAAATAGATATGAATATATGAAAAACAGTAAATTTGATTATTAAGTCACTTAGCCAACGAATAATGTGTAACATTGCAGAAGTAAATCATATACTTCCTTAACTTTTCTGAACTTATCCCTTAATCTTTCATTAATTTTCTTCAAAACCAGGACATCACCCAATGTATCATGTTTGTCTTTTTACAAATTAATCATTTGCAATACTGTATATTGATTCTTACAGATTACTTGTAGCAGTACAGCTGCTGCACAATAAAACATTTGATGTCTTCTCATTTAAATACACACAGTAGAAAATAAGGGAGTGTTATTCTCGCTTTATTAACAAGTTTTTAGGATAACAGCATCATTACCATGGCCAACATTTGTCCCATACTTATTTAATAATCTATTCTTGTAACAAGGGAGATTCAAAGTCAGATTAGTCAGGACCAGGTTGCTAACTTAAGAACTTAAATCTTAACTTAAGTATAATTTTGAGATTCTTATCCAATACACACATTAGTTGCAGAAAAGATCATGGGGGAGTGGGGTAATCTCAATATATGTAATTGCTATTGATGTAATATTTCTCAATATTATTATGGTCAATGGGGGAAACAAAAGCTTCAGACTACATTCTGAGGAAGGGTCACTGAACCCAAAACATTAACTTTGATTTTGTTCCACAGATAATGCTAGACATGCTGAGCTTTTCCAGCTATTTCTGTTTTTGTTTCAGACTACGTTGTTTTCAATCTAAAATGAGCTCAAGGATATGAAAAAAAACACTCACTGAGGGCACTGTGAACTTAGCAGCTTTGGTTAAAGTAAGATCCACAATTCAAAAAGGTCAAATGATTCAAAGGACAATTAAGTTTTTATCTGCAGATGACACAACTTATTGAAAGAAAATGAACGACGTAAGTTCTGCCTATTCAATAGCTTCTTGAGTCGGGTATTACTAACTTGTCACTCATTCTGTGTCAGGTTCTTCATATGCCAATAACATGCGGCCCTCATCTTTTGACTTGCTGTAAACCCCTTCATTCAGCTATATTTGAGGCATTTTGCTATTCTATACATTGTGACAAAAACACACACATTAAAATGTTCATTACAATCAGTTTTTTTTTCTTTTTGTTAGCATAACCGTCATTTCATTCCGCTTGTAAAACTGTTTAATAGGATATATTTAAAAAATGGTTACTTTACTTGTATGGAGTTGAGGTTTGAGATGTGGTGAGAGAGGGCAAGTGAATTACAGAACAAGAAGAACAGATAATTTAGCAGTTCTGCATGATATTGCATTTTTTAATGAAATGTTCCTCCGGTACAGAGTCTTACTGTCCAGAAATTTTATACGCTTGCCATTCTAAACTAACATTTGTACAGAACATTTTAGATGTTGAAAGTATCTAACTAATTTTGAAGTACAGAAAAATTAATTAGCGCAGTATAGTGCAATGTTCTCAAAAATTATACAAGTAGCCAATTAATCCATTATCATAGAAGCCGGTGAAATTTGCAAGAGACCTGCTCTAACTTTTGTCAAACTACCACAAATCCTTTTTTCTTGAATCAGGGAAGACACTACTGCCTATTTCCCAAGGTCCACTCCAACCATCCACATAATAACCCTTTAAGTAATACCTAGTGGGTGAAGCAGGGGGAAAATTATCTCCAATTACATAGTCCTGGCCAAGGCATGAGAATTCCAATAAGGCCACAGGTATCTGAGCCCCTTTTTTTTGTCATTCTGAGTCATCATCTTACTAAACTTAGTGAGTGTACAAAAAAATGGGCTTTGAGAAGTATATCCTCAGAGGCACAGCAACAGGCTCGTGTTATGTCTGATGAGCTACAGTTCTACGCAACAACCAGCAGTGCCATCATCTACTTCTCCTTCCAAATGCCAGCAAAAATTCTGATTTATAGCCAGAAACAAATGATTTAAGAAACAAAACAAAAATAAATTTTGTTAGTGAGCACGCTCCATGTAGCTTTCCTGTGCTTTATTTGGGGAACAGCTTTCATAATCCAAACAAGTCTGCAATGACCACTTTCTTTCAACATCTCCAGATAATAGACACCAGCTCTGTCTACCCAAATATCAATGTGAATGCTCAAGTGAGGTTGTTCCTGAAGAGAACATAACATGGAATCTCACCTGTCTGATATGCTACTGCTGATCATCTGCCTCCTCCTTTGCCTGAAAAGGCACAGATACACCCAAAGGAATACTCACATCAGAAAGATAATGAGCTTGCTAACAACTACAGCTGTAAAGTGACAAAAACGGCAGCTCCACTGTAATTAGCCATCAGGATGGCTCTAACAAGTGTCAATGACTTTCCCTGCACAAGGCCAATGCAGAACTGAAAGAAAATTAGTTGTTCAGGGGATTCAACAGTGCCTTATGACAAATATAAATAATTTCTTCAGAAACAAATCATAATGCTTTCTTCTGTCATGGTCCTCATGGCAACAAATAAAGGTTCCCTCTTAGAAATGATTCAACTTGTTTGATCAATAATTTCTCAATGTATAGCATGATAACTTAGGGATGCGTACGGATATTACATAGTATTTACAACAGAATTAGGCCAATGGCTCCAGTAGGTCATGCCAGCATTTATGCTTGACATGAACCTCCTCCAACTATTTCCTTCACATTCTTATCTAGGTTCCTCTAAAATGCATCTGTGCAAGGTCCCTGCACTCCTTGTAGCAATAAGCCTACATTCTCATCTCAGGATAAAGACATTTCTTCTGAATTCTTTTTTGGCTTCGTTAGTGACGAGATTATAAATATGACTTTCTAGTTCTGATCTTACCTACACATGGAAATGTGTCATTAAAAGCCCAATGCAACAACCCATTTAGCACAACTAGGTCTGATGCTAAAATTATGCTTTGCATAGAATCTTTGTTAATATCCAAGACTATGTAGGTCAAAATATGGAATTCAAACGTAATTCAAATCGGCAGCACATTCATCTCTGATTCAGAGGTTCATGGGTTCAAGAGATAATGGGAACTGCAGATGCTGGAGAATCTGAGATAACGAAGTGTGGAGCTGGATGAACACAGCAGGCGAAGCAGCATCTTAGGAGCACTGATGCTGCTTCGCCTGCTGTGTTCATCCAGCTCCACACTTTGTTAATGGGTTCAAGTTCTAGTTGTGACTTCAGAGAATGACTTTGGAGGACATTTTTGTACAGTATACAATAAATGTCATATTGCTGGAGACAAATAGAAGGCACTTTTTCCTGACAAGCTGGACATGAAAAGTTCTACGTCATTACTAGGACAGCAAAAAGTTTATTGAACATTCAACATAAATCATCACTTTGAAATGCATCTGAAACTATTCAATCATTTACACCATTTGTGTTTGGTGGAGCACAGTTTTAGAAAAAACACTTCAATAGATATGAAAACGTCCAGGTATCTTGTGGACATGATAAAATATTAAGTAAAGATTCTTTATTAAATTATGTCTCTTCTATAACTAATTTTATCCCAGTCTTTAAGAGACACATATTCACAGTGCTGTCCTCTTCCTTTGCACACACTGGTTGGAGCTCTTAAAACTATGTTATATTTCTCATAGGAGTAACTGATTATAAGTAAACCAAATCAACTTTCTGGTAATCATTTGCTCATTTCTAAAGCTCCTCAAAACCTCAGGTTTACTGCTCGGCTTGTAAATACAAAAAGTGCCTTCTAAAGTAAAACTATTCTAATCTCTTTAGTTAGCCATGATGGGCCACTTTCTTCACTGAGTTTCAATCTCTCCATAATATAAATATTTAATGTTTTAAAAACTATTTTTCATCCAACAAACAAATCTGTTAATCTAATTTCCAATATACGACTGATAAAATTGTCCATGCATCTGGAATGCATCCCATGAACTCAAGACCAAAGTTCCTCACATTATTATTTTACTTTTGGTATAAGCTCCTCATTTCTTGAATAACGCTGTCTGCAGAAGTACATGTCAAGTTACTCCGTCCAGTTGTTTTTCTGTCTTCTTGTTTCTAAACTATACACATACTGGTTTTACTTCCAATTCGTTTGAAGCAAATTCCTTCCTCATTTCTGCACTCATTAGAGCCCAGCTCAACCATGAAGTGGGAAATACTACTGAACTGCCATTCCACTTCTACTCTTCCAGCCCTGATCTCTTCGAAAATATGGATGTGGATGACAAATTATGCTTATTTCTGTAACACTAGCTGTAATAAAATAAATTTGAGTATCTGTTGCAAATGTAGTAAAGAATGAAACGTTACTGAATGGGTGATTGGATGAATGAGTGAATGGGTGGTGTTGTATGGTGGATAAGTGCATAATATAGTTTGAAATAGGTGGGTAGGGTGGCAAGTGGGACACTGTTTAGGTGGGGCAACTGGTTGGTGAAATCAGGTTATGTTAGAAGGTATAGATGGGCAGTCAAGTGGGAGAAAAGCTTGGGGTGGGGGTGGTCAGTTGTTAATTGCACAGAAAATAGACTGGAACTTGTCTGACCAACATTTCTTGGATAACCACGTCAGCACGTTACGGCTTCTGTCAGGTCCAGACACACACCTTGGTTCGCACGTGTAGTGTCTGACAATCTGCAGCCTGGAAGATCTGTGACCATATTCTGTTTAGTGGACTACCATATTAACTTTTCCAATCTCTCTTTTTTTAAAATTGACATGTCAAGTGTCCTCCAACATGCAGTAACCAGTATAAATATGTCTCTACAGCATGCTGTATCAATGAATTGGGCAGAACTGGGAACGCAAGTATTTCATACTCATAGGTGTCACTGCAATAGTGGTGGTAAGCAACTTCTTTGAAGTGCTGCATGTAACATAGGCAAATCCACAGTGCCACTAGGCAGGAGTTTCAGGATTTTGACCAAATTAGAGTGAAGGAGGAAAGAAAGCAAATAGTTGTGTTGAAACTGTATCCAGGCAAACGCAGAGTATTCCTTCACATTCCTGACTTGTAGACGGAAGACAAGACTGAGAGAATCAGGATAATGGGAACTGCAGATGCTGGAGAATCCAAGATCACAAAGTGTGGAGCTGGTTGAACACAGCAGGCCAAGTAGCATCTCAGGATTCCCGTCAGCTTTTGTGCTCCTGAGATGCTGCTTGGCCTGCTGTGTTCATCCAGCTCCACACTTTGTTATCTTGCATTCTCCAGCATCTGCAGTTCCCATTATCACTGATACGATTTCAACCCCACTGTGAAGCCTCTTCCAGGGATGCCTAACCTGAAGAAGTTACCCTCCTCCCTCCGGACCAACCTCAGGGAATCTCTCTCCCACTGCAACTCTCTTGTAATCTCTTTCTCTCCATCTTCGGTCCACCTCCCCCTCTCTCCCTGTTTATTCCAGTTCCCTCTCCCCATCCCCCTCTCTGATGAAGGGTCTAGGCCCGAAACGTCAGCTTTTGTGCTCCTGAGATGCTGCTTGTCCTGCTGTGTTCATCCAGCTCCACACTTTGTTATCTGAGAGAATCAGGATGCCTGTTACTCAACGCAGAATTCCCATTGATTGTTCCGCTCTTGTAACCCAGTTCAGTTTCTCGTCTGCCAATGGAGTATTCAACACAATGGAAAAGCTGCCTCCTCCCCAACACTAGTACCAGTCGTTAATAAAATGAAACCTGTTTCCAACACCAGTGAATCATATACATCTGTTTTGATATCTGCAGAGACCCATTAAGCAATTGATATTCCAATGTCTAGTTAATAGTTGAAAGAATGAAATCAAGATTTTACTTTTTACAACTTCTACTCTAACAAGTGACTAAAAAGAAGCAAAAACAAAGTTGCTGGAAAAGCTCAGCAGGCCTGGCAGCATCTGTGGAGGAGGAAAGAGAGTTAACGTTTTGGGTCCAGTGACCCTTCCTCAGTTCTTTTGGTTTTTATTTAGTGACTAAAAGGCCATTTCCTTTTTGTGGGCATCTTATGTTTTAAACTTCAGGGACAATGTTGCCTTTCATTAATCTGTCATTAACTTTAAGCCTCATCCAACAGTCCCCCATCAGTCCAGAACAAATTTCCCATAATCTTTAGAATACTGCAGGATATGTTTCTTCAAGTAGAGACTATTTGCCTCTTACCCTGGTCTAGAAGCTTTACGTCAAGCAGTTTTCTTTTCCACTCTTCTAATCACACAGGACCTCCCAAAAACTGAAAAATTCATTGACTTGTAAGAAAGCTTGTGACCTCATTCCAAAAATGATTCCTATTGTAAACAGAATCCTCATGACTGGTCATAATACTGTAAAATCTATCCAGTACATTTGGTGCCACAGTTCTCTTTTCCAGTAGAGATCTACGGGGCTTGCTTCATCCAGTGCAAATGAGGAAACCAGCTAGTAGTTTAACTAAAACAGATGTCTTGCTTAAGACAAGATATAATTTATTGCATGATAGCAATCAAGTACAACTTACATTGGTATAGACTTTGTTACTGAGACTATGAGAAAAACTTTGATGCTAGGTCTTACTCCTTCAAGATCTAGCAACGTTCATGTACTTGAGTCTGACAGACATCATATTGGGGAGGGTTTACAACACTCTTCAACATTATCAGGCTATAAGTGCCTGAAAATGTTAATAATTTTGTGACCTCTCATCTAATGGTAATGCAAAACAAATTAGTATTTCTACCAGATTGCAAAGTTAATTAATTTAGCTCCGGAAAGTAGCACGCAAGTCGATAGGGTGGTAAAGAAGGCATATGACATGCTTGCCTTTATTGGTTGTGGAGCCCAGTATAAGAGCCAGGATGTCATGTTGCGGAGTAATAAGGCTTTGGCTAGGCCACACTTAGAGTATTGTGTTCGATTCTGGTTGCCACATTACAGGAAGGATGTGGAGGCTTTGGAGAGGATGCAGAAGATGTTTACCAGGATGCTGCTGGGATTAGAGGGTAGGAGAGAAAAGGTGAGGTGAGAAAAACTTGGATTATTTTCTCTGGAGTGGAGGAGGCTAGGGGGAGACTTGATAGAAGTCTATAAAATTATGAGATGCATAGTTAGGGTTTATGGTCAGAATCTTTTTTTCCCAGCTTTGAAATGTCTAAAACTCGGGGGCATGCATTTAAGGTGAAAGGCAGCAAGTTTAAAGGAGATGTGAAGGGCAAGTTATTTTACACAGTCAGTGGTAGGAGTCTGAAACGTAATTGCCGGGGTGGAGGGAGAGGCAGAAACAATAGGGGCATTTAAGGGACTTTTAGATAAACACATGAAAATGCAAGAAATGGAGGGAGATGGACCAATGGCAGTTAGAAGGGATTAGTTTAATTTGGCGTCATGTTTAGCACAACATTGTTGGTCAAAGGGCCCACTCCTATATGAAATAGTTTTATGTTCTAGCCTTGATCCAACTCACTTTTACCTTCATAATTGGGCAGGTCACAGCTCAACTACTTACAAGATGCCTATGACACCTTTCTACAACATTGAGAAACTCAGGGTGTACTCACTGCAAACCAACAGACTGCTACCAACAACTCCAGTGTAAACAGATTCTACTTTCTTTTCAATAAAACAATCCTTCTATCTTTTAATAATTCAAGAAATAAATATTCAGGTTTACTGTCAAGCAGATTTCAGAACTAGTCACACAATCACAAATGACTTATCATAAATTTTAAGCTACAGTTCCAAACTATCAATAATTTTATCAACCTCAGTCAGAATAAATTCAATGGCTTGATTTGATGCCAATTTCCCTGCTCCTCTGTTAAAAATACAAAAGTTACAAAAATACAACATTTTTCTGTATGCTTTGGCCCTTAGTCTCTTAAACACATTCTTTTTGCCTCCTTCAACCAGAAAATTATACTTTCTATTCAAATTTCTTCAGTCGCAAGATGAAAATTCCAACCCAGACCCCCAAAATGTAGTTCTTCTGGCCACATTCCAGTGAACAACACTTATCCTGCCATTTGTACAATGGAAAATCAGAACTATCACAACACAGAAGCTTGTAAAGATAAACCAGAATGGCAGGCCAATCAGTTTAATTTACGTGGTGAGAAAAGTTTTAGAAACAATAAATCAGGAAAAAAAATGGTCTCCTTGGAAAAAGCGGATTGATTCAAGAGAACTAGCATGGATTTGTTAAAAGTAAATATTGCTTAATTAGCTTACTGGAATTTTTTGAACAGGTATTGTCGAGGGTTGATGAGCTTACTGTTGTTAATTTGGAGTATCTGGAATTCTGAAATGTTTTGATAGAATTGCACAATGGACTTGTCAGTAACATTAAAAATCATGGAATTAAAAAAGGGACCATACCAACATGAATACAAAGTCTTTTGAGTGCTGGCAACAGAGGGACAGTGGTTAATGATCTTCAATGAGTGAGGAGGAGCCAGCATCGAAAGTAGGTAGAGAATTATGGTTAGTGCCTCTGCAATTTCCATTCTTAATATCCCAAGTATCCTTGGATGCATCTAATTCAGGACTTGTCAACACTGAGTTACAGGCATCCATCCAATACCTTCCTCTCATCAATTTATCAAATGCTTCAAGAGTTTGAGCTACCTTCTTTTTCACTGTAACCGAGGCAGCATCTTCTTTTTATTTTGGCAAAGACAGCTATAAAGTATAATTCAATAGCTCAGGTGTACCCCCTGTGCTCTGCAAAAGTCCCCCCTTTTGGTCCCTAATCATCCTTGATTCTCCTTACATCCCCGTTATATTATTTATTTCTTTGCACAAGGCTTTGGGATTCTCTTTTTATATTGGTCATTGGTATCTTTCAACAATCTCTTCTAGTTACTTTTACTGGCATTTTCACTTCTCTTAATCATCATTCAGGGACCATTGGATTTTATTTCTTCTACCTTTTCTCTTCATGGGAATATAACCTAACAATGCAAATTATCTCCACTTTAAAAGTTAGCTAATTGTTCAGTTACCTATCAACACTGGATTCCAATTTGCTTAGGTCAGATCCATTCTTAATCCACTGAAGCTTCTTTCCCCAGTTAACTAATGCTATTTGAGATCAGTCTTTGTTCCTTTGATTACCAAATAAAATCTGATGACAGAATGATGACTTTCTCCTAAATGCTCCGCCAGTTAAAGTTTGATCCACCTGGTGCACCTCATTCACAAGAACCTGGACTAACACTGTTCCCTTTCTCATTGAACTGGGAATATGTTTCGAAAGAAAATTGTCTGAAGGAAATTTAATAAATGAAGTCCCTTTCTGACTCTATAAATTACACCATCCTAATCCGTATCTGAATTACTGAAGTCCTGTGTTATAGCTACTCTATAAATCCCACAACTATGCAAAATCCCAGATAATTTATTCCTCTACATCTTTCACACGGGTTGGTCATCTTCAGATGACACAGAGCATACTTTTCTTCCTTAGCTTTCGCCAAACGGATTCTGTCCTTGACCCTCGGACATCTTATCTCATTCATCAATACACCTACCCAAAGGCCACAAAATGTAGGAGCAGGAATAGGCCTTTCAGCCCATCCAGTCTTCTTCAGGGCCGATCTGATCAACTTTACTTTTCTGCCTTACTCCTATAAACACACCGTACCCTTGAATTAAATTGTCCATTTGTTTGGAATACATTAAACAACTCCACCTCAACCCATTTCCCTTTTCTTTCATTCCCAACTTTCCCAAATACCTTATTTCAAGAAATATTTAATGCTTTTCTTTGAATCTGATTCTGTTGTAGCCATCAGGCCATGCTTCCACATTCCATTCTGCAGCTATAACTCACTAATCTTGTGCAGCACACTCCTTGCATGTACACCAATCCTGACTTGGACTTCATTATTCTCCTGGTTCCAGTAGCATTATCAACTATTGCAGCAACCAATCATCACACAGGAACTCAGTCCTGAGTTATCCATCCCTACCACAGCCAACCTTACTATCCCAGGAATTGGAAATCCTCTCTGCTGCATTATCTTTTCAACTATATATTTATCAATTTTACCATCCTATTTCTAATCCGACTTGCATATAACACTGGAAGTGCTCTGGTGATTGTTACAAGTGCTCCAGTTTCCTTAATTCCTAGCCAGTTCTCTAAACTCTGGTTGCCTGACCAGATTGTATTTCTTTGTCTGCCTAAGTAATTTTATTAATGTGGCAAAGTGATGCAAGGTGGATATACAATTTACCTTATAGTTTGGACCTTTAATTAGTGGCATGTGGATTTTGGTTTCTGTGTATGAGGATGTTTAAAAATTAAATTTGCCAGTCTTTCTGAAGCCAATGAGTTTTAAACCAGTAGTCAGAAACAGCAGTTCCTGGAGAGATAATAAGAAAGGCTTTGCATTGAGTTTTACAATCAAACAGTAAACATTGAGAATCATTATCTTGCTTCTGTTCAAATGCATCATTTTTTTTTGTTTAAAAGGGAAAAACACAGCTGTCCAATCTATTTGTTTCATTATTCAGAGGCCCAGGTTGAGCTTAGTTGCATGAACAGCTTCTCTGGGACAAATAATTCAGAGTAGTTACAGAAAAAAAGTGTAAGAGTTTTAGTTTGAAAAATCCAGGCCTAAAATATTATGTCGGAATGCTAAAGGTGTTACCTGAAGCTAAGAACATTTAAGCTCTATTGTGTGATTGACCAAAGAAAAGGCTGTCAAACTTTCAAACCTGGAGATGAAAAGAAACTGTGAATTTAGTCCTGAAGAAGAGTCATACCCAAGTTCAAATATTAACTCACTTTCTCTATCCACGGTAGCTGCCAGATCTGTTGACTTTCTCCAGAATTCTCTCTATTTGACAGTAGAAGGAACCAAATATTTGCCAATAGGTCAAGCATAATTTCAGCTGAAATGTTTCTTGTGGGTTCGAGAAGCATATTGCTATTCTTCCTGACAATCTAAATAAAACCTAGTCATAGGTCTTGTTTTTTTAAATTTAGCAGCAAGGAAAGCAAAGCAGCTTTCTCATCAGCCTACAATTAATTGGCATCTGGTCTTGATAACTTAGTTGTTTCCTACATCTGCTTATTGTGAAGAAGGTTCTAGATGTGTCCTTGCCACCTGTTCAGAGGAGCATGTCAGAATCACAAGCTGCCAATCTGTGCAGTACTTCAATCTGGCAACACTTGTAAGGGGCTTTGCTTGACTGGTTTTTGCTATGTGTTTAAGATTTAAATTGTCATTCTTAACCCTTGAAACAACACATAGTTTTGAACTCTGGCGGACAGGGTATTTAACTCTCAAAATTTTACCCTTCACTAAAAGGACGTAAAATATATACCAGGAATTACCAGCTGTTTAAACAATAGGCCTTGGATCTGTGTCATAAAACATGGCCAGCTTCAGAACATTACCTAATGATACTAAATCTCAGTGACAGCAATGCTACAATATGCTACATTTGCCCATCAAATAATTACCATTAATTCTGTAAGCATTACCTCCAGCATTCATAAATTAGCATGTCAGCAAGATAGCAGCTGCAGTGGTCTGAAGAAGGGTACTTGTTTTTCTTTGTCAGTTGCGGTATATTCAACAGTAATTTATTGTAGTTATTCAGTTATTTTAAAAAATGAATGATATTTGTGCTGCCACCAATACTTCAACATGTAAGTGCCTCAAGGGCCCATATGCTTTCATACGGACTTTTAGATGAGGGTATCCAAGACTCTTGAAAACAACATCTTGTTAGTTATGGAGATACAGTAAACTGTGATATATTCACAGAGAATGTTCAGAGGACTTGATCTTGGACCTGACTCCTTAAACAGCTTTTGTCCTTCACGACATCACATGCAATGGAATGCCATAAGCTCCACTTGGTCTCATGCAACATCTCCTACAGGCTTATTTCTTTTTTCTAATTACATTGAACTGCCAAAGGAAGTGGTAGGTGCAGACACAGTTACACCATTTACAAGACATTTGGATCGGTACAGGAATAGGAAATATTTAGAAGGATATGGGCCAAAATGCAGGCAAGTGTGACTAGTTGGTTTGGGAAACTTGGTTGGCACAGCCAAGTTGGACTGAAGGGCCTGTGCCTGTGCTGTATGGCTCAATGACTAAAACTCTACGTATTTTTTACATAAATTAGATTTAACACAACCCCATTTCCTCCCCAGTCATGAAGTGTATAAATTCAGATGATTTGGAAACTTAACTATCCTCTGAACATGTATGCTTGTCAGTTTTGGAAGAATGATAGATTTTGGGTAGACGGTAGATGTGTTGGCTGGTCTTCCTGATGCTCTATACTTCTTACTGAACTGGATAACTTTTGGCCTTATAGATTTCTTTCATGGAGCATATGCTTCCTGCTGGAGCAGACAACTTTTCCCTTGTACTATTGTGGGATCATTGGTCTCTTATCAGTTTTTTTCCATAGAGTTGTTTGTACCACATCTTCAAATTTTGTCTATAAATTTTTGTCCACAATCCCCCCTGCTGATCTGTGCTCAAATAGGTGGACTTAATTTTACAACTTGATAATTAGTTTGGACTTGTTTGTTTACTCTAAACATTTGAATTTTTGCTAAAACCAACATTTAATGTATTGCATTACCTGAAGATTTGTTCTTTCCTGATGTGAACTCCAATATGGTTGTCAAGGATTCTTCTATGGAAGGTAGTGAGGTCAGATATTTGACTTGATGTTTTCCCCTTCTAGTTATCTCACCATCTAATCTGTGGCTTCAATTCTTCACACTTAGTTGTTTGAGGTATTCTGTTGCAATCAGATTCAGTTCAGTTGCATGTTCTCCAACTATATTGCATGGAATATATTATTTAGTCACTAAACCTTTGCTTGCATTTCTTCCTAACATTCACTGACATTTCAAATTTGATATCTGTTCAGTGATGATAGCAGTGGGAAACAGAACATGAGAAGTCAAAGAATATTGGCAATTTTCACCAATGTTGATTGTCTAAAACATTAACTGAACAATGGTGCTCTCACACAGAGCTAGAGTTATACACCACCGAAACAGACCCTTCAGTCCGACTCGTCCATGCCAATCAGATATTTTAAGTTGATCTGGTCCCATTTGCTAGTATTTGTCCCATATCCATTTAAGTGCCTCCGATCCATGTACCCACCCAGATGCCTTACTCTCAAGCCAAAACTTCAAAAAGACTCTGAACTGTATATATTAATAAATCAAACCATGAGCTCAGCATTTTGTATTTATTGAACATTTCCAACTTCTTGCTGTTCTTTATAGCTCAAATGTGTAATAATATAAACAATAATTATAATAATAATATTTGTTATATTAACAATATAACAGTTCAATGGACTTACAAAATAATAAGTTCAATGTAGGCTATTGGATGTGGAGTGTCTCAGAAGAAGGCTGTGATATCTATAGGAATTTTCCTTTGAGGTAGGCTCAAAGCTGCAAAGTCCCAATTACAACACATTCTTATTGGAGTCAGATTATAGTGCCAGTGTCAGAATAATGTAGGCCAGTTATATCAAGGGATAAAAGCTAATAGTAACAGGCTTACCATGTTAAATAAAGAAACAAAGTTGTTAAATAAAGAAGCAATGTCCTGAATTAAGCCATATAGGGGTGTGCATCCCCTCTAAATTTTCTTCCATGTCCCACTTAGCAGCTTCCATATACCTACCACCTACCTTATACCCCTTACCATCCGCATACCATTCAGTACCCCGTTTATCAGTCAGTAAAGTCATGGTCTTACCAGATGACTACTTTGTACACAGGACTCTGATGGCATAGACACCAGCTTTAATCAATGTCTTCAGAAGTATTAGTGGTGGGTAAAACATTGAATGCGCTCGACATTCATTGCCCATTCTGTTTTTCATTGGAACCATGTTCAAACTGTGTGTGGTTTCACCCCACAGCAGGCGCTACTACAACCTAAGACTGCTTCACCTCACATTACTGGTCTTGCCATTTACCCTATCCATGCCCCTCATGATCTTCTAAACCTCTGTCAGGCCATGCCTCAGCCTCCGATGCTCCAGGGAACATCATCCCAGCATATTCAGCCTCTCCTTACAGTTCAAACGCTCCAAGCCTGGCAACATCCTTGTGAATCTTTTCTGAACCTTTTCAAGTTTAACAACATCTTTCCCATAGCAAGTAGACCAGAACTGAATGCATAACTCCAATCAAAATGAATCTTTTACAGTGGTTTCCTCCCATATAGCTTCTAAACATACTCATTCTGTAAGGCAATTCCTTTTTGGGTGTCATTGACCAGCATGTCATAAACTGACAAGATGACTGACATTCCCTTGGTGTCTCATCTGTAACTGGACTTTTCTAATTACAAACATACTTGGTCCTATCTAACTCTCCAAAACTCCTTTATCCTCTTTCTACACGTACAGAAATTTAGGATTTTTTTTCCTTTCACAGTTATGAGCATAACTCTAGCCTCAATTAAGTATCCTCATAGCAACTGCAGGCTTTTCTTGCTTCTACAAGTTTTTCAGCTGGATCTTAAGTTGAAGCTTTGTTGGCTCTGCCAATGTGTTTTTACAAGCAAGCTGAAAATAAACAGCATCTAACATACTCACATTTGAAACCAAAAATCTACTTTTTAACTCTTAATAGAATTCATAATCACAATAGTGCCGATAACATAGGGCAGAATTTTCCCATTTTCAGTTCGGACTTTGTGAGGGATATTAATAGCAGCCAGTCAGTCAGGGCTTTAAACAAATATTCCACTCTTCACCGAATTAGTAAAGGAACATTTTCTTTTTTAAGGACATTTGGGTGCCTTTCCTCAGAGAATCATGCGCCTGGAAAGGAGGACATACTTACCACTAGAACATTTTGGTTTTCATGCTGTTGGTGCCATATTTAAAACCTTAAACACAGCACTCTAGACACTACAAGGCAGGGACAACTCTGCATGCTAGGGTGCTTCAACATGGCCCACAGGAAAGTAAAGCTTGTTTCTCATTTCATAGACAGGGATCTGGAGATGTTGGTAGGTAGATGGTGGTGAAGTGAAAGGCAGTCCTTTCTTCCAGCTGACTAGCTACTGTCCAAGCCCTGGCTAGATGACACTGCAGCCCAGTCACTGACATTTCTCAAGTGAAGCAGGATGCCCAGAAGCATAGGAAGAAGGTCAATGGTTTCCTCACTCTACAGTAACAAAGTGCCAACATCTTCTCTCTGCTACCACACTTGAGGTGACCATCCACTCTGACACCGTGCACACGTCTCCCACACGGGTCATGTACTACAAAATTCAGTCTAGTATTCATCAGGTACAATCAACAGCTCTTGCCCAAGTCATCTTCCCAAACTTGTAACGATTCCTACCTTCTCTGGTTCCTACTTATTCACTGGGGGCACCTCTCTGGTTTGTGCATCTTTGTTGAATATTCTTCCATTAAACCTAACCACACTTTTGTCTCATTGAGACAAAGTAGCCCACCAAACCAGACTGATGCCTCCACAGCATCCTAATTAATCTAGCTATCCAGACAAGTTGCACTAACCTGTAGATCTGACTGTGGCCTAACCCCTGGATTGCAAAGACATGGATCCTTAGACTCTGTTCAGACCAAATGCCCAAATGACTGTGGCCAACCCCCTGGACTAGAATCAGATGACATGCTTGGCATACTTTGACAACACACCCTGAATTTCTGTAATACTCCTCTACTCCATTGAGGATTGCTACCCTTTGACTTTCACTCACAGCTATCTGTTTGAAACATATGCAATGTACTTGATAATAAGTGCTGACCTAGTATGGCACCACACAGATACATCCAATCCCTGACTATACATTTTTCCACATATAACAGGTTGCCTCTCTCTCCTTTTGTGCTAAAAATCAGTGCAAACCACAGAGGTTGATAGTCTGTAGCTGAGCATGAAAGAAAGCAATGTGAACCACAGAGAGGCTGGCAATCAATAAGTCATTGAATCTGTACTAATGCAGCAATGTACTGAACACTAACACTGGTAATGTCGAAGTAAATGCAAAGTTAGTGAATGCTAGTAAAAGCAATCTAAGAGCTGTAAGATTCATTGTGTGTGGAGGAATGTATGCCTTCATGCGCAAAGTGACCTGACAGTTGCATACAATTATTAAGTGTCGTTGAGCTCCTAAGTAAAAAGTGATGAAGGGCTAAAGTGCTGCAAGTGTTGACCTAAAAGCAATCATGATGTGGTAAGGCTGGTGGTTTATCAGTACTGACTTGTATAGATGAACAGTCTCAAGAAGATAGTGGCCATGGAGAAAATGTTTTTTTGTGCAGAACAGTGAGGTGATGGCTGGGAATAACATTTGGTGAGCTGTAATTGCCGAGTACTGACTCTAATTTACAAGCTGGGAAATTAACTTCTCAGCAAAGGACAGGAGACGTGGAACAAGGACAGAGATTGCCGGAGAAACTCAGCAGGTCTGGCAGCTTCTGTGGGAAGAAAGCAGAGTTAACCTTTCAAGTCTCAGTGAGAGAGAGCACGAGAATGGAAGAGTGTGTAGGTGAGAGGGTGTGAGAATGAGAAGTGTGACAGAGTGAGTGACATGAGAGGGGTAGACGAACGAGGAAATAGTGGATAGCAGGTCAGGAAAGAAGAAAGATTGAATAAGAGATAGTAAGAGCTAAGAATGAGAAAATGGATTAGTTGCGCTGAATGCAACCCATGTAATGTGATAATGTGTCTAGGAGTATGTAAAAATGAGTGACTGATAAAAGCAAACCGTGCCAGAACAAGTGTGGGATGGATAAAAATATGGAAGAATGGAATGAGGCTCTAAAATTATTTAAATGTATGATGGGCCCTAGAGGCAGCATGGTCCCAAAGCGGAAAATAAGATGTTTTTCAAGCTTGCACTGAGGCTCATTAGAACACTTCAACAGGTCTGTGATAGTAACATCGGTATGGAAACACAAGGGTGTGTGTTGAAGTGGCAGGCAACTGGAAGTTCAAGGTCATCAGCCTACATTTTGTCTTCCCTGTGTAGAGAAGAGTATTGAACAGCTGTAGACTAGACTGAATGAAGTACAGGTAAATTGCTGCTACATCTGGAAGATATGTCTCGGGCATTGGACAGTGAGGAAGTGGGAGGTAAATGGGCAGGTATTGCACCTTGTGAATGCATGAGAAGGTGTCATGGGAGAGAGAGAGAGATGAGATGTTGGGAACAAAGGAGTGTACCAGATTGTCCAAGAGGGAATGGTCACTGTGGAAAGCTGACAAGGGAAGGATGAAGAATGTGTCTGGTCATGGCACCCATTAAAGGTGACAAAAATGCTGGCTTACCATGCTTTGGATGTGGGGTGGTAAGTGAGGACCAGATGGACCCTATCAATCTTGTGGGACAGAAGGAAAGGGGTCAGGGCAGAAGTGTGGGAGATGGGTTGAACACAGCTAAGCGTACCTATTGACCACTGAAGTGGGAAACCTTCAGTTCAGGAAAATTGTGAACAATTCTGAAGCTCCTTGTGGAAACTGACATCATCAGAATAGATGTGAGCGAGAAACTGGGAGAATGAGATTTAGTTCTTATAGGAAGTAGTTTGTAAGGATGTGTAGTCAAGGTAATTGTAGGAGTCGGTGGGTTTTTAGTATATATCAGTGGACAGCCTATTCCAAGAGAAGGAAACAGATGTCAAAGAAGGGATGACAGGAGTCAGAGATCGACCAGGTGACGGCAAGGACAGGGTTAAAATTGAAAGCAAACTTACTTCTTTGTTCAATTCTGAACAAGAGGGGAAGCTGGAATGATGCTGTCAGAGATGCACCAGAGAAAAGGGGTGGGAAGGCCCCCAAGTAATTTTGGAACAAGGAATGATCCACACACCCGACAAAGAGGCAGGCACAACTGCGGCCCATGTGGGTACCTATGACCACTCCTTTGACCTCTGGTCTCCATCTCCATCTCCATCTCTATCTATCCACTCACCTCTCCACTCACTGCAGAGGATATCAGATTAGAATTTTAAAATTCTAAAACTTTGATACTTAATAGACAAATACCATTTCCTGTGGTTGTGGAGTCAATGATGAGGAATTACTGAGTTCAAATAACTAGAAAAAGTAGGAAGATTGTTACTTATTGGAGGATTAGTGAAACATAGAATGGTCTAACACAAAAAAAAGCAAGTGTAGAATTTTTAAATCTTTAAAGGAAGCAGTAGATAAATGATCGAAGTACTGGAAGAAGTAGTGGCACAGGGAAAGAGCTCAGCAAGCTGAATAATGAGTTCATCTGTGCAGTACATTTTGCTGGTTACAACATTAATGTTTTAAATGTCATCAACTAAATCAGACAGAAATTTCAATAATTTTCCATTGTTAGTTACAAGCATGCTTAAGCTCGTTACTGCCATGAGTCTGGTAGCACAATTCACCTCGTTACTACATCAAATATTACTCAAAGATATAGCGTCACTCCCTGCTGTTATTTAATACATCATTAAAAAGACACTCATAACTTGATTTGAGACAAGTTGATTTGGAAGGTAATGAGATAGTACAAGGTAGAACAAGCGCAGCCAAACATTTCCAGATTTACATCTGACACCAATATAAATTGTGTGATATTTGCAGTGATATTTGTTAATTTAAGTGTTCACACAATATTATGTAAAAATTCAAATCATTCATGATGCAAACACTACATCATGCAGCTCTCTTGACTGTCCAATTTTAGCCATATGAGTTTATTTAACCTAATACTGAAAAAAGTACTTCAAACAAATTAGAGATTTACTCCTTTAGAACAATTGCACAAAGCAGAATTATTTTTAAAAAAGCTGTGGATCAATTGAGCATTGTAACTGGTTAGTTTACTATTTCTATACTTCAGGCATCATAGCCAGGAGCAAATAAAGCCTGATATAACAGAATAAACGTTTTATGTGCCTGTTGGCTATAAATTGTTTCAAGATGGCAGCATTGGAGTTGGTGTAGTACATCAAGCTCATCTCTCAATAATTTGGGACCATAGTACAAACTGATTCTTAATTTGGTGCAAGTCCACATTAAATTGAAGATGTCATACAAAGAGAGATTCCTGTTGATAAAGCTAAAATATTTAAATGCTTTTTGCATTTGATAAGCAATTATTGGCACTGTGCCTAAAATGGTGAACTGCTGTCTTCTTTGGCACAAGCACCCTTATTTTAACGGAGGCTACTTCTTCCTGTAGCTCAAAATATGAAAAAAAACGATTTGATTGTTCACTTTGCACAGCATTGCCAGAAACTGCATCTGAAAATTTGGAGGCAGGATGAACAAAAAAAAAGCAATTTGAAATAATATCAGAGATAATGGGGACTGCAGATGCTGGAGAATCCAAGATAACAAAATGCATCCACTGTACCCGGTGCGACTTCCTCTACATTGGGGAAACCAAGCGGAGGCTTGGGGACCGCTTTGCAGAACACCTCCGCTCAGTTCGCAAAAAACAACTGCACCTCCCAGTCGCAAACCATTTCCACTCCCCCTCCCATTCTCTTGATGACATGTCCATCATGGGCCTCCTGCACTGCCACAATGATGCCTCCCGAAGGTTGCAGGAACAGCAACTCATATTCCGCCTGGGAACCCTGCAGCCATATGGTATCAATGTGGACTTCACCAGTTTCAAAATCTCCCCTTCCCCTACTGCATCCCTCAACCAGCCCAGTTCGTCCCCTCCCCCCACTGCACCACACAACCAGCCCAGCTCTTCCCCCCCACCCACTGCATCCCAAAACCAGTCCAACCTGTCTCTGCCTCCCTAACCGGTTCTTCCTCTCACCCATCCCCGCTACCTACTAACCTCATCCCACCTCCTTGACCTGTCCGTCTTCCCTGGACTGACCTACCCCCTCCCTACCTCCCCACCTACACTCTCTCCACCTATCTTCTTTACTCTCCATCTTCGGTCCGCCTCCCCCTCTCTCCCTATTTATTCCAGTTCCCTCCCCCCATTCCCCTCTCTGATGAAGGGTCTAGGCCCGAAACGTCAGCTTTTGTGCTCCTGAGATGCTGCTTGGCCTGCTGTGTTCGTCCAGCCTCACATTTTGTCAATTTGAAATAAAGCTGGTTTAGGATGTGGCCAACATTGGCAAAACACATGCTTTTTGTACAGAGACTCCAGGTTTAAACCTAAAGGCATTGATTAAGCCTTCTAACAACAGAAGTAAGTGAATAATATATTTTCCAAAGATATAGAAAACTGCAGCCTTTTTAATTGTGTGGTCACATATTTAATTTCACAGTTCATTTGGTTATCAGCCACTTCCTCAAAAATATGAATCGATTCTAACATTAATCCTGCTAGATTGTCTGAAAGATTTCATGGCCTGGAAATAGTTAATGAGCTATTGTCGGTTCACAATACAACTTATGTATGTTAGGGAAGAGTGAAGTAGTAATTTCATTCCTCAATTCAGTCTGATGACCTTTCATATCAAGGATGAAAATATCAATGCTTTACTTAAAATAGATATGACATGACATTTTATGAATATTTGCATTATTTGAATTTGGGGAGTCTATTTTGTAACAGATCTGATGTTTAAATTAGTTGCAATTAATATATTTTACTATATTCTTCCTTCCAGCATTACAAATATGTGATGTAGATTGTTGTCAAATTACTAAATTAACTTAATTTTTTCAGGCAGATTAGACTAATAAACATATTACAGTAATATATTCTTCCTTTTAGCATAAATCAAGGTTCCCTCAAATTTCTAATTCTGCAGGTTACATGTGTAAATTTTGTATTTGTCAAGTTGAATTTTTCAACTGCGATGAAATCAATTTTTTTTTGATGAAAGGTTGCAGGTGGAATAACTTGGTCAAGTGGGGCTTGTAACATTTAAAGCATCAAATATTCCAAGGGCTGTTAAAATCAATGCTGCTCAAGAATAGGTGTGGCACCAAATTGGGAAGATTTTAAATACATTACTTAGATTGCTTTAAGGAGCTGTTGTGGTGTAGTGGTTGTGTCCCCAGGTCTGGGCCAGAAGATCTGGGCTCAGGTTCCACCTGCACAAGACATGTCTGATAACATGTGTGAATATGTTGATTAAAAATATCTCGATCAGTTCAAGGGTCAGAGAGGTTAGTCAGAGTAGACTGAAAAAAAGGTGGTTAACTCCATACAGTGAGGTGTGTTATTAACTTGGAGGAGGTGGAGGCTTAGAGAAGTCTAGGAACTTGTCAGTAAATTCTGTACAGTTGAAGCTCCAAGAAGTCTGGAGCAAAGGTGGTGCTTGGAGGTTGCTATCACTCAGCAGATGGGCAGTTGTGCCTTGGGAAAAAAAAACCTGAGGCAATGTTGACTGACTGGAACAGAAAGGAAGCTGTCTACAAGGCAGCTGTAAGTTGGGCAAAGAGAGAGGAAAGAAAAAACAATGGCTTTCTGTTAGGTAAGCTTACAGTTGGGACATAGGAAGTGCCTAAAATCAGTGAGGCTCTGAGCAAGCAAACCATGCACCTGGAGTGCAGTTGATCATTAGATGCTGCAGTGAGGCCTTCTAAATCTCACGGCCCACAGGAGAACCCATTAAATAAGTATAAGTTAAGCAGTTCTTCAGGTAATGTGACTTAAAAGCAATTTATATGGACAGCCAGATGCTATATCTTTGAAAGGACAGCTCAGGTCCCAGGAAAGGTAAATAGAATTTTGAAGACTCCTGCTGGCTTAATGAGCACCAAACCTCACAAAAAAAAACAGAAGTTGCTGGAAAGGCTCAGCAAGTCTGGCAGCATCTGTGAACAGAAGGTGACGCTTCCTCTGAACTGTTTCATTTTGAATCGAGTCTTTACTGGAAACAGGGTGCAATGGCGGACATTCCAAGTAGCTGTGGGAGTCAATGAGTTTATAGCGGTCATTAGTGGCCTGTCTATCCCCAGAAACGGAAACAGATGTTGAGGAAGAAATGAAAGGAGTCAGACACAGACCAGCTGAAAGTGAGGGTGGGGTGGAAACAGGAAGCAAAACTGACGAATTTTTCCAATTCCAGATGAGAGAGGGAAACAACACCGGTGATATCATCGATGTATCAGGGAAAGACTTGTGAATGGGGGTCAGAGTAGGACTTAAACAAGGAATGTTCCACATACCCTACATTCAGACAGGCATAACTGGGGACCATGCAAGTACTGATGACTACCCCTCCGACCTGAAGAAAGTGAGAGGAGTTAAGAGAACAAAGAACAAAGGAAATTACAGCACAGGAACAGGCCCTTCGGCCCTCCAAGCCTGCGCTGATCAAGATCCTCTGTCTAACCTGTCATCTATTTTCTAAGGGTCTGTGTCCATTTGCTCCCTGCCCATCCATGTACCTGTCCAAATATATCTTAAAAGACGCTAACGTGTCTGCGTCTACCATCTCTGCTGGCAACGCGTTCCAGGCACCCACCACCCTCTGGTGTAAAGAACTTTCCACGCATATCTCCTTTAAACTTTCCTCCTCTCACTTTGAACTCATGACCCCTAGTAATTGAGTCCCCCACTCTGGGAAAAAGCTTCTTGCTATCCACCCTGTCTACACCGCTCATGATTTTGTAGACCTCAATCCGGTCCCCCCTCAATGTCCATCTTTCTAATGGAAATAATCCTAATCTACTCAACCTCTCTTCATAGCTATTAGCCTCCATATCAGGCCACATCCTGGTGAACCTCCTCTGCACCCTCTCCAAAGCATCCATATCCTTTTGGTAATGTGGCAACCAGAACTATACACAGTACTCCAAATGTGGCCGAACCAAAGTCCTATACAACTGCAACATGACCTGCCAACTCTTGTACTCAATACCCTGTCCAATGAAGGAAAGCATGCCATATGCCTTCTAGACCACCCTATTGACCTGCATTGTCACCTTCAGGGAACAATGGACCTGAATACCCAGATCTCTCTGTTCATCAATTTTCCCGAGGACTTTTCCATTTACTGCATAGTTCGCCCTTGAATTTGGTCTTCCACAATGCATCACCACACATTTGCCCGGATTGAACTCCATCTGCCACTTATCTGTCCAACTCTCCAATCTATCTATATTCTGCTGTAATCTCTGACAGTCCCCTTCACTATCTGCTACTCCACCAATCTTAGTGTCATCAGCAAAAATCTTGATCAGACCACCTACACCTTCCTCCAGATCATTTACATATATCACAAACAACAGTGGTCCCAGCACAGATCCCTGTGGAACACCACTGGTTACAGGTCTCCAATTTGAGAAACTCCCTTCTACTACTACTCTCTGTCTCCTGTTGCCCAGCAAGTTTTTTATCCACCTAGCTAGCACACCCCGGACCCCATGTGACTTCACTTTCTCCATCAGCCTGCCATGGGGAACCTTATCAAACGTCTTACTGAAGTCCATGTATATGACATCTACAGCTTTTCCCTCATCAATCAACTTTGTCATGTCCTCAAAGAATTCTATTAAGTTGGTAAGACATGACCTTTCCTGCACAAAACCACGTTGTCTATCACTGATAAGCCCATTTTCTACCAAATGGGAATAGATCCTATCCCTCAGTATCTTCTCCAGTAGCTTCCCTACCACTGACGTCAGGCTCACCGGTCAATAATTACCTGGATTATCCTTGCTACCCTTCTTAAACAAGGGGACAACATTAGCAAGCCTCCAGTTCTCCGGGACCTCACCCGTGTCTAAGGATGCTGCAAAGATATCTGTTAAGGCCCCAGCTATTTCCTCCCTCGCTTCCCTCAGTAACCTGGGATAGATCCCATCCGGACCCGGGGACTTGTCCACATTAATGTCTTTTAGGATACCCAACACTTCCTCCTTCCTTGTGTCAACTTGACCTAGAGTAAGCAAACGTCTATCCCTAACCTCAATATCTGTCATGTCCCTCTCCTTGGTGAATACCGATGCAAAGTACTCGTTAAGAATGTCACCCATTTTCTCTGAATCAACGCATAACTTTCCTTCTTTGTCCTTAAGTGGGCCAATCCTTTCTCTAGTTACCCTCTTGCTCTTTATATATGAATAAAAGGCTTTGGGATTTTCCTTAACCATGTTTGTCAGCAATATCTCATGTCCTCTCTTAGCCCTCTTAATGCCTCGTTTCAGATTCACTCTACATTCCCGATATTCTTGCAAAGCTTCGTCTGTCTTCAGTCGCCTAGACCTCACGTATGCTTCCTTTTTTCTCTAGGCTAGTCTCACAATTTCACCTGTCATCCATGGTTCCTTAATCTTGCCATTTCTATTCCTCATTTTCACAGGAACACGGAAGTTGTTGAGAGTGAAGAACAGCTGAGCCAAACAGAGGAACGGGTTTGGTGTCAGGCGGTGACGGTTCAGGCCTTTGCTCTAGGAAGACGCGGGGAGCCCGAAGGCCATCCTGATGGGGGATGGGCAAGTAAAAGAAATGTGAGTCCATGGGTAAAGAGGAAGCAGCTGAAGCCTGCAAAACTGGAAATTCCGAAAGTGTCAGAGGAATCATGGATGCACACAGGCAGAGGCTGGACCAGGGAGAAAAGACTGAGTCAAGGTAGGAAGAGATGAGTTCCATGGGGTGGGAGCAGGCTGAAACAATGTGTCTGCCTCGGCAGTCCTATTTTTGGAAGAAGGTCAAAGCAAGCTGTGAGGAGCTGGGGGACTATGAGCTTGCAGGCAGTTTTGGGGAACACTGCCAGTTGAAAAGACCTCATGACTTTAGTTGATACAATGGCCTGATGGTCATAGTCCAGGGGACACTAGGAGGAGGTATCTGAGAGCTGGCACTCAGCCTGTGCAAGGTAGAGATCAGTACGCCAGTTCTGATGAAGTGTCACCGGGCTCGAAATCAGATTTACAGCATCCGCAAATTGTTTGCTTTTTATTTTATTTTATTGAACACCACATCTCGTTTGATCACTGAAAAATGCATGGAATGCATCTTGATTATGCTTCTTGTTTAATGTGCAACTTGTAGTGTGTTTGACCAATGTTTGCCATGTTCACCTCATGTTAATTTTTAATATGAAAATACAAGATGGGTGCCGAAGATTGTAAAATTTGTTCTGCTTATGTAAAAAAAACTGTGGAACCTTGTGGCTGTATTTGCTTATGATGAGGAACTGAGATTCCAAATTTCATACACTTGAAACAAGTTACTAGTTCCCGGCTAAATCGTAACCATACTTGGAGGTCTAGTCTGGTATTGTAATCCAACGCCAGCAAAAGTAGCTCAATAACATCCTTATTCACTAAGTCTTAAAAGTTGATGGTAAACTGGATCTGTGACAGATGGTGAGGGAACTAGTAGGAGGGATCTTACATGACCACATCTCCCAAGCTATCTGTTAAAAGCTGCAACAGTCTCAAACAGTGTTGCTAGGGGTGACCACTGTAGAATCCTTGTGGAAACAAAATCTGATCTTCACATTGAAAACACTTTTCATCATTACACTGTAGCATGACAATGCTGATATTATATAGATTTAGCAACTCAATGTCAGGTACCCATATTCTGCTGTGTGTCTGCAGCAGAACTGTATTTAACTGTGATCTGTAAATGCATAGTCCAGTATATCCACCATAATACCTTTGCAATCAAGCCATGGATCGGTGCTGACTTAATTAAAAGTGCGGTGGGTGAGTGCAGTGTGGGGCAGTACCAGGCATACCTAAAAATGGGGTGCTACAAGTGTAAAGCCATTAGGTGATTACAGAAATGCCAAACAGTTGAAGGACTGAGACAGGCAGAGATGAATAAATGATCACACAACCAACAGATCAGATCTAAGCACTGCAGACCTGCTATGTCCAGTTTGATTGATTAGATTGTAGACATGCTCGCCTAGCTGGTGGGTTTGGTTGCAAGTGTTTCATCAACCTGCGAGATAACATCATCAGTGGGCCTCTGGTGAAGTGTTGGCGGTCTGTCCCACTTGTTATTTATATGCCTTAGTTTGCTGGGGTGGTTAGTATTACTTCCAGTTTTGTTTCTCAGTGGTTTGTACACAGGGTCTAATTCAATGTGTTTGTTGATGGAGTTAGAATACCAAGCCTCCTGGAATTCCCTGGCATGTCTCTGTTTGACTTGTGCGATAATGGATGTGATGCCCCAATCAAATTGATATCTCTCGTTGGCTGTGTGTAGTGAGACAAGTGAGAATTGGTCATGTCAATTCACACAGTAAAGGCTGAGGGTGCACACTGGCGGGGGCAGAGGAGGGCTCCAGTGTTCAGTGTTATTGTGGAGAAGCTGCAGTTACCTATCCTCAGTGACTGTGGCCTACGGGTCAGAAAGCTGAGGATCCAATTGCAGAGGGTGAAGCCAAGGCCAAGGTCACGCAGTTTTCAGATCAGTCCAGAAGGGACAATGGTGTTGAAGGCGAAGCTGTAGTCAATGAGCAGGAATCTGATGTAGGTGTCTTTGTTGTCCAGTTACGAATAATGGTAGACAATTAAACTGCAATAGGAGGATAGTCCACAAGTATTCCCATCTTCAATGAAGTTAGAGACTGGCACAAGGTAAAAGACCAGGTTAAACATTTGTCATCATTCTCAGCCAGACTGTGAAGTGAGTGATCGAAACCCAGCTCATCCTGAGATCCCCCGGCATCACAGAAGCCACTTACGCAATTTAATTCACTCCATGCAATTACCACTTCTTGAGTCTACCAATGATTAACAACAATGTTTTAGAAAGTGTTTTTAGATTGTACTATCAAGTGGGCCTTACATAGGAATAACATGGCCCCTGAGCCTCAACATAGATTCTGCAAGGACCACTGGCCTCCTGTCCTCTTCAGAGCCTTGGACCAAAGGTCATTATTGTTTTTGAAGGTCAATTATCTGTGCTGCAGCATATTAGTACTTGAGTAATTGTAAAGTGATGTGTTATGACACAGGGATAGCAAACTAAGTTAGTCTCACTATCACTGAATTTAGAACACAATGAAATTAAAAGCATTCAATTATCCTCCAAATAGCCAACGGTTCCGAACTAAACTTTATGAATGACAGATTTTACACAAAGTTTATAACTTAAACAAAAATTACCAATATATATGTTTAATAATGTAAACTTAGCAGAACACAGTAAAACAAGGTAATTTAATTAATATTTGTGATCTAAAGCCCAAAATCTTTGATTATAATCACCATGTGCATACATAGGCAGACAGTTCAGGAATAAATTAAAGTAAAATAATAGTAATTTGCTAGTTCAATAAACAGTTTCACTTGATGGCTACCAGGCCTTCAGGAAATTGTTCAACAATGTGTTGTTCCTGGCAAATATAACAGGATATCTTGTTGAATTCCAATGTCACTAGTTAATGCAATTAGGTTCAGAAGACTTCCAGACATATTAACTTATTTCTTACAGACTAGAATTCTTTTCTCAGAACAGTCAACAAATTAATAACTGATGAGAAACTAGAGAGCGAATAAACAAAACAGCATAGTCTCCAGAAGTTTCCAATAATCACACTGCTTCCTGACAAAACCCCTTCAGGCCAGATTCTGTTTTTTCTTCTCATTTCAGTCAACATCCTCCATGGTTGACTGATTCGCACAGCCTCTCTACTGATTGACGAATTCAATATCCAGCGTGCTGCTAGCCCTCAGCACAGCCACAACTTAGGCCAATTCATCTACAGTGTCCTGAGATCAGTAAGTAAATGGCATTATTTTCAAGGCCAGTTTCCAAAAGAAACCACCTGTCTTTGTTCTCTTTTAAAACAAGCTGTTAATCACAGCCTAATTCTGAGCTTCAACTGACAGTTCCAAGTCAAACAAAATGAGAAAATAAAATAATGTCTGTCTCGACAAAGCCATCGTAAAGTAGATGGGATTTTGTTTTACCATGTGTGCTGAAATCTTTCAAACTGCTATATTCACATGACTTGGTTTGATTTATTTTATGTTCATTACATTTGTGCAATAAACTTGTATTTCATTGTTAAAATCTGTTGTTTTGCATACTTATATTTCAATGAAAGATTCCACATTAAGTTGAAAGAAGAAATTATGTACCAAGGCAGGTATCATTTTGGGATCTGTAAATAAATAAAATCAATCATCTACATATCAACCTAATCAGTACAATTTAAGTGATTTGGAATATCTACTGAAATAATTAAAGTTTATGCTAGAAGTCTGAACCATGGAAAGGTTGCACACAAAGCAGAAAAGCAAAATTTGAAATGATTATGGATCAGAGTTAATGCAGTCCAACACTCAATTGAGTACTATGCAATACTGAACTACCTCAACAATACACTTTGGGACAAACATTTTTTTCATGTTTCTCTCTTACACATTTTCCAAACATTCAATATTGTTATTATCCAAGTTCTGATGAAGACTCATCTGGACTTGAAAAGTTAGTTTGCTCTCTTTCCATGGATGCTGCCTGACCAACTGTGATTTCCAGTATCTTTTGTTTTCGGTACAAATCCCAGAATCTACAGTAATTTGCTCTTACAATGATACCGAGAAAGTAAGTTTTATTATTTATAATTTAATTACCATGATGATCAGTCACTGAATATTCAATTGAATTATTCAGTTTTTTCTGCCAATATACTTCCAACAAATGAAGAAACTTTATTGCACAAAAAAATGTGGGATACGTCTAACGTACTTTGGAAAGGTTTAATTAGAAACGAAAGAAAATTTTCTCCCTCCGCGAAGTAATTACTTTTATAGACAATTAAGCCCAATGAAGTATCAGCACTGTTTGAACTTTAAAAATGTTTCATTAAACTGATGAGATTTTGAGTAGTTCCTACAGATGACGTTCTACACACTCGCAAATGTAATTCTCTCCAAGGACAGTAATTCACTGGCCTTCCTCCATTAAGCCCTCCAAAAAAGGCCCTTTTCTCAGCACTGTTTACTTGGACCATTAAAACAGTTCCAGTCTTCTTTATAATTCTACTAGTCAGGAGGTTGCATAAAAATAAGTTGCCATTCTTCTGGGAAGGATCTTCTCTTCTGACCTCAAAAGCTGCTTGTTTCCCTGATCATCTGTCTTGGTGTATACTGTGAAAACTCAAATTAACAATAAGCAGCATTTATCTCACCACATAGCTTGTTGAGACATTTAGTGCAAGTCATATGATTTTATGGAAAGCCTGCCTTTAGCTTACTGCTCCAAATAATTTTGACCCTATCAAAAAAAAATTAGACCTTCACGCTGCTGAAACCAAGAAACTTCTTCCACTTTAGAATCCAGGTTCCCATTTAATGTTATAAATTTTCATCACAACCAGGTAGAGATTCACAAAGATTAGATTCCCTAATATGCCACAAAATAATTTTTGTGAAAGTACATTCATTGACAATTCAAGCCCTGTGACTGCTTGCTATGAATTGATAGCACAACTAGATCAGGAGGATAATAATTCAATTCTGATGGCAGTGATAGGGAAAGTTATAGGAGTTTTGAAAAGGCAGTAAAGTATTAACAATCAGTACACCTGCAGTATTCTAAAATTATTCTTCCTGAATATGCGTTATGATCAAATTAGGAGGGGGAGGAGATTTACGTGCAAGATGGCGACAGAGTAGGATGCTCCCATTGGAGCTCCTCTGCTCACTAGTGCATTTATCTTTGCTCCCTCTTTTTTTTATCTCTCCCTCTTTGTCGTTTTCTGTTTCACCAACCCTCACCCCGCTAAGTGAGTAGAGTTGCAGAGAGGGCACAGTCCGAGCCCATAGCAGACCAGAGCGAGCACAGACCGAGTCTTGTGGCAGATCAGAGCGAGCACAGACTGAGTCACATGGCAGACCACAGCCAGCACAGGCTGAATCACACAGCATGGCCAGTGTGGCCTTGTACTCTGGGGCATGTAGGCATGTCCCATGAACCCCAGAACACTGCGAGCAGTGAGACCTGGATCAGCAAATGGGAAGCAGCCCCGGAGCAGCATGCAGGCAGCAAGTCCTGGATGGAGACCGCCAAAAGGGGACAATCCCTACCTTAGAACACTGAAATTTTAACTCCTTAATGTTTTCCTATTTTTAACTTATTTTCAACTCTGCAATTAGGCAACTACTTCCATTTCTCTGCTATATCCAAGAATGTACTTGGTACTTGTAACCAAGATGTTTCAGTAAGAAGGCAGGCATTGTAAAGTGATAATGGGAGCTGCAGATGCTGGAGAATCCAAGACAACAAAGTGTGAACCTGAATGAACACAGCAGGCCAAGCAGCATCTCAGGAGCACAAAAGCTGCGTTTCGGGCCTAGACCCTTCGTCAGAGAGGTGGATGGGGAGAGGGAACTGGAATAAATAGGGAGAGAGGGGGAGGCGGACTGAAGATGGAGAGAAAATAAGGTAGGTAGAGAGGAGAGTATAGGTAGGGAGGTAGGGAGGGGATAGGTCAGTCCAGGGAAGATGGACAGGTCAAGGAGGTGGGATGAGGTGGTAGGTAGGAAATGGAGGTGCGGCTTGAATTGGGAGGAAGGGATGGGTGAGAGGAAGAAAAGGTTAGGGAAGCAGAGACAGGCTGGGTTGGTTTTGGGATGCAGTGGGGGGACGGGACGAACTGGGCTGGTTTAATTGTTGATTGGTGATATTGGGAACTGCAGATGCTGGAGAATCCGAGATAACAAAGTGTGGAGCTGGATGAACACAGCAGGCCAAGCAGCATCTCAGGAGCACAAAAGCTGACGTTTTGGGCCCAGGCCCTTCATCAGAGAGGGGGATGGGGTGAGGGTTCTGGAATAAATAGGGAGAGAGGGGGAGGCGGACCGAAGATGGAGAGAAAAGAAGATAGGTGGAGAGGAGAGTATAGGTGGGGACGCAGGGAGGGGATAGGTCAGTCCAGGGAAAACGGACATGTCAAGGAGGTGGGATGAGGTTAGTAGGTAGGAGATGGAGGTGCGGCTTGGGGTGGGAGGAAGGGATGGGTGAGAGGAAGAACAGGTTAGGGAGGCAGAGACAGGCTGGACTAGTTTAGGGATGCAGTGGGTGAAGGGGAAGAGCTGGGCTGGTTTTGGGATGCGGTGGGGGAAGGGGAGATTTTGAAGCAGGTGAAGTCAACATGGATACCATTGGGCTGCAGGGTTCCCAAGCGGCATATGAGTTGCGGTTCCTGCAACCTTCGGGTGGCATCATTGTGGCAGTGCAGGAGGCCCATGATGGACCTCTCATCTATAGAATGGGAGGGGGGAGTTCAAATGGTTCGCGACTGGGAGGTGCAGTTGTTTATTGCGAACCGAGCGGAGGTGTTCTGCAAAGCGGTCCCCAAGCCTCTGCTTGGTTTCCCCAATGTAGAGGAAGACACACCGGGTACAACGGATACAGTATACCACATTGGCAGATGTGCAGGTGAACATCTGCTTAATACGGAAGGTCATCTTGGGGCCTGGGATAGGGGTGAGGGAGGAGGTGTGGGGGCAAGGGTAGCATTTCCTGCGGTTGCAGGGGAAGGTGCCGGGTGTGGTGGGGTTGGAGGGCAGTGTGGAGCGGACAAGGGAGTCACGGAGAGAGTGGTCTCTCCGGAAAGCAGACAAGGGTGAGGATGGAAAAATGTCTTGGCTGGTGGAGACAGATTGTAGATGGCGGAAGTGTCGGAGGATGATGCGTTATATCCAGAGGTTGGTGGGGTGGTGTGTGAGAATGAGGGGGATCCTCTTGGGGCGGTTGTGGCGGGGGCAGGTTGTGAGGGATGTGTTGCGGGAAATGCGGGAGACGCGGTCAAGAGCGTTCTCGATCACTGTGGAGGGAAAGTTGGGGTCCTTGAAGAACTTGGACATCTGGGATGTGCGGGAGTGGCATGCCTCATCGTGGGAGCAGATCCGGCGGAGGCAGAGGAATTGGGAATAGGGGATGGAATTTTTGCAGGAGGGTGGGTGGGAGGAGGTGTATTCTAGGTAGCTGTGGGAGTCGGTGGGCTTGAAATGGACATCCGTTACAAGCTGGCTGCCTGAGATGAAGACTGAGAGGTCCAGGAAGGTGAGGGATGTGCTGGAGATGGCCCAGGTGAACTGAAGGTTGGGGTGGAAGGTGTTGGTGAAGTGGATGAACTGTTCGAGCTCCTCTGGGGAGCAAGAGGCGGCGCCGATAAAGTCAATGTAACGGAGGATGAGGTGGGGTTTGGGGTCTGTGTAGGTGCGGAAGAGGGACTGTTCCACGTAACCTACAAAGAGGCAGGCATAGCTGGGGCCCATGCGGGTACCCATGGCCACCCTCTTTGTCTGTAGGAAGTGGGAGGAATTGAAAGAGAAGTTGTTGAGGGTGAGGATGAGTTCGGCTAGCTGGATAAAGGATTTTCACTGCACTCCTACAATGGAGTACACTTGGCAATAAAAAAAATTGTATTGTTGGAGTTGGAACCACCTTTTGTCCTACTCCTCGGTTGATGACAAAATAGTCCTCGGTTTAAAGGAAAATGGCATTGTAAATTCTAAACTTCATTGTGTATTGCTTGGCTAAAAAGTACAAATTTACAATAATCAGCTTTATGACTAAAACATACCCAAGCAAACATGTAGGTTTGAATTTAAAAAGGATTAAAATATACATATACAACCAACTACCCAATGGTGTAAGAACAAAATACATTTTCCGTCCTTCTTGTCAAGCATTCAGAAGACAATAAACATCTACAGATTATCAGGCCTTGAAAGAGCAAGCTAGTTAAGAAATGCATTCACCAACTGTCCACTGCAAACACGCTCATGGAAAATCACATTCCACAGTTGCTGCAGGTACTTGCGTTTCTCACTGAGGAATCACTCTACAGTCATAGTGGTCATACCCTTGTTCTCTTAGACAGTGGTTCAGAATCCTCTTTGCAAATTTTTGGTTTCAGCAATGATGTTTTCTGGTGGGCCTCCAAACTACAAGGAGTTTTCTGAAGAAGGGTCTAGACCCGAAACATCAGTTTTCCTGCTCCTATGATGCTGCTTGGCCTGCTGTGTTCATCCAGCTCTACACCTTGTTGTCTCAGATTCTCCAGCATCAGCAGTTCCCACCATCTCTACAAACAGTTCAGTTCTTTCACTTTTTATTTTTGTACTAACAGTTCAACTTGAGAGGGGAAGACTCTTTTTGGCGCCTGGGAGTCTCTTGTTACTGTTTATTCAAATCCAGCAGCTTTTAAAAACAAAAGCTATGTCATGTGACTAGTAGAGCTCCATGGATTCTATGCCTGCTAAAAGCAGCTTTGGGTCCTTCACAAATGCAAAATTTTAGCTAATGAAGGCAATGTAATTTACTTTGAAAACTGTTCTTCACAGAATTTCCATGAGAAATACAGTTAACCATTAGAATCCTCAGTTATTTTAATTCTTTTTCTTTCATTTTATTTTAAATTTTGTTTTGGAATGGTGGACTGTGAGGTGAAGTTGACCTTTGGGCTGTGGGCAGCAGTTTGTGTTTAAAAACAAAAGAGCTGTGGTTTGTCTTTGAGGCCAGACCTGGAAATTAAATGTAGGTTGGATCCTGGTTAAAAGGTTCTACAGGAGCTTCAACAACAGTAGAGAGCAGTATGTTTAAACAGGTAGCAGATGTTGGCCCTTATTGAGGTCAGTACCTGAGAATTAGTTCCAGCATGCCTGCGAGCAAGCTTATGCTCAAATATATGGCAAATATTCAGAGGTAATTGTGATCATGTGAGGAGACTTTCAGTCTGAGAAGTGAGAGGGCAGATTTTGGAATTGAGTTTGATTGTTTTCTTAGAGAATGAGTTTGGTTGTCAATGCTACAGCTTTTGGATTTGAAAGCTGCCTGCCTCTTCTCCCATCATCAACTTTTCAGAGTTCAGAGAATGGGAACTAACCTGTAAATTTCACTAACTTGCTTTGAGGAGCTGAAAAGGTAGCCCTGATGGCATCTTCAAAAAATTAACCAAGAAAGAATTATATACACTTGTGGAACAATGCATTGTGAAAACCACTTGACTATTCTGGCCAGTTTTGTCATTTTCTTTTATTCATCCCTCAAGTGAGTTTATTTGTCTATCTTTTGTGTGTATGGAACTGAAAACAAAGGTATGGAGCTTAAACATAGACATAATTTAGGTCAGTTTGTAGTCCAAATTTGTTCTGCAGAAATTACTGCATTGTTAATAAATTAACAAGTCTTTTGTTTAATCTAGAAAGCAGTGTAACTAATTGATTATTTGCAGAGTCTGGAATTGATTATTCCAAATGTCTGGTTAAGAACTGTTGGTCCAATTTTAAGTGTCTTTGAAGGATTTCATTTTACTGTGTTACGAATACCTAAGCAGAAAGGCTCGAGGAACACGATGGGTCAGGCAGCATCAGAGGGAAAGCAAAGTTGATGTTTCAGGTCAGAACCTGTTCTGAAGAACGGTCCCGACCCGAAACGTTGATTTTCCTACCCCTCTGATGCTGCCTGACCTGCTGTGTTCCTCCAGCTCCACACTAACGTGCCTAAACTTAGATTAACAGATTCACAATTGCTACATATCTCTAATATGGTATTTTCTAGTGCAAAGTTCATAACTAAATAAACACATTTAATAGTGTTTAAAATATGCTCCATTCTTATTGGGTTAATAATCACTTTAAGTTAAATGAATTATCACCTGCTTTACAACATTAAAAAAAAGTTTCTTTTTTTTTCAAAACTAATACTGTCTGAAAGGGAGACAAGATATCAAAGTTTATCATCAAAACAAGTTCAAGATGATGAAATTTCAAATTATTGTAACCATTTTCTACTACAGGAAAAAATTAGAAGATTATTTGAGAGGTTTATTGCTTTCTCCGTGGCAAAGCTTTGGTCAAAGATTTTTTTCCTAATCACAGCATCATTATTGTTGTTGCTTGGTACCACATTGATATATGGTCCTCTTCTTTCTAGACAAATGAAAGATGTTCATATTTCACAATACTTTTCAATGACGAAAGCAAAATAGAGACTGCTAAACGCTGCGATGTCCCCAGTCAACTGGCATGTTTAAATTTAATTTTTACCATATTTAGTGGTTAACTATTTTTGCTTCACCTCTATGCCAAGAAGTTAGTAACTTCTTCCCATTCTATGTATACAGTTGTTTATCTTACAAGTGTGGTTTTGAGGTTTGGTCAAGATGAGAATAAGTTGCAAAACTTCAACTTCATATCTGCTTTAGGATTGTTTAAATTCTGCGTTATTAAGCAAGTACAATTAGTTATGATTCTTTGACATTTGGCAGTTTTGCATTTTTTTTCCTGTTTGGTATAAGATGAAAGCTTTGACAATTCCACTCTCCTTCCAAAATTAATCAAACACATTTTTATTCGAAAGACGCTTTTTCATAGTAACTCACAAACATAAAAAAAACCACGGTTGTTCAAAAGTGGAGCAAATTTGAGTACCAATTCAAAGGAAGAAAGATTTCTGAGGAAGGGTCACTCAACCCAAAACTTTAACTCTGATTTCTCTCCATAGATTCTGTTCGACCGACTGAACTTTTCCAGCAATTTCTTCTTTTGTGCCAAAAAGAAGAAAGCTTCGGAGGTAGGAACATAAGCCTTTTCTTTAGAAATTTTTTATAAGGCTCTTTACAAAACAAGGAATGTAAAGCAGAAAGCTGAGTGTTTCTGGAGCATTTAGCCAGGCTGTTGAAAATAACATTATACTTTGCATGGGGGTATGTTTAAAAATGGAAAGTTTACAAAAGGTGGGAGGGGGGGTCAAAAAAAAACAAACATACTTCAATTATCTATTTGCAGGTCCCTCTTTGACAAAGGACTAAATCAAAAGGAAAGGAAAGGTTTACTGAGAGAAAACACAAGAATTATGCATAACACAGTACCAACCAGTAATCACATCTCACCTAAAAGGACAATGTTCCCATCTAACCCACATGAACATATATTGCACAAAAACAAAATTTGCTGGAAAAGCTCAGCAGGTCTGGCAGCATCTGTGAAGAAAAAATCAGAGTTAACATTTTGGGTCCAGGGACCCTTCCTCAGAACTTTTTATGGATGTACGCGGGCAGGGATTAGACCAGGGAACAAAGGCCGAATCATGGTAGGAAGAGATGAGTTCTGTGTGGCAGGAGCAGGCTGAAACAATGGGCATTCCCGGACTGTCCGGTTTGTGAATTTTTGGGAGGAGGTAGAAGCGAGCTGTACAGGGTTGATGGTACTAACAGCTGGGAGGCAATGGGGAAGCAGTCACCGGATGAAATGAGATCAGTAGATATAATGGCCTGATGTGTTATGCTGGGGTCCTGGTCCAGGGGAAGGTAGGAGGAGGTATCTGAGAGCTGGTGCTCAGCCTCTGAAATATTGAGGTCAGTACGCCAAACTACAACAGCACCACCTTTATTGGCAGGCTTAATAACAAAGTCAAGTTTAGTTCCATGTGCATGAAGTGCAGTCAGTTCAGAGGGAGATCGGTTGAATTTGGTGAAGGAAGTCAGAGAAATTGAGGCAACCAATATCACGTGTACATTTCTCAATGAACAGGTCGAGTGCAGTTAAAAGGCCGGAGGGAGAGGTCCAGGTGGAGGGAAGGTGTTGGAACTCGGCAAAGGGTTCTGAGGGATGGGAAGATGACTCTTGTCCAAAGAAATGGGTCAGGAGGCGAAGACGGCAGAAGAAGAGTTTGATGTCACGTTGTGCCTGAAATTCATTAAGGTGGGGAATGCAGAGGGATAAAGCTGAGACCTTTGCTGAGTACAGAACGTTCAGTATCAGAGACCAGAAGATTAGGAGGAATGGTGAATACCTGAGAGGAGACGGGGTTGGGGGATGGGATGGAGTCAGAGGGAAGGTGAGGACAGGAAGGTTCCACAGGGCCATGGGTATCTTTGAGTTGTTCCATCTTGTGAGCCTTGATGCCTGAAAATGTTCTTGTTACCATGACAAATGAGCCGGAGGATGAAGTGGAACAGCGGAGTGTTGCAACTCTGAGCCAGTGTGATGCGATGCTGTTGGACAGAAAGGTTGAGAGTGTGTATGTGACACCACATGACACTGAGTGTGGATCTCAGCATGTGGCGAGAGCACCGTTTTTTGGAATTTTGAACAGCACGGAGATATCTGTGATCCTGGGAGGATTCAAAACATGAAGAATGAAACTTCAGCTGGAATCCACATGAGGTGAGTCTGAGCCGGAGGCAGTCACTGAAGAATGTGATATGGCTGTGGAAACAGTTTTTAGCAAATACCTGGTCAAACACCAGGAGTGACAGTAAAATTAATGCTGGCTGGCAAGAAGAAAGATTGGAATGGAAATCCCATTGGAGAGAGGAGCAGAATTTCTTCAGGGTGGTCATGCCAAGAAGACATGTGGCAGTGAGTTAAATACTAAATAAAAACTGAAAGCATTGTGGATGTGGTCAACCAGGAACAAAAACACAAGTTGCTGGAAAAACTTAGCAGGTCTGGCAACATCTGTGAAGAAACAATCAAAGTTAACATTTCAGGTCCGCTGACCATTCCTCCAAATAAATACTATTGTTGTTTGCTTTAGAAAATGCACCAATTTTATTTGTTAAACTATCACACCAACTTCCACACAACTTTCATCATTTGTCATCATTGATTGAAGAAAGAAAAGAGAGCAAAAGAAAAGTACACATTTGGCATGTTTTAGTCAATAATTTGCTATCCATCTTAAAAATATACTGTAATGCATAAAGAGATTATGATTTTTAACAGTTTCATTCTGGAACAAATCAGCTCAACAACAAAACAGTCTTCTTCCACTCACCCAGCAATCAGTCCAAACCAGCTATATGGAACCATGCTGTTCGAGAGCCAGAACCCTTTGCGACTGTATCTTTGCTTCCTTTCATTGATCAACTGCTTCTGAATGAAATTCGTCATGTTCAGCTGAGACTTGAGGGCATGATTGAGTTAAGATTGATTTGTCCGGCAGACTTTCAACAAAGAGTGTTTGTGAAGTGCGAAACGTATGAAGTCAGCAACTGATCCTAATTGTCAGAAATATTTTCTGTTGCACAGTTCTTCATTAAGCTAAGCTTGAAACAATTTGGTTCAGTCTTATTTAAACATCTTCACATTTGTAATTTATTAACAACACTAACAATTCCAGCACAACAAGCAATGAGTAGCTATTGGATTACCTTTAGACTAAATGTGTTGGTAGACTTGAAATAGCACTTTGAACATTTATTACTTTACATATGAGCTGCATTTCATATAACCCTGTTCAGCATAACTACATCAATTATATATGTGTTATTTATGGACTGGACTGTCTTTGTCAGTAAGACATCAAGAAACTATATGTTAGAAAGACTTCAAGGGTCAAAAGAAAAATCAACCAAAAGATGTGTTTAGTGGAGTAGTGAGGAATTTTTCAGTCAAGACAATTGGACAAGGCAATTAACAAATGCACACTTTTTTGTATTTTGTATGATCTGCGTTTTTAAACTTAAAGTAGAACCTTTAGATAAAGTACAAACTTAAAAAAGTGCAGAACCTAAGGATACAATAATGATTTCAAAGTTCAAGGGAAGAACTGCATCAAAAAAGTACAGTATTAAAAACATTACTGTCATAACTAGTTTGTAAGAATGAAGTATCCATGGAACACACTAATTAAGATACTGAAGTAAGAAAATACAGAACAAAACCATTAGAAAGACTACCAAATAACTTTTACAGTACAGAAACTAAATAGAAAAAGGCTATTTAATCCAACAGATCCACAAGTTGTACACAGGCCTTCTGCAAAAACTTCCCATCAAACTCGAGCAAAATCATCTTTCAATTTTTTTTTCTCATTCTCATTTAACTTCGCCTTAAACAAATCTTTCTCATGTGTCTTAATTATTTCTAGAGGTAGTGAGTTCACATTCTAATCACTCTCTGGGTAAAGGATTTCCTGTTTAATTCCCTGTTGGATGTAAAACTCATGGCTGGATTTGGGAGCATTTATGCTGTGTACGCTTGCAAACATTCCCATAATCTTGAAGACCTTGATGTGGTTACCCTTGAAAGAAAAAAATGCTTCCTTTCTGCTACATTCAACTTCCTCAATGTTGGTATAATTCTGCATTGGTCCAATGCCTCTCTTGCTTTCCATAATATGGAGATTAAAGCTGCTTCCAGTACTCCCAGTGCATTCATCAAGATTATCACTGTTTTTCAATGATACCCTTCAAGAAATGAAGGCAATATTGGTTTATTTATTTGATCTAATGCCCTTCTTAATGTGTGCATCTGTATTTATATTCTTTATATTGTGGAGATCAATAACATTAAATCAATTCAAATTCCAGATATCTGCTAAAAAAAAGGCAAGAATTTATATGACAGATTTTATATTTGTTGGAAGAACTGACAAACTATTGACTGAACGTTATTTCTTTTTGTAGGTGACTTTTATTTCAAACTACTGAGAGCAGCATATTCCTTTTGTGCTTACCACATCTTATTCTGCATGGAATTACAGTTCCTATACTCAACAGTCCACAGCAACTTCCAACGGATTCCTGTATCCCAGATTCACCAAGTTGTAACTTTGAATGATCGTCTCCAGGTTTTTCTTCAGTTCTTGGCAAGATTCTTAAATCGTTATCAAAAGCTAAGCCAATTTAAACCTTCTTCTCCCCCTGGCCATATTAGGACAAATCTTCCTGCATCAGTAAAAGGCTACAGGAAGCATCTCTAGAGAGCATCTCCCCTCTGCATCCTGATATGGTAGCTCACAACATCAAGCAGCATTTTCCTCTTGACAACAGAACATCAGCTGTCTGATTGTTATATTCACTGCTTTATAGGGAAACCTGTAACATAATGTCAAACATTGTTTCCTTTGTCCTCTTCCCTATAACAGTGCAAAGCACATGATATCTAGGTGAAAATGGTAATTAGCTATCCTTGATTCCCATTTTCATGGCAAACAGGCCACTTACAGCATGCCTGTTTGCAACCAGATACCTCTAACACCATTCTGCACCTGTGGAAAACTCACATGTCTATTGATTGTAGACCCAAGGACTACGTTGTTGTTTTCATATCCTTCTTTATAAAGCAAATCTAAACTTCATTTCATTGTTATCCATACATATTGTCATGAAGACTGTAGAATAAGTCACATAAATCCCTTCATATACACTTGAGACTGAAGTCTAAGAACATAATAATCTTCAACTGCATAGCTGTAACATGTCTCCAGAGTATGATGAATAAATAGTAGACATAAAATGCAATTGCTGGGATCAGCTTGGGTGGCAGAACGATAGAAACTGACATTGATGAGACTGAAGCTAACCAAATAATTGGAAAAGGATTGTGGGGAGGAGGTGGATTGAGGAAATGGCGAAAGAGAGGTTAGTAATAGAATACTGATAATAGGTGGTATAGTAAGGAACAGAACCATGAATAAAACAATGATTAAAAAGTTAGAAGAGGTTGAGCATAAGAGGAATCTAACGTTCAAAAGCTTTGTCTCTATGGCTGCTGTAAGACAAGTTATACAAAAGATAAATATCTGACTCCACCTTGACTGCACACCCAGATACTATTTGTGCTTCTCCTGGATTTTCAGGTCCATTTTGGTAAACATGAGTTCATCCAGGATAATTCCCTGTCTATTCCACTATTGCATCAGCATCCCTGCTCAGTACATTGTCTGGGAGCTAACATGCCTAATCACCTTCCATAATACCTTACCTACTGCTGTTCTGCTGCAACCTAACTCAAAATAAACTCTCCTATTATTCCCTTACCCAATCCAAAAAACAAATCTTGGTCAAATTTCGATTTTCACTTCAGGTTACTTGACCTCTCTCACTTGAATTAATGTTCTCATGTCCTCTCTGAACTCCTCCACCAGATTAGCTTACCTGCTATTCTCCACATTGCCCCATGATTTCACCCCCAACCAATGTATCTCTTCAATAGTCATAACCCAAATCCCTATCCTCCAAATCCTGTTCCTTCTGTATCTGCCCCTGAAACAATGATCTTTCCAATTGGTTATAAATGGTCCTTTAGATCACTATTTACCAGAACATAATTTACTTCTGTTCATCTTCAAGTCTTATCTATTGCTTGTATCCATTACAAACCTCATTATAACTTGCCTCCATTGCTCTGCTTGATACAACTACCAATTTTGTGACCTCAAGTTTAAGGGTTTACATTTCAGTGTACTTGACTCAGAAGTAGCCAAAAAATTTAACGCCAGAACCAAAGTGACCCCATCAGGCCCTATCAGGCTCTTAGGGCTCATGTTCTTCTACCAATGTGAGCTCCATGTGTAGAAGGTAAATGCTCACTCTCCTGTCTCCTTTATATTCAAAATGATTTCTGATGTGTGTAAGGCGTTCAAAGATTTCTTCAGCACAATGACAGAGATCTCATTTACATTTGCATCTGTTGCCTTTTACTTGCCAACTGAGGTGAACATTTGTCCACCTCAATTTTGCTCAGAATCCATTTCCTTAGTTTCCTCTGCATTTCCCCAAAACTCATTATTTTTACTACATATTATTCCTTCACTCTTGTCTAGATTACCTTAAAATACCATGACTTGCATTCCCACCACTTCTGCTAGCAGATATTACGAATACTTAACACTCATTCAACAGAGTCCCCTCTCTTTCAAAGCCACCATCACCCACATTTTCAAAATCACATTAGCAATTGCCATATTTTCAGTCATCCTTTCCTCAAATTATTTGCGTAGTCACTCTGTCACAAACCTTTCCTGTAAACTTACATGTAAATGAAATTATGACTCCGCCCATTCGCTGATACTAATCAAAATGACAAATTCCATTTTTTGACTGAGGTACATTATCCCTCCTCAAGACATTACAGTCCTTCTCTGTCAAGATCTTTGGGATGTTCGGTATGCTGTTGATGGGTCACTGGGCTGAAAATGATAACCCTGATTTCTCCCCATATATGCTGCCAGACCTGCTGAGGTTTTCAGGCAAGTTCTGTTTTTGTTTCAGGTTTCCAGCATCTGAAGTTCCTTTTTGTTTTTTGGGGGGGATTTTCTCACTTGTTTCACTTATCATTTTGCATCACGAGCATCTATTCCATGAGTTCTAATGATTTTGGTGTCTCTGGAGCCCTCCAAGAATCTATCCTTGACTATTTTACTGGGTCTGCTCCCAAAAGAGGACCAGCAACACTCAATTATACCTCCACAGTTTATGCACTTAACTTACTTATCTACTATCCTGTTCAGCCCTAGATGACCCTCATCTGCCTCCAGCGTAACCCATCCTCTTCAGACCACATGAAAAAATCTATAATCCTTGTCAATATGTTCATTCACTTTCTGGCCATATTTGCAGCTTAACTAAATGATGTAGCCTGACTGCAGGCAGAGCTCTGCAAAGGCTTTTCCAATTAATCTAGTGCCTGTGAAACAATTTTGTATTTGGCACAATCATGTATGTACACAGTAGCTATGGTCGGCAGCATAATGATAGTTTCAGGTCATCCGGCTCTTATGACTCATCTCTACTGCAACCTTCCCCACCAACCCCTGTACCATTCACCTCATCTCACTTCAACCTGGAAATGAAGATTAATTAGCATTGCACTGTTTTGGCATTTGTGGAATAAATCAAGCATGCCTCATGATCTCACTTTCTGACCATCACATTTCTGTGTTGTTTCACTGTCTTGCTGCTCCCTGAAGTGCTATAACATGTTCTCACTGGAACAGTTTCTTTTGTACATCAAGTACCACTAATTAGATTAGTACCAATTTAATATTCACACATCATGCTTTTCAAATTTTCCAAATTACACACTATTGATTTGTTAGGTGGTATCAATCAGAAGTAATGTCACTTCAGATGGATTTTTTTTTCAGGAGAAGGTTGAAATCCTCAATTAAATTGACTGCATAGATCAATTCTCAAATATACATTATTTGCACAGTTCATGAGTAATTTAGAATCCAAGACTCTACACAATTCCCACAGCAGTGATGCAAAGCTTTTTGGCTGCACAGGTGAAATGCAAGGAGACTCAAAAATAACAAAATTTAAAACCATACTTCATTAATTGAATATGCATTTTGATTGAGACAAACTAACCTGGATGAATCATAAACACTTTAAAAAAATAGATTGGAAAATAACCTATTTTCAAACCTGTAGTCTCTCAAATTCAGAAAAGCGAATAAACAAGTCAAATAATTGAGAAATAGAAGTACAAACAAAGCTAATTGGAAAACTGGATTGCCAGGTATCTTTGGATTCCTTAAGCATAGTGTGTGCAATTTGAGGGGAAAAAAAATGAAGACATTGTTTTCATTATTAAATTAAGGTGAAGGGCCAAGTTTAAATGTAGAGCAGCACCAAGATTGTTGACTAAAAGGTGATGCAGTGCTAAAAATAAATTTGTAATAATTTAAAACATTATCATGGTTTTATTGCAGGGAAAAGAAAGAAAAGGCATCTGCAATCTTTTTGAAATAGGATGAAATAAATTAGGATTAGATACTGTAACTAACCTTGATATAAACGATGATAATGGAAGGGATGGGAAGAGAATGCAACACCGTTTTTTTCTTTAAAATCCGTAATTGTTCATTTCTGTCAGTGGACTATCATTCCCAGTAACAAGAAGTTGAGAACCAGAATGTCTCCAGCATTTAATAGTCTAACTTTAACAAACAAAAAAAATACTGAAAACTTTTTTATCATATAACCTAACAGGAACAATATTCCCAAGAGCTGCAGGACACAATTGTTCCTTTAGCAATAAGCAAAATTCTCAGCCTCATCTGAATACAGACTAAGATCTGAGCAAAATGTATGATAATCAATAGTTCAATCTCCCCAAGAAATGCAGATCAATTAGTCAACCGTTTGGACAACTGATAATTGAATACTGCTCAACATTAGTTTGCTTCCAATTTTATATTTAAAGAGAACAAATACTCAAAAAGTGGCAGGGACAGTCAGACATGGAATGCACATCTAAAGCAAACAAAAATCTCAGTGTAAATTTCATGCAAGTTCAGACTTCATTAGAAGCAACTTTTTGTTGTTCCAATAAAGATAAAATATCCAGAAACAAATACATAATACATAACATATGATATTTCATTCACAGCCAAGTCCCAATGCTTTGTCTGAATTGTGTCAGTATTTAAAACTGAGCCAAAAGTATTAAATCTAATTTTTTTGTCGTGAGGGGAGTTGCGGAGAGTGAAGGAAGTTGGGGTGGAGAGAGAGAGAGAGAAAGAGAGAGACAGAGAGAGAGAGAGATACACTAAATAAAACAAATTTATAAAGTTTATAAATCACATCTGACAGGTCTGTTACACCAACAAATATGAATGCATTTATATTTGATATCCAAGTATTGCAACAAGCTCAGGTTTGGAGGTCAAAATTGGCAGCCAAAGGTAATAAACTGAATTAAATTTAAAGAAATTTAATACATTTTCAAAACCATTTTATTATCTGACAGACTGGTAGGTTATTGCAATTTCCTGACGAGTTTCAGGACATAGTAGCTGGCCTAACCCAGCTGTTATTATGATCTGATTCATTTATTTGAAATATTTAGTAAGCACATAAAAATAAACACCACATATGTTCACACCACAGTTCTGTTAACTTTGTAGAACATAACAAGCATCGTAAAGCTCACAGATACAGTGGCAAATAAATGCAACTATTACATAAGTAGTACTGCATTTTACAGGTGTATAAATTATAAAGATGTGCTTTTGCTCAGTCAGGATATTACATCAGTTACAGCTATCATGATAGGAGATTGATTTGTATATTTCATGCAGAAATGCTAAGAGTAGAAACAATGCTTTGAAGTTGATGCAAGAGCACAAAGATAGACACTATGATTAACATATGAATACTTGAGTAGTTGCACCAACATTCCTCCTGGATCCAGCTATGCTTGTTTCGTTGTGGGGAGGATGGAGCATTCCTTGTTCCAGACTTACTCATGACACCACTCACAACTCTTTCACAAATACACACACGTTATCAGTGCTGCGTCCGGCTCTCATTTGGAATCTGAAAATTCATCAATTTTCCCCCCTTTCTCTCACTGTCGCCTGTTCATCTCTCATCTTAATTTCTCTCCAATGACTACTAATTCCATTTCCGTGAACTGGCTGTCCACCGATGTCCACTACAAACCCGCTGACTCCCAAGTTTCCATTGAGCACTCCTCCCTCTCACCCTGTTTCCTGCAAAGAATTCCATTTCATTTTTCAAGTTTCTGTGTTGTGTCTGTTCCAATGCTGCTACCTTCCACCCATTTCTGACAGTTCTTCCTTTTTCCTCGACTGAGAATTCAGCCCCTCCTATCCCACCATGTTTGACAGGGCCCTCAACAGTGTCCAAACCATCAATCGTGCTTATGCCCTCATCCTTTCTCTCCATGATCAATGACAGAGTGCTCCCTATCCCCACTTGCCACCCCAACTACCTTCACATTCAAAGGATCATATACTGCCAACTGCACTACCTCCAGCAGGACGCTGCCAAAAACATCTTCCCCTCACCTCCACTGTCATCATTCTGCAGGAAGCATTCCTTCCACGGCACCCTGGTCCACTCTTCCATCGCTCCTAACATAGGTCTGTCACTTGCCCATTTACCACCTCACAGCCCAAGGCTCAAATATACATTCCAAGCACATTTTACTCATGCTTCTTTCAATTTAATTCTCTGCTTCAATGTGGTCTCTTATATATTGGCAAGACCAAATACAAATTGAATGACAAATTTCTGGAACACCTCCAACCTGTCTGTAGAAATGACCCCTACTTTCCAATTGCTTGCCATTTCAATAAATCATCCAATACCAACATTTCCATCCTGGGCCAAGCACAATATTCCAAGAAAGTCCAACACAAGCTGGAAGTATAGCATTTCATTTTCTGCTTTGGCATGTTACAATTTAGGGACCTCAATACTGATTTCCACCGCTTTAGAGTTTAGGTGCAGCCACAGTGTTGATATGACTGAGGTGTCTGGAGGAGTCAGAAACTGCAGGAGCCAGTAAATGAGGAGAGACAGCACAGAGTAGGAAAGGAGTGGAGTCACTGAGAACAAGGAGGTACGAACAACTGGCATACAGCCATGGATCTGAAGTTGAAACACTAAGTCCCAGTTTGTGGCAAATGTGAAAAGGGCTGCAAGCCTCAGGCAGCAAGATGTCCCAGGTTACTGCCGCCATCTTTACTGGGGACAAAATCCCGCATGTCTGGTGGATAACATTCATTGTTTTATGATGGGCTCTGGGGATGATGTTTACTGTTTTATTTTGAGCATGGGGAATAATGTGGGACAGTTTTCAAGATGGCGGCTCTGGTAAAGTACATAGTGTTCAGGCTCCTGAGCCCATCCACTCCAGCCCACTGCATCCTTTTTTTCTCCTTTCTCAGCTATTTCTTTCTCTTTTCTTCATCTTCTGACATAGTGGGGAAGCTGGAGTGGTGGCCGGCACGTCAGCAGTTGCAGCTGTGACAGTGGCAGTGCTCAGAGCAGAGGCTCTTTGAGGCCTAGGGCACCTTGCAGAAGCCTACGGCTGTGTCTGAAGACCCCTTGTGCAGAAGATGAACTCAATATTATTACTTTTTATTTGTTTTTGTAACTCAGAATGGTGTCAGATTGTAGTGACAAAAGACTATTCACAGTATTTTTCTAGCTATTTGTGACAAAAATAAATGACAGTTTTGGAGTAAGGGTCACTTGACACTAATGTCTCTCCACAGACATTGCCAGACCTCTGAGCTTTTCCAGCAATTTCTGTTTTGATTCTTATTTACAGCATCCACAGTTCTTTTGGTTTGTCATAAATAACTCACAACCACTGTTTTCCATTTTTCTTCTATTCCTGCAACATCCTGTCTGCCTTATTAATAGAGTTTTAAGCAGAGCAGACGCCTTCTCCCTTTTTGGTACAGCTTCACTTACTTCTCTGTCCTTCACTGCTACTAGCACGTCTGTTGTCTTTTCTTTTGGGCACCCTGATAGTTTGTTACGCCCATGCTTCTTCCCCCTTTGATGACAAGAAAATTCTATCCCCTTTCAGTTTCAGAGTCACATCAGACCCAAAATGTCAACTGTTTCTCTCTCCATAGTGATACCAAGTATATCTATCACTTTCTGTTTTATATTGGATTTCCAGCATGCACAGTATTTTACTATCATTCTTCCACCTCTGTTTGAACACTGTTACTCACAAGTTTTCATGTTAATGTTCAAGAAAGGAATGTTGACCAAGATAGAGGGAAAAACTTCCAATCTACTTTGGTTTCATTTTATCTTGGATAGAAATACCAGAATCACAGAGTCAAGTGCATGCATATATGGCACCTCAGATTGCAGATAACCTTTAATGTGAGCCTAGATCATCTTGTCTCCCTGCCCGAAATGAAGTTTGAAGTCATAGCTGTAGATCAGGTCACTCCACAAGCCAATAATGGCAGCATTTCAAAAATAGTTCAGCAGATCACAAAATATTTTTCTACATGCTGTTCATGTAAAATGCATGCAAACTCTCAATTAATGCTAGCTTCATGCCACAGAAACATTACATTACATCAGAAGGAAACAACTTAACACAGTTATCATTTTTTAAAAGTTTTCAACCTCAGATAAAATATAAAATCTCAAAATGTACACACATATGATATTCAGAGCTGTATAAGAAAATCATGTCCCATAATTATAGACTAATCTGTAAATGTAAATTTAATTTTCTATTTATGTTATTATTTAAATGCAGAAACATGTTTCAATGAATCATTTTCAATGGCCTTCATATTAAAACAGTCTGACATGTGACAGTGTTAATAATTTAATGGTTAGATAACTCATGAGAACAAATTGATTTGCAGCACTAAAACATTGCTGAAAAGGCATAAGGAAGCTGACGTTTCGGCTCTGCACCCTGCTTGTCCCACTATCTCTAAAATGGAGTAAAACTTCTTTCATTTCTTATTACTTGTGTGTTTTGTTAATCTAATGCTTATTGAAAGGTTCTACACTGCTATGTGGACTCATAGCATCACTTTCAAATGATACTGTATTTGAGGGAAAGTTTTTTTGGATGTTAGTGCAGTATTTTGCAGACTGAAGCTGTTATACATAATACACCAAGGCTTGTAGGGCAGGATTTGGCATGCTGTTTTGAACCCAGAAGCTCCAAGCTCGAATCTCACTCCTGGATTTATAAAACAAGGAAGGTGTGTCCACAGTGTGATCACACAGTTTGCTGAACCTGTAAATCGGACCATCTCAAGCCAATGGCTGAGGGTAAGAGTGGACACGATTCCTGCTCAGCCACATATTGGAGAGAAGGCCACTGCTGGAATATCTGGACTGGGTCAAGTTGTCAGAATTCTGAGTGACCACCTCTGGTAGATGAGTAAATCACCAACTACACAGAGGCGTGCTCTCGGCTAATGTCTGAGAATGGATGTGTGACATCGACAGTGGTCATGTCATGACATAGTACACTCTAACCTGAGTACATTATTAGCAAAAATAAAAGTTGCTGGCAAAGCTCAGCAGGTCTGGTAGCACCCCTGAAGAAAAAAATTACAGTTAACGTTTTAACTCTGGTTTTTTTCTTCATCGGTGCTTCCAGACCTGCTGAGCTTTGCCAGCAACTTCTATTTTTGTCCCTAATTTACACCATCCACAGTTCTTTTGGTTTTTATTGAGTTCATTTTTAATCAGATCTTAATCACAGACTTAATACTGTTTCAAGCTGTGGTTGCTGTTTGTGGAAAGGTTGCTAATTCTTCAACAAGGGCTACATCATCTTATTGCAGGACTCGGCACTCAGATACAGCATAAAGCATCCACTGTATACTGCTGCTTTCTGGGACATACTCCGTCTTTGTATCAAACCTTATCATCCTCAGTCTGATCTGCCATATTCATGAAGGTAGCTTCTATTCCTTGGCTCCTTAGAATTTGAGAGGGGGTCTGTAAATGTTTGTAGTCAGTTTCCACCTTGAAAATGAGGTCAAGGACATATCCTGTGTACTTCTCATCAGCTCATGTAGCAGCTAATGCTGGTTTTTTAAAAAATTAATTCATATTGCTGTTCCATGTCTGTCAGTGAATTGGATACATATTAAATTGATTTATGCTCACCAGGTATTTTCAGTGTTTCTGATTTTCTCAAAATGTTTATATTGTTTCCTCTCAGCACTGTGCATGCTGTACGGTTGCAACACCCAACAGAATGGCTCATTGATAACAGCTGGGTTGAGATGGACCTTTCCAATTAATTTTGAGTAGTCTGGAGTCCCCGCAGCTTGGTCACATTCTGAAATGCTGGAAATTCCTCAATTGTTCACCTTTTATGGATCAATTCTGGACCAGATTAATCCATAACATGCCTGAGGAACTTTGCATTTATTGTGGTAGCAAGCCCGGCTTCTTCATGGCATCGTAGCTTGCGCTACAGTGAGAATGGTTCCATGGATCAGGCACCATCTAAGTGACACTTAAAAAAAAAGACATCCAATTGACATACTACTCCATCTTGTCCGTCCAGGATGTCTGACATTGGACCCAGGGTAATTTCAGGCACTGATGTGCTGCTAAAGCAAGATGCCTCAAACTGAGTAAAGTAGATTATGAACAACTTGACCCTTCATCAAGAGGTAGTCACTGACCTCAGCCTTCCTCGTCTTGCAACCATCTATGGGAATTCAACGCTGAAGCTTTTGGGCTATTCCTCATCCTGTTCCTCAACTCTGCAAATCAGCTGTAATTCATTACAGGCTTTGCAGCTCAAACATAAGTAACTCAATTTCGGAATGGCATACAATGCTTCTGCGACTTTTCGCTCTCGATATTACGGTTCTATCTTTTCCTCTTGCCTTCAGTTTTGTCCCTCCCAGCCCTTATAGGTTTTGGAATGATGGCTGAACAGAGTTCTGTCCAACATTCTTCAGCATTACAAAGAATCAATACTTTTTTTCTTTCATCAGATTGCTTTCATCAGAATGAATCTGTGCCTAGCTTGAGTGGTTTATTTGCATGAGATTATTGGCAATTTGCTAGTCTCTACTTTTTTTTTATTCTTCATCTCAATATTGTGGAAATGATGTAATCCATTATTCTAGCTACCTTCAAAATGTTTCCTTCTCTGACATTCTACAGAGGTTTTTTTTGCTACAACACACATCCTGGAAGTAGTAGAGGAGATAATGGGAACTGCAGATGCTGGAGATTCCAAGATAATAAAATGTGAGGCTGGATGAACACAGCAGGCCAAGCAGCATCTCAGGAGCACAAAAGCTGACGTTTCGGGCCTAGACTCTTCATCAGAGAGGGGGATGGGGGGAGGGAACTGGAATAAATAGGGAGAGAGGGGGAGGCGGACCGAAGATGGAGAGTAAAGAAGATAGGTGGAGAGAGTGTAGGTGGGGAGGTAGGGAGGGGATAGGTCAGTCCAGGGAAGACGGACAGGTCAAGGAGGTGGGATGAGGTTAGTAGGTAGCTGGGGGTGCAGCTTGGGGTGGGAGGAAGGGATGGGTGAGAGGAAGAACCGGTTAGGGAGGCAGAGACAGGTTGGACTGGTTTTGGGATGCAGTGGGTGGGGGGGAAGAGCTGGGCTGGTTGTGTGGTGCAGTGGGGGGAGGGGACGAACTGGGCTGGTTTAGGGATGCAGTAGGAGAAGGGGAGATTTTGAAACTGGTTCTTCTTTCTGCATAAATGGACGTAAATAGGTTGGTATTCACTAGTGCTTTCCCTGCCATAGCATTACAGTTATATCAGATTGTTGATAGATGCTCTTTCTGTCCCCTATGCATTTTCATGACATATATTTGACATACTGTACTGTGTTAGCCATTCTTGAGATAGTACATTCCCTGTCACATCATATCACAGATTTATTCTGTTTGCTGACCGCAGCTTGTCTGCTTATTTGATTTGTTTTTGTTAAGGTTAGATCACTTGTTCACTGCAAATGGTCAGGCAAGGCATCAGCAGTCAAAACACATGGAAGGAAGATGGAGACAACAGAGAGACAACACGAGTCAGAGAGAACAAGAACAAAAATGAGAGAAGAGAGAGAAGAGAGAAGAAAGCAGAAAGAGACAGTAAGAATATGAGACTACAAGAACACAAGGCAGAACATGAGAAAAGACAGAGAGAAAAGAGAGAAGGAAAAATAGATAGAAGAAAGAGAGAAAAAAAATAATGAGGAGAGAGAAAAGAAAGAGTGAAGAAAGAGAGGATCCAGAGTGAAAGGGGAAGAGGAAAAAGCACAAGAGGAAGCATATGGGAGAGTGTGCGCGTGTGTGTGTGTGTGTGTGTGTGTGTGTGTGTGTGTTTCAGAGAGAGAGAGACAGAGAGCAAAGAGCTCACACCAGACAGAGGACACAATGACAGAGTGAGCATGCATGAGCAAGAAAGAATGCAGGTGAGCATACACTAGAGACAGAGTGAATGAGCAAAGAGCAGAGATAGAGCAAGCATGCGCACAACAGAGAGAGAGAGAGAGCGAACCAGCGCACAAGGAGCGCACAAGGATGGCAAGTGAGCGCACAAGAGGGAGAGCGAGCAAGTGTACAAAAGAGAGAGCAAGCAAACACAGGACAGTGAGAGAGTGCGAGGTGTGCATATGAGAGGGTGAGCAAGCACCCGAGAGACAGCACGAGCGAGCGCCCACAAGAGACAGAGAGAGCACAAGCGAGCACAAAGGAGAGAGACAGTGCGCACACACAAGAGAGAGTGATTGAGTATGCATGAAAAAGCAAGAACAAGCAAGCGTGCATGAGAGACAGCGAGCGAGCGAGCACACTAAAGAGTGATCAAGCAAGCGGCTTGAGAGAGACAGGGACTGCAAGTGAGTGCATATGGGAGACAGTGCCAGCAAGCACTCATGAGAGAGAGGCAGTGTGGGCAAGCGCACACGAGGAGAACAGCAAGCACTCAGGAGAGACAGCGAGCACACACGAGAGAGAGTGCACACAAGAGAGTGAGCACATAAAACAGCAAATGCACACAAGAGAGAGTGAGCAAGCACACGCGACACAGAGAGCGAGCAAGAGCACATGACACACAGTGAGCTTGAAACAGTGCACAAAGCATGGAGGGAAAAAAGAGCGCGAGTGAGAAAAAAAGATAGAGAAAGAAGGAAAAAGAGATAGAAGAAAGATGGGGAGAAAACGAGAAAGAGAGAACCCAAGACAGTGAAATACAGCACCAGACAGGCAAGGCAGACAATGTGAGAGAGAGAAAGCAAAATAAGAGGTGAGAAAAAGAGAAAAGAGACAGGCAGAAAAATGAGAGTGTGAAAAGCAAGAGAGAGAGTAAAAAAGGGTTAACAAAACAGAGAAAAGAGAGAAAGGAGGAGGAGAAAGAGAAAGAGACAAAGCAGCAGATGGGGAAACAGTAAGAAAGAGAGGGAGATTAAAGGGATAAAGGATAAGAGAGAGAATTGACAAGAGAGAGAAATGTGAAGGAGAGAAAAAGAGAGGGAGAAGAGAGACAGAGTGAAAGAAAGAAAGAGGGCAAAAGAAAGACAGAAAGAGACAGAGAAAAAAATAAGAAAGTGAAAGAAATGGAAAGTGAGAGAGAGAGAAAGCAAAAGAGAGAGGGACACAAAGAGAGAGAGAGAGAGAGAACTGGCTGTCTGGTGAGAGGTACCAGGAGTCTGCAAGGTGAGGCTGAAGATAGTTTGGAAGGGGTTAAGGGAGAGGTGATTAAGTCTGGTGGCAAGTCCATGGGGGTCATTCCCAGTCTGCCAGATGAGGAAGGAAGTGTGTAAATGGATGGAAGTGGTTGGGGAAGGGTGTGGTTGGGGAAGTGGTGGGGAGAAGCCACTGAGTGCAAAGAGGAAAAAGGCTGCAAAGGAGAGCATGTCATCAAAGCAATTATTTACTATAAACTAGGAAAACTTCAAATCAGGTAATGAGTTACTCACTAACTAATGCACTTCTTACAAAGTATTGTTGAGAAACAAATAAAAACTTTTTTTTGTTAACCCATGCTGTTATCTTATACAAATTAAATATTGCAGTGTATAAAATTTAAGCTCGCCTTGTGTGTTCCATCTTTATGTTAAATAGAGAGTTTAATTATTCAAGATGCTGATGAACTCTTCAAATTCTGCTTCAGAGAGTTCAATATCTCTCAGAATACAAATGAGGAAGATGATGCTATGATAAAACTCCATCTTGCATAATGAAGCAGTTAGAAAAATTGAAAAAAATCCTCCCTGAAAATCAGAAATTAGCTTTTGAAGAATCTCAAGTTAAAAAAGCAAACTACCCCTCCATGGCATCATTCAACTTGCAAGGTGATTCCATCTAACTTTAATTCTGCCATCCATAAAGTCCTTCACAAGTCTACACAGATTATTCGTGAATGTATCAACCCTTTTCACCTTGACACTGGGTAGATTTGCTTTAGCCAGCTCAGTAATTGTGTTTTTTTGCAAATCAAAATACAAATCTAGTTCTTAGATGCCACACACAATGAAACAATCAAACTTCAGGCACAGCAGATTAGTGGATAACTATGAGAATGGAGTCAGTCAACGCAAGGCTGAGGCTTTTGTACTTAAATACATGCAATATATGAAACAAGGTAAATAAGCTTGTAGTGCAGATTGAAATTGGCAGATCCAATATTGCGGGTATCACGAAGATTTGGTTACAAGGGAATCAGGGCTGTGAGCTAAATATCCATGAATGTACATGCTAATGAAAGGATAGCAAATGGACAGAGGGCATGGGGTTGCCTTGTTAGTGAGAAATTAAACCAAATCGATAGCAAGAAGTGATATGGCATCAGAAGGCACCAAATCTGCATTGGTAAAGTTGAAGAACTGCAAAGGAGAAAAGATCTGAATGGGAGTTGTGTACAGGCCTCCTAGCAGTAGTCAGGATGTGATGAAGAAAATAAATCAGCCGATAGAAAAGCCACGAAAGAAGGACAATTACAATAATCATGAGGGATTTCATTATGCAGGTGGTCAGGGAAAATCAAGTCAGTAGCAGATCTCAAGAAAAGAAGTTTGTGCAATGTCTACAAGATTTTTTTTCGAGCAGCTTGTGGTAGAGCCCACTTAGGAACAAACAGTTAATGATGTGCAATGAATCAGACTTGGTAAGTGTGCTTATGGTGAAGGAATCCCTAGCAAATAACATATTTTCAAAAGTAGACAGAAAAAGGATGAGTGGGTAGAGTCAGGCTCTATTACACCAAGAGTTTTAGTTTTTGCAGTTGAAGCTGGTGGATACAGGTCTCTCTCTGCTGCTTCTAAAGCTTGAGTTCTCTCTCTGCTGCTAGATGCATTCTGTCAGTCGTCCTTCTCATAGTCTAAAGGGCATAGTGGTGAGGGAAAATTTATTTTGTTGAATTTGCCTTTGCCAAGGGTGTGATTATAGGACATTGCTACATTGGAACAGTTGATGAGTAGCAGTTCAATTATTTATTATTTTGTTAAGTATTTCAATAGAGTTAAAGTTATGCCTTTTTTTGTATTTTAACTGAGATATAAGAATAAACTATGTTTTGCTTAAAGGCAAATAGTTTGACCGATCAAATCACATCTGGAATGCAGCGCATTCAATTAAGGTAAAAATTAGGGTTTCAGCTATCTCCTTGATAACGTTTTGAGAGGGGTTTGATTTGGCCCATAACAGATATCTAAAAAATAAAAGAAAAACAAGAGTGGACATTGGACCATTGGAAAATGAGACTGGAGAGGTTGTAATGGGAACAAAGAAATGGTGGAGGAACTGAATAGGTACTTTGCATCAGTTTTCACATGGGAAGACACCACTGCATCATACCAGAATTTCAAGAGAGTTGGGGCAGAGGTGAATGTGCCTGGCCATCATTTAAAGAGATGTTTCTGGGAAAGCAGAAAAGTCTGGAAGTGGATAAATCACCCAGACCAGATCAACTACACCCTAGAGTTGAATGAGATAGCTAAGGAGACTGTAGTGGCATTGATAGTGATCTTTTAGGAATCACTAGGATACAAGAGTGTCTTAGAGAACTTGAAAATGGCTAATGTAACACTCCTATTTAATATGGAAGAGAGGCACAAGACAGGAATCTATAAGCCAGTTATTCTGACCTCAGTCATTGGTAAGATTTTAGAGTCCATTATTAAGGATGAGATGGCAGGGTACCTGGAAAAGTGTGGTAAAATAGGGCTGAGTCAGCTCTTGCTTTTATCAAAGAATTGGGAGTGGGGGGGAGGTGGTGGGAAGTTGTCTGGTAACAAGCATGCTAGAGAGAGGAGAGACAGTGGACATGATTAATTTAGATTTCCATAAGGCCTGCAACAAGGTGCCACAGAGGAGGCTACCAAATAAGATAAGACCCCTGGTGTTAGGGGCATGGTACTGGCATGGATTGAAGACTGACTGGCAGAAGATGGGGATAAAGGAGTCATTTTCAGGATGGCAGCCAGTGACGAGTGGAGTTTCATGTTGGACTATTCATATTATACATTAACAATCTGGACGAAGGAACTGATAGCATTGTTGTTACATTCTCAGATGTCACAAAGATAGTTGGAGGGTCAGGTAGTGTTAAGAAAGCAGAAGAACATCGACAGGCCATGGGACTGGACAAAGAAGTGACACATGGAATACAATGTGGGAATGTGTGAGTTTACATACATGGGTACTCAGAATAGAGGAGTAGATATTGTCTACACAAGGAATGGCTTCAGAAATCTGAAGCAAGACAGGGCTTAAGAGCCCTGGTTCAGAATTCTCTCAAGGTTAATATTCAGGTTCAAGTAGTGGTTATGAAGTCAAATGTAATGATAGCATTCATTACAAGAGGGCTAGAATACAAGAACAGAAATGCAGTGCTGAGGATGTATAAGGCCTTGGTTAGGCCAGATTTAGAATATTGTGAGCATTTTTGCTTCCTGCATCGAAAGAAGGACGTGCTGCTTTTGGAGGGGGTGCAGAGCAAGTTTACAGGAATGATCCCAGGGATGAAGGGCTTGTCATATGAGGAATGGTTAAATATCTTGGTCATTAATTGATCATGTTTAAAAGGATGGAGGAGACTCAACTTTACAGAACACTGAAAGGTTTCCATTAGTACAAGAGAAAATGACCTGAGAGCACAGCCTCAGAGTGTAGAAACTCAGGACTGAGATGAGGAGGAATTTTTTCAGCCAGAATTTGGTTATACGTACAATTCATTGCTACACAGCGCTAAGGAGGCCAAGCCATTGTGCATATTTAAGAGAAGTCAGATAGGGCCTTGATTAATAAAGTGTTTAAGGTTCAAGGGAGAAGGCAGAAAAAGAGGTTTGAGAAACATATCAGCCATGATCGAGTCGTGGAGCAGACTCAGTACGCTGAATGGGCTAATTCTGCTCCTATTTTTATGGTCTTATTAAGTGCAAAATCTAGCAAATCTCCAACACCACTTCAGCCATGTTTTTGATCTCTCAAATCCTTCCAGCACGAGTAAACACTTCCCTGTCACAATTTTTCATGTACTGCCACCACATAAATTATTATTAATGCATTATAGTTAATGAATCTGCAGAACATGAAACAGCTTTATTTGGAACATTTCATACTGTTCTGGCTTATATTTCCTTTAAGGGTGTAGGAGAAACTAAATCATGTCATAATGCATCACTTCCTATGACATATGATTAGAATTAATGCATTCACAACACATGTCCAGTATTTACTGCACTGTACATATAACAGTAGCTAAGATTCAAATTAATCTAAACCAGAAAGAACTGTGTATGCTGCAAATCAGAAACAAAACCAGCAGTTGCTGGAAAAGCTCAACAATTCTGGCAGCATCTGTGAAGAAAAATCAGAGTTAATGCTTCTGGTCCAGTTCTGAGGAAGGGTCACCTTAGCTCTGATTTCTCTTCATGGATGCTGCCAGACCTGCTGAGATTTTCCAGCAACTTCTGTTTTTGCTTCAAATTAATCTGTCTGGCTATGAAGCAATTTGTGACGTTCAGAGATTGCTAATATAATTACAGTAATTTAAGTTCTTTCTTTTACTTGTGCAAATATGTAAAAAAAGGAGAGGGAGACAGATGGGACAGATGCGAATGGGTGAAATCAATTTTAAAGCAAGTTCATTTATGTATATTTTGGATCAGCGGAAGCAGAGGAAAGAAGAAAGGAATGAAGAGTTGACATTCCTATTAAGCAAGATTGTAAAACAATTAATCTATTTATACAATCAATAATCATTAGTTCTACATTCTCACGTTTGTTGCAATCCGATACTCCTCTGGTAATTAAACTGGACTGGATCCAAACTACAATGCAGAAAATAACGTAATTCACAACTAATTCAATTTAAATTGCAAGAAAACATTTTAGTTTGACACCTGCAAAAAAAAATACAATACTGCCATGGAAAGAATGTCAGCATCACATTCATCATAAACTGTGTTATCCAAAGGAACTCCATATTGCTCAAATCCTTAATGCAAGTAGCAAAACAAGTTTTGTGAAGGGAAGGTCATGCCTCACAAACCTTATTGAGTTCTTTGAGAAGGTGACCAGACAGGTAGATGAGAGTAAACCGGTTGATGTGGTGTATATGGATTTCAGCAAGGCGTTCGATAAGGTTCCCCACAATAGGCTATTGTACAAAATGCGGAGGAATGGAATTGTGGGAGATATAGCAGTTTGGATCGGAAATTGGCTTGCTGAAAGAAGACAGAGGGTGATAGTTGATGGGAAATGTTCATCCTGGAGACCAGTTACTAGTGGTGTACCGCAAGGGTCAGTGTTGGGTCCACTGTTGTTTGTCATTTTTATAAATGACCTGGATAAGGGCATAGAAGGATAGGTTAGTAAATTTGCAGACAGCACTAAGGTCAGTGGAGCTGTGGATAGTGACGAAGGATGCTGTAGGTTGCAGAGAGACATAGATAAGCTGCAGAGCTGGGCTGAGAGGCAAATGGAGTTTAATGCAGACAAGTGTGAGGTGATGAACTTTGGTAGGAGTAACCAGAAGGCAAAGTACAGGGCTAATGGTAAGATTCTTGGTAGTGTAGATGAGCAGAGAGATCTCAGTGTCCATGTACACAGATCCTTGAAAGTTGCCACCCAGGTTGACAGGGCTGTTAAGAAGGCATACAGTGTTTTAGCTTTTATTAATAGAGGGATCGAGTTCCGGAACCGAGAGGTTATGGGAAGCTGTACAAAACTCTGGTGCGGCCGCACTTGGAGTATTGCGTACAGTTCTGGTCACCGCATTATAAGAAGGATGTGGAAGCTTTGGAAAGGGTGCAGAGGAGATTTACTAGGATGTTGCCTGGTATGGAGGGAAGGTCTTACGAGGAAAGGCTGAGGGACTTGAGGCTGTTTTCATTAGAGAGAAGAAGGTTGAGAGGTGACTTAATTGAAACATATAAAATAATCAAAGGGTTAGATAGGGTGGATAGGGAGAGGCTTTTTCCTAGGATGGTGACGGCAAGCACGAGGAGGCATAGCTTTAAATTGAGGGGTGAAAAATATAAGACAGATGTCAGAGGTAGTTTCTTTACTCAGGGAGTAGTAAGGGAATGGAACGCTTTGCCTGCAATGGTAGTAGATTCGCCAACTTTAGGTACATTTAAGTCGTCATTGGATAAGCATATGGACGTACATGGAATAGTGTAGGTTAGATGAGCTTGAGATCGGAATGACAGGTCGGCACAACATCGAGGGCTGAAGGGCCTGTACTGTGCTGTAATGTTCTATGTTCTATGTATAGAGGAGACGTCACAGGGAAGTTCTTCACCCAGAGAGTTGTGAGCCAATGGAATACTTTGCCAGTGGTAGTCGTGGAAGCGGAGTCATTAGAGACATTTAAGCGACAACTGGACATGCACATGGGCAGCAGTGAGTTGAGGGGAATGTAGGTTAGGTTATTTTATTTTTGGATTAGGATTATTCCACGGCACAACATCGTGGCCGAAGGGCCTGTACTGTGTTGTACTTTTCTATGTTCTATGTTCTATTAAAAGGCAGAAAGTAGTTATGTGTTTAATCAGTCAGAAATGCCAGAAAATTAAAATATATATGAAAGTGAAAATTTTTGAAAGAAAATATTACAACAAAATGAAGATTGTAAATTTAAAACTAATCGGTATTTTCAGCATTTTTGTTCATTGTTCAATTTGATTCTCTTGATTTTGATAAAAACTTTACAGAATTTTTGCTCCTTATTTAAAATAGATTCCGCAACAAGAACTACCAATGAAATAAAACCACCGATAAAATATATAAAAGAAATGTGACACAAAAGAAATTAAGGCAAGAGAAAGTAAGAATCTGAACAAGGATTGTTTATGTCCAACAGATTGCATCAGATGTAAATCTTAACCTCACTGCCAAACCAATTGCTTTTTTTAAAAGTAAAAGAGTTTAAACAAAATGAAAAAGTTTTCAGCTTAGATCACAATGTAATTTTAAAGCATACATCTATCCTAAGATAGTCATTCTAGGTTGACTGCAGGATGTCTAGATCTGGTCTAACATGAGGATCTCCAATCTGGTCTCCCCAGTGGCACTGTTGCAAATGAAGGGTTTTAATCTGGGTTTTTATTCTTTTGCGTAGCAACTGCCTGTATATAAAATGTTCACCTGCTTGATTAGCTTTTTTTGAAAAAGGATCAGTTTAGATCAAACTGAACATTAATTTATAATGCTATTACCGATTTGTTTGCAGTGTCCTACTTTCTCTGATATGAGAGGCGACCATCTTGAAATATACGTATTCTTAGGGGGCTTGACAGGGTAGATACAGAGAGGCTGTTTCCTTTGTGGGAGCCTCCACAGTCAGAGGGCATACCCCAGAATAAAGGACCACATACTAAGTCAAGATGAGCACTTCTTAATGCATTTGTGGAATTCTTTACTGCAGAGGGCTGTCAAGTGTGGATCGTAAAATATCGATTTTTTTTAATCACTAAGGGAATCAACATTTATAAGAAAAGAGAAGAAAGTTGATTTAAAGATTATTAGGTCAGTCGTGATATTCTTGTACAATCTAGCAGGCTCAGTCGACAGAATGGTTTACTTCTTCTCCAATGTCTTACTGTCATCTAAAAGGGATATTAGAGGACAAGATGTGCTACACACCATACATACTGAAATGGATAGCACAAGTCAAAAGCTTGAACAATCATTCATTTTCTACTCTTCTGCTGGCACTTCATAACACTTTTGAAAGTTGCTTCATCCAAGAAAGTTGGCACACAGTTACACTTTACAGAAATATTTTGTGTCAATCCATTACAAGTTATTCCATGAAAACAAAGTTAGAAGTCAATCCAAATTACATTCTGATAATTAATGTTTTCTTAAATAAGGAAGTTAACAAATTAAGGAAGTTACCAAAGTGGATCTAATACATCCTGAATACAGTAATTCTTTTATCACAGTGTAACTGCCCGACATGCAGTGCTGTTTCCAAGCTAAACCTAAAGCAAACGTAAGGTACCGATGCATAGATTAATAAGGTTTCTTCTTTGTTTTGGCTTGCCACAACTGAGGTCCTGGTTAAATGAAAAGGCAAGGCCAAAACGAAAAAAGGTCAATGAGTCATGCATTTGTGTCATACATCTAATATTATACATCAACCTGTTAATAATTGACTGACAACTGACTTATTCAGTTGCAACTAAAACAAGCATAATTTTCCTTCTTTTACCAAACATAAGGAAAGCCATAGAAGTTGGGCTACGACATGGCAATTTTCTAAGAATTTATCAATTGCAATTAGGGCCACACAGAAATTCCCTGTCATTCACAATTCAATTTGCAGACTATAATATAGGATCGAGCGCTAGCTTTCTTATCAGTGAATTTGCAGTTATAAGTCTCTGATTGGGATAATCTATTATGCAAGATAATTCCTCAATCATTACATTTTTGTTAATTGTTGACGCATCTTTTATCTTCAAGTGCACCATACTTTGTCCTTATTTCTCGTTTCACGTACATATTAACTAAAGGAGAGTTGTTTTGTTCTCATTTTTAAGGGCTGCATAATTTTTTTGGAGTTTGATTATAATTGCACACTAGTACTGGTGTACTGTTTTAATGGATGATGTACCTTCAGACCTGATTTCCTATTTTCATTGTTATTATTTTTATCTCCAAAGAAAATAAAGTTGTAATTGGCTGAAAAAAAATGTTAAAAGCAAATCAATGTGGGATCTGTTAACTTGGTGAGAGTACTTCCTCTTTGTAGATATTTCACAAAACATTAAAAATTCAAGAGTTTCTTTCCGTCTTCTTGTTTCTCATCCTGGTTTCTTTTATCCTGATTGATGGCTCAAGTTCCAGTCAGCCATTCCATTATGAAGGAAATTAATTGACATCAAGGCTCATTACAGTCGGCTTGATGACCGAGAAAATTTGATCGGATCACAAAAAAAAGGAAGACAACGAGAGTATCTACAAGAGTGTATGGTCATTTGGCCTTACCAAATGATTCTGCAGAAAATCAATGGAAAAGACAGTTGCTTGGTCAAATCAGAAATGAAACATTTAACTACAAAGGGCACAAAATAGATTCTTAATTGTTCATCCTCTAATGCTTAGATTTGTTAATTTTAAATTGCTGCAATGGGATTGGTGGCTTGTTTTAACAATGTCGTTATTTTTCGCAAACACAAATGAAGTTGTCAAACAATTTTAATTATTTGTTCTCTGCAAGTGTGGTTGGTGGTAAAGTGAACAGTTGTGCAATCAGACATAGTATTTATTAAATTAAAAAGGACCACTAAAATAATCGCGCTCTAATTCTGACATACTGCAAGGACATTCCTGTTATTTGCTGAATAAAACACAATTTTCTCATTAATGAGACTACACTTTTCAAGACTACTGAAGTCTGCGAAATGCAATACCATGAGAAAAGAACAGCCATGAACAATCTCCCTTCCTGGCAAATATCCATTTTTCAAATAAAGCACTCAGTTAATCCAATTACATAGTACAAAAAGAACAATCAGAACTAAATTTCACTTGCTGTTTTTATTTTGCTACAACAAAAAGCAATCTACGAGCAATCAAAAACAAATAGACACTTTATAATGGATTTCTTTATAAGTATACAGTGGTGAAGACTTGAGCACCTAACAGTACTATGGTTTTGAGGAATAGGAATGTATTCAATCACAAAACCAATTCTTCCGATTTACAATATTTACAACCTGTGAGGTTGCATTTAAATTTTGCGAACCTTGCAAGGTTCATTACTGACAGAAGTTGTTTCAGCATAGGTGATACCTTTTCTTTTACTGAGTTATAACACTTCTCTAGAATGTAGATTTTGTTCAGTTCTACACCAAAGCCCTTCACCAAAAGCAATTTCATGGTACTAAACTGAATTTTATGCTGAAATTAATTTATTTTAATTTTCCTGTCTAGAAGCCCCATTATCTAGCAATAAGAGGCAGAATGAAACTGACAATAAAGTCTGCAAAATAACTCACTTTTCATTGGAATCCAGATTGTACAAAGTTTCTACTTTCCTTGTAGTAGCACAAAAAAGCTAATAACATTCGTGATAAGAAAGAAAATCTTAATAGCAGGTTATTGATATTATGATTAGGACCATGTTGCAATTCCAGACAAAATCAGGCAGAATTGCATAGAGAGCCGAAAGATTTATAACCCTCTCTTTTTATTGGAGCAGCCACTGTTCATTGTCATCCAGCCTAGCAGGAGGTACTGGGATCACTGGAGATACTTAACAGATGCTGGCTGGTGATTTTTACAGGACGAGTTTCCCAAAAACCCGGAAATATTAAAAGAAAGGAAAAGAGACAACATGGACTTAACCTCTAAGAATGATCATGAAACCATTGTTGGCTGTTGTGTAAAAAATATGGTTTACTGATGTTCTTTAGGAAAGCAAATCTGTTGTCCTCAACTGCTCTGGCATTCATGGGTTTCCAGACCCAAAGCAACATGATTGGCTTTTCCATTCAAGGGTTTAAATGGTTATTCCAGGTGAAGCAGCATTTCACCTATACCTCCTCTTGTGTATTGTATTTGCTGCACCCAATGTGGCCTACCCTGCATTGAAGAAACTAAATCCAAACTGCATGACCACTTTGTGGAACACCTGTGGTCTGTGTACAAGCATGACGTTAGTACCATAGCTAGTAATTTTAACACTGTGTCCTGCCCGCATGCCCATTACTCTATCCTCAGCATGCTGAAGTGTTCCAGAGAATCACAACGCAAACTGGAGAAACAACATCTCATCTTCAGACTTGGCACTTTACAGCCTTCTGACCTTAGTACTGAATTCAACATCTTCAAATTGTGAAACAACTCCCATTTCTTCCCTTTCTTTTAGCGTGTTATATTCTGTTGTCATGTTCTGTCTCCCCTACTTCCATCCCAGTGGAACTGTCTGTCCTTTCAAGTCTGGCAGGAGACATTGTTCTCCCATTCTCACACTCCGATCACTTATTCTGAACTATCAACCATTCTTCTCCACCAACACCCTACACCCACTAGCCCCACACCCACCTTGCCAAGCTATAGCATAAATGCTGTCCCCTCCACTCTTTACATCACCTCTGATGGAGTCATCTAAACTTGAAACGTTAGCTTGCTCTCTCCATGGATGCTGTCTAACCCTTTGTGATCTCCAACATTTGTTGTTTTCAGTACAGATTCTAATATCTGCAGCAATTTGTGTCTATGATTAGCTCTTAACTGCCCAACAAACAAATCACTCATTTGTATCAAACCAATACAAACTCTCAAAAAAAGGAATGAGATTGGACAGACCACCAGGTGGTGAACAAGTCACCTAAAACAACAATGTAGGGTCAACCGGGTAGAGTTTGCCAAACTCCTCCTTATCATCTGGAGCTAGTACCAAAATTGGGAAGGCTATCTCACAGACTCACCAAGTAAAAGTCTGTCACAGTGGAACTCAAGGAATTGTACCTGAGAGACACCACTGTCACCACAGCCATCCTGTGTATGCCATGTTTACAGGCACGAAGTAGTCATGGCATCAGATCAACTGTGGACAAGGCAAAATTTTGTTGATTACTACCCTGCACCACATGCCAACTCCATCCTCCAAAAGCTGATAAGTCAGTAATTCTCCTCTGAGGGTGGCAAGGGCACAAAATGTACTCAGGGTAGGAGACTTCAATGTCCACACTGAGAGAAAGTATACTTGGCCTCATCCAACAGGCTGCAGTGGAGGCCACCGCACAATCAATACGGTCTCTTCCACTGCTCAAGAAAGGATATGTAATATGAATGCATTTTATATATATATATATATTTTATATACATGCATTAGAGATAGCTCACAGCATGTTAACTTGACTGATACCCGGAGTGGAAAAAAGGATCAAGAAATGTTAGACTGAGTGGGTCTATAACCATTGGAGTTCAGAAGATGTGAGATAATCCTACTGAAACGTCTAAAATATATTGAGGAGATGTGACAGTTTTGGATGCAGAAATATTTTTCCCACAATTTAAAAATATAAGATCGATGAGGATAATTACTTTCTCTCAGACGGTTGAGATCTTTGAAACTCTCTTTCCCAGACAGTGGTAGAGACTGGTTCATTAGCAATTTATAAGCAGAGATAAATATAACTTTGACGAACAAGAGAGTTGGTGATTAAGTTGGGTCCAGGTAGGAATGTGAAGTTGAGATCACAATCTCATTAGCCATGTCACTGATTTGGCCAAATGGGCATAATGTCTTATTACTTTCTTGTTTGTGCATTTTGCTAATTATTCCATCCCAGCCCATCAGTCGTTCGTAAAGGTGATGGAAGGCACTGATGGCATTATTATCAAGCAGTATTTACAAAGCTATAATCTCTTCACTGAAGTTCAGTTTGAGTTCCTCCTGGGTCCCTCAGCTCCTGAACTCATGACAACTTTCATCCAAACATGGACAAAAGAGGTAAACTCCACAGTTGAGATGATAGTGCCTGTCCTTGCTTTCAAAGAAACATTTAACCAAGGAGCCCAAGAACAACAAATTCAACAGCATTATCTGAAAACCCCTCCACTGGTTGAAATCATACCTAGCATGAAGGAAGATGGTTGTGGTTGTTTGAGTCAATCATCCGTTCCAGGATTTCAGTGCAGGAATCCTTAGGCCCAATTATTAAGAGCTGTTTCATCAACTATATTATTTCAATCACAAGCTCAAAAGTGGGAATATTGACTTATGACAGCACAATATTCAGCACCAAACAGAACTTCTCAGGTGCATAAATATCCTGTGCCCATATGTAGCAAGAACTGGGCAACATCTAGGCTCAGGCTGATCAGTGACGAGTTATATTTGTACCGACAACAAAAACAAAGTTTCTGGAAAAGCCCGGCAGGTCTGGAAGCATCTGTGAAGGAGAAAACAGAGTTATTGTTTCAGGTCCAGTGACCCTTCCTCAGACATTTCTATTTGCACCTTGTGTGCTGGCCAATTGCTTCAAACAAGACAGAATATAATTCCTTCATTTTGATATTCAATGGCTTTACCATTGCTGTATCTCCCACTATCAACATTCCGGAGTTTATTATTAACTAGAAAATTAACTGTATCAGTGATATAAATACAGTGGTTATAAGAGTAGCTCAGAGGGTAGGAATTCTATGGCATCTAACACACTTCCTGTTTCCTGTCTCCCCAGTACTTATTTGGAAGGCACAGATCAAAAGATGTTAGAATACTCACCACTTGCCTGCGCGGGTGCAGCTCCGACAATACTTATACAACTGTTCCAAGTTCCGTTCTAACCAAAACACCACTCTGATTTCAAACTATTTTGGAAATCAACCTGTTCAGAGATGTTACTTACACACCTTTGGAACAAGTGGGCCAAACGATAGCACTGTTCCTTCAGGGTCAGAAGGTCAAAATTCTGGAATTCCTTTCCCAGCAGCATTGTAGCTGTACGCATGAATGCAGTAGGTCAAGAAGGCATGAATTTCTCAAGGATGGTTACGGTGGGCGATAAATGCTAGCCATATCAGCAATGCCCACATTCCATGAATGAACAGAAACAAATTCTTTCTTTATCCAATTCCTTTTAGATGGCTATCATTGGATTTCTATCCCATCAGGAAGTGCATGCCAAATCTTAACCATTTATTGTTTGATAACATCTTCCATTTCATCTCTGGTTCTTTTGACAATCCTTTTAAATCTGTGCCTTTTCAATGACATTTCAGTCATTTGTTCTTTTTAGTTATTCTACATAACATTCGTAAATTCAAATGTATCTATCAAATCTCCTCAGCCTTTTTTGCTGCTCCCTAAAAGGTGAAAATCTTCAATTCTCCAGTCAGCCCACGTAACTGAAATTCTCTCATCTGTGGAACCGTTCTATTTAATCACTTCTGAACTCTCTCCAAATCCTTTTGGTGTATTTCCAATAATTTAACACACTGTTCAAGCCACTGCCAAGCTAGTACTCTCTGTAGGTTTAACATAATGTCCTTTATAACCAATGTCTCCTATATGACCTTTGTAACTTTTGTAACTTATGCCTCAAGACTTCTATGTTTTCATAACTACTTTTCTATTCTTTCCTGACATCTTCAAATTGTTCCATTTCTCTATTCTTGCTGTCTAAAATTGTTCAGTTTAGTTTGCATTCATACCCCTAGAGTCCATTGCCTCAAGTTCTTCACTGAATATCTTCCATCAAGTGTTTATTCTCTTCTTATAGTGTATGTACTGTCACTAATTTCCATACTGATCCATGCATTTAAGTCAGGAGTCATCTGAAAAGTTTTTGAAGAGCGCTCTGTACTCCCAAGTCAAAATCAGAAATGTCTTTCATAAACAGCAATGGTTCTCGTATGGAACATCACCGAATACCTCCCTCTGCGCAAAATAAAAGGCATTCACAAATCTTTGCCATCCTGAGCCAACTTTGTACTGTAACTGCTCTTGTTTCCTTTATCCCAAAATACCCAAGACCAGAGTCTCATAATGTGTTCAAAGCAAGATCTGATGTTTTAATAGTAGCATTTTGCTTTATATTGCATTTGATACTGGTTCCTCAGGTCATTTTGTTGCTGCTCAAACACTGATCTTAATAAAAATGATGACATATGGGAAACAGCGACCACAATATAGTTTTAGTTGAAGAACAGAGGAGAAGAAAATTAAAATTCAAATATACTGATTAAAAAGCAGGACATAGTAAGAAGAGAAAACGACTAAACAGGAGAAGTATGCTCACAAAATAGCATTGAAGATCCGCAGTGGGAAATACTTGAATAATGTGCTGAAAGGATATGAAAACAACCATACTGCAGGAATCATAACGCAAATGCAAAGAATATGGGGAAATAAATTGGAGCAAATTTACCTCATGTTTGAATTAACTGTCCCCTCTACAGCTCTGAGAAGCAAAAAAAAGACTCCAACCAGGAACTGACATTGGAAGTTAGATAGGACAGGCTCCAGTGTGCATGTGTGAGCCATTCATCGAATCCTTCTGTCACTTTCTGCCATGCTGACCAAGTACAAGAGACTGTTACAGTCTTAAGTCTTTTACTTTTGATGGTTGGTCATTGACCTGAAATGTGAACTGTTTTTTCTTTGCATGGATGTAACCTGACCTGTTGAGTGTTCAAATGTTTTCTTTTTTTTAAGTCACAAAAACAGAAAAGGTACCCCTGGTTCACAAATGAAAAAAACACAATCCAAATCTGATGGACTGACTGGCCTCTTTAGTGCTGCTATATAATATTTCTCTTACCATCGTCTACCACAAGCTCTAATCCCATGATACTGCTATTAGCCTAATATCACAGCTCAAAGATGCAACACACAAGAAAACTCATAGCTGAAAAACAAGTGTCTCATATGAGCATTATTAAAATGTACTGAAAAGACAAACTGTTTACAATCTAAATTCCTGCACAGCCACTGGAGGAAGTCATTCCACCGATGAAGTGTAGCACTTTATTTACATTTATTTTTGTTTCCTAAATATCCACAATAACAGAATGAAATTTAAGACACAAGCAATCATTATCATTTTAGAACACTGATGGTGTACCTTTATTTTCTCTACCTTAATGATGGTATTAAACAGATTAGTAGAGTAGGATTTTCAATTCAGTTAAGTGTTTGGGAGGAATTTGACAAGAGTATGATGAACATTTTCACACTACTACTGCACATAAATTCTATGCTGTATTCATTGTTTGTATTTATATTCACTGTTATGAATGCCATTCTTCATTGTATTTTCAAAAGACTTTAGCACTGCACTGTGATTTGTACTTATGACAAGCGGCCCTAATTTAACATTTTATGCACTGGGTTTTCAGAAGATATTATTTATCTGAATGGCCAAAAGATCAACATAATTTGTTAAATCTAATCTGTTTATTTTACAAGGCTGGACCAGAGTGTTGTTTTTCATTGTGTAGAACTCCAGTATTGCAAAGAAACAATCCTAAGCAGTGATCAATTATGCAAATCAATAAAATGCCACTCCTTTATATTAGGTTTCACAGTTTTACAACAATTTGGTTTTGGTGCAACAAATCAGAGTACGAAAACAATACATTGATAACTAGAGCCTAAATAGGATTGAGTACCACCATCTTTAAGGTGACAGGTGCAAATGAATTGCTGGTTTCACATTTGAAACAATCCCTTCAGACTTGGTAGAGTGTGATTTGTTTAATTTCAGAAGGTATTTGCAATTTGAATCCAGTTCTTCTGCTTTCAGCACATAAATAATGAACAGCACAAGTTTAGAGATGAAATCAAAAGCAAAAAGAAAAATACATTTGTCGACTAAATATGTATGCTGTTGTCAATGTAAATTCAGCATGAAACATTGATAAAAGCAAGGAATTATATTTTCATTATCCCACTGTTACTTAGGTTTACAACATTATACTGTATCAAGTCTGATCAGGGAGCAAAGAAACATTCAAACCATGTACTTAATATCCTGAGGGAAAGGCAGTCAGGAATATACATTCGCTGCCTTTATACATGGCTATTATACATTGGTCCATATGGAATACCATTCATGCCTAAACTGATACTGCGTTCCCACTGAATTCTACCAGGGAAAAGTCACATCCCTGTTATATGCCCCCATATTTTCAGCGAGACAGCTAATTTTGAAGATAACCACTGGGGATCATGAAGATGAACATTCCAAAATGAGACATCTAAGTAATTTTGCAGACTGTTTTCTGCACACACACAGGCACACACCACTTCCCCAATACTTGTAGGTGAAGGTGAAGTTACCAAGTCCCAGAGCACCATGGAGTAGCTATCTCATTAAAGAGAAATGGCTGGTGGGGAGTTCAACCGGAAGGTCACCGTGACTCAGGCAAGGGGCAGGGTGAATAAGGTGGGGCATTCACAGTAACTTCAGAAGTTGCTCTAACACATTTTAACATTAGGAATCTTCCTTCCAAAGTCTTTTTCCAGACCACAGAATTAAAAGGCTTGAGAATAAAGCCAGCACAGTAATTTTAGAGTATGTCAATGTTTTATCGTGTTCATTAAGTTGACATTAGCGAAGGCAGTGTCATTGGTATTACAACTAGCCTCAGGGGTCTTGGAAGAGGTAAACTTTCAGGAACCTGCCCAATCAAATTTCAGATTGACCTCTGCTAGAAATACATGAAATGAATGTTAAGAGGCAAGGTCAAAGATTGGGATCTCTTATTTAGAACTGTACCTTCATAAAAGTATCATGGCACTCAAACTTAAAGTTTATACATGATCTTGAAAGTACTGTAATGTGGATAAATATAATGCACAAGGATGCAGAAAAAGCTGTTGACTTTGACAACATTCCAGCAACAGCACTGAAGACTTGTGATCCTTAGTCAGCTACACCCCTAATCAAGCTGTTCCAGTACAACTGCAACATCTGTAGCTATCCAACTCTGCAGAAACTGCCCAGAAATGTTCTGCACATGAAATGCAGGAAAAATCCAACTAAGTTCATTACAGCTCATCAGTTTGCTCTCTACCTTCAATAAAGGATGGAAAGCATTGTCAGCAATGTCATCAAACAGCGCTTACTGTGCAATAACCTGCTCACTCACATTGTTTGGTTTCCTCTAGGGTCCTGACCTCAGAATATAAACAAAGGTGACTGATCTTGACAAGAAGGCAGCATTTGACTGATATCAAAGAACCCAGAAAAACTGAAAGTCATTGAGAATCACAGAGAAACCTTCCATTGGTTGGAGGCTTACCAAGCACAAAGGGAAAATGGCTGTGGTCGCTGGAAGTCAGTCATCATGGCTCCTAATGTGGGAATATTTGTGAATGATTAAACAATTTTGAGCACCATGCATGTCTTTTCAAATACTGAAACAGTTTGTGTCCAAATGGACCTGGACAACATTTTCACTGGGCTAAAAATTGACTAGTAATATTCATGTCACACATGTGCTATGCAATAACCACTTCTAAAAAGAGAGATTCTAACAATCACCCATTGACTTTCAATGGTATTATCATAAACATCCTCAGGGCTTACCACTGACTAGAAATAAAATGTCCAGCATTGCAGAAACAAAAGATCAACACAACTGACCACGCTGGCACATAACTTCCAGCCCATTATCCATACATGTATCCTCTTGAAGCCGCATGCAATCTTCCACAAATGAGTCAGGAATATGATTAAATATTTTCCACTTGCCTGAATAAGTACAAGCTCCTATAATACTCAAGAAGATATACATAATCTAAGGTAAAGCAGCCTATTCAATTGGCACATTACCTAAGACATTTGAACATTCACTTCCTTCATCACCAATGGATAGTGACAGTGGTATGCATTATCTAAAGGATGCACTGAAACAACTCACCAAAGCTCCTTGGACAGCAGCTGTAAAGGCCTCTAGCACGGTCCAATAATGGGCTGGAAGTTATGTGCCAGCGTGGTCAGTTGTGTTGATCTTTTGTTTCTGCAATGCTGGACATTTTACTTCTCTACTGTCTCAGATCTTGTCACTAAAGAAGCTGTGCCGAGGTATGTTTGTATCCACGTTGGCACTGTAATTGGCAACATGTAAGTTTTTCGCAATACTCACTGAATATACGTGACAATAAAGGCTACGCTATTCTTTATTCTATTCTATTCTGCAGTTCCTTCCAATGCACACATCATTTGAATTTGCAACTACGCCACCATTCCTTCACTGTTGATTGAGTCAAAATCCTGGAACTCTCTTCCCAAAGGCACAGTAAGTGGTCCCTAGACACCAAAGACTATAGCAGTTTAGTTGAAGGCTCTGAAGGGCTTTTAGGGATAGGCAACAGGCCTAGCCTGCAACGTCCACATTCTGTTGATGAGCAAATGATTTTGCTTTTAGAAAAAGGAGTCAAGGAAAGCTGACAAACCACCTACAGGTTTATTCATTGTTCCTGCTTTCTCAGCCCCACAAAAAAAGTGAAAGAACTTACCTGGCGTATCTCTTCTGTTTTCTTTCAACCTTCCCCCACCTTTCACCTGGTGGGTAAGGTCAGGGCAACTTTTTTTACTCAAAATCCAATCACTTGATCAGATACAACTAAAGGTAAATTAGTAATCCACATGTTGGCAAGATCTGAGCTTCTGTTCCATCCATTTCCAGATAGATTTTGGAATTAGAAGATGGCTGTGTTAGTGCTACTGGAAATGAAAATAGGTTGAAGTTTGACATACTTCTCGTTGTGCATAGTTGTCAATGTGGTTCTCTTCCAGCTTGCCTGAATTTCTGTGCTTCTTATCCTATGCTGAAACCATTCACATCCCCTCCTGACCCATATTTTACTTCTATATTTGCTTCATTATAGCATCCATTCGTCCGACACCAACATCTTTGTTATTTAATTGTGACTGACCCCTACATACTTCAAAAATCTCTTCCTATTGTTGTTCTCTCCCTGAATCTTCGATGTTTAAAAAAAAAGTTCATGTCAATTATCTTCCAGCTCCGACGAGCGATCAATGGACTGAAGACTTTCGCCTTTTTCTCTCTTCAAATGTATCCCTGATAGTAATGAGTATTTCCAGTGTTTTAACCTTTTAGTAAGCAAGTAGAAACTAGTTTCTCAGACTATTACTTATCCATTACAGTCATGATTTCCGGAACATACTGCCACACTCAAAGTTTTAGTTTTTTGCTTCTAATTTCTTCAACATTCAGAATCATTTCACAGTCTGTCTTAATGGTATCAGACACTTCTTCCTCTCCCTTTTCAGGTGTAATTTGTCTTCATTCACCTCCTCTATCAAGGACATAAATAACAATGAGCTCCCTGCCATCAGGTCAATGCAGAAAGAGCAAAAGACCAATCTTAGCAAGCAAATAATATCACGAGCTCGATGTAATCATTAATCATTTACCAAACACTAATTGACAATGTTTCTTGTGGTTTATTTTCAGTTTATGAAATGGATTTGTTTTTATATAAAAAAACTACATCTCACATATCCTGAAAGTTAACTCACTTAATTAGAGCAATCTTGGATGACAGTAATGATAGGCTCAGTCCATTTTTGTTGCACTCAGTCCTGTGCCCAATGCATAGAGAATTCCATGATCTGTTCAGAAACAACACACTGAACAATTACTTACCTGGAGCCAAACATCTCACTTAGTTCAACCTACCTATATAACAGCCATATCTAATGTCAAAGAGCTCGACTAAAAATTTACAAGACAAACCTCAAAGTCCTCATGCTATTACCTGATCCCTGCTGGAATCCCACTTCACACTGACAAACCTCCTATTCTCACAAAAGTCAGTTTAAACTCTAATTACGGGTTGTGATATTTTAAATGTTAGCAATTTCATTTTAATCCATTATGAGTGTTAATTTGCACCACTCAGGTGCATCTGGGTCAGGCACTGATACATCAATTCAACTGTGTGTTAGAAAATTTCGTAAAGAAAATGCCTTCTGATTCAGCAGACCAACAAGCAAAGGACACGCTGCAAAGGTCAGGACAATGTCAACTGACAGACTTAATGATGGGGCAAAATATTTCTCTATGGAGCTACAAGACATTGGGAAAAGAATAAGTGAAGGTCTCATGTGCAAAGTGGCAAATATTCAGAAAACAGGAGGAGGTACAAAAGACAACTACATTTAGGCCTAGGACCAGGATATTTCTACATACTACCCTGACAGATTGTTCTCAAAAGAGTATATGACTGCATAAACTCTTGTCAAAGCAGCTGGCATTGTACAGCAATGTCACCTTCTTGAGCACCAATAAATCTACAATCATTCAAAAATTATCCAGCCGTATTATATACACCATTTGCGCATCTAAAAGAGAAATAATTACATGCATCTGGCTGGGAAGCTTTGCTTGCCAACTAAGAGGATGACATATTTTCCCGCTGAAAGACAAGTAAATCAGCAGCATTAACGCAATTGTACTTCTTGTTGATTCTTTGCAGCTTCTACAGAAGCACTTCATTCACACAAATAAATGCACGAGCAATGAATGTCAAGTTAATTTTTTTCGGAAGCTCTATTGGACTTAAACTTTATTAACAAGCTAGTTAACATGGAATTTGAAATGAATTACGACTTGAACACATCAGGTACTTATGGTGAGATGAAGAACAGGGAAAGCAGTACCAAAATGACAATCCATCATCTACAAGTCAGAGTTACCAGTCCCTCACACTGTCCCCTGCCCACTTTGGTCCCCACCCTTGCTCCAGCAGTTTAGAAGCTCAATTTAACAGACGAGTCTTCTGAACGTACAGGCCCCATTGAAGTACTGCAGCTAAAAGAGAAATTGCTGCAGAAAATCAGCAGTTCTGGCAACATCTTTGGAGAGAAAACAGGGTTAATGTTTTGAGTCCAGGGGCCATTCTTTAGAACGTTTCTTCAGGGCTGTTCTGAAGAAGGGTCAGTGGGCTCAAAATGGTCTCTCACATTCTCCACAAAAATGTTGCTGCTGAGTTTTTCCAGTAATTTCGGTTTTAGTGTCAAATTTTCAACACCTGCAGTTCTTTGTTTTATTATACTATTGAAATACTGCTTGTGTTTTATAGCATTGGATCCAGGTCTCAGTAAAATGGAAACCACTTAATTTACATTCAAGGATGGTGAAAATGATGTTACAAGAAGCTTGCCATTACGGTACATCATAAAGGTGATACTTGGATTTTCTGAATAGAACTTCTACACGTACAGTCTATGTGTCAAAGACAATGCATTAGTGTCAGAGGCAAAACAGCAAGTTATTAACTGTGAAAACCAAAATGAACGGCAGATGCTGGAAATCCGGAACAAAAACAGAAGTTGCTGAAAAAGCTCAGAAGGTCTGGCAGCATCACAACTGAGGAAGGGTCATTGGACCCAAAACATAAACTCTGATTTTTTTTTCTTCACAGATGCTGCCAGACCCGCAGAGCTTTTCCAGCAACTTTGTTTTTGTTCCTAATTAACTGCAAATGTATTTAACAAACGTCAATGAATGAAAACTGGATCATTATTTTAAAAAAACTCACATAATGCATACACAGGTTGTCCTAATAATTCTGAACATTTCAAAGAAGCAATGGAACACATCTATGTGACCCATGGAACACAGTTATGAACTTTGCGCAAGTCATTGTGTTTGTCCATTTATGTCAAAAGTATTGAATGTCATTTAGTCGCTTTGTTCTTTTAACATAATTTTCTGATTAATATTAAGAGATGTGATACAGAGATAGAATGATGGATTACCTTCACCTTAAAATTTTATTCCTTATATTTTCTGTATTTTCAGAGAAATTACAGCCTTACTAATAAATAATGTACAAAGCTGTATATTTTGAGGAACATTAAATAAAACTGTAAACAGTGAGGGTCAGAACACCAGTATGACTACATGATATAAGGTGCACTTTAGTTTTCACGGAACAAAGAAAGAATGGCTCATGTATTAAAGGCAATAAAATCTATCAGGCATTAAGGACAGTTTTCTAGAATAATACTTTAGAACTGACAAAGCATACTAGAACTAGTGATGAGTAATGATCCAGAATTAGTTATCAATTTGACAAGAGAACATCTTGTAATGTAACGAAATGGTACAATTTGAAGATACTTTGATAAGAAGGAAAGGCACAAAGTGAGACATCAAATTTAAGTAACGTAAACGCTGTGTTGAAAAATGAACTGTCTCCACTAAAAGGATTGATCTTTTAACAAATATATCCACAGACATATCTTGGAAACTCTGTTGCATGCTATTGAGTACAACATTAAATACAAACCTTTAAAAAGGCTAAAGCTCCACTTGTTTGGGAGTGTATCTGAACAATCTTGGTCATAAACAAATACATAAGATAGTGCTAAACTAGCAAAGAAGCTTATACCAATGTAATCACAACACAGAAACCAGAGAACTGGGATGACTATAAAAATCAATACAGTGAAACCAAAATTAACAAGAAAGGTGGAAGAATGAAACATGATTAAAAGAAACATAATCTAGAAGAATTTAAAAAAGGAAGACATAACATTAAAATGAAAACTGTTCAATTTAGAAGCGAGATCATGAAACACTTCTTCACAAAAAGTCCATACTTGCTAAGTCAACTAAGATAGATTTTCATCAGACAAGAGCAATATGGGGTATAAAGCAACCCAGGTAAATAGAACTGAAATACTAATCAACAATGATCTCGGGATGCTGAATAGCTTACTCTTGTTTTCTTTTACCTAACTATCAACTCAAGGGGCACCACCGGAGACATGTCTAACACACTATAGTCCAAAACTATCCTATGAGCTTTGAGACAATACTGTGGCTTTACATGGTATATTTTATCCTTTTTTTCAATGAAGAGGTTTCAGCCATAGGCGCCAACCTGTCTATTTGATGCTAATAAATAGCTTTTGAGGCTTTGGGTTTCTTTTCAAAGTTAGTACATAGATGCAGCATGAATGTGTGGAGTTAGGCTCCCACAGAACTAGGGTTTTAATTTTGTTTTCAATCGTTGAGGTTTTGAAACTGGTTGTGGAACCTGCTACATTTTCTTCTCTTGGTTATAGCTAAAAGCTGGGGCTCTCTTTCTGCTGCCAAAGTTGCATCTCACACGATCTATTTTACTGACTTTGCCACTGTCAAGGGTGCATTTATGACATGTTACTATATTGGAATGTTTGATCTTTTATAGTTAAATAATCTCATTATTGTGTTAATGTTTCCAATAAAGTTATTCTAATTCTTCTACATATTTGTCTGTATTTTAACTGGGGGTAGGAATAAACTGTGTTTTATTTAAAGCTGAGTAGCATGACCAATTGAATTACATCTGGAACACCGCACCTTATACTTGCCTTTAAATAAGATAAGAGATTTTATCTGGTCCATAACAACTCTTTTCATCTGGAATTATTTCTTGCACCATTTAGGAAAAGAAGCTGAGTTTAATTATTCTCACTTCTGTTAGACCTTAAAATGAGGAACAAAAACTGACATTTCTGGAAAAGCCCAGCAGGTCTGGCAGCATCTGTGAAGAAAATCAGAATTCACATTTCGGGTCCGGTTCTGGGGAAGGATCACTGGACCCGAAATGTGAATTCTGATATTTTTTTCACAGCTGCTGCCAGACCTGCTGAACTTTTCCAGCACCTTCTGTTTTTGTTCCTGATTTACAGCATCCACAGTTCTTTCAGAACTTAAAACTACCTCTGTTGGAAATAAACTGTGCACACTTAATTCAAGAATTGAGAATCAGAGGAACAACTGAGCAGCATTTCCTTGAACTACTGAGACCTTTGACATTTTCAAAAAATGCAGACACCCAGTTGTTGAATGTAAATTTGGCACAGTTTTCTACAACTATCATCCAGCCCAGAAGGTTTAAGAGCAAACTTGAAATGTGCCAGTTTTTAAGCTGAGAAACTTACATTTTTCTACAGAAAGCCAACTCCATTGTTAACCTAAATATTGTTAGTATGTTTTGTTTTGTGCAAGGTTTTCAAATTTTATGGATGGTAGATGTTGGAAATTGCTACATGGACCTCTTGTTGATTTCGGCATAAGTCTCACAAACAGCCAGCTCTAGCCTGGGACATTGCAACACCTACAAGTTCCCCTTTAAACTGTAGGCGTGTTCCCTCCAACTCCCCCACCCACCCCTGGCTGGGTGCAAAGACTCAGGAGGCAGGCAGGATTCAGGCATATGGAAGACATTTATTCAAGCAACAGTTATTGCTGGGAGACGACCAAAGATCTTCCCCAAATCTGACCTCAATATGAAAACCCTGTTATTCTCTTAATCTACAGCTTAGATCAGAAGAGAGATCAATGATGCACTCTGATTTTTACGGTGAAATACAGTACTTTTATACATTCCGTGTTCCAATGGTAACATACAGCATAGTCATCGTGTCCTTCCCCCTTATTCCATACACGCAGTCCTGTAAAACACCGAATCAATGACGGGCATTCCTACGGACAGCTCAGATTCCCATAATCTCGTGGTGTTTAACAGACTTTGTAATCACCAGGCCTTGGGACCTTTTAACGCACCCTAATAATTTGCATTCCAAAGTTACTGGTCATACGCCTTCTGGTCTGTCTCAGACTTGCTTACCTCTAAGGACTGCTTGAAATCTGTTATTTATTGTATACCATGTGCTATCTCTATCAAATTCAGTTATTCTTCAAACTTTACACTGTCCCAATACAAAATACAAAAAAAAGCTGGTTTTAAACAACTGCTCTAAGATTTGTCGTCTTACTTTCAAAAGTTAGTCATAAAGTGTAAAGTTATACAACTGTTAGCAGTCCGTATATAATAAGTTGAAAACAATCTGTTTCAGTCAGGACATGCCAGGCATCATTTTTAGAGATAAGAATGTGTTTCCTGAGACTAATTAACTTTCCCATCTAGGTATCAATGTTCTTTCTCCTAATACTTCTATTATACTTTGGTTACAACATGTGTTGAAATCTATCTCTAAGATTATCTGCAGAATCTTTAACTCGAACCTATTTCTTAATATTGTGAATAACTTCAAAGAAACAATGAATTACTACAAAATAAACTTTAGCTGTTGTTTTCACAGCTGCTTAATGAGTTAGGGTGGCTGGTTCATGGACAAAGATTTACACCTTTGTTCTAACAGGTACCGTTCAACAAATGGGACAGCATTCTTCCATTAATGAGGCTGGACTTGTCTATCGTTGGGCATCCTCTTATCAAACTGTCATGGATTGTTGCCTTTAGGGTCTCCTGTTCATCTTGAAATAGCCCTGTTCAAAGGTGCCATCATGTTTCACTTAAATGCTGGAGCAGGCTGTTTAATTCTACTTATCACTTGTTGGCCATGTTGTATCTTAATGCTGGAGCAAGCTGTTTGATTCTGTTTAACCCCTGCTGGCCATTTTGTGTTTTTCAAACATGGGCAGCCCTTACAAAGCTATACATGGACATGGCTTAGGACAAAATGTTATTCCATTATTATATCTGGGTCAACATCACAGGATGCCTTTCCCAACAAAACTGTGGGCATTGTTACACCTCAAGAACTGCAGCAGGTCAAGAAGGCAGCTCATGACCACCTTTTCCGGGGCAATTTGGAATTGACAATTAATGCTGCGCTAGCCAGTGATACCCACATCCTGTGAATGACTGAAAAATAATTTACAAAGCACATTAAGAAAACAGAATGGTATGGAGTTTTCACATATCAGCAAACTGCCCTTTTGTTTTAGTGGCATCTCTAGTTTATCAGTGCAGATTATTCCACTGCAAATTTATTCCATTGCAGATTTAGAGCAGTTGAGTAGAAGGCCACGGGAACCACTTTCATCCTTACACACAGAACTCAAACGTAAAGGCCTACAACTGCCTCATCTTTGAGATCCACCCGGTAGGAGGCAATCAGAAATATTCAGAATATGGCTAGAACAAGTGAACATTGTTCATACCTATGTCCAGAAACAGATTCGACTTCATCGAAAGTCAGGGCTTTCATGGAAAGGAAGGGTAACATGGTGAAAGGTGAGAATTTCATTCACCATTCTTTTACAGGGACTTCTGCTGAGCCGATTAGTTCCTCATTTTTGTTTGTTTTGGCAGCCTTTCAAATTCACTCCAATTCCCACATGCAAGACATAGACAGCTAAAAACAACTCAAGGACAGCAATCGGTAGGGCTAAAGAAGTGATAAAGGTCACTGAACCTTTCTTGATGTTTGAAATATATCAAAATGCTGTATAAGAAATGACACTTTACTAAATTAACTTCATCTTTATTTGTTGAATTTCCTTAAAATTGCACATTTGCATTTATCTGAACACATTCAACCATGTTGATCAGATATCAAACTTGTGCAGTCATAACCATCGAATAGTAAATATGTAATTTACATTGCCATGGTCCAAATATCTGAAACTGTACATTTTAAAATAAATTCTTAATTTCAAATCCTTGTGGCACTAACCCCAAATAAGTAAACTTTCATGCGCCTTTACTGGTAAATTAACAGACGTCAAACAGGAACGCACTGAGAAGATAAGAATTTAAATTCAGTCTGGTAAAGTGACTAAAACGTGCGCTTTCTGCTACTTGTGCTCCATGATGATAAATTTAAATGGAGATAATAAGAGGCGTGAGGAGGAGGAAGAAACGAATCTAAGGAATAAAAATATTGAGCAACGAATGGACTATAGAATATATATACACAGTACGTGTATTTTGGACTTTCGCGTAACTTCCTTGGTCACATATCCCCCTACAGGTCAACACCAGATATTGCCGCTGCACAGCACCCAGGACACACTGTTCGATATAAGGCCACAAATTAATTGCAAACGAAGAAAATCTTGCAAACCTGAAAAGAAAACTGCAGTCACATGTAATAGAACAAATCGATAGAGATCAGCTTCCCTTCACTCCCCAAAACACACCCTCCCGTCCCGTTCATCTATTACTCTATATCCCGGAGAAAACAGCGGAACTGAGTATTATGATTACAGATCTTTATTTAATTATAAATTACAGTAGAATAAGGAAGTATGTGTCGACGAAACAAAATGTACGATATCCTACGTATGAGCATTCGGGAAATCAGTGAGTAATTCCATCCAGTGTAACAATAACAACGTTATATCACTATCTAATCATCTCCCAAACCGAGCAGACATTCATTCCGGTCCTCATCAGTGATCATAAACCAGCGAGCACCAAATAAATCCCGTAAAGGTGCATTCTCCCTCGGTCACAAAAGCCTAATCCCACGACATGATCATGCTTCGACACTTTACAACGATGCTGCATTCCCTCCCAACGGATTAAACCATCTCTTCAAATCCGAGGGCGTGCCGTTAAAACGAGGTCTGAAGTCACGGCAAGAAAGGATTTGTTTCTTTCTCGTTGCCACACTGATATTACCGAAGCTGCCACGCGAAATGTGGAAACCGTCAATGCAATTCGAGGACCACTCAGCTTCAGGAGCCTCTAGCAACGGCATCCTTCAGCAATATATTCAGTTGCAGGATTAGCCTATTGGGATCAGGTGAAGTGATGCACATTCTAACTTCAGATCGGCTACAAAGTAGCCGTGGTGTTCACAGCGACGCAATGTAGCAGCCTCTACCCACACCAAACACACACAGGACGCGGGTGATAGGTATTCCACGCTCAGTATTGTTCATTTTGACTGGGTTACGCATTTTAAACGTTCAAGGTAATAAACTGTTCCGAAACAACTGCCCAAACTATGAATCAGGAACATTTTATTAACTTGTCGGCAGTCTATCTTTCTCGAGATTGAAACGTCGGTCTTTCCAACATGGGCAATTTTGGGAGGTTCGGAAATAGGGTACACTGTTGTAAATTTCAGATGGAATTATTGAATTTGCAAATCATTTCGCAAACCTGGATTTTATATCGCCCTGGCTGTGGAAAGCCACGGGTTAGCTACAGTATTTTTGCGTGTTTTTTTAAATCCAGCGCTGCCTTTAACATTTACGGGAATTACATAATTTTGAACTTGTCATCCATTGTAAATAACGGTAAGGAATTATACAATACGCATATTCTCATTGTTTTCCGCAGAAGGGTTGGACTTCAATTCTTGTTCAAAACACGTACAGATGACTCCGATTCAGATCACAAGTGTTTTGCTGCAGTCTTACAAAAAGGCAGTTTTTTTTTGTTTCTCTCTCCGTACTCGGGAGATATAGTGTACAAGTAAACCGTTCCCTGACTATATGGGTCCGCAAATAGTATTTTTCAATACATTTTTTTTCAAACAAGTTCCCTACCTTGAAATGCAAAGAAGAATCCCAGAATCCCGATGCCGTGAGCCACGTAGAAATGCATGGTGCTATGTGTCTTGGTGAAACAATCCCGGCAAGGAAGCTAGTGCTTCTTGGAAACCTGCGATTGCGAGTCTCTGTGTATGCAACGGACAAGTGTTAGCTCGCTATCCCGATTCCTCAGTGCGTCTCTGCTCGCTCCAGACAGACAAGTGAGAATTTTACAAACACTAGGGCTCCCGCGCAACAACGCCACTCAGCGTCGCGAATCTCAATGAAGTGTGTGTGTGTGTGTGTGTCGGTTAGCACACTCAGCACGAACGGCAGCTCAACACCGGCTGACTATTCCGATTGTAAATTTACCACTCTTATTTTGGCCAGGCGCTAACGTCAATAATTGCTAAATGTGAATGGTAATTTTCATCCCAAAAGCAGACGAGAAGCCCCACCAAACTGGCGCATTCTCCCTTTTAATTGAACAGATGCACCTTCCCTCCCCCTCTCTCTTTACCTCCAGCGCACCGGATCACACAACCACTAACAACACGACCTCTGAGAGGCGTAATGCAGTTCACTGACAGCTCGAGTCCGAATGCCCGTCAACAGATTCCGAATTGGAAAGTTTATTTTCTCTTCCATCGTTTCAATACAGGTTGGAGAAATTTTACGTTAACACAGACGCCCTCTCTGGGGCTGAAAAGGAATTGGCGAGGAGAAGGGGTCTTTTTACTTACGGAAGCACATCCACTTTTTTAGCGGGATGTGAATTTGGTACGTCCAAACCTCTGTTCAATAAATCAGTACTAAAATGGGCAGCGTGGAGCGCGCCTGCCACTTCCCACTGATACAGCCATACACGACACCGACAGCTTCCCAGTGATACAGCCACACACCTACACCCACAGCTACCCAGTGAAACAGCCACACACCTGCACCTACAGCTAACCAGTGACACTGCCACACACCTACACCTACAGCTAACCAGTGAAACAGCCGCACACCTACCCCTACAGCGACCCAGTGACACAGCCACACACCTACACCTACAGCTAACCAGTGATAAAGCCACACACCTACAGCTTCCTGGTGGTAGATCCATACACCAACACCCACAGGTTCCCAGTGATGCAGCCACACACCAACACTACAGCTTCCCAGTGACACAGCCACACGCCTACATCTGCAGCTTCCCAGTGGTACAGCCACAAACCGACACCTACAGCTTCCGAGTAACAGAGCCGCACACCTACACCTGCAGCTTCACAGTGACAGAGCCGCACACCTACACCTGCAGCTTCCCAGTGACAGAGCTGCACACCGATACCTGCAGCTTCCCAGTGACAGAGACTCACACCTACACCTGCAGCTTCCCAGTAACAGAGCCTCACACCTACACCTGCAGCTTCCCAGTGACAGAGCTGCACACCTACACCTGCAGCTTCCCAGTGTCAGAGCTTCACACCTACACCTGCAGCTTCCCAGTAACAGAGCCTCACTCCTACACCTGCAGCTTCCCAGTGACAGAGCCGCACACCTACACCTGCAGCTTCCCAGTGACAGAGCCGCACACCTACACCTGCAGCTTCCCAGTGACAGAGCTGCACACTGACACTTGCAGCTTCACAGTAACAGAGCCAAACACCTACACCTGCAGCTTCACAGTGAGAGAGCCTCACACCTACAAGTGCAGCTTCACAGTAACACAGCTGCACACCTACAGCTGCAGCTTCCCAGTGACAGAGCCTCACCGACACCTGCAGCTTCCCAGTGATAGAGCCGCACACCTACACCTGCAGCTACCCAGTAACACAGCCGCACACCTACACCTGCAGTTTCCCACTAACTGTGCCGCACACCTACACCTGCATCTTCCCAGTAACAGAGCCGCACACCTACACCTGCAGCTTCCCAGTGACTGAGCCGCACACCTACAGCTGCAGCTTCCCAGTAACAGAGCCTCACATCTACAGCTGCAGCTTCCCAGTAACAGAGCCTCACACCTAAACCTGCATCTTCCCAGTGAAAGAGCCTCGCACCTACAGCTGCAGCTTCAAAGTGACACAGCCTCACACCTACACCTGCAGTTTCCCAGTAAGCGAGCCTCACACCAACACCTGCAGCTGCACAGGAACAGAGCCTCACACCTACAGCTGCAGCTTCAAAGTGACACAGCCTCACAACTACACCTGCAGCTTCACTGTAACAGAGCCGCACACCAACAGCTACAGCTTCACAGTGACAGAGCCGCACACCTCCACATGCAGCTTCCCAGTGTCAGTGCCGCACGCCTACAGCTGCTGCTTCCTAGTGTCTGAGCCGCACACCTACACCTACAGCTTCACAGTAAAGAGCCTCACACCTACACCTGCAGCTTCACAGTGACAGAGCCTCACACCTACACCTGCAGCTTCCCAGTGAAAGAGCCTCACACCTACACCTACAGCTTCACAGTAAAGAGCCTCACACCTACACCTGCAGCTTCCCAGTGAAAGAGCCTCAAACCTACACACGCAGCTTCCCAGTAACAGAACCGCACACCGACACCTGCAGACTCCCAGTAACAGAGCCGCACACCTACATCTGCAGTTTCCCAGTGATACAGCCGCACACCGACACCTGCAGCTTCCCAGTAACAGAGCCGCACACCGACACCTGCAGACTCCCACTGACAGAGCCTTACACCTACAGCTGCAGCTTCCCAGGAACAGAGCTGCACACCTACACCTGCAGCTTCCCAGTGTCAGAGCTGCACACCGACACCTGCAGCTTCACAGTGACACATCCACACACCTACAGCTGCAGCTTCACAGTAACAGAGCCGCACACCTACACCTGCAGACTCCCAGTAACAGAGCCGCACACCTACATCTGCAGTTTCCGAGTAACAGAGCTGCACACCGACACCTGCAGACTCCCACTGACAGAGCCTTACACCTACAGCTGCAGCTTCCCAGGAACAGAGACGCACACCTACACCTGCAGCTTCACAGTGTCAGAGCCTCACACCTACACCTACAGCTTCCCAGTGACTGAGCCTCACACCTACCCCTGCAGCTTCCCAGTGAAAGTGCCTCACACCTACACTCGCAGCATCCCAGTAACAGAGCCTCACACCTACAGCTGCAGCTTCCCAGTAGCAGAGCCTCACACCTGCACCTGCATCTTCCCAGTGACAGAGCCTCACACTGACACCTGCAGCTTCACAGTGACACATCCGCACACCTACAGCTGCAGCTTCACGGTAACAGAGCCTCACACCTACACCTGCAGACTCCCAGTGACAGAGCCGCACACCTACACCTGCAGCTTCCCATTGACAGAGCCGCACACCTACACCTGCAGCCCCACAGTGACAGAGCCTCACACCTACAGCTGCAGTTTCCCATCAAGAGAGCTTCACACCTAAGCCTGCAGCTTCCCAGTGACAGAACCTCACACCTACCCATTCAGTTTCCCAGTAACAGAGCTGCACAACGAAAGCTGCAGCTTCCTAGTGAGAAGCTGCACACCTACAGCTGCAGCTTCACAGTGACAGAGCCGCACACCTATGCCTGCAGCTTCCCAGTGACAGAGCCACACACCCACAGCTGCAGCTTGCCAGTGACACATCTGCACACCTGCAGCTGCAGCTTCCCAGTGTCAGAGCCTCACACCTACACCTGCAGCTACCCAGTAACAGAGCCGCACACCTACACCTGCAGTTTCCGAGTAACAGAGCTGGACACCTACACCTGCAGCTTCTCAGTGTCAGAGCCTCACACCTACACCTGCAGCTTCACAGTGTCAGAGCCTCACACCTACACCTGCAGCTTCACAGTGACAGAGCCTCACACCTACACCTGCAGCTTCCCAGTAACAGAGCCGCACACCTACACCTGCAGCTTCACAGTGACAGAGCCTCAAACCTACACCTGCAGCTTCTCAGTGTCAGAGCCTCACAACTACACCTGCAGCGTCCCAGTGACAGAGCCTCACACCTACACCTGCAGTTTCCCAGTAACAGAGCCGCACACCTACACCTGCAGCTTCCCAGTGACAGAGCCTCAAACTTACACCTGCATCTTCACAGTGACAGAGCCTCACGCCTTCACCTGCAGCTTCACAGTGACAGAGCCTCACACCTACACCTGCAGCTTCCCAGTGACAGAGCCTCACTCCTACATCTGCAGCTTCCCAGTGACAGAGCCCCACACATACACCTGCAGTTTCCCAGTAACAGAGCCGCACACAACACTTGCTGCTTCTCAGTTTCAGAGCCTCACACCTACACCTGCAGCTTCCCAGTGACAGAGCTTCTCACCTACACCTGCAGCTTCCAGCGACAGAGCCGCGCAACTACAGCTGCAGCCTCACAGTGACAGAGCCTCACACCTACAGTGGCAGTTTCCCATCAACAGAGCTGCACACCTACGCCTGCAGCTTCCCAGTGACAGAGCCTCACACCAAACCATTCAGTTTAGCAGTAACAGATCTGCACACCGACAGCTACAGCTTCCTAGTGAGAAGCTGCACACCTACAGCTGCAGCTTCACAGTGCCAGAGCTGCACACCTATACCTGCAGCTTCCCAGTGACAGAGCCAAACACCTACAGCTGCAGCTTCCCAGTGACATATCCGCACACCTACAGCTGCAGCTTCCCAGTGTCAGAGCCTTATACCTACACCTGCAGTTTCCGAGTAACAGAACCGCACACCTACACCTGCAGTTTCCGAGTAACAGAACCGCACACCTACACCTGCAGCTTCACAGTGATAGAGCCGCACACCTACAGCTGCAGCTTCCCAGTGACAGAGCTGCACACCTACACCTGCAGCTTCACAGTAACAGAGCCGCACACCTCCACCTGCAGCTTCTCAGTGTCAGAGCCTCACACCCACACCTGCAGCTTCCCAGTGACAGAGCCTCACTCCTACATCTGCAGCTTCCCAGTGACAGAGCCTCACTCCTACATCTGCAGCTTCCCAGTGACAGAGCCTCACACGTACATCTGCAGCTTCCCAGGGACAGAGCTGCACACCTACACCTGCAGCTTCACAGTAACAGAGCCTCACACCTACACCTGCAGCTTCTCAGTGTCAGAGCCTCACACCCACACCTGCAGCTTCCCAGTGACAGAGCCTCACTCCTACATCTGCAGCTTCCCAGTGACAGAGCCTCACACGTACACCTGCAGTTTCCCAGCAACAGAGGCGCACACCTACACCTGCAGCTTCCCAGTGTCAGGGTCTCAAACCTACACCTGCAGCTTACCAGTGACAGAGCTTCACACCGACACCTGCAGCTTCCCAGGGACAGAGCTGCACACCTACACCTGCAGCTTCACAGTAACAGAGCCGCACACCTACACCTGCAGCTTCTCAGTGTCAGAGCCTCACACCCACACCTGCAGCTTCCCAGGGACAGAGCTGCACACCTACACCTGCAGCTTCACAGTAACAGAGCCGCACACCTACACCTGCAGCTTCTCAGTGTCAGAGCCTCACACCCACACCTGCAGCTTCCCAGTGACAGAGCCTCACTCCTACATCTGCAGCTTCCCAGTGACAGAGCCTCACACGTACACCTGCAGTTTCCCAGCAACAGAGGCGCACACCTACACCTGCAGCTTCCCAGTGTCAGGGTCTCAAACCTACACCTGCAGCTTACCAGTGACAGAGCTTCACACCGACACCTGCAGCTTCCCAGTGACAGATCTTCACACCTACACCTGCAGCTTCCCAGTGTCAGAGCCGCACACCTGCACCTGCAGCTTCCCAGTAACCGAGCCGCACACCTACATCTGCAGCTTCCCAGTGTCAGAGCCGCACACCTACACCTGCAGCTTCCCAGTGACAGAGCCGCACACGCACTCCTGCAGCTTCACAGTGACTGAGCCGCAGACCTACACCTGCAGCTTCCAAGTAATAGAGCCTCACACCTACACCTGCAGCATCACAGTGACGGAGACTCACTCCTACATCTGCAGCTTCTCAGTGACAGAGCCCCACACGTACACCTGCAGTTTCCCAGTAACAGAGCCGCACACCTACACCTGCAGCTTCTCAGTGTCAGAGCCTCACAACTACACCTGCAGTGTCCCAGTGACAGAGCCTCACACCTACACCTGCAGTTTCCCAGTAACAGAGCCGCACATCGACACCTGCAGCTTCACAGTGTCAGAGCCTCACACCTACACCTGCAGCTTCCCAGTGACAGAGCTTCACACCGACACCTGCAGCTTCCCAGTAACAGAGCCTCAAACCTACACCTGCAGCTTCACAGTGACAGAGCCTCACGCCTTCACCTGCAGCTTCACAGTGACAGAGCCTCACACCTACACCTGCAGCTTCCCAGTGACAGAGCCTCACACCTACACCTGCAGCTTCCCAGTGACAGAGCCTCACTCCTACACCTGCAGCTTCCCAGTGACAGAGCCTCACTCCTACATCTGCAGCTTCCCAGTGACAGAGCCCCACAATTACACCTGCAGTTTCCGAGTAACAGAGCCGCACACAACACCTGCTGCTTCTCAGTGTCAGAGCCTCACACCTACACCTGCAGCTTCCAGTGACAGAGCTGCACACCTACAGCTGCAGCTTCACAGTGACAGAGCCTCACACCTCCAGCTGCAGTTTCCCGGTAACAGATCTGCACACCTACGCCTGCAGGTTCACAGTAACAGAGCCGCACACCTACACCTGCAGCTTCCCAGTTACACAGCCGCACACCTACACCTGCAGCTTCCCAGTGACAGTGCCGCACACCTACATCTGCAGCTTCCCAGTAACAGAGCACCTGCAGCTTCACAGTGACAGAGCCTCAAACCTACATCTACAGCTTCCCAGTGACAGAGCCTCACAAGTACACCTGCAGTTTCCCAGTAACAGAGCCGCACACCTCCACCTGCAGCTTCTCCGTGTCAGACACTCACACCTACACCTGCAGCTTCCCAGTGACAGAGCTTCACACCTACACCCCAGCTTCCCAGTAACAGAGCCGCACACGTACAGCTGCAGCTTCGCAGGGACAGACCCTCACACCTACACCTGCAGCTTCCCAGCGACAGAGCTGCACACCGACACCTGCAGTTTTACAGTAACAGAGCCGCACACTTACACCTGCAGTTTCGCAGTAACAGAGCCTCACACCTACACCTGCAGCTTCCAAGTGACAGAGCCTCACTCCTACATCTGCAGCTTTCCAGTGACAGAGCCTCACACGTACACCTGCAGTTTCCCCGTAACAGAGCTGCACACCACAGCCTGCAGCTTCCAGTGACAGAGCGTCACACCTACCCATGCAGTTTTCCAGTAACAGAGCTGCACCCCTACGCCTGCAGCTTCACAGTAACCGAGCTGTTCACCGACACCTGCAGCTTCCCAGTGTCAGAGCCGCACACCTACACCTGCAGCTTCCCAGTAACCGAGCCGCACACCTACACCAGCAGCTTCCCAGTGTCAGAGACACACACGTACACCTGCAGCTTCCCAGTAACCGAGCCGCACACCTACACCTGCAGCTTCGCAGCGACAGAGCCACACACGCACACCTGCAGCCTCACAGTGACAGAGCCACAGACCTTCACCTGCAGCTTCCCAGTAATACAGCCACACACCTACACATGCAGCTTCTCATTGACACATCCGCACACCTACACCTGCAGCTTCCCAGTGACACAGCCTCACACGTACACCTGCAGCTTTCCAGTGACAGAGCTGAATACGCACTCCTGCAGCTTCACAGTGACAGAGCCGCACACCTCTACCTCGATCTTCCCAGTGTCAGAGCCTCACACCTACAGCTGCAGCTTCCCAGTGACAGAGCCACACACCTACCCATGCAGTTTTCCAGTCACAGAGCTGCACACCTACGCCTGCAGCTTCACAGTAACCGAGCCATTCACTTACACCTGCAGCTTCCCAGTGACAGAGCCTCACTCCTACATCTGCAGCTTCCCACTGACAGAGCCTCACACGTACACCTGCAGCTTCCCAGTGCCAGAGCCGCACACCTACACCTGCAGCTTCCCAGTGACAGAGCCGCACACCTACACCTGCAGCTTCGCAGTGACAGAGCCGCACACCTCCACCTGCAGCTTCCCAGTGACAGAGCCGCAGACCTACACCTGCAGCTTCCCAGTAACAGAGCCTCACACCGACAGCTGCAGCTTCCCAGTAACAGAGCCTTACACCAACAGCTGCAGCTTCCCAGTAACTGAGCCACTCACCTACACCTGCAGCTTCCCAGTGTCAGAGCCGCACACCTACACCTGCAGCTTCCCAGTGCCAGAGCCTCACACCTACACCTGCAGCTTCCCAGTAACCGGGCCACTCACCTACACCTGCAGATTCCCAGCAACAGAGCTACATACCTACACCTGCAGCTTCCCAGTAAAACAGCCACACACCTCTGCCTGCAGCTTCCCAGTGACAGAGCTGCACACCTACTCCTGCAGCTTCCCAGTTACAGAGCCTCACACCAACAGCTGCAGCTTCCCAGTAACCGAGCCACTCACCTACACCTGCAGCTTCCCAGTGCCAGAGCCGCACACCTACACCTGCAGCTTCCCAGTGACAGAGCCACTCACCTACACCTGTAGATTCCCAGTGACAGATACTCACACCTACACCTGCAGCTTCCCAGTAACCGATCCGCCACCTACCTGCAGCTTCCCAGTAACAGAGCCGCACGCCTACACCCACAGCTTCCCAGTAACCGAGCCGCACACCTAGACCTGCAGCTTCCCCGTAACAGAGCTGCACACCTACACCTGCAGCTTCCCAGTAACCGTTCCGCACACCTCCACCTGCAGTTTCCCAGTAACCGATCTGCACACCTCCACCTGCAGTTTCCCAGTAACAGAGCTGCACACCTCCACCTGCAGCTTCCCAGTAACCTATCCGCACACCTCCACCTGCAGTTTCCCAGTAACCGAGCCACTCACCTCCACCTGCAGCTTCCCAGTTACCGATCTGCACACCTCCACCTGCAGTTTTCCAGTAACCGATCCGCACACCTACACCTGCAGCTTCCAAATGTCAGAGCCTTGCAGCTACAGCTGTTGTTACTGCCGACTGTCTGAACCGTTAAGCCACTCCTGCTGTTGCCTCTGGGTGACCATGTAGCGTGTCCATGATCCGTAGAAACACTGGTTTTCATTTTTTTTAAGCTCCATGTGATGATGGCAATTGCCCATGTGACTCCCTATTTTCCCCTTTTCCCTGCTCTGCTGCTCTTCAGCCCACTAAGTGCTGTTAATTCTAAATGGCATGCTCTTTTAGAGAACAAATATGGACTGTGCATTATTATTACATTGTGTTAACGGTGGTTCATGTAGTGCTCTTCCGAAAGCTAGACAGTTTAAAGATACATTCCTAAACACGTTCTGCCTTTTGATTGAAAACTACTTGCTCCTGTTGAGATTATTGAATTGATTCCACCTCTTCACCAACAGCACTGTCTGGAAATGAATGCTAAAGCCTTAACAAGTTAAGAAATAGCTGTGATTTGAGTCACTGCTGATGGTTGAAGAAACCGACCTTTCAACTATGGTCCAATGTGCAAAAACCTTACATTTCAAGGACCCCCTGCAGATTCTATTCTTTTATTTTCCTTTGTTAGGAACGTTATCCCCTTTTAACTTTGAGTGTGTCTGTGTGTTCAAGTGAAGTGACTGCATAAAAGCCGCATGCTTGAGGTGATATCTTAAAATCACATAAACATTTGTCATGACCAACTAAGAATGTTGAAAATTTGGGACCCAGTTCACTGCTTCTCATCTTGTCATGGCAGAGGTCCCAGCACTTGACATTTACTTGCAGACTGACCTACTTGCCCCAAATATTAAAACAACAATGATCTTGAGGTATAAATATGTCACTGCAGCATCTGTCATTGGAGCTATTGACAATAAAGTTCAAAGAGGGCTTTGACCTCATCTTCTTGTCCGCTTGTTGCTTCCTCCTGTCACCTGGTCACTAGCTGCACCACAGGCTGCCTACCTCGCTGGCACAGCAGATCCTCATCGGACCAGTGACCTTTTTGGCCTACCTGCCAGACATAACTGGATCGCAATCCTACAAGCAGGTTCTTAATTGGCTGCATTCAACATCACACCTGATCTTCAGCTGCTGCAGGCAATGGGGTTAAGACCCAAAATGTTCTTCACACTTGGGATTTGTTCCATTTGCAGATTCAAGCAATCATTTCAGTCCAGCAAGTCTGCGCTACTGTTTTATTTTCATGCAGGCTTTTAAAACCCAATCACACTCTTCTGTGCAATATCCCTTAGCTTTCAATATTCCTTTTTTTTCAAGGAACTAATTCTATTTCAATTTTTCAGCAAATCTTACATTATGAACATATTCTACTCAAAGAAAGATTTCCAGCTGCACATTCCTTCTCACTGTAGCTACCACATTCACCCGAATTCTTTAAATTATTTTTAATACATCTTCATAACAGGCTCTGCAATGATTTCGGGAAGAAGCCAGTCTGTCTGTCTGTCTGTCTGTCTGTCTGTCTGTCTGTCTCTCTCTCTCTCTCTGCCTCTCTCTCTCTCTCTCTGCCTCTGTGTGTGTGTGTGTGTGTGTGTGTGTGTGCAATTACTTACTTGAAGTGGAGCCATAGGTAGGGGAAAGGTGAGGCCAATTTGAATTTACCAATGGCATGAGTAGTCCATGACTGGTAAGGTTAGAATGTGCTCAGTAATTTCGTAGTTCTGGTCAGTAAAGTGTAGAATGGCTCAGTGATACAGAGAGAAGGTAAATATCGAATATCAGTTGGGCAAGTGATTAGAGAAATGCTAGAAAATCAAAAGTAAATGTGATGCAACATCACTTTGAATTTCCCCCATCCCCCAAATAGCCTAACCACCTGAAGTGCATTGCCAGATTGGATTCAAGTGTGACATAACTGAAAGTGAAAAGGTACAATATTTCCTGTTAAAATTTATGGCAGAATGTCTATTGTGTTTTGTTTTGGTATTTAGCTGAGAACCTAAGTATATGTTTTCTTCCTTTAGTGCCATTAAAATTAAAACAAACATCTTTCCAAATAACATAACATTATTTCCCCAATTACTCACTTTAAAAAATACAAGATTTCACAGTTCTGGCATTTTGTAGCCCTCTTGCTACTGATAAAATTTCCACCCAAAGAAGATCTCATTTTGTTTTGATTAGCAGTTATGTGAATTGGAGATAAATTGGCTATGTTTGATATAAACGATGCATAGATTTCTCCTTGATAATGGGAACTGCAGATGCTGGAGAATCCAAGATAATAAAGTGTGGAGCTGGATGAACACAGCAGGCCAAGCAGCATCTCAGGAGCACAAAAGCTGACGTTTCGGGCCTCGACCCTTCATCAGAGAGGAGGATGGGGAGAGGGTTCTGGAATAAATAGGGAGAGAGGGGGAGGCGGACCGAAGTTGGAGAGAAAAAAAGGATAGGTGGAGAGGACAGTATAGGTGGGGAGGTAGGGAGGGGATAGGTCAGTCCAGGGAAGACGGACAGGTCAAGGAGGTGGGATGAGGTTAGCAGGTAGGAAATGGAGGTGCAGCTTGGGGTGGAAGGAAGGTATGGGTGAGAGGAAGAACAGGTTAGGGAGGCAGAGACAGGCTGGGCTGGTTTTGGGATGCAGTGGGTGGAGGGGAAGAGCTGGGCTGGTTGTGTGGTGCAGTGGGCGGAGGAGACAAACTGGGCTGGTTTTGGGATGTGGTGGGGGAAGGGGAGATTTTGAAGCTGGTGAAGTCCACATTGATACCATTAGGCTGCAGGGTTCCCAAGCAGAATATGAGTTGCTGTTCCTGCAACCTTCGGGTGGCATCATTGTGGCACTGCAGGAGGCCCATGATGGACATGTCAACTAAAGAATGGGAGGGAGAGTGGAAATGGTTCACGACTGGGAGGTGCAGTTGTTTATTGTGAACCGAGCAGAGGTGTTCTGCAAAGCGGTCCCCAAGCTTCCGCTTGGTTTCCCCAATGTAGAGGAAGACACACCGGGTACAATGGATACAGTAAACCACATTGACAGATGTGCAGGTGAACATCTGCTTAATATGGAAAGTCATCTTGGGGCCCGGGATAGGGGTGAGGGAGGAGGTGTGGGGACAAGTGTAGCATTTCCTGCGGTTGCAGGGGAAGGTGCCGGGTGTGGTGTGGTTGGAGGGCAGTGTGGAGCAAACAAGGGAGTCACGGAGAGAGTGGTCTCTCCGGAAAGCAGACAGGGGTGGGGATGGAAAAATGTCTTGGGTGGTGGGGTCGGATTGTAGATGGCGGAAGTGTCGGAGGATGATACGTTGTATCCGGAGGTTGGTGGGGTGGTGTGTGAGAATGAGGGGGATCCTCTTTGGGCGGTGTGGCGGGGGCGGGGTGTGAGGGATGTGTTGCGGGAAATGCGGGAGACTCGACCACTATGGGGGGAAAAGGTTGTGGTCCTTGAAGAATTTGGACATCTGGAATGTGCAGGAGTGGAATGCCTCATCGTTGGAGCAGATGCGCCGGAGGAAGACGAATTGGGAATAGGGGATGGAAGTTTTGCAGGAGGGTGGGTGGGAGGAGGTGTATTCTAGGTAGCTGTGGGAGTCGGTGGGCTTGAAATGGACATCAGTTACAAGCTGGTTGCCTGAGATGGAGACTGAGAGGTCCAGGAAGGTGAGGTCTCCCCAGAGGAGCTCGAACAGTTCATCCACTTCACCAGCACCTTCCACCCCAACCTTCAGTTCACCTGGGCCATCTCCAGCACATCCCTCCACCCCTATCCCGGGCCCCAAGATGACTTTCCATATTAAGCAGATGTTCACCTGCACATCTGCCAATGTGGTATACTGTATCCGTTGTACCCGGTGTGTCTTCCTCTACATTGGGGAAACCAAGCGGAAGCTTGGGGACCGCTTTGCAGAACACCTCTGCTCGGTTCGCAATAAACAACTGCACCTCCCAGTCGCGAACCATTTCTACTCCCCCTCCCATTCTTTAGTTGACATGTCCATCATGGGCCTCCTGCAGTGCCACAATGATGCCACCCGAAGGTTGCAGGAACAGCAACTCATATTCTGCTTGGGAACCCTGCAGCCCAATGGTATCAATGTGGATTTCACCAGCTTCAAAATCTCCCCTTCCCCCACCACATCCCAAAACCAGCCCAGTTCGTCCCCTCCGCCCACTGCACCACACAACCAGCCCAGCTCTTCCCCTGCCCCCACTGCATCCCAAAACCAGCCCAGCCTGTCTCTGCCTCCCTAACCTGTTCTTCCTCTCACCCATCCCTTCCTTCCACCCCAAGCTGCACCTCCATTTCCTACCTACTAACCTCATCCCACCTCCTTGACCTGTCCGTCTTTCCTGGACTGACCTATCTCCTCCCTACCTCCCCACCTATACTGTCCTCTCCATCTATCTTCTTTTCTCTCCACCTTTGGTCCGCCTCCCCCTCTCTCCCTATTTATTCCAGAACCCTCTCCCCATCCCCCTCTCTGATGAAGGGTCGAGGCCCGAAACGTCAGCTTTTGTGCTCCTGAGATGCTGCTTGGCCTGCTGTGTTCATCCAGCTTCTCACTTTATTATCATAGATTTCTCCTGTTTGATTTGTTCGTGCAAACTTGGACAGAATGTTTCAAATTTGGTTGAAAGATACAGCTAAATTGCCTTACTCAGAACATGTAACCATAATTCCATGCATTGCATATTCCTTTAAAATAATTGTTTCAAAAGAAGTTCTATGGTTGTGAAAAAATAGGGATGACTGAAAATCTGCATTGGGGCATATCCTAATTTATTGCCTCCTGTCCTGTTGAAATGTACTTAGTCACTCAAATAAAGTAGTCTTTGATTGCTAAACATGCCCCCATAGTCAATTCATAGTTAAACTCTGAACGTCTGAGACACCATGGAGATTCCAACATGGTAGATTAACTCAGGTAGGTACATTTTTTGTAATGTTTTTATCCTTAAAGTATATTTTCTGTAATTTTCACATCACTTTTCCACATCTTACCCATATCAGTCAATCAATGCTACTTACACATCTGCAAGATCTGTGAGATATCTATTTTGAGCACATTGTGCAATTGAGAGTTTATAATAAATCTTGCATATATAGGGCCTACAAATATTGATTTCTAGTTCACACAGCTTCTCACCCTTACATCCCCATGTATAAGTTCATGGTTTTTTTTCATGTAGACATTTTCTAAATTCATTTTTTTTCTCTTCTGGCTTTCTACATGTTGGAAATTGATAAAGTCTCCAATACCAGAGTCTTTTATTAACTTCAAATTGTTAATTCTTGCTGTATGGTTTTAAATTCAAAGAGGCGTTATCTTGTTCCTTCTCCTTGATATTTGGCAGTGCATGAAGTCTCCACATGACCTTAATGACAAGATTTCAGCACTTCTGTACTGATTTTTTTTGCTGCAGTACTGCAATACACTGCAACCAGTCCAATCAATCATTAACAACAGTTGCACCTTTCGGGTGACTAACTGCAGTAGTATATAATGACACTTGCAGCACACAATGCTTCTTTCCTTGCAATTTACAATCACTACAGTGAAATACCAAGCTTGAAGAAATTCCATCCCATATATTCTGGGAAGTATGATGTAAGCTGTACATTGTGTCCAACATAACGATTCAGCCTTCAGTTTTTTTTCTTGAAGTCTATTCTCTGAATAAGTGATGAATAATAATCTTTCCTTGTAAATTGACCTTCAGCTTTCCAAAACAGACCTGTTTTGTTGCTCCAGTGTGGATCAGAAATATGAATAAATTTTATGTATAACACTTCAACATACAGTTCACACTCTGGGCCTTTCTTTCCCGATTGATGAGTGGGTAACTGACTTTTATTTCATACAGCACTTAACCAGCAAATTTTATGATTGACCTCCCAGCCTATGCTGCAGATTATACTGAAGAAGGTTTTCTGAACTTCTGAGACTAATCTGTGAGAATGCCAATTTATCCCACGATGGGAAAAAAAATCTGAAGAAAAATAATGTTCAACTCAAAACGTTAACTCTGTTTTCCCTCTCCAAAGATGCAGCCATACTGACTTTAGTTTTTCCAGCACATTTATTTTTTAAGCCTTCCTTCCAGATTGAAGCAGCAGATACTTGTAACACCTCATGATTTGCATCAGAAAGGTCATTGAGACTATCTATCAATGAGAACCAGCTACGTGTGGGGACATGTTTACTGAGCATGTGCATCACATTCAGAGATAGCAGGAACTGCAGATGCTGGAGAATCTGAGATAACAAGGTGTAGAGCTGGATGAACACAGCAGGCCAAGCAGCATCAGAGGCATAGGAAGGCTGATGTTTTGGGCCGAGAGCCTTCTTCAGAAATCATAACATTAGTGGGTTGCGGATCTCTGCAATTATTCAGCCATCTAATTCTGCTGGGTTTACAAACAGCTTTAGCACTTGGAAATGCTTGAGGATATGGGCATCATGTTTACTAGTTCCATGGTTTGATGCATACACTTGTAGAACCCACAGACAGTGGATTTCTGCCCATTCAGTGAATGGCCTCCTCTCCAGTTTACAAATGACATTGGCTGCCCCATAGTCAATTATAGATGCAGTTGATGACTGTTTGCACTTTAGAGAAACCTCAAATGGATCCTTTGCTGAATGATCTGGCTGTCCCCAGCAGTGGGATATTACAGCCAGAACGGTGGCACAGCTGGCCGTCCCTGCTAGAGCTCCACTGTTCTGCCTGTTCTTTTACTTTCTTTTTCTTTCCTTTTGTTTCTTTCATTTCTTCCTCCCTTCTCTCCCCCCTTCTTTCTACCCCTGCTTCTCTCTCTCCCCCCTTCTTTCTACCTAGCTTCTCTCTCTCCCCCCACTTCTCTCTCCTCCCTTCTCTCTATCTCTTCCCTGGCTCTCTCTCTCCCCTACCCTGCTCTCTCTCTCTCCCCCACTCCGCTCTCTCTCTCCCCCCCAGTCTCTCTCTCCCCCTGCTCTCTCCGCCGCCCCTTCTTTCTCTCTCTCTCTCTCTCCCTCTCTCTCCCCCCACCCTCTTTCCATTGCCCCAACTCCTGCCTCTCCTCTCTCGTCCCCCCTTCTCTATCATCCCCCCCACTCTCTCTCTCTCCCCCCCCAGTCTCTCTGTTACCCCCTTCTCTCTCCCCACCCCCACTTATTTTCTCGCTCCTTCTTCTCTCTCTCCTCCCTTCTCTCGATCTTTCTGTCTCCCTTCTCTGTCTCTCCCCCCAGCTCCCTGTCTCCCCCTTCTCTCTCTCTCTCTCTCCCCCCACCCTTCTTTCTCTCTCTCTCTCTGCTGCTTGTAGATTCTTCCTTCAGGATAATCTCTCCTCCTCGGCGGGATGCTGTCCATTTATCTTCTCAGAAGCTTTCTGGCCTTTTGATGTAGACATGCAGAAAATCATTTCATTTATAGTTCATGTAGGCACAGCAGCAGGCTCCAATCCTTCAGGTGCTGCTCTGAAGGCTTTTATCCCATCCGATACATCTTGGAGGTGCCTGTCATACTGCCTGTGTGACCATCACTAAATCATAGAGGTGGCAAAAAATCCAGCTGATTTAGAAATTTACTGCAACTAGCCCCTAATTAGCTGCATGAGAAGATAGAGATCTCCAATTTTTTTTGTGCTGCTCACTCCCACAATGATGTGAAGCACCTAACCAATGGTATCATTGCAAATTTTACTGTGTGTTAGGAGAAATATGTCCCGACTGCACAATAGGAGAATTCTGCTCATAGGATCAGCACCAAAGGGAACAATGCATCAGTTTATATCTATGTCAACTCTTGGCAGGGTAATCTTGTCATTTCTTTTTCCCTGTTCTATTCTTGTAGCTTTGTAATGTTATGTTCTTTGTGTATCTATGCAATTTCCTTCTGAATCTTCCATCACCTCTACATCCAGCATTCTGCAGGACACTGAGTTCCAGGTTATTACCACACACTGTGTCAGAACGTTCTGTCTCACATCCATGATGCCATCTTTTGACCTGGAACCTGATCTTCATACTAGTAGGTAATGAGAGGAAATAGAAAGTGAGGTGACAATGACCGGACACAGTATGTTTATTTAGTATCAGAGATAATGGGAACTGCAGATGCTGGAGAATCCAAGATAATAAAATGTGAGGCTGGATGAACACAGCAGGCCAAGCAGCATCTCAGGAGCACAAAAGCTGATGTTTCGGGCCTAGACCCTTCATCAGAGAGGGGGATGGGGTGAGGGTTCTGGAATAAATAGGGAGAGGGGGAAGGCGGACCGAAGATGGAGAGAAAAGAAGATAGGTGGAGAGAGTATAGGTGGGGAGATAGGGAGGGGATAGGTCAGTCCAGGGAAGACGGACAGGTCAAGGAGGTGGGATGAGGTTAGTAGGTAGCTGGGGGTGCGGCTTGGGGTGGGAGGAAGGGATGGGTGAGAGGAAGAACAGGTTCGGGAGGTAGAGACAGGTTGGACTGGTTTTGGGATGCAGTGGGTGGAGGGGAAGAGCTGGGCTGGTTGTGTGGTGCAGTGGGGGGAGGGGACGAACTGGGCTGGTTTAGGGATGCGGTGGGGAAAGGGGAGATTTTGAAACTGGTGAAGTCCACATTGATACCATATGGCTGCAGGGTTCCCAGGCGGAATATGAGTTGCTGTTCCTGCAACCTTCTGGTGGCATCATTGTGGCACTGCAGGAGGCCCATAATGGACATGTCATCTAAAGAATGGGAGGGGGAGTGGAAATGGTTAGCGACTGGGAGGTGCAGTTGTTTGTTGCGAACTGAGCGGAGGTGTTCTGCAAAGCAGCCCCCAAGCATCCGTTTGGTTTCCCCATCTTTTCTCTCGATCTTCAGTCCGCCTCCCCCTCTCCCTATTTATTCCAGAACCCTCACCCCATCCCCCTCTCTGATGAAAGGTCTAGGCCCGAAATGTCAGCTTTTGTGCTCCTGAGATGCTGCTTGGCCTGCTGTGTTCATCCAGCCTCACATTTTGTTATCACAGTATGTTTAGTTGTTGTCCAACGAGAGCTTCACAGACATTCAGCATATTCTCCCTGCCTTTGTTCTCTGTGTCTCTATTTTGAAGCCCTTGATCTTACATATGCTGCTGACTAATCTCCTGATGTATCCTGCCAAATTCAAAGCTTTATGTCTATGTACTCTGTCACTCTGTCCCTGCACATAGCTTGTAGCATTAATTTAGTCATATATTTCCCTAAACTTCCTGTTAAAATGCATCACTTCATGATTTTCTCTGCTAAATTCCATCTGCTACACATCTGCCATTCTGCTAATCCATCTATGTGCATTTGCAGTTGATTCATGTCATCCTCACTGTTGCCACTCCGGTAAATTTGATAGCATTGATACATTTTGAAATATTATCCAAATTGCAATTTCCAACATTTAGGACACCAAAAGATTAGTGAGCCAAGCATTGATCCTTGGAAAACATGACATCTACCATCTTGCAGTATGAATTAGGATGACTAGCTGTTTTCTGTCCTTAATACTTTTTTCTAGCCAATGTGACGCAGCCTCATATTCTATGAGCTAGAATTTTGTTATCAGTCCTCTTTATGGCACTTTATTGATTGTCTTTTTAAAATTCAGATGGATGACATCTGTTGTATTCCTTCGAAATGTCAAATATGCCTCTCATCTCCTGGTTTGCTCTCAAGTAAAAGTTGAATGAAAACTTTAGATGGCTCATGCAGTTAACAATTTATAAGAAGAGTGAATTTAAGTGGTGATATAAAGTTAAACTGAACTATATGTTTGATAAAACAAACGAGCATGTACATAAGGAGCTAAAAAATCATAGATCATCACAGAATCCCTACAGTGTAGAAACAGGCCATTCAGCCCAACAAGTCCACACTGACCCTCAGAGCATCCCACTCAGACCCATCCCTCTTTAACCCACCTAATCTACAAATCCTTGAGCACTACAGGCAATTTAGCATGGCCAATCCACTTAGCCGGCACATCTTTGGATTGAGGGAGGAAACCGGAGCACCCGGAGAGCATATGCAAACTCCATACAGACAGTTGCCTGAGGGTGGAATCAAACTCAGGTTCCTGGCGCTGTGAGGTAGCAGTGCTAACTGCTAAGCCACTGTGCCACCCCGACATGTTAATGTTTGTTGTGGAAATGGATTATCAACATTCAATTTTTATCAATATCTAAACCTGTCATGGACCAAAACTGCTTTTGAAAAGAAGGCCAGTGACCTAACATGACTGCTATGATCATCTGACAAGACCAGGCAACACATGCCTAAGTGGAACTGAAATGCAATGAGGCATCAATAAATTCACTTTTCTTGTTATACTCACATTTGCATGTTAAGATAACATATTTGAGGATGAAGCATTATCTATAACTAATATGCCTGAAATGGAAAAAAATGATAGTCACCAGAATCTGCAAAGTTTGACAACAGTAGCTGTTGAGGAATAACAGGGAAAGCAGCATAGTCTGGTAACAGGAAAGTTACTGAAAAGTCTTCCCTCCCTCTTTCTCAATCTTCCCCTCGAAGTTCAAGAAATAACAAATAGAAAGCAGTTTGGAACGATGTCAACCATTCTCTGAGAATTCCAGAACATCTGCTATTTTACCATTACAGAGGAAACAAGACAGAAACTGAGCAGTGGACTAAAATGTTTTCATTTTTGCATCTAAGAGAATCTTAAGATCTGTATGAAATGAATTCTTAAGCTATAGATTGCATTTGTTTTTATTATTCCTATCTATACTAGACATTCTTCTCTCTACCCATCTTTTCATACAAAGATATATTTGTTTGATGTCATGCCCTTTGGGATTTAATAGATAATACAATTCTACTCTCTTTCACTCCAAAAAACCTGAGATGTAACTCTACATTTTTGAGATGCTTATGCAATTATAACTGAAATATAATGGCTATATGCTCAAGAAATTAAACAAAACAGTTGTAACCAATTGTGGGGGAATAGGGTTAAAAAGAGAACAGCTGATCATCCTTCCTTTGCTGGTCATGACACTATGCAATGATGGAGTCAGATCATGTTACACAGTATCTGAGTATATTCTTGCTATATTGTGTTTATAATGAATATTTCATAAAGTTTTTTTAACATTTATTGACTTGGGTGTGGATTACATTCTACCAACGACCCGTACCTGATAAAACTACAATTCTTGTTTTCCTTGGGACTTTTGATGCCACACTAAGTGAAATGCTGCCTTAATGACAAGGACAGTCACTCTCAACTCACCATTTGAGTTTAGTTCGTTTGTCCACGTTTGGACCAAGGCTAAAAAGAAGTCAAAACAGATTGTCTCTAGCAGACCCCAAACTGAGCATCAGTGAGCAGGTTATTACCATCAAAGTGCTGCTTGATAGCACTGTTAATGACAATTTTCCACACAGTCTGGTAGATGAGAGTGCTACAACTTGGTTAAAGGCGTGGCTAGTTTTGGAACATTTCTGTATTCTTGCCCAAATGTTGTCAGTGTCCATTGCCTTAGAGCTTTTCAGTACCTTGAGCCATTTCTTGACTTGCCAAATTCATCAGATGTGTGATTGAGTGAGTTTACTGAGAAAATATCTTCAAGTATTTGTTCCTAGTTCTTCAATTCCTTCAAATATTGTTCTGTTCAAAACTTCTTTCAAGATACCGTGATTCTTTTTATCTGGTAGGGGTCAAATCTCTGGGAAAATATGTGCATACATTGCAGACTTGCTGGAGTGGAAATTAATTTAAGTTCCCACACAGCAGCTCACAACACTATGCTGTGTTTTTTAATTAATTGTCTGAGTTATAATTTGTCTTTTCTTTGCATTTACTGACTGTTGTCATTGTTGTCTCTCCATTCTAACATTCTTTAAGTATGATGTAGTTCAGCATTAAATCTGTATTAATATGAAAATAACCTTCCATTCACCTTCTTTCGAATATTTAATAGCATGGCATTTAAAAGCAGAGTTGTTTTGTTTTCAGCTAAATACACATTTTTGTTTTAACTCCAGGTCAACAGTTTTGCCTTTTGCTTAGTTAGAGATGATGTATCAATACAACGTGAGGTTCTTATTGGATTTGACAGTAGTCAAAGAATACATCAACCCATTATAAATGGTTGGATTGTGTCAAAATTTCAGAATATTTCCTATCTTTTCATTCCCACCATAATTATGTTGGACCTGTATTTGGGTGTATAACAGCAAGTTGAAGATTTTGATTTTGCCACTTATACTCAAAAAGGGAATGTTATTTGCATTGCAGTGTTACATTAAATGCAGCTTTCAATGTTAGCTGACTTTGAACAATTAGCTGCCAGGATGATTTCATCCCTGACCAGTTGTCCATCTCAGCCAGTCAAATGCTGGAACCATCAAATATTGCCTCTGTTTTATGTTGATACATCTATCCAAGTATCCTGACGGCCAGTCTCCTGACTCCCTATATTTAAGCTGTTCCAAAACTCCATTTCCCATATCCAAATTTGCACCAGCACCCATGACCCCTCCCCTCAGTGACCCATTTTGGCTAAAGCTGAGGAACTCTACAATTTCAAAATTCACATCCTTTCTTTTCACATCTTTTCATGACATTGCCCATTCTATCTCTATAACTTGTTTGGATGTCAAACCGTCATCCACATGGCTTTGGAGGCAAATTCTTGATGGCCTGATGTGCATTTGTAAAAACTTGAATGTACAAGAATGAGGTCAGATTCAATTAAAATTGCCGGATGGATCTGAGGTTTTATCTTCTTAGCCTTACCACCCCAACCGCCCCATTTACCCCTTCCTGCATATTTGTTTTCAATTTTGTTCTTAATTCCAAGTGAGATTGAATTCAAATAAGATGATGTTTATTTGGTTCTCGGAGCCTTAGAATTTGTTTCAATCAAAGGTCTCAGTACAAACCCCTTATGCACGTGTGGAGAGGCACAAAATGTGCTGCACATTGCCAAGCAGTGTTCCCTCTACATATTGAGTGGGACAAATCACGTTAAATAAATGTGGAGGCAATTGCTTGGCTCTGGAGATTTGCATTTGCTAAATAGTAAATGAAATGGCCTTCTGATCATCAGTGATATCTGGCTGTTCACTTTTACGTGTTTCCATAAAATAAGTGCAAAAACTAATGAAAATGTGAAAGAACATGCTTGGAAAGAAGTTGTTTTATCCTTAACATTAAAAAAAAAGTTATCACACAATAATTTCCTTATGCTTACATTCAATTTATCTAAAATACAGTTGGCCAGTAATCAGCCACACATCAAAATGCACTCATCACTTGAAAGACTACTTTGAAAGTCATTTTTTTAATCTTTGTAACACTCAAAACATTTTAGGATGCCATTACCAAATCTTCAATTGCTTGCGTGTCCTGTCAGAATCCAAGGAATGTAATTAATTAGTTAATGATGAAACTGAAGAACGAAAACACTGCATAAATCAGGATGAATGTATTGTAATAAGGAACAGAAAATAACAGAAATGCAAAACATAGCAATCGTTTACTGGAAAGATAAAAGAATATTTTCAATTGTTAGATTAAATTGCATTTTAGACAGTACAGTATACACAGGTGATACAGAATAGGTAACAGCGTCATTGAAAATGACAGTATCAGGAACGAACAAGAAATAGCGTAAGAACTTAACAAAACACTGAAAAAAATGTTGCCACCTACAAGTGAGTGATGACACTCTGCATCAACAAAAAGAAATGGTAGAAACTGAAAGTTCCAGCCAAGAAAACAGAGATGGGGTTACCAGAAATAGACACGTATATGACAAAAAAAACTGAACAGTATAAAATTGCAAGAATTCAAGTTTATGAAAGTCACCAAAGCTTGTTGGCATTGTAAAAGTATATCAAGTGAAGAAAGAAAGCAAAATTAAAATTATTTAATACCCTCCCACATCACAAATCAATGTATAAGGGATTAATCACTCTGCCATTTTGAAAACTGCAAGATTTTATTTTTAAAAATCCAACCGTGAAGAAAATATCTGTTTATCTAATTTAGTGATGTTTGTCCAGATAGAAATGCTGGGCAGACTCACTGCACTCCATCAAATAGGCAATATGGAGTCTGAAATTACATGTTCCACCAGAAGTAAGATTGGAAGTGGATTAGATCCAATTGTACTGATGTCTGCCTGTGCACCTGAAGCTGGACATCTTCAACAGTCAGGGAGAGGGTACTATCACAATCAGTCATTAAGGTGGTTGAAGAGTTCATTCAGAACTTGTTTGTGAGGGAATTGAGACTTTCAAATCTCAGGGGAGGGTGCAAAGGCCTCATGCAGAGATACAATGACTGCCAGATAAGCCAAGAAGGCTGTAGATGGCAATAGCACTATGTAAAGATTGGTAACTTTGTCATCCTCAGTCAAATTCTCAGACTTTGTAGACTCTCCCGATGCCTGAATTGGAACACTGACTGGGGTATATCTGCCACTCCCACCAACCAACAAATTGCCACAAGCACCATGAATACAATACAAAGGCTCCATGAATACAATGTGTGGGGTGCATCCTGTGAACAATGTTTATTAACTGCAAGTGCAGCTACAAATGACTGTTGATGAGGTTAACCAATCTCTTATTGGAGGGATTAATGCACTCATAAAGTATTGCTGGCAAGGGATGTAGTACAGTGAGAGTTGGAGATAATGGCTTAGTGGAAACGTCATAAGAACATAAGAGATCAGATTACAGCAACTGGCGCAGACCACACAGGCCAGCCTGCCCTGCCTTCCATAGGATCATGGCTGATCAAACACTTCAATACCTTTTACTCAACCTATACCCTTTCTGCAAATGATAATCAAAAAACTAGCAATCTCTGTCCTAATCATACTCAAAGACTAAGACTCCACAAACTGTCTGTGGTAGGGAAATACATAGGTGCACACTCTGCGAGTGAAATCATTTTCCCTTTTTTTCAGATGTATTTGGTATCTCCCTTATTTTTAAGTTGTGCACCCTGGTTTTAGACTCCCTAACCAGGAGAAATATCTTGCCTGTATCTACCCCATTTATCGCTTTAGTTATTTTGTAGTTTTCAATGCAATCACCTGTTAATTTTCAAAAATTCTGAAGAATACAGGTCAAATTTGCAGGTGAACCTCAATGCACTATCTCTGTTACAATAATACATCTCTTCACATAAGGAGACCAAAACTGCACATACTACTCCAGGTGTAATCTAACCAAGCTCTCACACAATTGAAGCAAGGCTTCACAACCCATTTACTCAAAGCCTCCTGGAATAAAAACTAACCATTCAATTAGCCTTTCTAATACCTCACTGTAACTGCATAGTATACATCAGTGACTTATTGACAAGGACACCTGGGATTCTTGTACATTTAAACTTTCCAACCTCTTACCATTGAAGAAATAGTCTATATATTTATTTCTTCTACAAAAATGGATAATCTCACATTTTCCACATTAAATTCCACCTGTAAACATCATTTCAAATTCACTAACCATGTACCAATCCTCCAGAAGCCACTTGAGATCTTTTTCACAATGCAAATTCCTACTTGGCTTTATATCATCTACAAATTTTGAACTATTACATTTGGTCCCACCTTCAAATCATTGATATATAATGTGAACAGTTGAGGCTCAAGTACTGGTACTTACAGTATCCCACAGATCACAGTCTGCAAATGTAAGAATGACCCTTTTATCTCTATTCTCTGCTTTTGGCTGTTAGCCAGTCATTAATCCATGATCATAGATCATGTGCCGTAGAATCCTTACAGTGTGAAAGCAGACCATTCAGCCCATTGAGTCCATATCATCCCTCCAAACAGAGTCTCACCCAGACCCACCACCCTATACTATCACTGTAACCCTACATTTCCCTTGGCTAATCCACTTAACCTGCACACCCCTGGATACTATGGCAATTTAGCACAGCCAATCCATCTAACCAGCACATCTTTGCAATGTGGGAGGAAACTGGAGCACCCAGAGGAAACCCACATCACCACACAGGCGGTTTCCTCAGGGCGGAATCGAGCCAGGTCTCTACGCTGATCACTGAGTCGTTGTGCTGTCTATTTGATAGTACAGAATTTGAGCATTGCTGAAAATGACACATTTTGGTTAAGCTTTTCATCTTACACTCTTCAGGGTAATTCACACAAATTACCAAAGTAAAAGGAAAACAACATTTTTCTGTGCGATAAGAGAGTACTATATAGTTGGCAAGTGGACTTTGATCGTTAGAAGTGTTGCTGTGAGAATATATCAATTAATGCTCACTGATACTTAACTGCCATGCTTTGTTTAAATTTTAAACTCGTCTGGTTAACTCTGGTTTAAGGCATTGAGCTGACAAATGAACCAGATAATGGCTATCATCTTATGTATTGAGTTGAAACTGGTGCAGTTTGTGTACATGATAATAAAATGTGAGGCTGGATGAACACAGCAGGCCAAGCAGCATCTCAGGAGCACAAACGCTGACGTTTTCGGGCCTAGACCCTTCATCATCTGATGAAGGGTCTAGGCCCGAAACGTCAGCTTTTGTGCTCCTGAGATGCTGCTTGGCTTGCTGTGTTCATCGAGCCTCACATTTTATTATCTTGGATTCTCCAGCATCTGCAGTTCCCATTATCGCAGTTTGTGTACATGCTCTTTTTGTCTGCAAAGATCAAAGCCCTGTGTATTTCAGTCCTAATGTGGTTCTATGCATGTAAGCCAAATATCCCAAAGACTGGAAGATCATATCAAACATGTCCCTTGGCTCTTCACAATGTAGAAGGTCGTGACTGTGCTCAAGCATCCTTCAAAATCACACCACTGAGTCCAACACTAGTTATGAGTCCATGATTGAACAACATTTTCTGTATAATGCTGAGTGTAAAGCACTATGCTGTCAACAAATTCAGGATTGTCTTTTGGGCTCACAGTGTTTCATACTGATAAATACTGAATGTAGGTATATCAATAAATAGAGCCTTATTCTTTGACAATTGAGAGAACATAACACATACTATAACTGTTTCAAACCAATGAAATGACTTAACATTTAAATAAAGCTTCACAGTCAACTGTCACTCAGCATGTACTGATATTTTTTCCTTAACAAGACCCCTATCAATCAGAAAGTTAATTTGTCAATTGCCATTGTGTTCATCTCAAGGTATATAAATCTTGTTTACACTTTACTTTGTTAATGGTGATGTAATTGTCCTTTTGAATGCAAGACAAAAAGTTTTGATAAGACATAGCTTTTTAAGCAATACAGAAGCTTCTTTCCAGATTCATTGAGAGCAGGAAAATCTTGTTTAAAGCTAAGTCATTAAGTGGCTACACTTTTCAGACCAGCCACCTTTGTCATAGGCATCGAGTCAAGCCTTTGAAACAAGATCACCTCTCAAAGATGGTGGAATTGTAAGTGTAATTTTTATGTGATATTTTTCTGTCTATTTTATTTCCTTTTACATGGGTTTGAATACTTTGTTACATTTCTAAGTAGCTTTATTCCTCCTGTAATCTTTGTAGGTAAATGTAAGTAACAATGCTTTTTTTTATTATGTACACTATCATATCAAAGCCATTACCATAATAGAATCCAGAATTGATTATTTTAATGAAATATTATTAAGTAATCTTGATAAAAATATTGAAGCACTTAATGTTCCAAAGACCAGTGGATGTGATGTATTTGGATTTCAAATGTTTTTGGTAAGATCCTAAATAAGGGATTAGGAAATAAAATTAGAGCACATAGGATAGGAGACAACATAACATTATTGATTGAGGGTTGGTTAACAGGTAGATAGCAGACAGTAGGAATATTATCATTCTCAGAATGGAAGGCTGTTACTGGGTAAAGCAGCCGGGACCTAGCTACTCAGCATCATTACAAATGACTCAGCTATGAGGATCAAATATAACATTTCCAAATTTACTGATGATACAAAGTTAGATGAGAATGTAAAATATAATGCAATGCAAGGAAGCTTCAAGAGGACTTGGACAGGCTAACTGAATTGATAAGAATGTGGCAGATGTGTGAAATTATCCACTTTAGTAGAAGAATAAAAGATAAGCAGGGTATTTCTGAAAAAGATAATAAAGTGTGAAGCTGGATGAACACAGCAGGCCAAGCAGCATCTCAGGAGCACAAAAGCTGACATGTTGGGCCTAGGCCCTTCATCAGAGAGGGGGATGGGGAAGAGGGCTCTGAAATAAATAGGGAGAGAGGGGGAGGCGGACCGAAGATGGAGAGAAAAGAAGATAGGTGGAGAGGAGAGTATAGGTGGGGAGGTAGGGAGGGGATAGGTCAGTCCAGGGAAGATGGACAGGTCAAGGAGGTGGGATGAGGTTAGTAGGTAGGAAATGGAGGTATGGCTTGGGGTGGGAGGAAGGGATGAGTGAGAGGAAGAACAGGTTAGGGAGGCAGAGACAGGCTGGGCTGGTTGTGTGATGCAGCGGAGGGAGGGGACGAACTGGGCTGGTTTTGGGATGTGGTGGGAGAAGGGGAGATTTTGAAGCTGGTGAAGTCCACATTGATACCATTGGGATGTGGTGGGGGAAGGGGAGATTTTGAAGCTGATGAAGTCCACATTGATACCATTAGGCTGCAGGGTTCCTAAGCGGAATATGAGTTGCTGTTCCTGCAACCTTCAGGTGGCATCATTGTGGCACTGCAGGAGGCCCATGATGGACATGTCATCTAAAGAATGGGAGGGGGAGTTGAAATGGTTCGCGACTGGGAGGTGCAGTTGTTTATTGCGAACCGGGTGGAGGTGTTCTGCAAAGCAGTCCCCAAGCCTCCGCTTGGTTTCCCCAATGTAGAGGAAGCCACACCGGGTACAGTGGATGCAGTATACCACATTGGCAGACATTCACATTTCTGAAAAAGTGAATGTTTGGAAGTGTTGATGTCCAAAGGGAACTGTTTCCTTGTTCATGAGCTATGGGCAGGTGCAGCAAACAAGTATGAAGGCAAATGGTATGTTAGCCTTTATTTTAAAATCAATGAAGTAAACAAGTAAAGACATTTTTCTTCAATTGTTATTATTCTATATGTACGGTGTTGCGACACCAGAAGCTGAAGCAGCTATATTGCATCTCAATGTTGTATATGCTTGACGATTAAAGGGATCTTTAAAACTGCTGGACTGAAATGTTTGATCAGTGGAATATATTTTTATAATATAATTATATATATGATCAATAATTGTTTGAAATATATTCTGAAAAATTTAATTTGGATGCTAAATGGAAAAGCCTGAGAGTACCCATGGGAATAGAACAAATTCTGTTGGAGATTGTATGCTCCAGCCAATGCTTAGCTCATTAAACATTAGCAATTTGAAGCAACACTCATAATGATTTACAACATGTGAGCAAACTGCTTGTTCGATAAAAGTCTTATCACCAATCTTGTCATTTAAAAATTATGCTGAATCATCATCAGGGTTCTATATTTCACAATTTCTAAAGCACTGAAATATCAATATTAAACATTCCCAATTTGCCTGTATGCCCATCAAGGTGAATGAGTGGTCTGTGGAATGGATCACTTTTCAATTTCTGATATTTCAGCTTCAAGCACGTCATTTCAGGAACAGCACAGTGAGCTGTGGAGTAAAGCTTCCTGTAGCTTGCCTCATCAATGTGCCTGGACCTCAGAAAATCCCTTCATATTGAGCCAGTGCAATATCTTCTGCTTTCCAAAGCAGCCATCCTGAGACACTTGAATGAGATTGCCAATTTTGTGCCTGGTTAGAGGCAGCTCAGAGTTGTGACCTATATCTACAAGGAAAGGAATTTTGAATCCTCAGATTAGTTTTGCAAACAACCAACTTAGTAATCAGAGTGAAGACTTCCAAATCATTTGCAGAGAATTTAAGCAAATACTTCACAGCATAGTCAGTGTACAAACGTACTATGGAACATAGTCATCATGTACTCAATCCTTCTTTCGTCCTAGTTAATGAAAGTATTGAAAGCATCTTCTATCACAGAAAAATACACTGTTCACAGATAAATCTTTCAGTGGAAAGAATTATACTACCTTTCAAGACAAGTAAAATGATAACAGTTACAATTTCTAATACATTTAAATAATATAAAAATTTGCTAAAAGTGACATACACTATAATAAGACAATAACATGATGATGAAATGTACGCTCAGTATCAGAGGAGGATACCTGATGCCTATGATACCTCAGAGACATCTGGCATATTCCACTACATGCAGCAAGTACGAAAGTGGTTAGAAGCCTTTGCATAATCTGTAACAGGTTATTTGTTTGAAAAATTAGATGGTGGTTTTCCTAATGCGCTGAAACAGACTTTTAGCAACACCATGCCTACAAAATTATCACTGAAAGCTGGCAACCTTTTTGGCATTATTAATTTTTGCACCCTGAGTCTTTGACCCCTTCCTGGTGTTCCCTGTCACTTATTTGCCCTTAACACATGCCCATTTACTGAACTCTGCTGCTATGAATTTGGTTGGATAGCAGACCTCTACAGACTGCTTCAACCCAATATGCCATCCGAGGAACAAAAACAAAGTTGCTGGAAAAGCTCAGCAGCTCTGGCAGCATCTGTGAAGGAGAAAACAAAGTTAATGTTTCAAGTCCGGTGGCCCTTCCTCAGTTCTGCCAGACCAGCTGAGCTTTTCCAGCAACTTTGTTTTTGTTCCCGATTTATAGCATCTGCAGTTCTTTTGGTTTTTATTTATATCATTCCAGGCCCTGGCAATTTATGTGAGATGGATGCAGAGTATCATAAACATTCACAAATATATAAAACTTAATTATTTGTTTAGGCTAGTTTATTTGTATATACACATGAGACTACTGTTATGATCCTGTTAGGGGTCATAAACGTTTAGAGAGAAATCTGATTGCCCAGAAATCAACCAGCAGAAGCATACAGCAAGATTTCATGTTTTTATATAAAAGTAAATTGCAATGCATAAAATAACTAAACATGACAGCACTATTATTTTAAAACTGTAATTTATAATCGTTCATGTTATAAATTCAAGTCCACTTTTAATTTCTTCCCTACAGTTCTCTCATCATAAAATATCTCAAAAGTCCTTTCACTCGCTGGAGACAAATCTAGAGGCATTCAACACGCCTCCGGAGATCACTTGAATTTTCCTTAATATTCCAGCTTTTTCCAAGGTAATATTTTACAATGATTTTTTCATTAGATTTTTTGGCTGAGAAACCCTCCAACTTCTAATTAATACTTCACAACTGTGGAATCCTCAGCTTTTTATTCTGTGTGCTGATAGATATCCAATTATGTTTTCATAGTATCTAGAAACCTTTGCTGATGACTTTCTGTCACAAGGCTCTGTCTGGATCTCTTTAGAGGTCTTTCTCCAGGTGCAAACTAGACATTTCTGAACGAAAACAATCCAGCTTGGTGCGCAAATCAACAACCTCACCCACAGCCTGAGCTACAGATCTTTGCCAAAACTTAAAAATATCCTTCTGCTTTCACCAATTATCCATTCCTCTGATAATGTGGAATTCTTCAAGATGTCCTCACACAGAGATTTGAATTAATTAAATTACTTTCAACACAAAGTTTTGTTTCTATTAATATAAATAATTCTAATGGAGTAATTTTCCTTTTTACAGTGTCCCTGACTATGAGATGAAACTGCTGTGTTTATGCAGTTATTTTCAGCTTCTTTCATTGAGGCAACATGTGACTTCATGGATCTACCAAACGATTGAGATGCATCATCCAACGTTTACTTCTTCTCCTTTCTAAGTCTGACCTTATGAAACTAACACTTTGAGCTGTACTTTCATGGATCTGTTGAATTGCACTTTCCACTGTTTGGAAAATGCCATATTAATTAAATAATTGTAAATACATTGACGTACATTTACCACAGAACATTACCACATGAATATATATTTGATAACATAATCTCACAGCCAGAATGAAGAGCCGTAAGAATGTACTTGAATGCAGTTTATCCTACTGCAAATCCCTTTATTTAATGTAGGCACCATGTCCTGAAGTTTATTTTTGTAGATTGTTTTTCTGTTTTATGAATTTAATGTCTAAAAATAATGCCTAAACTTTAAAGATTTATGTATCTTCAAAAGATTAAGAGAACAATAGGTTGGATATATTTATACTCCATTTAGTTTTCCCTTTGTAGTTTGCCTGCTAGAACAATTTAATGTCATGAATGAAATTTTCAGTAAATTCCCTTTACATCATTTTGCCTACAATGAAAAGCATGACAAAGAAAGCCAAATCATATGAAGTGAACAAAACAAAAGAACGCAGCTGTGGAATTTCTCTGTTTCAGGTTCAGCCATAATTGCAGAACAATTGTTCCTTAACAATTCTACCCTTTTTTTTAATTTCACAAGAATTATAGCATCTAGCCATGACCTGCAGGCAATATTCATTCAATGTTTGTATAAATAGAAAACTCAAATATGTGTATATATATAGTTGAATTTTGGGACTAAAATAATATTTACTGGAGCTTTACACTTGGAAAGGTCTTCACAGCAATTCATTCTGAAAACAGATGGTGAAGTGTGAAGCCCTTGTTAGTTTAAGAATTAGGAGCATTGATCCTACACATTAATCTCTTGTAGTTGTAATTTCTATTGGACTATAGTGAAATCTGGTGATATCTAGATAAAATATAGTAACAAAACATGTTGCAACATTTTACAATACTTGGATTTTTCACCATTTTACACATTTGCTCTAAACAATAAATATAAATCTGATAAAAAATGTAGGCATTAACCTGCTAAGAACTTTTGAAGCCATTTTTAAGGTTAATTTCACCAACATATCAAAATTTGATGTTCACATGGAAGCTAATCATTTCAGCTGTGTTGGAATTAGCATACTGACATGAATGCAAAAACGGTGTATCAGTCGTGAGCTATAATTGGACATTCGGAAAAGAGGCCAATTGCCTATTTTCAGCTACCTTTCAGTGGTTCATGACAGATGTGAATTATGGTCCAGTAAAACTGACCACAAAGAAAACTTCTCAAGTGAATTGTTTGACTCTTTTGATCTTGTTTTCTTTTCCATGTAAAGAGTACAACATGCCAACCATTTTAAAGAGTGGATGAATCTTATTGTTACTGAAATTAAAAGGGCTTGACTACTTTGATAGTGAACATTTGTGTCATTTACCTATAGCTGCTGTTAATAGTCTATCTTCCAGATAAAGCACCCCTATGTTTTCTTTCCAAGTAGAAGACAGCAGGATAATGGACAGAAATCTGACAGCAGCTGCCTACATTTAGTATAATGGCCTATGTCTGAAAGGAAATATGGCATGTCTTGCATCCAAGTGGGCAGGATTTCAACCTGTCTGATCTGCAGAGATCATACTCCTAGCTAGAATATTTCTTCCTGAAAAAAAAATACTCAACATAAAGAGATCTTGATCATTTGGGTCAATGAGCTGAGGAATGGCAGATGGAGTTTAATTTGGATAAATGTGAGGTGCTACGTTTTGGTAAGACGAACAAGGACAGGACCTGTACAATTAATGGTCGGGCCCTGGGTAGTATTGTAGAACAGAGAGACCTAGGGATGCAGGCACATAATTTGTTCAAATTTGCATCACCGGTAGACAATTTGGTTAAGAAGGTGTTTAGCACACTTGCCTTCATTGCTCAGACCTTTGAGTATAGGAATTGGGACATCATGTTGGGGTTGTGTAGGATGTTGGTGAGACCTCTTCTGCTGTACTATGTGCTGTTCTGGTCACCCTGTTATAGGAAGGATATTATTAAACTGGAGGGGGTTCAGAAAATATTTACTAGGATGTTGCTGGGAATGAAGGTTTTGAGGTGTAAAAATAAACTTGAAAGACTGATTTATTTTCCACTGGAGTGTAAGAGGTTGAGTTATGACCTTATTGAGTTTTACAAAGTCATGAGGGGCATAGATAAGATTAAATGACAAGGGTTTTTTTTCTCTAGCGTAGAGGAGTTCAAAAGGAAGGGTCAAATTTTTAATGCGGGAGGAGAAAAATTTGTAAAGGACATGAGGGGCAGCTTTTTAAGCAAAGTGTGGTTCAGCTGTAGAATGAACTGCCAAAGAAACTGGTGGATGCCGGTACAATTACAATGTTTAAAAGACATTTGGATAAGTTCACGAATCTGAATGTTGGGAGGATATGACCCAAGTGCAGGCTGGTGTGACTAGTTTAGTATTGGAACATGGTTAGTGTGGACTGGTTGGACCGAAGAGTCTGTTACATATCTATGACTCTATGAGAAGAGTTGAACAGGTGCAAATGTGATCTCTAAAGGAGAGCCTAGGCTCATGCTGTTTGCAAAATGTTTGAAACGTTGGTTTTCACTCAATGGAGCAAAATGGCCTCGGGAAGTTCCTGATTAACCACAATATCTTTAGCAAAAGATGAATGAAAACACACAACAAATGGTTTGAAAGGCTGATTCTAACCATTCTGTTTCCTTGGGATTTCTACTGGTCTTCAATCAAAGTTGTTGTAAGTGGCTGCAAAGACTGTAGAAATAGCATATGTACAATTGATGCATTTTCTTCGATTTTTGAACAGATTATTTACGTATATTTTAGATTTTTGGGTTTAAATTTAAGTTGCATTCAGTGGCACCCGAGAAAATTCAAGCTGAGAGCCAGATTATTTGCACACCTGGGGCTTATTTTAACAATTTACCAATGTCTCAGATGCAAAATGATGGGAGTGACATCAGGACAGGTACAGAACTTTATTTTGGGGGCCGAGAAGTCAAAGAACTTAAAAAAATAATCCTTGATAGAAATTTTAGAGATTGCAAAGGTATGGTGGTCCTCAGCAAGACAGGAAAGTCTGAAGGATCCCTTGAAATGCCTTATGGAATATAGCTGTTTGCCTAGGCCCAAAAGTATTCCTATTTCTGGTTGCATCTTGTAATCACATGTGTAGACCTCCAAAGATTTAAAATGCTGTTGCATCACTGAAGGCTTTGTTAGCTTGGAGCTTCTTTATGTGATAAAAATCCGCCTGCTTCAGGCAGTTGCTGTTTCTATTTTATGAAGCCTGTATTGGGTAGTGCAGAGCAAGAATATTGCATGAAGCATGACTTCATCACCATCTTACACAGTTCTGCCTTGCCTACAGAGTAGTTACTGTCTGCACTTTTTGTATTAGCAATAATTACCCATGTTTTGTTTAACCTGGGACTTTACTTAGGGTGAGTTAGTTATATTTTTGTTTTGGCTTGGGTGCTTCTTCCAGGATCTGTTATTTGTGAGGGTGCAGTACAACACCGAGTATTGAATACAACTCTTCCTCCAAACTCTCCTTGCAACTGCCAGGAGAGACAGATGATTTATAATGGGGACTGCTGGAAGAAGCTGGCTGGATAGATCAGATTGCTGAGGGAGGCCCTCAGGGTGGGGTGGCGCCAAGGGCTCTGTGAAAAAAAACACTCTTTATGCCAGTACCTCACATACAATTCAACAAGCTCAATAAACAGGAATTGTAGAATGTCCATAGTGCCTGGATTGTCCTGAAACACATCAGAAACAAAACCTATGAGCATGTTCTTTGTTTATTGACCAGGATACAGCAAAATTGACTTGGTGTGGCTGATCCTGAGATCCAGGAGACACTAAACTACAAGCTTAAAGTGTTCCTGAACCAGGAGCACCACCAGAATTTGAGGGTATGAAAGCAGATTTACAAACAAATGAAAGCTGATGTCCAACAAAAAAAAATTCTGTGCTCGAAGAACAGGTTGTGGACAGAAATTTAATAACTTGCCAATAGCGGCAACATCTACAGGTTCCTCAGTGCAGTCCGAGAACCCAAGAACCTCCACCACTGAGAGCTAAGAATGGAATAGTACTCATAAAAGATAAACAGGCAGTCACTACTCAGTGGAAGGTGTATTTTAAGAAGTTTCTCACAAAAGCTCAATTCTTTATGGGACTGCTTTCAAACATACCCAACAGTATGCTACCTGGCACCATTTCAGTCAAAACTCAGTCAATATAAGGTTGAAAGACAATCCAACAGCTGAGAACAAACAAAGTGGCCAGCACAGACAGAATTCCTGCAAAGACATACAAACGTAATGAAGAAGCATTCATGGTACTCATCAATGTTGTGGCTATTAGCAAGTTGTTGGGTTTCTGCCCATATCTGTTCTTCAGAACATTTTTTTTGTTGGACATCATTGTAAATCTGCTTTCATACCCTCAAATTTTGGTGGTCATTCTGGTTCAGGAACACTTTAAGCTTGCAATTTAGTGGCCCCTGGGTCTTGTGGTCAGGCTCATCAAACCATGTTGCTGAACAAAGAGACACCGCAGTGCAGGTTCCTATTTCCTTGAATGTGGGTTTACAGATAGAAATAACAGTAAAGAAGACTTTAAGTATGCCTGGCTTGATTGGTCAGTGTACTGAATGTAGGAGTTGGGACTGTATGTTGCGGCTATCCAGTCAGTTGGTTCGGTCACTTTAGGAGCATTGCATCACTCCAAAACTAGAGTGAATAGGTTCAGGGTGAAAGGGGAAAGACATGAAAGGGACCTAAGGGGTAACTTTTACACAGAGGTTGGTGTGTGTATGGAATGAAGAAGTGGTGGAGGCATCTGGGTGGGTATATGATTAGGATGGGACTTAAGGGCTTTGAGGCAAATGCTGACAAATGGGACTGGATTTATGTAGACTATCTGGTTAGCATGGACAAGTTGGATCGAAGGTTCTGTTTCCATGCTGTATATCTCTATGACTCTTTCTCTCATCTGGAAAGTTAAGAACGTACATGTGCTCCCTGAGGTGCTGTACTTGCAACCATCTTTAAGAAAGGAGACAAAACAATGACAGTAAAGTGAAGAAGTAGCTCTCTTGCTCACCACAGCAAATATCATTGCAAGAACCCTCATTAATCCTCTTTACTCCTGTGGTTGAAGAGCTCCCACCACAGTCACAATATGCATCCTTCACACTATACCAATGGCCTACAATAGCCATCTCCAATGGGAGACAATCTAAATACCACTACATGACATTCAGTAGTGTTAACATCGCTAAATCCCCCAGTATCAACATCCTTGGGATTACCATTGATTAGAAACTCAACTGGACTCACCACCTAAGCACAGTGGCTATTAGAGTCAGGTCAGAGGTTAGTAATATTCTAGTGAGTAATTTGCCTCCTGATGCCCCAAAACCTGTCTATCATCCACAAGGCATAGGTCAGGTGTCTGATGGGACAGTCCCCACTTGCCTGGATGAATGTTCCTCCAACATCACTCAAGAAGCTTGGCACCATCAATTTCAAAGCAGCGTGCTTGATTAGAAATACATCCAGAAGCATCCATTCACTCCACCCCACTGGTGCTCAGTAGCAGCAGTGTGTACTATCTACAAGGTGCAGAAATTCACTGATGATTCCTCAGACAGCACCTTCCAAACTAATGACCATTCTGCCTCGAAGGACAAGGCAGCAGATACATGAGAACACTGCCAACTGCAAGTTAGCCTCCAAGTGACTCAGTATCCTGACTTGGAAATGTGTTGGTAGTCCTTCACTGTCTCTGGGTCAAAATCCTGGTATTCCCTCCCTAATATCATTGTGGGTCAACCCACAGCATGTGGACTGCAGCCGTTCATAAGGCAGCTCACCACTACCTTTCCAAGAGGCCAGCCAGTGACGCCCACATCTCACAAGTGAGTAATGAACAAAAATTGTTACTGATAACTAGGCTGCAGTAACAAGTAACAGCAATAAACCTTTGGCAGATAACTAATTAAACTTCTAAACACTCTCACCCTTATTAACTCCCCATGCAAATACATATAGCCCGACACAGGAAAAAAGATTTTCTGCAAGAGAAAGCTAGAAAAGAAGTTCAGTGGTCCCTTTCACAGGATTTACTGAAATGATCTTTGTGCTGATCAGAATGCCGCTTATCGATTTTCCTTCTTCAGACATTTTCATATGTTTTCAAGAGGCACAGGGTGGCTGGTTGTGACTGATACCTGAAGAAGGAGCGAGACTTCAAAAGATTGTGTCTTCTAATATACCTGTGGATTATGACCTGGTGTTGTGTGATTTTGACCTGTACCTATAAAAGTTGTTTAGTGCTTGTGGGTGGGGAAGGGGGTGTTTGAGAATGGAGATGGTGGTGAAAGGTGGTCAGGTCAAGAGTGCATAGAGTGGAAGTAGGTTCAAGAGCAGGGAAAGTACAAGCTGGTCTGGAGTGGGTGAAAGGAAGACTGGCCCAGGACTGGTAAAGGTTTGTTCACATCTAGAATGGGAGAAGGGTGAATAGGTGCAGGGCAGGTGAAAGGGGTTAGATGCAGGGAGGAGAATGGAGTTTGGGCTCCAGGGTATGTGGGCAGGTCTAGTTAGCAGTTTTGTGATGGAGTCAGCCAATCATTATTCAGGAATTAGACAACGTATTTAATGGTCCATCTTTTCCTGAGTAATTATTTGCTGATTTCTTTGGAACTGTCCAAATTCTCTGACTTAAATTGAATCTTTCGGAGTGTTTCAGATGTAGAAGAATTGCCAGGCTGAATCTTAAAATTCTTGGACTCTTCCTTCAGAATCTGCTATAGATATTCATAAAATCCCTGCAAGAAACACTCCCTTCAGCCCAACAAGTCCACACTGACCCTCAGAGAATCCCACCCAGACGCATCCCTCTACAACCCACCCAATCTACACATCCCTCAACACTATGGGCAATCCACCTCCCCTGCACATTTTTGGACTGTGGGAGGAAACCGGAGCACTTGGAGGGAACCCACACAGACAGGGGGAAAATGTGCTAACTCCACACAGACAGTTGCCTGAGGGTGGAATTGAACTCCAGTCCCTGGCGCTGTGAGGCAGCAGAGCTAACCAATGAGCTACTGAGCTGTTATGATGGGATTTTGCAAGATACTCATTTGCAACTTCCATCTATGTAGAAATAGTAACTGTCTGGCCATCGAAGATAGATTATGGAGTCTCATTGGTACATACCGGGGAAAAAAAAAATCACAATGATTTCTTGACCTTTGCCTGGAAATAAACCAGGTAACGTCCTTAGTTGTTTTCACAATAAAGCCAACAAACAGACTTTATGTTCATAATAATTTGGACATGATTTTAATTAAAAGTTGGGTGCCATGTTCTCTTGACCTAGTAAGATTTGACAATTTCCATAAGGCCTTTATGGGAATGTAGCTGCCTCTCACCATACATGTGCATCTGATATTTGTAACACAATTCAAAAGGTCTTTTCTCAAGCTCTCTTCTTCTGGTTTGGGAATGTTAAACCAACGCTTTTCAAAAAATGAACATTCTTTTTGGTCACCATGCCATAAACTAAGTCATCAAATCCTCTGCCAATAGAATGAGCTTTGTAATCACATTGTTGTGCTGAAATTGTGATAGAGTTGCAAAATCCACTGTTAGTTGTCAAGCCTAGTGCGTTCTTTCCTGTGATTGAACATCCACTGTTAAGCCAAAGAAAGTGGATAATTACAAATGTGTTTGGATTGGCTAGAATTCTGATGTTAACACCAGCAATTTAATTTCCACACGCTCACACAGAATAGAGGAAGGAGTCACAATTATATTTCATTTTAGCAAAAGCATAGATATTTTATCGGCTCATTCTTTCTCTTTCTAAAAACGGAAAAAGTAGTCACCAACTATAAATCAATCGTCAGGCAATTTGTTCGTGTTTTTGCTCTCTGTCCTGAAGAAACTTGAAAGGGTGGGCAGTTAAAATTGTCCAATTTTTAAAAATCTCCCTAGTAACTCAGGGATCCTGCTACAAAAGAACAATGCTGTAATTCCTTCAAGGTAGACGAAAATGCCTGTACTGTATGAGCAAAAAGGATTTTGGGAAGAAGCAGCCGCTTTTTATTGCCTTTGCCAATGACTCCTGTGCATTTCCCTGAAATGGGGTTAGAAAGGTCACAGATACAACCAGATTCCAACAGAGGATCATATACAATATATATATATCTAACGTGATTTAAGGATGATAATTGGATGCAATGTAAAGAGATTAGTTCTTTACATCAAGGGTACATCTGCCTCAGAAAGACAAGTTTTTGGTCATCTTGGTCTTGCAGTGTCAAGAAAGGCTGGTTCTACTTTTGAAACTACTAAATGTGTACTTTTCAGAATGTACTTTCAAGAGTCAGTGTCAATGCTACACTCCAGAAGGACAGCACTTTCTTTCAGGTCATTAACTAATTGATTTATTGGTGTCACATGTACTGAGATACAGTGAAAAGTGTTGTTTTGTGAGTTATACAGGTAGATTGTACCACACAAATTGCATCAGGGTAGCAGAATAGAGTGCAGAATACAATGTTACAACCATGGAGAGAGAGGTTAGAATTAACATTTGGGAGGTCTGTTCTAATTCTGAAAACAGCAGAGAAGAAGCTGTTTTTGAATCTATTCATATGCATATACAAACCTTTGCATCTTCTACCCAATGGAAGAGGGTGGAAAAGAATATAACCGGGGTAGGGGTCATTGTTGATTATGTTTTTTGCTTTCCCAAGGCAGGAGGAAGTATAGATGAAGTCAATGAATAGAGGCGGTGAGGAAGGGTTCTGAGGAAGGGTCACCCGACCCAAAACATTAACTCTGTTTTCTCCTCCACAGATGCTGCCAGATTTGCTGAGCTTTTCCAGCAACTTTGTTTTTGTTCAATGAATGGAAGGCTGGTTTGCATGGATGGGCAGGACAGATTGTTGGTGATCATCATTCCAAGGAACTTGACACTCTTGACCATCCCCAGCTCATCACCATTAATGCAGACAGGGCATGCCTCTCACTCCACTTCCTGAAGCCAATGATCAACTCCTTCATTTTGCTGACATTGATGGAGAGATTATTGTCTCTATACCATGTCGCTAAGCACTCAATCTCTTTTCTGAATTCTATCTTGTCGTTACTTGAGATCCGACCTACAATGGTAATGTTGTCAGCAAATATCTGTGTGGCAAAGACACATTGATACAGCTGGCCATTGCAATGCCAAATGAAATTGCCCCAGTCCAGTCTTGTTCAAGTATAACATTCAAGCAGATGAAGTCATTTGAAGTACTTCTGCCCTCACCATCTATTGGTGGGGTTTTGCCTAGACTGTATCTCTTTCCAACATGTTCTGCATTGCATTAGTAATCTTGTGCAGTGTTGCACTTGTGTGAGTGGGCTCTTTTCTGATCTGTCATCTCAATCAGAAACACAAATGCATTTTGATTGCCTGCCTTTATGCTATGTATCACCTAAGCATTCTTCTTTAATTGATGATTATCCTGAGATCTGGACCTTAGGAAAAAATAGCTGTGGAACATTATTTTTGTACATCATCACACTGAAGAGTTTTCAGTGTTCCACCTGGTGTAAGCCATTCTGGCTGAAGAACTACTTTCTCTTGTGCAATTACGAATGGGCAATAATTGCTGATGTCGCCTCAAAACTATCCACATTCCATTTACAAAAAAAAATTACTGGCTATCCACAAGCTATCACTAAAACAGATGACATACTACAAATAGACCCATGTTTCTCCCTCCCAGTGTAACCAAACCAATAAGAAATAACATTAATGCTTTCAACCCCCGATTGCCCAATGTTGTGGTGTGGAAGGATGCAATTACACATTTTAGTTTCACTTTCACTTTGGAGGATGAAGAGCAGTTTCAAAAATGTAAGCTTTGGAATTGTGGAAATTATGAGGTTCAAAAAAAGAAAAAATCGAAAGCATTACGCTGATAATTGTCGAAATGTTAATAAAAATGATCGTTAAAATGTGCCAAGTACAGGAGCTAACCAATAAAACCTTTTTCTTGATTTTTCAATTAGAAAGCAGAGTTACAGGAGGGGTAAAGATGAGGTCCCAAATTCAAGTTAAGTGGATAAAGATCAGGGCTGAGTTAAGGAGTTGAGTTTAACTGATACAGACCTTGGCTTACACTTCCAGGTAGCCTCAGTGGAATTTATTTGTAACTGGGGATGAGAAGAGGGTGGCCTTTTAACCTTGCTTTTCCTCTTCTCCCAGTCTGTTTTGAGGAGGTGGCAGAAAGAGGAAGAAGGAACACCGAATGTCTGACTCAGTCTCACTCACACGTAGACACTCATTTACTCACACTCAATCACAACCTCCCACTCACTCACCTACAGAGAAGGTGCTGGTACAGTGATAATGTTCCTGTCATGCAAGGTCCAATGCTAAAGTTTAGACAACATAGGTTTGAATAAAAAATGTTAGATGGTGAAATTTAAATTCATTAAATTTGTAAGTAAAAGCTAGCTAACCACTGTCAATTGTCATTAAAAAAAACTACCTGGTTTAACCAGTCTGCCCACATGTAACTCCAAACCCAGAGTAAAGTGGTCCACTTTAAATGCTCTCTTAAATTGCATGGAATACCCATCAGTTCAAGGGCAACTTGTAATGGCCAACAAATGATAGCCTTACCAACTGTACTCATGGTGTCATACAACAATGAAGAAAATTATCAACACATATGAATTCACCCAAACTGAAATGAGTAACTGAACTCTTACTGATCTCTATGTAGTCCCTGAGCGACTTCCCAATATTGTCCAGATAGTTTCACTGGACCTATAGGACAGTATAGCTCATTTCCTGGTCTGTAATATGGAGACCCCCTGAAGTTGCTCAGCTCAAGTGTCTGACTTACCATGCCTAGGGCCCTAGACTGAGATCAGGTAGTGTCCTTGACTTAGTGTCAGGTACCAACAGACTGAAGATAATTTCCTTTGACTGAGGATTTCTCCCCTTAGATTCTGAGACATGGCCATTTGGTTAAAGCACATGCATTTTGTTTGGTGCATAAGCTGCTGGTATGTACTGCAAGTGTAACATTGACACAGCATGGTGATAAAGACACAAGCCTGTCTCCTTCACTGATCATTACAGGCAAACACATTAAACTACTATGTGTTTGCACTATAAATCAAGGCATAAATATTATAAGTTCCAAAGGAAGTGACAATGAGCAAAGATGCAAGGCAGTGATGTTGTGACCATCCAAAGTGAGTGAGTGCTAGGGGGACAAACTAAGATCAAAAATTATTTTGATCCAACACACAGGATCAATGCCTGTCCCTGTGTGCAAAATAATATTTAATCATCATTTCAACATTCCAAAATGCAGTCTTGAAGTGTTGAACTGTGTTATAAATGAGTTGAGATATTCCATATTGTGAGGCCTGTGCAAGTCTGATCCCAACCTCAGTGGATGGGGACTGCAGGTGAATGCAGAGCATGGAACATGTCTGGAGATTTTAAGGAATGCTGGCCAAGATGGATGCCAGGAGGAGCAAACAGCAAAATTCATCTGCCTGATACTTGCTTAAAGTATCATGTTCAGAATTATCACTGTTTCGTCTTGCTACCTTGTGCAGGAGAATAGCAAATTGCACGTAAATTAGGTGAGAAAATGTAATCATGAGATGCTAAACCATGGAAAGAGGCTTCTTGTTTAATACGATTGAAATTTACCCCTTGCTGTTAAAACCTAGGGTGGAAAATCAAACTTTATTCTTGACATTGAGAACATCACTTATCTGATCCCACCATATTTTCCCAATTGACTCACGATTGCCCACTTTGCTCAGGGTCTGGGAAGATTTTTCCTTATCATTGCATTTATCTCTTCTCATTCTCACTGATCATTGCTCGCCAAAAAACACGCCCTCCAAAGAAAAATCTGTGAGTGCTGGATGTATCTTACTTCTTCCAGAATGCTTCCACTTTGGACTAGGAAGCTACTAAGCCCTTAGCTTGAAGATTTTTGATGTTGATATTTCATTCATCACTGGACGATCCTGTAATTCATGAAAATCTTTTGCTGAGGACTTGGTTAGCCATTGATGTTGTTGCTACTGGTGGCCCTTTATCTTACTTGGAGGACCTCTGATATAATGAATGGACACCTGTGCAGATTGCTGTGCTGTTAAAATATTAAGATCACCAATGATTGTAAGTGGATTGTATTCTGTCTTTTTGGCAACAATATTTAATAGTTGTCTCAGGTCTCCCTAATAGTTATTTTCTGAGGATTCTTCAGTGTTATCAGAGGTAAGGCCCTTGACAGTGTTGCCAAACAAAGAGATCTAGGGGTACAGGTTCATAGTTTCTTGAAAGTAGAGTCGCAGGCAGTGAAGAAGGCAATTGGTATGCTTGCCTTCATTGATCAGTGTATTGAGTTCAGGAGTTGGGATATCATGTTATGGCTATACAGGACATTGGTGAGACCGCTTATACAATACTGTTTTCAATTCATCCAGACATCTGGATGGGTACATGAATAGAAGAGTTTAGAGGGATATGGGCCAAAAGTTAGCAAATAGTACTACATCAGTTTAGGATATCTTGTCAGCACGTTGGACTGAAGTATCCGTTTCTGTGCTGAATAACTCTGTGGCTCTATGTTAGGAAACATTTTTGTAGCTGTGTGAAGCCTCAGGCTTCTTCCATATTGATAACATGAAATTAATCTTGGATTTTAAGATAAGTGATTTCTGCTGGTTGAAACTGCATCAGCCATTAATCTCGGAGAGCCTGTAAAGTCTTCCATTAGTTTTCCTACCTTGATCTATGGCAATTTTCTAATGAAGAAGTTGAACATCAGCAGATTTCAGGATGTTAAGAGCAAAACACACTTCTTGAAATAAAAGTGAGCTTTGTTGATTTTGGATGACATACACATTCTCAAATATCTGATATTTTTATGCTGTATTCATAATATCTCTTTGATCTGAGGGAGGCTATTCCACCTGCACCACATATCTACCCATATTAGGAGGTTGTAACTGCATACGTTTGAACTAAGGTATTTGGTCCAGTAAAATGAAAAGTTTTTTTGAAGTTATCAGAAATCTCTGTCTCTCCTTGTATTTTTGGGTGATTTATAACACCATTAGCTATAGGATCTATTGAACTACAGTATTATGACTTATTATCTTTCTGACTTGGTATTCAGTTTTGAACTGATCCTATATCGCAAGAGTAGTTTTCCACAGGAATTCCAACAATGTGTTCTGTTAGGACCATGTCTGATGTTGAATCTGCTAAGCCATATTTTTCAATTATTTTTCTATTATTCCTCAATATGCTGATTAAAATTATCATTGTGAGTGTACTTTCTGTGTCTTTAATTTCAATTTTGGTTTTTATCTGATATTCTAACAGGTTGTCTTCTTGTAATAAAGAATACAATACTATTTCAAACTACTGAAACACTTTCTTGTATATTTGCTTTTTTCTTTATTTATCAGTCTAGTTAATTTTGGATCTCCGTAGAATTGTATCAAAGTATTCTGAGAAAACTTTAAATTGGGTGTATTGGTTGTTCTATAGTAATAGCATGCTTCCAGTTCTGTTTTCATTACATAATTCAGAATTCTGTATGGTAGCAATATTCCATTAACGTATGTTTACTTTTCAAATATTTCAAAGCTTTTAATTCTGTGAAATACTTTTTTAACAAACTATGTGTATTTTTACAATTTCCTTAGATTTAGAAATCAGAATGGATGATTTGTACATTTTTTTTGCTTCTTCTTCAGAATTTTCGTGCCTTTTTAAACAATATAGAAGGTTTGTACACTTTCCTCTTTTATTTGGATGGTTTGCTCCTTCTGTTTTCCTTTAAAAATCAAGTATTTACATTTTCTTCCATAAATAAAATATTTGGATTGTTTTTACAATATTTTTCTTGTACAAAAACAAAGTTGCTGGAGAAGCTCAGCAACTCTGGCACATCTGTGAAGAAAAAAAAACAGAGTTAACATTTTGGGTCCGGTGACCCTTCCTCAGAGTTTCGCCAGCAACTTTGTTTTTCTTCCTGATTTACAGCTTCCACGGTTCTTTTGATTAATATTTCTCTTGTCTCTGAAATAATTTACCAGTATCACTCTCTTTCTATAGTGAACATATGATGTATAAATCTGTTTCTGATATTTCTGACTTCAGTATAAAGTGGAAAATTTTGGAAAATTTTGTAGCTGCATCTTGTACAACATTCCCCCTCATTTTTCCTGCTGCTACACAGGACTCCAAAGTCTGTGCATGTCAGAAACTTCCAAGGTGGAATCTTTGCATTGGCATGCTGATCAGTGTGTGCAGCACTTCCCAACAACTGTTACAGCATGCACTTTAGAGGGAACTTTGATCTTATGGTGCCCATGTGACTTGTTGCAAAGTTGGGTAAAGTGCTTGTGGACAGGGAGACAGGAAGTTAAAATTTGTTATTTATAAAATATTTAGGGGAAAGGCAGTGTATAGTCCCTTTAAAAGATGATGTGCTTTTCCTATGCTTATGGATTCAAAAATGATGTCTGTGGGCAGCACCTTGTGGGTTTTCAGGAGCACAGACCGGACTTGAACTGTAACATTTGTATCAAAATGCTGTACAGTTGGCAGATCAAGCTGTAGTTTTGTTTTGTAACCAAGACAAGAAGTTTTGAATTTGGTCAATCAATTTCAACTTGGCACTTAGATACCAAAACCAGTTAACTTTAAATCTGATGGTTTTGACAACATGGGACCAATCCTATTGTTGGAACTTGATATGTCATCAAGGGTATAAAAGAACGGGCAGTTGGGCAAAGACAGGAGAACGAATTGCCATCTGACCGCGTTAACTGCTCTCAGCTCTCTAGAGAGAATCACAAGCTTTCGCAGTCTTCTATAAGTTTTAGAGAAAGCACCATCTAAGTCAAAGGTACCTATGGCACAATAGTTAAGATTCCTGATAGAAGAATTGACAGAGAACGTGTTGCTGACAGAACATTCATTGGAGAAGGCACAGAACATTCCAGAAGCCATGTAACCTGGCTGTGATTTTGAGAGACTAAGGTCTATGTTTTTTTATGTAAGTGGTAGTTGTATTTATTGGAACAACATACCATTAAAATCTTGTTTTATTCAGAAATATTTAGTAATTAGAAGGGGTTTATTCGGTTTGTTAATAGTTTAAATAATTTGTTCACTGTTTGAGTTAAATAAATAAATTTTTACTTGTTGATTTTAAAGTGAATGTCAGGGATTTATTTTAGTTAGCCACTAGAAGTTGCTGAATGGCAGGTTACACCACCTTTCACACTACTATTTAACAGATTATGGAGCAAGGTGCTCCTATTTAGGTATTTTGGTTTTAATTCCTAGAGGGTGGGGCTGCAGCCATTCATATTTTAAAATGATATACATAGCTAATATTATGAGGCATTCTGTTATGATGGTTGGGTATCAACTACGAGTGGTTTATGATTGGGATAAAACTAGCGCTGACAAAGAAAAGGAGAAATTTCTTCTCTGAGAGGGGGTGGTTGACGAACTTGTACAGTTCTTTACTGCAGAAGGCTTTAGAATTGGGGAAGTTAACTTTACTGAAGGCTAAGTTAGACAGATTTTTAATCAGTCAGAGATTCAAGGCTTATGTGGAAAAGGCAGGAAAGTGGAGTTGAGGATTGTCAGTTCAGTCGTGATCTCAATGGATGGTGGGGCAGACTCAATGTGCCAAATGGCCTTTTCTTGGTTGAAGGGGCTGTTCAGTGTCTGTGATGAAGTATAGATCCCGAATTAAGTCTCAACAAATGTGGCTGTATCTTCAATAGCAGCATGCAGTTTGTTACATCTCAGTAACTACATAAGAACTACAATAACTTTTTGACTTTATAATTATAACTATCAAGTGATAGATCAGCTACGTATGCTTCCATCAGGAAGCCATGATAGAGTCCAACAGTTGTATATTAGAATGGGCAGAGCTTCAGCTTAGCTCATAGACCAAGCATTTCATACTAATTACCTTTTACAAAAGTGCACAGATATACCTGGAACCGACAATGAAAACATCTTTGGCATCATTGTCGATCTAGTTACAAATGACTTCTCAATATTGAATATTTTCTGGAAATTACAGCTACCCGCTTTGCGGCATAAGCAATGATTAAAGTTGTAATGTAAGTTACATGAGTTTTGTGTTGTGGGAACTGGAAATGTTCACACTGATTCAATGTAAGATGTACCAATAGATCGGATGCTAATCTACAATTATTTTGCAGACTTGGGGCAGTTTTCCTTTTCATCCCAACATACCATTATGAACAAACACTTAACACTGTGCTAGAATTGAAAACTTTCTGTCTCCCAGCACTGATAAGATTAGCTTTGATAAATACATCCTCCAAAACAAACATCATTTGTATAACTCTGAATAATTGTTTTCCTTGTTGTTTTAAGGCACAGTTATAGAAGATTGCTTGCTTGTTTATGCTTTGTGGTGAATAACATGTTAACACGCATTTAAAACAAAACTTTTTTTAATGTGTAAAGGCACAGGTATTAAGCACGACATTTAATCATTCTGAGGAAGTTTGATGCAGGTTTGTAGTCTAAATTTACAACAAGATGAATCTCTGATGACAAAGGTATCTGTGAAAGGAATCCGTGCATAAGTGTTTCTATGAAAGAGATGGAAAAGTAATAAAAAATACACTTTTGGCTGCACTACTGGGGGTTGATGAGAGCAACAGGGACCTAACAGTAAATTGCTTTTCTAGTCGCGCAATCAGGAAACAACACAGTTCATGAAGGTAGAGTATGTTTGGGGTAAATGATAAACAAAGTGGGATATATAGACTAATCATTGAATTAGGACAAATAGACTAATCATTCATGGAACTTTTAATTAAACAATCAGTTTTCTTCCCTCCCTTGGGCTATTTTGGACTGTCAGCTTGTCATTCTCATCTTGGCCTCAGCCAGTTAATTTACTTTCACTCTCCCCTGTTATTTCTTAAAGACATCTCATGCATAGTAATAATTTAGTCAGTTTGATAATGGAAGAATTACAATATTTTGAGCTGAAAATCCAGCCACTGGCAGTAGCTACTTTATAAATTGTTAATCACCAGGGGCATCTGAAGTTTGGTTTCTCTAATAAACAATAGATCCTTTCAAAGCAACATTGGCCGCAAAAGTTAATCAGGCCTGAAAATTGGCACGATGCTGCATGATTAGCCTATGGTTATTGTTATCCAATGGAGGGAGCAGGCAACATTTGTGTTTCAGTACACCGTCAGTGAGAAGCATAATATTGAATGGATACTTAATGAAAATCATGACAGGCTATCTTGAATTCAAGTTAGCTCATACTATTCAAAGATAGCCTACACCTCTAAAAGGTGAAATGTACTTTGACGGAAATAAGAGCTGGAAACCATTCTGTTAATCCCCCTGAAGACAGCGGGCATAATATGGCAGAGTATGGTTCTCCAACACAATACTGGTGGTTTTAGTGCAAGCAGTGGATAGGAGGAGAGGGGTCCACAATCCACAGGGAATGACAAAGCTATCTAGACAGACTTGGAAAACAATGGAATCAGAGAGCTTTCCTACAGCCTCATCCAGAGGACCTGGATGCACAGCTGTAGGAAAATCAAACGCCTCACATGAATGGTCAATGTGTTTAAATGCATCATCACACCGGATATGCTTACAATTGAACTACAGGTTTATATGCAAATGAAAGCATGGTCAGACTTCACTTGCCTTGAAACAATCTCTATTAAAGTCAGCACATGCCTCACATTCTATTATTGTCTCTCACTTTCATACTCCAATATTGCCAATGAGCCCCAGTGCAACATCCCATGGCCTGTATGCATTACGAGCTTTTCAACATTGAAAATCGTGTCGTTTAACCAAAGTGGACCACACTTTCTGAAGAAGGGCCTTGACCTGAAACATTAGCTTTCCTGCTCCTCTGATGCTGCTTGGCCTGCTGTGTTCGTCCAGTTCTACAATTTGTTATCTCAGATTCTCCAGCATTGGTAGTTCCCACTATCTCTAGACCATACTTTTCATTATATTTCCCTCTCGGTTGGAGGATAAAGTGGAGTGGCCCAAAAGTAGTGTTAACAGGGCATGAGCAACTGGAAACAGATTGATCTATACATCTTCAAACCAATGAGAGAGATAGCTGTCAACATAATTGAAGCAATATTAACCTAGACTAGGTCCAGTGACGGAGCTGAAAGCATTGAAATTGTTGTTGTGTTCCAACTTTTCCCTCTTCCTGTCAGCCCACCTCTTCTCATCCTGACAATCTCTTTTTTATACAAACAACAAGTAGCGTGTGCATACATTTATTAGTGTAGTTCTCCTTCCCTTACCACAACCAATTTTTCATCATGCTTCATTTCAGATGACCAAAAAATGCTACTTGGTCATCCTGTAGTATAAAAGCAGTGGTTGGGTTTTTATGTTGATGGACAGGGTTTCCAAACCCTGATTTGAAAGCTAAAGACAATCCAGCTCTCACATGGCTGACTCTTCCCACAGCTATTTAATGACAAATAAACTATTAAATACTCATATCCTCACCAAGGACAAAGTTTCAGCTGTCATTTAGAGGCCTAACGGTTTTCCACTTCCAATAATGACACTGGGAATGGTGGCTGCTGCTAGCCACATAGGGAGTCCATAATGTCATGAATTTAAAAGTAGTTCTTGGATCTTGCCGGGGCCTGTCTTGTAAACTCTGGTGGCCAGGTCCTAGGTCAGGGAATGAAGGGTAATATGGTGGAGCAATGGACCTCAGAGGAAGTGTCCTTTAATGTGTGCCTGAGAAAAAGACATCTCCTATTTTGCCAGATTTCATCTTTATGTTGGTTTCCCTGCCGTGGGTAAAAACCCATGGATGTCGGATGAGACCCTTAAGTGGCTATTAATTGGCATCTGTCAGAGTAAGATCTCTGATCAAAGGATGAGTGTCATGTCTCTACAGTGTGACTGAAGTAGATGCAGAGGTTGAGGAAAGAGAAATGGACATTCCAGGTGGAGAGGATGAGAAGACATTCGCAATCTTTAGTTGAAAGAAGTGCGCTGTCATCCTATCCGCACAATGGCATTTCACAAACTTTTCTGCATTATCTCAGCCCTTCAAAGGCTTCAAAAGGCTAGATCACATGGTCACTTGTGTCTTCTGTATGTTCTCTATTGGAGGGATATTGCTAGAGTCCTGAAACTGCACCAGGTCCCTTGAAATACATGGAGAGATGAGCAAGCACACCCTTCAGTATACACTTTGATGGCTCTTTCCTTGCTTCCAGTATGGTGGTGCTGGATGAAGATCAAGTCATAAATGAGTATCAGAAAGTGGGAAAGGCAGACACAGCTTTGAGATATTCACCTTGGAGGATAGAGGACAGACTCAGATGAGCTAAGCTTGGCACAGATACAAGGTTTCAGAAATTATAAGAAAAAAATTTCAACTTAGAACACTGGTGTCAAATGTGAACCCCCAAATTCCCTGGAAGCAGTGCGGAGGGTATGCGTCTGTTGATCAAGGTTTTAAACTCACAAGTTTGTTCATTTTCTATTCTTGTGTGTCTTGTTGGCAATTTGTTAGCCATCCCTAATTACTCTTGAACCGATTGGCTTGCTAGGCTGTATCAGAGTGCAGTGAAAAGTTAAATACATTGCAATTGATCTGGAGTCACATGTCAGCATATTTGCTTTCCTAAATGACTTTAGTGAACTGTTATATGTTATTGTTGGGAAAATATTATGTTCTGACAGTGTGTCTGGTGACCTTCAAGCTGGTGTTCGTGGTCTTTTTCCGAATTATTAATGAGTTGATACAGAATGCACAGATTTGGAATAAAACTACCCTGTTGGATTACAACAAACAACATGATTTTGTGTTCTTTACTTCTGACTAGAGCTTAGTAACTTCCTCCGCCTGAATATCGATTAATTGGTTTTTAATAAAATTTGATGATTGTTCCATTAATGAGGTGACCTTTATATTCCAGGCTTATTCATGAAATTTAAATTTCACCTGTGTCATAATGGGATTTGAACCTATTTCTCGAGATCATTAGCCTCAGCTCTAGTGACATACTATTACAATGCTATCTTGCCATAGGTACCTGCTTTACTGGATGGCTAATCTAATAAGGATCTTTGCACAGCAAATATAAGCATGAATGCCCACTGAGATGCTCCTACAGTGGCCCTGATAGAACTGAGATCCTAGGAAGGGATATCTTTGGTGATATCCTCCATTGAGACAGTGCATCATTCTATGGAAATTACAGGAGGAAGGGGGTATCATCTCTCTCAAGACATCATTGTCATCATTGGCTTCGTTGGAACTGAAGGATGATGTCTACAGCAAGACACATTGACTTATCCTTTCCCTACATTTACGCCAATGGGGCTTTCACTATTGATACCCCAAATGGTGCCTGCAAAATAAGCATGATTGCCTTATGAAAGTCAATTGTTTGCTTTGTGTCACAAAGAGTTTGTCAGTAAACCTTTAAGAGTGAGACTGATGATATAATCACTCTATCATAGAATGTAACCTGAAGGAATAAAGGTATCAGGTGTTTTCTTACTTGGAATCGCATGATAAACAAATAGAAACATAAGAACATTATGTAATAGCTCAATATGACCCGAAAAACGGATTCAGCTGTAAATATAATATTTATATATATTATCAAACTGTATTAAATGTCAGTTAACTGTTTCAATACTACATAATCCATGGTTAGTTTATTGAATTACCAGGGATAACAGAAGCATTGCCACAGATGATAAAATTTCCTGTTGGAAGCAAAACACATAGCATGGTGGTAGTGGTGGGATGTCTTTCAAGAAAAGACTTCCAAACCTTGGCAACAGATAATTGGAAAATTAATTGACAACCCGCCAGACATCAGCCTCGGACAAGAAATAATTCAGGCAATCAGCATCATCAGCTTCTGTGGGTGCAGTCATTCAGAGCTGTACATGGGCATTGACTAACAAGAATACAGAGATAACAAGGTGTCGAACTGGATGAGCACAGCAGGCCAAGCAGCATCAGAGGAGACGGAAGGTTGATGTTTCAGGCCTAGACCCTTCTTCAGAAAATGAAGAAAATGAATGTTTTTTTGTGAAGCAGGGTCTAGGCCGGAAACATCAGCTTTTGTACTCCTCTGATGCTGCTTGGCCTGCTGTGTTCATCCAGTTCTATACCTTGTTATCTCAGATTCTCCAGCATCTGCAGTTCCTGCTATCTCTGATACAAGAATACAGAGCTAATTTCTTTTTGATTAAAATCTAGGTTCCTTTTGTATATCAGACCTTTCAAAAAGTCCCTTTTCATAGAACATAGAACATTACAGCACAGTACAGGCCCTTCGGCCCTCGATGTTGTGCCGACCTGTCATACCGATCTCAAGCCCATCTAACCTACACTATTCCATGTCCATCCATATGCTTGTCCAATGGCAACTTAAATGTACCTAAAGTTGGCGAATCTACTACCGTTGCAGGCAAAGAGTTCCATTCCCTTACTACTCTCTGAGTAAAGAAACTACCTCTGACATCTGTCCTATATCTTTCACCCCTCAATTTAAAGCTATGTCCCCTCGTGCTCGCCGTCACCATCCTAGGAAAAAGGCTCTCCCTATCCACCCTATCTAACCCTCTGATTTTTTTTTGATTATTTTATGATTATTTTATATGTTTCAAATAAAAGGATGACTTTACAAATACAATTAAAGCCATGGGCTACAGACCTGTACCAGTGAGTTCTCTATCTCTCTACCTCTATCCCTAAAAACACTTGCAGCCCTGATTTTGAGAGAGAATAGCAGTTAAGTTGTCCTAAAATGTGCTGCTCTCCTAAAAGAAGACAGATTTAAAAGAACTGAAAAGAAGGCATACCTCTGTTGAGAACTCAAATGTACATGTATATCAGTAGAGGCATTTGATATGAAATTCCATTTTGTTATCATGGCAAGGCTTGAAAAGAAGGAAGAGGTGATGAAGAAAAACAAGGGTTATTGAACTGAGATGGGGAAATTTCTGAATAAATATGCATTATTCAATACTGATGAGAGGATATGTTCCAAGCTGTGTTTATATGGAAGTGCTTCACGGACAGGTAAAAATGTGTTGCAGGACCATTCTGTCTTCTTGGGTGATGAGGGGTCAGCCAACATACGCCCGGAGATAATGCTTCATTTTGATGAAACCTCATATGCTCCTTAAGTCCTGAACTGGCTCCAGGCATCTCCCTGGTCAGTCTGAGCATTTAAGCACTCTGCATCCACTTTCCCTTTCTCCTCCTTTTCCAGATCCTGTTCCTCCCCCTGCTGCAAAGCGCCCTGATGTCCTAGGGTCCTGAAGCCCTCGAGCTCCATACGTCTAGAGGGCCATCTTATTGGAGACTGCAGCTGATAACTATGGTGTGCATGACCCTTGTGGGAGTGTATTACAAGGCACTAGTTGACCAGTACAGACATTAGAACTGTTTCTTCAGAAATCCAATGCAAAGTAAACCATATGGGTTTTAGTGTCTACAAAATTTCATGCTGGATTTTCATGAAGATGCGAGTAGCCGTCCACTTTGCCTGTGAATCGATCCAATGAAATTGAGGATGAAATTATGAGCTGTAGCATCTTGGACTGCTAGAGGTTGAATGAATCATGGTAGCTGGCAGGCAAATGAGTAAATACTTATAGGAAATGAATGTTGTAGATGCAAGCGAAGTGAACATAGATAAATCTTACTGGACATTCACTGCATGCAATTGATGATGCTGGAAAAATCTAGTCATGGAGATTGAACCCAACACAGTTGTGCCTGTGAAGTCCTACCTGTCTACAATTGGACAAAGAAAGTAGTAATTAATAAGGTAAAACAACATTGAACCATTTGCAAGATGCCACCTTAGTCTGCAGCTAATTCTTGGAAGGGGGTGGAAATGAAAAAAAAAATCATAGTTGCAGTGACTTTGATGGTTGGAAAAGCTGTACCCTATACTCCATTATCCCGGGACAGTGAGTATCCCTGCACTAGCCAATTTATTTATGAGTCTAAAATTGATAAAAAGGCTCCGTTGGATAAACTGTCACTACTTAAAATTATTAAGGCTATGGGTGCAAATGAGAAGAATCCAAGTGTATGAAAGCTGACGAGGGTGGAAATTGCAGCAACATTGGCAATGGTATTTCAATTTCCCAGATTCATGAATGGTGCCTGACGACTGGAGGATCTCAAATATAGCGCTTTTCTAAAGGATAAGCCCAGCATTTAACTTCAGTGATCGAGAATAATTTTTTGAGATAGAATGCGCTGTCACATGGAAAGCTCATGGATTAATTAGGAAAAAGCAGCAGGGATTTCGAAAGGGAAAGTTGTGTTTAATGAACTTACTCAAGTTTATTGAAGAAGTAACAGAAAGAATTGCTGAAAGAAGACTGTTGATGTCGTCCACATAAACTTCCAAAAAAACATTAATATAGAATCACACAACAGATTTGTGAGAAAGTTTCTAGCCCTTGGAATAAAAAGGACAGTAATGACCTGGATATAATATTGGCTGAGTGATAGGAAACAAAAAGTCTTGATTAATAAATATTTTTCAGGCTGGAAGAAGTAGAATTCCCCAGGGATAAGTTTTGGGACTTTTGTTTTCTTTTGTGATGTGTAATAAAGATTTAGATATTGGTGTACGGGATGCAAATTTAGATGCATTGAAAACTAACAGGATAAAATGACAAAAGGACACTGACAAGTTTTTGGAATGGGTGAGTAGATGGCAGATCAAGTTCAATGTGGACAATTGTGAGGTGATACATTTTGATAGAAAGAACATGCAAGTACCGCATAAAGATAAAATGTGCTCACCTAAGCGGTAGCAGCAGAGAGATCTGGATGTTACATGTGTATAAGCCATTAAAACTGGCAGCACATGTACACAAACAATTAATAAAGCACAGAGGATCCCATTTTCATGAGTATATGACACAAACGTAACCACCTGAAGAAAGTCACTGGACCTGAGAATGGCAACAGAATAACTATTTTTAGCACCTGACACCCCCTCCTTTCCAGCACTCAAAGATACCTATAAATCAGATTGATCTTTTTGTTTCTTCCTCTCTCTCTGTTTCATGCTCTTTGTCTCACGCTGTGTTCTCTTTCTTTCTCAGCTACCAATTTCTTATATTCCATTGCTGCACATACAGAATCAACCCTCTCAACTTTATCTCGATGTTGACAAAAGGGCTGATCGCTGACTTCAGGAAGGAAGGAGGGAACATGTTCCTGTCTACATAAATGGAGTAAGCTGGAGAGGGTCAAGAGAGCATCAAGTTCCTAGGAGTAATGATAAATGACAGTCTGTCCTGACCTTCCATGTAGATGTAACGGTCAAGAAGGCATGAAAGATCTTTTTCTTCCTCAGGTGGCTTTAGAAATTTGGCATGTCTATAACAACCATCACCAATTTTTACGGATACTCAGGACTGTAAGAAACAGAAAGTTGTATACACAACCCAGACCATCCCAGAAGTCAATCTCCCATCCATGGACTCCATTTACATTTCTTGTTGCCAAGGAAACATTATCAATATCACCAAAGATCCCTCCCACCACAGTAATGTTCTCTTCCACCCAGTTCTGTCAGTTAGTATTTGGAGAAGATTGAATGCACGCATCAACAGGTTCAAGAACAGCTTCTTCCCTGCTGTTATTAGACTGCTGAAGAGGCCTCTCTAACTTCAAATAATTTTGATTTTGCTAATGTTTGCTAATCTTGTTTTGTCAGCCTCCTGTGCAGGCATAATTTTGTGTGCCTCACTCTGTCAAAGCACGCTATGATTCATATTTCCTTGTTTGTTATGATCTGCCTGTACTGCTCACAAAACATAGTTTTTCACTGTACTTAGGTACATGAGACCACAATAAATCAAGTCAAATAAAAACCAAAACCTAACACTGGACTGTTGCATGACAGGATCAGAGTAAAGGCTACAAATTTAGCTTGTTGCTTTGACTAGTGTGTCTACAGCATTATGACTGAGGTTGCTTGTGCTCAAAAGGACCTCTACACTTCAAGGCTTCTCAGTAACTGTATTTTGACAGATCACTTGGATCACCATGGCATATCCCTGGTGAAGTGACGGTTGTGCCTTGGAAAAACTGTATTCATCCAGCCACCTCTATTCATTGATATTTGTTCTTGCAGTTTACGATCAGTCAGCCAGGCATATTCCTACCATACTGAAAACTGCAACAGGTCTTTAAGTGAGAGCTGCATGAAGTTGTACCTTTATGTATTCTGCACTAATCTTACTGCAACCACTGTGTACAAGTACAAAGGCACATGGAAGATGCAAGAGTGATTTATTGACTTCTGTATAGAATATTGAATAGTTAGACCAATAAGCCTTCATAAGATGAACCAATAAGACCAATTGCTTGGAATGTTTGGATGCAGATGGGAGGAATTTGCAATAATCAACATCAGATGGAAAGGATTGTGAGTGGATAGGCAAATGGAATCAGATGATCAGAAAATCTGGTGGGAAAGGAGGCTAAAATGATTGCTTCCTCTGGTTTTTTTTTCTCCACCATGTTGTCATCCTTGTCCTCCTTAGCTGTTCATCTTATTCCTGATCATAGACCCTCATGCGAGATCATGACAAATATGGTTGATCAACTTCAATTCTGAGAAGTATTCTGAAGAGTACTGCAGACACAAGAAGTCTTGTCAAAGTACCCCAATGGCCTGTTTGGTGATAATTCATGTGGATTTGTGGTTGTCATTGCATACAACTGCTCATGTGTTTGTGAGGTGTACACAGGAGCCACAAACCAGATGTCCAGCAGTTATGCCCTGGCCACCCAGTGCCTAATCCCAGCTTCTCATGCTCATTCAAATACTGGTGGTAGAGGGTCTGGAGCAGAATAAGTCATCATGATTTCTGTCAGGCCATAAAGTATTTTGTGCTGATCATGGCTGCCCACAAAAGGGCAGTGAGAGAATAGATCTACTCATGGTTGCAATGCGTCTCTGAAATTGCATGCAGTATGACAAAGTGACATATTTTCTATCAAGAATGCCCAACATCATCAGAAAGCCAGGTATTCCTGGAAAATCAACATGCTTGTTCAACCTACTTCTCTCTGGAAAGAGAGCAAAAAAAAATTCTCCTTTTAAAACATGCAGAGCATCATTCATTTCCATATGAAGCAGTGTATATAATGCCTCTTGTTAAAGCTTGGAAAGAGCCTGGCACAAAGAAGTTGAAAGCCGTTGTAACTTTTAAAGTCACTGATGTTGCTGTCCTTGCCTAACTTGGAGGCTGCAAGTTTGCCTGGAACACGTGTTAGATTTCTGCATACTGGCTTAGTGAAATGGAGATGACGCATGTACCAAATGGGAATAGCAAAATTCTGCAGTGTTAAAAATCTGAAACAAAAACAAAAAATTCTGAAAATGTTAACTTGGTCTGGCAGCATCTTTGGGGGCATAATGAGTATTTAATCAATATTTTCATCAATTTCCTTTTCTTAATATTACACACAATATAAAATAAGAGTATTGATCCCAAAAGATGCTGGGTGGATCTGGTCATATCACGTGAGCCCTGCATTGCCTCCTTGTAATCAATATCTCATCCTTCTCAGTGCATTGCTCCTCATTCTTCCTGTTGGGCTGTAGACCAAGGAGGATAGAAACTATAGAACTCCTGATTGCAACCCAGTGTCTGGGGCATAACCCTTGAAATTAGAACCAATACATTTACCAATGTCGTGTCAGCTGCTGCAGACTTCAACAACTTTAGCAGTTCAAGTTATTAAATGCTTCCACTAAGTCAGCAACTGTCAATGTCAAACAAGCAGCAAAAGCCTGAAAATGTTGATGATCTTCTGTTTAGTGGTGAGCACTGCTGCCTCAGAGCACCTGGGTTTGATTCAAGTCTTAGGTGATTGTTTATGTGGAGTTTGCATGTTCTCCTATTGTCTGCACACCTCCAAGTGCCCCAGTACCCTCTCACAGCCCAAAGATGTACGGGTTAGATGGATTGGCCATGCTGCAATTGTCGAGAGCATTGATGAGACCGCAATTGGGGCATTGTGCACAACTTTTGTATCTTTACCTAAAGATGGATATATTTGTCATAGAGTGGCTTCCGTGACATTTAGCAGACTCAACCCTAGAATGATAGGATTAGCCTGCACAGAGACTGAGGAGACTTGATCTTTATTGACTGAAGTTTAGAAGGATGAGATGTGATCTCATTAAAGCACTTTTTTTTCTAGCACTTGATTAGTAGAAGCAGGAAGATTGGTTGCCTTGCTGGGACAGATGTGGAAATAGGTGGCACATTCTCAGAATAACCAGTAGGTCAAATAGAAGTGAGATGAATTGGAAGTTCTTCCTCCTAAAGGGTGGTAACTCTTTGGAATTCTCTACCACAGAGGGCTGTAGGGGCTCAATTCTTGAATATATTCTAGTCAGATTTTGATCAATTCTCGATATTAAAGACATAAAGAGTTAGGAGGTTAGTGCGGGAAAATATTGTTGAAATAGAAATGCAATCACGATCTATTTGAATGGTGGCAGGGACTTATGATGCTGAATGGTTGAATGCTTTCTTTTTCCTATGTAAACCAGTAATACCTATTGGAGCCTAGAGTCCTGGCAGCAGTAAGCCTGAAGCCTAGACTTCTGGAGCCTGGACTCCTGGCAGCGTCAGCAGCATGCAGAGCCAATGTCTTCTGGAACATTAACGTTACTGTTAAAGTTCCCAGAGTAGGACTCCTTGAGGCCCACCTTGCAGAAGCCCTGAAGCCATGCTTCAGATCTCACTTTGATCAAAAGATCAATTCTAATTTAAGTAATTTCTTTTGATCCTTATTGTAGCTCAAAATAGTGCTGGATTGTGGTGGTAAAACACTTTTCACTGTATCTTCAAGATATATGTGACAATCAATCATTCAGTCTTTCATTTGCTGACATTATGAGCTGCCTGATCTGCATACTTCTAACACATGCTCCTTGTGCCAATGCTAACAACATACCCAAAGTGGCACCTAGTGCGGCCAGTACGAGAATGGTGTGCACACCAATTCAGACCTGGAACAGGGCATGTGTGTTGAAAGGTAGGCACAATACAATCAAATTTTGTTGCCTGTATCTCCTCTACAATGACACAAAAACTCAAATAATCATACAATCAGTCTAGTAAGCTTTTCAGATTGATCACTTAAAAATATTGGCATAACATGATTGTGGAAATGCAAGTTCCAACTCCACAAAATAATTTATATGTTTTTGTGCCCACAGCTACTAGGTCTGGCTAGTTTCTGAACATTGCTAGAGAGATACAATGAGCAGAATCAAGTTACTTCCTTACCAAGAGAGGGAAAATCAATGAATTGTTTTAAACAATATTTGGCACAGAGCTTACTTGGAGCTGGTTTATAGTACAAGAAGGCCTAAAGCAGAGAAATCAATTCATAAAAAGTACAGGAAAATAAATATTTCAAAATCATCATGTTATATTCCAAAATTTTACATTTCTTGCCTGATAATTTACTATCATTAAAGGGCACGTTTCTCCTCTATGAACACATTTGTCCTCAAATAAGGAGATAATCATGATTGCTTTTCTCTAACCTTAATGCATTTGGATGGGCCATTATAATTGCTAATCTCCAAGGATGAAAGAGAACGACAAAAGATCTTGGCATTCTTACAATTTTGTTTTGTTCGAGCACAAATGCAGAAAGCACATGCATAATTATCATGTTCCTATATCTCAACATTACTTCTGTGCTGTCAATATCAAAGGGGCCATCACAGTTAAAGAGAGATAGAAAAAAACCTTGAATGCATTCTAGGGAGGAAATAGGAAGAAGAACAGCAATTATTAATATTTGGCCAGAGATAATCACTGCAAAGAAGATTATTTACTTGCTCTCTCTTCCAAGGGGAAATGTATATTGTACTCCTTATGTTCCCAAACATTTCAGATGAGTACAAAGAATCAAAGTTTACAAATATATTTTGTGGAATTTGGTTGTTCTTATTCCTGCAGACATCTATTTCACTGGCGCAGACCAACACAAGGCATCAAGTTAGTTGTGAATATTTACAGATTCTGTGTTGATCCCTGGTTAACACATAATTCTTTGGATGAAGATGAATTATATGGATTGAACACCATTTGGACTAAAGTTAATGTTCATATTCACGGTACTTTCAGTCAAGTGTTGAGCTTTATGTTACATGCCAAAGGCATCAATGACTAGCCAATCTGATAAGGAGTTACTGTATTTTAAGAATGTGTTATTGTTTTCTACTTGTCCCCCAGGAAAAGCATTTAGAGGGTTATTATTGGATGTCTGAAACCATAAGACTCAATGTTTTTAAGCAAATGTTAAGTATTGCTGCAGATATTCTGGAGCTTTGAGACTATGGCATAAAACATGCACAAAGCAATTATTAGACAAGTGAAACTGATAGAAAGTTGCCATTCGTAAAGAGCTAAAAGCACAGAATATTTAAACCTCCTTATCAAATTTTGCAATTCTTCTTGAATATTTGAGCCTGGTGCAACTATCATAGAATTAGACCCTAATTCCAAATAGACTGGAATGGCAAAGAAAGAACCCAATATTATTTTTTGTTATAGTGCATTTACGAAGCACTTATCTGTATTTGGCTATGAACATAACAGCAGCAAATTGCTAAGCATATCCTCATAATAAGCTAATATTTTCACACAAATCTGAAAAAGCCATCTTTTATTTTGAATTTAATCAAGGTATCATTGTTTCATTCTTTAATAACAATCAGGTCTCAAAAGTATTCACTACTGAAGTGCCTCTGACTAGTTTTCCTATACATCACCGTGTGTGCAATAATAATCACTATTTTATGACATGAAATTAAAATGCAAGTCTTTGGTAGATATATTAGATTGCAGTTTGATGTTAATTGTGTTTGTTTACTGAAGTGAAGAATTACAGTTCTGAAAAACTGAACAATTTCAATTTTCTTCCAAATTTTTGGTATCTAGGTCATAGCCTTCTTGCAACCCAAAAGCTTCCTAAAAACTACTCTCATATGGACCTCAATTCCAATCTAAGAAATAACAAAATCATTCACTTCATCCTTCTGTTTTTAATGAGATTAGAAGATTTTTACAATCATAGTAATTTTCTGAAAGTACAACGCGTTAGTCTTGGAATAATGGACTTACATCTATATCTAACTAAGAGCAACAAACATGAATCCAGAAACAGGCACAAAGTTGGTCCCAGCCATTTTCAGCATTGAGGGATGTAAAAAATATTTCCTTGGCAAACAAATTGAGGCACAATCCATGCAAAATTGAAGAACCCAAACACCCTAATGTTGTTTGGCTCTCACTGCAGTCCACCTGTGATGTCCCCATTTAACAGGTATAAAAATATCAACCGAGGTTTCTAAAGCTTGTGTTGCAATTTCTCGAGAGAAAAGTGCCCTTTTTATTACTCTGGGTATATCAATTACACATGTACAAAGGAACTATGGCATGACTTCAGATCACATGGAACTAGAGCTTGGGTCTGTAAGGCTCAAAGTAAATTATTTCTTCCATTTTTTGTATATTATTACAATAAATAATTGATCACTTTGAGTTTAAGAAAATGTTTCTTTTCTCATTGCAGTTGACTGTTATTTCAAGTGGATTGAAATATTGAAGCTGAAGAAGAGAAACTCTTCAGAAGCTGTGATACTCTCTTTAAAAAGAATATTTTACAGGCATGAAATTCCAGATGTAATCTGCAATAATGGGCCACAATCTCTGAATGATTTCGATCCTTTGCAACTATATATGATTTGGACCACATTATACATTGAGATGCTCTCAAATCAATAGTGAAGCTGAGACAAATACAAACAATAAAAAAAATCTGAGAAATAATGATCATTTTTACTTAGACCTATTTACCTATCACTCTACACTATCACTTTATTGCATGCTAAACTTTGATTGGTAACAGATTTATTTTTGTTATATTCATGGAATGTGGCTTTGGCTGGCCAGCATTTATTGCCCATCTTTAGGTGGCCTTGAGAAGGTGGTGATGAGCTGTTTTTCAGACTTCTTGCATGGCATTTGATGTAGTTAAACCCTCAGTACCACAATGCAGTTATAGTAGAGTTCATGGATTTTGATACAGTGACACTAAAAGGACAGCAATACATTTCTAAATGAGGAATGATGAGTGAATTGGAGGGGAAATTGCAGTTGATTGTGGTCACATGTGTCTCTTGCCCTTATCCTTCTAGATGGTAGTGGTTGTGGATTGGGAAGGTGCTATCTAAGAAGTTCTGGTAAATTTGTGCAATACATACATGTTGGAGATGGTGCACTCTGCTGCTTCTGTATTTCAATGGTGGAGGGAATGAATGTGGATGTGGCTCCAGTCAAGTGGCCTGCATTATCCTGTATAGTGTCAAACATCTTCAATCCTACCATGGCAGATGGTGGAATTTGAATTGAATAAAGTATCTGGAATTAAGAATCTAATGATGATCATGAATTCATTGTTGATTTTCGGATAAAGCCACGAATGTCCTTTAGGGAAGGAAACTGCCATCCTTACCTTGTCTGGCCTACATGTATCTCCAGACCCACAGCAATGTGGTTGACTCTCAATTGACCACTGGGCAATTAGGGATGGGCAATAAATACTGCCGAGCCAGTGACACCCTCATCCTGTTGATAAATAAAGAGAATAAAATTCTATATTTGTTTACCATTTCCAATTCTATCATCTACCATGGTGGGATTTGAGTCCAAGCCTGCAGACCATCACCTTGGTCTCTGGATTTCAAATGTAGCACAATATCATTTTAGCATCACCTCCTCTTGCAAGGTCATGCTTTTTTTCCTTTCTCAGGCATTAAGATCGAAAGTAATATAACAGGACCTTGAACAACAAGGAAGAGATATTGTAGGATGGGTGAAACTTACACAGTCAACCAGCAATAAAGCCCTCCTGAGCTGCACGCATTGGAGAAAAAACATTTCATGCTTGCGTCAAATGTAGCAACAGATGTGGAGTGACTCCAACAACTGAGATATATCCTTTTCTGCACATAAGATACAGCAGAAACACTTTGATTTTGTTAAAGGAGAAGTTGATTGCCACATGGCTTGCATATTTAAATGCACAGGAAGATATTAGAACATTACAGCACAGTACAGGCCCTTCAGCCCTTGATGTTGTGGCGACCTGTCATACCGATCTCCAGCCCATCTAACCTACACTATTCCATGTACATCCGTATGCTTATCCAATGGCGACTTAAATGTACTTAAAGTTGGCGAATCCACTACCGTTGCAGGCAAAGCGTTCCATTCCCTTACTACTCTCTGAGTAAAGAAACTACCTCTGGCATCTGCCCTATATCTTTCACCCCTCAATTTAAAGCTATGACCCTCGTGCTCGCCGTCACCATCCTAGGAAAAAGGCTCTCCCTATCCACCCTATCTAACCCTCTGATTATTTTATATGTTTCAATTAAGTTGTGAATATTGTGGCAACATAATCAATAATAGCTGAAATAAGGCTGATAACTCTCTGAGAAGCAGTTTGTCATGTGCTCCATAACCTTTATCAGAATGCCGTAGAAATTCAGTGAGATTAGTCTAACCACTGCACAGACGTACCCTGTAAATCACAGAAATATTACGGAGGCATATACAGGAGGATTGTGAACATAGTTCATACGGATAACAACTTGGAGAAGATATTGACTAAAATGAACTGTATCTTTATTTAAGATGGCACAGCAAGGGCTGGAAAGCCCTAAGTAGGCCTGCGGCAGCGGAAAAGAAAGTTGGACTTTCAAGTTATTCTGAAGTATGTGAATGGCGCCATGTATAAACGGCGATGGTACGCAGTTTTCTGAAACTTTAAATGAAAGCTTCCTCACTCAGATTTAAGTCAAGACCTGATGATATCACTGGTCTATATTTGCAACTTTAGAATGATCCCACCTGATTTAGTTTGTCATCTTTATAACATATCCAGACGACAACATGTCCACCAAGTTGCATTGTGCATTTAGTCTAAACATCTTGATGATGAGGCAGAGTGGTGGCAGAACAGGAAAGGTAAGGAAAAAAATCCCCTACTTTACATCCCACTAACTCTCAGGATGTCCTGGCCCATATGCCCAAAAATCAGTGGATCAGGGATCAGCCTGTCCTGTCCATGGCAGAACCTCATGATCCTGAGTAGATGCTATTCTTGGAGTTATAGCCACACTTTCGGTTTTGATGCCAGCTATGTTTGCAGATAAACAAACGTTGGGAACACGAACGAAGTTCTTGGAAAACATTCCTATGCAGCAGCATTATAGTGCAAAGGAGGCGTTCTACAATACGATAGAAAATTGAGGACACAATGTTAAAAAAGTTGGCAAGATAATCGAGATACAGATTGCATGTGATAGTACAAAAGGAGAACTGTAAGCCTTGACTTATAATTTATTGTAAGCTATGTACAATTTTGAGAAGTGAAGAGAATTTAGGATTTACAATAAGAGAATGAACCCTGTAAGTTCACACTATAGAAGTATTCAGTGTTTCACTTGTGATAACCTGTCCCAAATATTACAACAGGATATTCAAAATTACACAAAACAGAAAATTTGAAGGAAGAAAATGAATGAATATGGTGGGCATTGTATTGGACTCAAGAAGCCTCAATCCATGATGCATTTGTTGGTGACAGGATATTTCAATTGTGCAATACTAGACAAATTCTCCCAATTTTGTCACAAGTCCCCACATGATATTGCTAAGGACAATTTCATGGTTGACTGAGCTGAATGTGTTTATTTTTCCAGTCCTCTGTTGATGTCATTGTCATCTTGTTAATCTTCTTTTATTGTTAGTCTAGAATGTTTTACTTAAAAATACAGTGAAAGAGAACAGAAGTAACTACAAGTCCATTAGTTAGACATTAGTTGTGGGATTGTGGGAAGTGTCCTGGAATCTATTATTAGTTCCTTACTGAATATGAATTTACAGAAGTCATTGGCAGTCACTTGGAATCAAGGTTAACTTCTGTCGGAATAGATGAGCCTACGGTTAACTTAGGAGCCCAATCTGGGTCTGCAGGTTTTTCTGCAGTGGGAGACACTGTTGCATAAAGAAATGGATTTCGCAAACCCAGCTTGACTTCTTTCTTCTTCATCTCTAGCCACCATTCTACTTTGTAACGGAGTTGCTGATCCTCAAAGTTTTTCTGGCCTTTTGGATCAGCAAGTGCCATGCTGAGTAGATGATACCCTTCTCTACCGAGCCGGTGATGTGAATGTCTCTATGCTTTAGGAGGACACTTGTGATGGTCTGGTGGACCTCTTGTTGGGTCCAATTGGTACTACTGGTGGAATCTCTCAGGGTTTCAATGTGACATTCATTTTGCTGTAATAGATGGAAGAGGTCAACACAACAGCCTTATTGATGAGGATCTTTGTTGATATCTGTATTGCCAAAGCACATTGTTTCACTTTGAAGAAGGCAGTGTTGGCATAGTTGAGCCTGTGCTGGATTTCTTCATTAGTAATCTTTACTTGGAAGAGGTGGTTGCCAATATATGGGTAGAGCAGCACATATGCCAGAGTCACCCCACTTATGTAGATGCCACGGGGCATGTTTAACAGGCATGAAAAATAAGGTCATGAAAAGGTTGAGTGACTTTTGCATGTCCAGTGCAGTTTCAGGATGCAGTCATCTGCAAGCTAGATGTTGTGGATGTCAATGGTGGTGAGCTTTAATTTTGCCCAGAAGTGACCAAGATTGAAAAGCTTCTCATCAGATAATATTGGATGCATGTGATTATACAACCTTGTTTGATCCTAGTCTGAATGTCAAAGGTGTCTGTTTCAGATTCTCCATTTAGTACAGCAGTGGTCATATTTTCGTGTAAATGGTGCCAAACTTCAACAGGCAAACTCTATCTATTAGGACTTATTGTGATTTCAGACTCATTTCACTTCTGACTCTTAATAGGCATGAGACAAAGGGCACATTCATCCAATTTGTGCTGGTTGTTTTTGAACCCAAGTCCCAGTGGTGAAATAATGATTTTCAAATTCTCTAAAAAGTACCTAAACAATAAGGCTTGACATTGTTGAAAGACATTTTTTTCCTTAATTTTGGACAACCTGGCCATAATTTAAATTGACTTCATCCTCATTTAATTGACAAGTGTCCAAATTGGTAAATTTTCTACAATTGTTTAAATTGAAGTTTCAATGTCCAACTTTGTGTTTGTGCTGAACAATGCAGCAGAGATGTTCATTCCAATTTTAATTTTGAGAATGTAAGCTGAGGATGTAATGTTTGTATAGTTGACAATGATCATCTCCATGAACACAGTATTGGAATTGTTAATTGCAACACAACTTGTCAGACACAATGTTCTGCCAACGTCCTTCCAACTCTCTCCATGGTCATTACTATACTTTGTTAACATAATGCCCCAGCATGTCATGTGAGTGGTCAGACAATGACTCCAAAGTGAACAGCTTCTATTGATTGTAAATTGTCCCCTAATGACCAGTTAGGCTCTTTCTGAAAATCCATCTGGATTTTCTTTTCTTGATCACAGTTCTTAAACTTTAAAGCTAAAGTTAGACTTATAAATAATTTGATTTTCTTTTCTGCCCGAAATACCAAAAAAAGACATTACATTAAAAAATTAACATTGGCTGAGTCAGCAATCTTCCAATTAGAGCACCCCATTCTTATGAAAACTATTCTTGTCTTTAGCTGAAGGACCTTCAAAACAAACTACATAATTTTGCTACCTTCTGGGAGCACTATCTGAGAAGACCTCAAAGTCGAGCTGCATTTTAAAACAGCCAATGCTCAGGTTCGCAGGGTTCAAATCCATATGCCGGTTAAATGGCAGGCTAAAAATTATGTCTGCTTGAAAATTTGTTAGGAGCAGAGTGGTTTGGGTGTAGGATATTCAATGTCACATGAGAAATTTGAAGTAAATTAAGTCCAACTGTCCATATATGATACTTTGTTATCTTTACTTGTTGGCTTTGTGTCGATAGCTGCAGAAGTGGTGTACACCCACAAATTGTTCCAGATATTCTGATGGGGAGCATTATCTGAATGAAAGTATCAGAGGGACTGGCCATCTTGAAGGTGGGCCAAACGGCAGGTCTTTGAGGTGTACCCAAGGCTGTTAAAGGAAGGAAGTAAAAAATGCTCCACGGAACATTTACAATCCTCACTAACTGGCACGGGAATAATCAGAATAATCTCAGCCACTGTTGTGAACAGGAAACGCAGCTGTGTTTTTCTAGTTTTCGCTCTGTATGTAATCCAAGTTTGTTTGTGTGTGTGTGTGTGTGTGTGTGTGTGTGTGTGTGTGTGTATGTGTGTGTGTGTGTGCACGCGTGCGTGTAAATTTTGAGTTTATAAGAGGATGAGAATTTTATTTAGCTGTGATAAATGCGAACAGTTTATAACTCTTTACCTAGAGCAAGAGTTTAATTACTTGTAATAAATCATAATTTGTGTTGAGTACAGAATCTTTGCACCTACTTTCTGTCAATCTGGGTCCGATAATTAGCTAAATTGGGGAATCCTCATGTACTTTATAGAAATCTTTAATCTTTGCAACAACGCTCAGAATAGCAGGATTTGATTTCATTGTACTACCCCTGTGAGTCATAACATAAAACAATTGTTTTCTCCCAGAAGGTGATAAGGGACAACAATTCACCACTCAGTTTCGTAGTTGAGGCAGAAACTCCCAATCCATATGAAAGGAATTAAGATCTGCACCTCAAGAATTGTAACAAGCAAGGTATGGACAAGTCTCTGGAAAGTGGCATTAGAATGGATTGTTAGCTGATTCAGTCCATACAGACATGATGGGTTAAATGGCTTGTTTCTGTACTGTAACTTTTCTATGGTGCTATATTGTGTTTTGCCACTGTAAACTGAAATTGTGTCAGGACCAAAACAAAATCCCAATGCAGCTGAATCTGAGGGAATTTTAAGTGATATTTAAAATTCTGACGAAAATTCTCTGGTGTCTGGACACACATTCCAACATCCACCACGCCCTACACGCCATCTTCCTTGGAAAATGCTCTTAATATCAGAGATTTTTAGTGGCTTTCACTTACTTAAGATTAAGTGACTCACTTAACCCTCCAGAGGTAACAAACACCTCCTGGTCCAAACACTTCCAGGCCTATTGGAGCTGCTTCTCCACTGCCCAACATGAGCTCATTGGAGCTGGCAACATAATTTCCCCAAACAGATAATGCCCCTATCATTTTTGATGTAACTCTACCAAACCCAACATTCTCTCAAAACCAAACTTATACCACAAAACATTTGCAAGACAAGGAAAATGAAAGCTTCATAGCACACAAAGGTAGGCACTTAATATATCAGGAGTGTTTTGTTTCAGAGAGAAAAACCATGAAAAATTTATTACTTTTCACCATTGTCTGTTTTTGTGCATTTTGTATTTCAGGCCAGCAACTTCCTGTTTGCTTGATGATGAAAGGGAAGATTGCCGTTCCTGATCTTGCTATTTCTTATCCAGAGTTCAACAAGGCAGCTAAGACTCCAACATGCTTGCCTGATTAAAAAAAAACATTGAGGTGTAGAAAATAACCTCTTTGTAGAAATACTGCGTCTTTTTGTGAAGGAGGCAAAGAAAAACTGGTTATTCAACAGAGACTCAGTAATTGACATTATATTCTTGCCTTGGTTTCAAATGGTAGTGTTGGTAGAATAATGGTAGAATAAACCCATTCATGCACAGTTAAATTCAAAAACCTTGTGAAGAAGCACCCAGTTGAGCCGTTAGCATATGTTGATGGGCAATCCAAGTTTCTTTAGGAGGATATATTACCAAGTTCATTTGTTACATGATGTAGAAGAGAACTTGTAGATAAAAAAGTTGATGGTATCACAATGTATCTACTATGCTAATCCTCTGGGTGCTGTACGTAATGTTTGAATGACACTGGATAGTGCTCAATGCAGAGTTGACGAGACGGTGCAAACAATTCTCTCAAAGATGGAAGGTGACCAACATACCACAAAACTATGTTTCTTAAATGTGTTTAACTAAGAAGCTTTCTGAAATAAGTTAATTAAATGGCAGTAGAAATAGAATGATATTGAATGAATCATCCTACGGTTCACTTGTCTGGCAAAGAGTTGGAATACTTAGATGAGGTGAACAGCTTATTAGCTGCTTTATGAACTGTTTTGAGTATAAACAATTGATAAAAATGACATTTCTGAAAAAATACGTTTCAAAGCCAAGGATGGATTCAAAGTGCACTGTACAATGAGCTAAGAGAAAACGTAAAGAAGAAATGGCTGATCAATGATACAAATTCTGTAGCAGTCCATGAAAGATGGGTAATAACATAAAAATAGTCGTTTATTCCATAACTTAAACAAAGAATTTAATGCAACATGAACACTTTCTGCGCAGAAGATGTTTTACAGGACAATTAGATCATGCAAAATATAACACAGATACTCACCTGGGAAAAAAGGTTTTAGAATTGGATATAATAACCAATTATGACAAACAGCTGATAGAAACTCCTCAGGCTGGATGCATACTGACTTCAGTCTTAACACATTTTGAGTAGTTTTCGGAGGTTTCAAGAAAAAGAAACAAGACACTGAAAGGAAAAGAGAAAGAAGCGAAAGAGAAGAACAGGTTCCATAGGTACAGGAAAGGTCAGATCTTGATAATGTGCATTGATATCTATATCATTGATGTCATAACCACTTGATAACACATGAACATAGACTTTGTGATGCAAGATGTGACTTGTATATGTTTTTATTCAGAAAGACTTTGGTATGCTTGTACAAAGGGGCACAGAAAGTTTGCATGCAGATTTTAAAATTTGAAATGATGAAAGGGATGTCATTATGCACCTCTGGAGCAAACGGACATGATCCTGTGGGGGTTGTGACTCAGAAATAGGGACACTACCATTGCACCACAAGAGTCCCAAGACTGAAATCTCATAGAAAATGGGAAATCATGGGATATATTAATTAAAGGCTCATTGAGTGAGAGCTGGTTGCACAAATACTGGGAACTAGTTTTCAGTGAGGCATGACTTTTTGGGGAATGGTAACTGAATTAAAGTTCTCATTAAAAGAGTAGATTTGGATTCTCTTCTAGTACATAACTCTTGCTGCAGATGACATCTGAATCAAAAGGTACAGTTTCAAAGAATGAATACCCATCCCTGTTTTCTGGAAGTAAACTTACAGCCAGTGTAAAAGTAGCATAACTTCCTGGACCCAGGTTACTTCTTTACCAAAGTGGAAGCAAGATTTTGACTTAGCCCTTTTGCTATGATATAGAAGTAGGATAAGATGCAAAGTTGTTTTGAAATTCAATTCTGATGATTTGAACATGCGATAAAGTTCGAGGCAAGTTGCTAACCTTCCTGAATAGAAATTTTCGAAAGGATGACTTACAGGGCATGGTTGGACTTGAACAAACTTAGAGAGACTGAGGATAGTACTGTGGAAATTACATAACAAAATTCAGTAGAATGTTTGCAGGATGCAGAAATTTCATTTGAAAATACCCAAATCTGTGCTGGCATTTTAGTTATTGGACTATGCCACTGTGTTGAATACAGCCAGACTTTCAGTTTTGATGCCAGTTATGTTCGCAGTTAAACAAACGTTGGGAACACCAAGGAATTTCTTGGAAAACATTCCTATGCAGCAGCATTGTATGCAAAGGAGGCGTTCAGCAATATGACAGAAAATTGAGGACACAATGTTAAATAAAGTTGGCAAGATAATTGAGATACAGATTGCATGTGATAGTACAAAAGGAGAACTGTAAGCAATGATTTATAATTTATTGTAAGCTATGTACAGTTTTGAGAAGTGAAGAGAATTTAGGATTTACAATAAGAGAATGAACCCTGTAAATTCACACTATAGAAGTATTCAGTGTTTCACTTGTGATAACCTGTCCCAAATATTACAACAGGATATTCAAAATTACACAAAACAGAAAATTTGAAGGAAGAAAATGAATGAATATGGTGGGCATTGTATTGGACTCAAGAAGCCTCAATCCATGATGCATTTGTTGGTGACAGAATATTTCAATTGTGCAATACTGGGCAAATTCTCCCAATTTTGTCACAAGTCCCCACATGATATTGCTAAGGACATTTTCATGGTTGACTGAGCTGAATGTGTTTATGTTTCTAGTCCTCTGTTGATGTCATTGTCATCTTGTTAATCTTCTTTTATTGTTAGTCTAGAATGTTTTACTTAAAAATACAGTGAAAGAGAACAGAAGTAACTACAAGTCCATTAGTTAGACATTAGTTGTGGGATTGTGGGAAGTGTCCTGGAATCTATTATTAGTTCCTTACTGAATATGAATTTACAGAAGTCATTGGCAGTCACTTGGAATCAAGATTAACTTCTGTCAGAATAGATGAGCCTTCCGTTGACTTAGGAGCCCAATCTGGGTCTGCAGGTTTTTCTGCAGTGGGAGACACTTTTGCATAAAGAAATGGATTTCGCAGACCCAGCTTGACTTCTTTCTTCTTCATCTCTAGCCATCATTCTACTTTGTAACAGAGTTGCTGATCCTCAAAATCTTTTCTGCCCTTTTGGATCTGGAAGTGCCATGCTGAGTAGATGATACCTTTCTCTACCGAGCCGGTGATGTGAATGTCTCTATGCTTTAGGAGGACACTTGTGATGATCTGGTGGACCTCTTGTTGGATCCAATTGGCACTACTGGTGGAATCTCTCAGGGTTTCAATGTGACATTCATTTAGCTGTAATAGACAGAGGAGGTCAACACAACAGCCTTATCAACGAGGATCTTTGTTACAGTTTGAAGAAGGCGGTGTTGGCATAGTTGACTCTGTGCTGGACGTCTTCATCAGTAATCTTTACTTGGAAGAGGTGGTTGCCAATATATGGGTAGAGCAGCACATATGCCAGAGTCACCCCACTTATGTAGATGCCACGGGGCATGTTTAACAGGCATGAAAAATTTGGTCATGGAAAGGTTGAGTGACTTTTGCATGTCCAGTGCAGTTTCAGGATGCAGTCATCTGTAAGCTAGATGTTGTGGATGTCAATGGTGGTGAGCTTTAATTTTGCCCAGAAGTGACCAAGATTGAAAAGCTTCTCATCAGATAATATTGGATGCATGTGATTATACAACCTTGTCTGATCCTAGTCTGAATGTCAAAGGTGTCTGTTTCAGATTCTCCATTTAGTACAACAGTGGTCATATTTTCGTGTAGATGGTGCCAAACTTCAACAGGCAAACTCAAGCATTGCGCAATTATTCATGGGGCTCTAATTTAGAGAAAGAACTATATTGGTTAGCTTGATGAAAGCAAGAAACAATTCAAGGTTTTGCTCCCAACCATGTTTTCTGCATCTGCCTCACCATGTGGACAAATGAGTAGTACCTAGAATGGTTGAAAGCAACACTGGGTTTATGCGAGGAAGTCCTCAATGACAGGACAAAGATATTCGTGAAGAGGGGAGGCAGGATTATCCCCATGACAGATAGAAGTGAAATCCTTCTGTTGTTTCCAAAATAAGATTTATCTCCCTTCCTGTAGGTAGTCATATTCTCGCAATCCTTGGGGATGCCCTCTTTATCCCAGATATATGAATGAGCTGACGGGGTTATGTTATGAGCCCCAAGCCATTGGATAGTAGGTTTCAGTGGATATAGCATCTGCCCTGTAACATTTGTTGGTTTTTAATGTTGAATGATCTGCTTAAGCTCATTGATGATTCGTTGATCACTGAGGGAATCCTCTGCAGGGTGTTGCAGATGGCTTGGAGGGTACCCTCTGATCCAACGTAATTCCTAGGGCTTTGATTTTAATTTTCTCAAGTTTAAATTGTTCTTTCCAGTACTTAAGGATAGTCCTTGAGGAGCCAGGAGCCATTCTGTGAGCAGAAAGGATTTTGTTTGGTTGAATGAGATCCGTAGATTGCCTTGATAGTCTGAAAGATGTTGCACATAAGCTTGAATTTTACGTATAATTTCCATCCATTATTTTTTGATCATGTCTCTTATGCTTTGCTGGACCTTAGTTTTCTGTTGATTGCACATTGCTATTATTTGCTGGCCACATGGGATGCTTGCACAAGTACATTAGACCTTTGACTGATATGAAAAGTGCACTTGGTAATGGACGTTGAAATTCCCCATTAAGTGTATGTTGTGTCCTGTTGGTACCTTTGATGTTTCTTTCATGTGACAAAGATTTAATTCATCAGATGAGAGATGGCAGTAGGTGATAATCAGTGGGAGCGTGTGTTGCCCATTCCTGATCTGATACCATGAAACCTCATGAGGTATGGAGTCAGTGTTGAGGACTCTAGAGGTACACTGACCTCATCGCCTACTTCTGGTGGCTTTGAATTGTTAGTCGGACAAAATACACCCAAGAATAGTAATGAAATAATTTTACATGTTGGCTGCAACATCTGACTTGGGAAAAACTACAGTGAGGATTTGGATAAAGAATACCCTTCTTGCTTTGCCACCAGTTACTGAAGTCATTGCAGAACTGGGTCAGGGTGGCAACCTTGGGCAAAAGAGTAACCTTTAGAAACGACAGTGAGACTGGAACAGTGACCAATAGCTACTGATAGCTGATCTAAGCGTCCATGGTCCTGAGTGAGGCAAGCTGTATGGAAATTGTAATGTAAACTGAAGGCTATCTTCCACAAAGCTCTTCTAAACTGAGTTGAGACAAAAATTACTCCAGATGCTGGAAGCTAATGTCAAAACATGTGCAGCTAGAAAAGCACAGCATCCGAGGAGCTGAATCAGAATCCTCCTCCAACCCGAAATGTTGACTTCCCTGTCTTCTAAACTGCTGTCAGAATGGGAGATACTGGCAGAAAAAGCACTCTACTTAACAGGTCAGAATTTTCATTGTAACTTAGATGTTATAAACATTATAGAAAACCCAACGGTGATGTTACATTTCAAATTGTGAATCACAAACTCATGCCCCAGTTCTTTATAAATTAGCACTGCATCCATTACTCAGTATGTTGTACTTCAACCTCAGGACATCCTTTTTACTTTTTTCCCAAGTTTCCTCTGATTTATTCCTTCTCACTTTGTAGAATAGCCATTTTACCACTGTCAAATAACTCATGCAAAGAACCATCTTTCAAACTGCAGACAACAGGTTCAGTTTTGATTACACTGCTTCTTGATTTACACTATTGTCCAAAGTAAAGATCTGTATCAGTGACTGTTAGCTTACTATTTTCTAATCCCAATGTTAAGTAAAAGAGTTCTAACTTTTATGTCCTCTGCACTTTTCGAAGAATTTGTCAGATTGTAATCAAGGAGAGAAAACCTGATTGATGTTTTCGTCCATAGCTCAGGACTGCTGCCCTGGGTTGAATCAATTGACTATCACAAATCTATAACTGAATCTGTGCACGCTGGATCTGCAGTGTAGCGATATAATGATTGCCTCAGCAACTTGACAATGAACAAAGATTCCTTTCGCTGGGGTTTCCAGACTGTTGTAATTCTGTAGAGACAAAGGAGCTGGGGAAATAAGTTTTTAACACATCAAGAAAAATATCTAAATCACTTTGCAGACTTGATCTGATTTGTTCCACGATTTGAATGAAACAGCTATCACTTCACAAGTTAACTGTCCTTATGTGCCGACAAGATTTGAAAGCACATTCTTCGGACACAGGGACAAGATTGCTACCATTAAGCTGCAGTTGATACTCCTGGATGTTGATTTTTTTGGCCCATTTTCAAAAATCAACAATTGTTGGCTACAATCAAGGCACTGAGTATTTTCCCTCCTCAATCTGACCGTCTCCCTTGGTATTTTTTGATCTGAATGCTGATGTTAATGGTTTCCAGCTGATCTATATTTTGGATGGGAATGTTTGTTATACCAATCTATCATGTTAATAGTATGTGTTGCATAGAGTCACTTATGTTATCAACAGGACTTGGGTATGAATGGGCAAAAAATCAAATGAGAGAAATTAATGGGAATGATAGGAAGAGAAAGGAATTGGTTTTGGAAATTTGGAATGGGCAGTGCCAACGTTAATTGTGGAGGTTAAAAAATATTTAAAACAAACACAGAAGGGAAAAGACACCCAGTGCAAACAAAAGGAGGAAAATAATTGTTATTTCAATTGAGGGAGGAGGACAACTGAAAGAAAAAAGGAATGTATAAATAAAAGATGAGAAAATATAATGATCACTTAAAAATAAAAATGTTAATGTTTTTCCTGTTTAATTTAAAATTCTAAAAATTGTAAATGTATGAGTGCTTAATATCAATGAAAATGCCTCATCAAAACATTTGTTCTCATAGGTAGGTACTCCAGTTGCCCAGACGAGCCACATGTACTACCAACATGAAAGCAGGGTTGCAGTAACTCAATGTCATTGTCATTCCCTACCAAACTGTTAATACTAACAGAGGGAATTAAAATTGTCACCATTAAAATATTTCTCTTGTGTCCTTTTACATCTGGGTTTGATACCAAATCTTTTATTATGTTTAACACAGGAACAAAAACAAAGTTGCTGGAAAAGCTCAGCAGGTCTGGCAGCACCTGTGGAGGAGAAAGCAGAGTTAATGTTTCGAGTCTGGTGACTCTTCCTCAGGACTGATGGTTGAATTATGATTGTGGTATTTAAAATAGAAGGCATACGCACCATCCTATTTACATTTTCCTGCATCATCACCTGCCACCACTATTTTAATTTGAGACAAGAAATGAAAAGCACGATGTGAAAGAGGATTTCTTCGTTTATATACATTTCATAAAGTTTAGTTATGTTACTTTGCTACACTAAAATAATTATAGCAGCTATTCAACAAAATTCATTTCAATTTCTGCAAATTAGCTTCCAATTACTACCTTGTTTAGAACAAATACTTGTATCACAAATCTCTTGCTCCTTGAAGTACTTTTAATCAATGATGTCAATGCGAAACAATTTTCCTATGACCACAGACAATTATAATCACTTTGAAAACCCAAAGAACTGCAGATGCTGTAAATCAGGAATCAAAACAGAAGTTGCTGGAAAAGCTCTGCAGGTCAGGCAGCATCTGTGAATGAAAATCAGAGTTAATATTTTGGATTCAATGACCCTTTCTAAGAGCTGATGGTAACTAGGAACATGTCGATTGATTGGGGGAGGGGGTAAGGAGTAAACAATAGGTGTGGATAGGGCCTAAAGAAGAGAAAAACTGTTGCACCATCAAGATCCAAGGTTTACCGGCCTATGCCACACCACCCACTGCCAACGTCTCTCCGCCCACTGTCGACATCACTCTGCCTGACGCCGATGACGCTGCCACCCTGCCCACTGACAACACCGATGTCACTCCGCCCATCGCCGACGCCGCTCTGCCCACTGCCTCCCCAACCAGGAGCTCCAGAGGAGACAATAGCACCCAGCCCTGCCGAGTCTTCACAAACCCCCAGACCTCCCCCTTACTGAGGTCGAACATCAGTCCTCAGAGATGGGCTCACCTTAGTCCCCTTCTACAACACATCAATGAACACTGCTCATGCTTGGACTTTGAACAGTTTTTCTGCTGCCTCTGCGCTTACTTCTTTAATAGTGAGCCTAACCCTCCCACTACTGACTCCTTCTCCCGGCTCCAACATACCTCCTCCTCCTGGACACCACCCCTCATCACCCCAAGGCCTCCTACCCTCCCTCAACCACTTCCTTTCCAACTGCCATCGTGACATCGATTGCCTCAGCCTCTTCACCCCTCTCACCCACTCCAACCTCTCCCCCACAAAATGTGCAGCCCTCCGTTCCTTCCGGTCCAATCCCAAACTCACCACAAAACCCACAGACAAGGGCGGCACTGTTGTAGTATGGCGCACTGACTTCTACATCACCGAGGCCAGACGCTAACTCTCTGACACCGCCTCCTACCACTTCCTTGATCATGACCCCACCCCGACCACCAAAACATCTGCCAAACCATCCACACCCTCATCCCCTCAGGTGACCTCCAAACTCATCATTCTCCAACCCCGCACCGCCCATTTCTATCTCCTTCTCAAAATCCACAAACCTGACTCCCCTGGTCGACCCATTGTCTCCGCCTGCTCCTGCCCCACCAAACTCGTCTACGCCTATCTCGACTCCATTTTCTCCCCCTTGGTCCAGGAACTCCCCACCCACGTCCGTGACACCACCCACGCCATCCACCTCCAAAACTTCTGATTTCCTGGCCCCCAACACCTCATCTTTACCATGGATGTCCAGTCCCTATATACCTGCATTCCCCATGCAGATGGCCTAAAGGCCCTCCGCTTCTCCCTGTCCCGCAGGCCCGGCCAGTCCCCCTCCACTTGCACCCTTATCCACTTAGCCGAACCCGTCCTGTCGCTCAACAACTTCTCTTTTAAATCCTCCCACTTCCTACAGACAAAGGAGGTGGCCAGGGGAACCCACATGGGCCCAAGCTATGCCTGCCTCTTTGTAGGATATGTGGAACCATCCCACTTCTGCACCTACACTGGCCCTCTTCCTCCAATACATTGATGACTATATCGGTGCTGCCTCATGCTCCCACAAGGAGCTCGAACAGTTCATCCATTTCACCGACTCCTTCTACCCCAACCTTAAGTTCACCTCGTCCATGTCCAATACCTCTCTCTCCTTCCTGGACATCTCTGTTTCCATCTCTGGCAACCATCTAGAAACCGATATCCATTTCAAGCCCACCGACTCCCACAGCAACCTAGAATACACCTCCTCCCACCCACCTTCCTACAAAAACGCCATCCCCTATTTCCAATTCCTTCGCCTTCATTGCATCTGCTCCTGAGATGAGACATTCCACTCCTGGGCATCCCAGATGTCCTCGTTTTTCAAGTACCGCAACTTCCCCTCCACAGTGGTTGAAAATGCTCTCGACTGTGTCTCCTGCATTTCCTGCAACTCATCCCTCACACCCCTTCCCCACAATAACAACCAAAACAGAGTCCCCCTCGTCCTCATATACCACCCCACTAACCTCCGGATCCAACACGTCATCCTCTGACACTTCCACCATCTGCAAACCGACCCCACCACCAAAGGCATTTTTCCCTTCCCATCCTATCTGCTTTCCAGAGGGACCACTCTCTCCGTGGCTCCCTTGACCACTCCACACTCCCCTCCAGCCCCACCACACCCAGCACTTTTCCCTGCAACCGCAGGAAGTGATACACCTGCCCCTACACCTACCCCCCTCACCCCCAACCCAGGACCTAAGAAGACCTTCCACATCAAACAGATGTTCACCTGCACATCTGCCAACATGGTATACTGTATCCACTGTTCCCGTTGTGGCCTCCTCTACATTTGGGAAACCAAGCGGAGGCTTGGGGACCGCTTTGCAGAACACTTACGCTCAGTTTGCACCAAACAACTGCACCTTCCAGTCACAAACCATTTCAATTCCTCCTCCCACTGCTTGGACAACATATCCATCCTGGATCTCCTGCACTGCCACAACGATGCTGGTTGCAGGAACAACTTCTCATATTTCCCTTGAGAATGCTGCAGTCCAATGGTATCAATGTGGACTTCACAAGCTTCAAAACCTCCCCTCTCCTGACCGCATCCCAAAACCAGCCCAACTTGTCCCCGCCTCCTGAACCATTCCTCCCACCTCAATTCCCACCTCCATCTCCTACCTCCTAGACTTATCTCACCTCCTTGACCTGTCCGTCCTCCCTGGACCGACCTATTCCCTCCGTAACTGCCCACCTACATTTACCTTTACTGGCTTCGACCCTGCCACTTTGACCTGTCTGTCTCCTCTCCACCTATCTGCTCCGATATCTATCTTCCATCTGCCTCCCCCTCTCTCTCCATTTATTTCAGAATCTCCTTCCCCTCCCCTTTTCTGAAGAAGGGTCTAGACATGAAACGTCAGCCTTCGTGATCCTCAGATGCTGCTTGGACTGCTGTGTTCATTCAGCTCTACACCTTGTTGTCTCCGTTGGACGGACAAAAGAGTTGATAACAATTTGGCTAGGACAGTGAATCGCTGTTAGTGATTCTTAGTGACTGACAATAGGTAGTGTGTAATGGCAGGCTATGTGATAACAAGGCCTGGTGTGTGGGGTAGGGGGCTAGAACATGGGATAGTTCAGGCCCTAAAATTATTGAACTCGATATTGAGTCCGGCAGCCTGCAGGGTCCCCAAGTAGAAAATTAGATGTTGTTATTCCAGCTTGTGCTGAGCTTTGCTGGAACACTGCAGCAAGCCTGAGACAGAGATGTCAGTCAGTGAATAGGATGGTGTGTTAAAAGCATGGCAACTGGAAGCCCATTTCACACAGTGTGGAGCTGGAGGAACACAGCAGGCCAGGCAGTATCAGAGGAGCAGGAAAGCTGACATTTTGCGTCGGGACCCTTCTTCAGAAAGCTCAGGGTCTTTTGTGGTAGAACTAAGATGTTCTGCGAAGCAGTCACACAGACTATGCTTCATTTTCCCAATGTAGAGGAGACCAAATTGTGAGCAGTGAATGCAGTAGACTAGATTGTGGGAAGTGGAGGTAAAGTGCAGCTTCACCTGGAAGGTATGTTTGGGCCCTTGGATAGTGGGGAGGGAGGAGGTAAATGGGTAGGTTTGCACCTTCGGCGGTTACAGGGGAAGGTGCCATGGGACTGTGGGTGTTTGTTTGGAGTGAAGAAAGAGTGGACTATGAGTCTCCCAGAGGGAACTGTCCCTGTGGAAGGCGGGCATGGGAGGGGAGGGGAATATATGTCAGGTAGTGGCATCTCACTGGCGGAAATGGCATCTGATAATCTTCTGGACGTAGATGCTGGAGGGATGGTAGCTAAGGACAAGAGGAACCCCTATCGGGGCTGCAGGAGGGAAGGGAGAGGGTGAGGGCAGAAGTCCAGGAAATTAGTCAGACCTATCTCCCTCCAAACTGACTGCACTCCATGCGCTTAGATCCAACCCAGATGTTGTTGTTATGCCTGGCAATAAAGGTGGTGCTGCTGTAGTCTGGCGTGCTGACCTCAACATTACAGAGGCTGAGCATCAGCGCTCAGATACCTCCTCCGACCTTCTGCTGGACCCTGACCCCACCGTAACACATCAGGCCATTGTATCTACTACTGTAACTAACCTCATTTCATCTGGCAATCTCTCCCCCTGTTGCTGCCTCTGAGCTGTTGTCCCCCAGCCCCACACTGCACGCTTCTATCTCCTTCCAAAAATCCACAAACAGGGCTGTTCAGGCAGGCCCATTGTTTCAGCCTGCTCCTGCCACACAGAACTCATCTCTTCCTACCTTGACTCAGTCTTTTCTCTCTTGGTGCAGTCTTTGTCCATGTACATTCATTATTCCTCTGATGTTTTATGCCACTTTCAGAATTTCCAGTTTGCAGGTTCCAGTGGCCTCCTCTTACAATGGACATACAATCATTTAGCACATCCATCCTCACCAGGATGGTCTCAGGGCTCTCTGCTTCTTCCTGTAGCAAAAGCCTGAACCATTCCCACCTACCACCACCTTCCTCGATTTTGCTGAGCTTGTCTGAACCCTCAAGAACATCTTTTTTAACTCCTCCTATTTTCTTCAGGTCAGTGGGGTGGCCATGTGTAGCCCAATGGTTCCCAGTTATGCCTGTCCTTTCGTGGAGTAGGTGGAACATTCCTTGCTCCAGTCCTATTCTTCCCACCACTGACAACACTTTTACTGATATATCATCGGTGCTATTTCCCTCTCTTGTCTGGAATTGGAAAAGTTTATCGAGTTTGTTTCCAATGGGAAGGTAATGGTATAATTGCTAGACTGTTAATCCAGAGACACAGGTAATTTTCTGTGGACCTGAGTTCAAATCCCACCAAGGCTGATGATGGAATTTGAATTCAGTTTAAAAAAACTGAATTAAGAATGTAATGATGACCGTGAATCCATTGCCGATTGTCAGGAAAACACACCTGGTTCCATAAATTCCTTTTAGGGAAGGAAACTGCCTTCCTTACCTGATCTGGCCTACAAATGACTCCAGACCACAGCAGCATGGTTGACTCTTAACTGCCCTGGGGGTAATTAGGGTTGGGCAATAAATGCTGGCTCTGACAGTGATGCCTTCATCCTGTGAATGAATAAAGAAAAAAAAGTTTCCTCCCTGCCCTCACTTTCATCTGGTCTATCTCTGACTCCTCTCTTACCTTCCTCAACATATCTGTTTCCATATGTGGGGATAGACTGGCCACTAATATCCATTACAAACCCACTAACTCCCACAGCTACAATGGACTATACATCCTCGTACTATGTTTCATGTAAAGACTCCATTCTGTACTCTCATTCCTCGGTCTCCTCGGGTGAAATGAGGCCAACTTCAACAAGGGAGCCTCAGAAATGTCAACTTTCTTCCTCAACCAAGAATTCCCCAGCACTGTTGTTGACAGGCCCTCAACTGTGTCTAACCCATCTGGTACACCTCTGCCCTCGCCCCTTCTCTTCCCTCCCGCAACAGCGATAGGGTTCCCATTGTCCTTAACTGCCATCCCAACAACATCCACACCCAGAAGCTCATCAGGCACCATTTCTGCCACCTCTAGCGAGATATCACCATCAGACACATCTTCTCCTCTCCTCCTTGGTCTTCTGCAAGGACCGTTCCCGTTGGGACTACTCTTCCTTTACTCCCAACACTTCCCCATGGCCCCTGCCATGGCGAATGGTGTAACACCTGCCCATTTACATCCTCTGAACCCAATATCCAAGTGAAGCAGCACATAACCTAGACTTCCCACTGTCTAGCCTACTGCATTCAGTGCTCACAATGTGACCTCCTCTACTTTGGGGAAACGAAGCATAGACTGGGTGATCGCTTCACAGAACATCTTTGTTCTACTTGCAGAAAAGACCCTGAGCTTCCAGTGGCCTGTCGCTTTAACACATCACCCTGTTCCCTAACCTACGTCGCTGTCTCAGGTTTGCTGTAGTGTTCCAGCAAAGCTCAGCGCAAGCTGAAAGAGCAACATCTCATTTTCCACTTGGGGACTCTGCAGCTCCCCTGACTCAATATCGAGTTCAATAATTTTGGAACCTGAACTCTCCCATGTCCTAGCCCTTACCCCACACACCAGGCCTTGTTATCACATAGGCTGCCATCACACATTACCTATTGTCAGTCACTAATTGCCCCCATTTATGGCTATTCGCCTTCCCAGCCAGATCGTTATCCACTCCTTTGTCTGTCCAATTGCTATTCTCTCTCTTTGGGCTCTATCCCCACCTATTGTTTACTCCTTACTCTCTCCCCATCCCTATCTTCAGCATATAAACCGACATTTTTCTAGTTATCATCAGTTCTGAGGAAGGGTCACAGGATGCGAACCGTTAACTCTGATTTTCATCACAGATGCTGCCAGACCTGCCCAGCTTTTCCAGCAACTGTGTTTATTTTGAATACTCATTCTCTCATTGCTAACTAATCCACAGATATTAAGCATCTTCATCAGCAATGGTTTGGGAAAATCACCTCCACAGAGTTCAGGATTCAATTGATCCAGTTTTCAAGAGATGTCAACACCTTTAAAATCAAACTAAAATTGTTCCTTTTTCAAGTTCTGGGAGCACATAGATTTTGCAGTTGGAATTAGATTTTTCTGTTATATAGAATAGCAACTGATCTGTCTTTAGCCAGGTTAACTTGCCAAATGTGTATGAGGAGCAGTGGAAAATATTATGAGTAGACTATAAGAAAATTTATCTTTCACAAATCCATGTGCTGTGTGCATACAATGTTGCAAGTCTGCCTGACAGACTGCTGAGGGTTTGCAGTCTGCACACACTTACAAAATCAGTTAGATTATTGTAATATTGGCTTCCTAAATTAATTATTTTATTGTTTTAAACAAACTGAGCTGCAGATTAATTAATCACTTATGAATGATTGGTTATTTGTCCATTATCATTGATATCACATCATGAACAGCAATGCAAAACTTCATGCTGATGGGAGTATTGTGCTTGAGCTGTCATCCAACCAGTTCATATATGCGTGAAACAAATGATTGGCAGCTTTAAATCATGCTAAATTGGGGTAAGTTCTTGTGGTGCAGTGGTAGGGTCCCTATCCCTGATCTAAAAAGCCAGGATTCAAGTGCCACCCGCTCTGGACGTGTTTCATAACAACTCTATAGGTGTGCTCGTGCCTGCGTTTCCGGGAGAGACAGAAAGTGATGTTCACTGATGCTATCTTTAGGAAAAGATGGGCATCACAGGGGTTAGAAAGTCTTCTCTTTCTCTGGCTCACCTTTAATGTTGTTGCATTGCCCTAAATAGGCTCTGCATGTGAATTGAATAACTGGAAATTGGCTGATTTAATAGGGGTGGTTAATAGAAGAAAATTGTAACAAGTGCTTTGGTGGTGGAGAATGCTGTTTGGTGGTGCGAAATCGCCACTCCCAGATATACTGAAAAAAATTATGCTGAAGTGAGTAGGGGTCATAGCTGCTGACTGTCTTCCCCCTCTTTCACAGTTACTTTTTTACCCAGACGTTGTTGCTTTTAGACAGAAGTGAGCACCTCAGGGAATGGAGTGTCTTATTTCCCCTTCTGACTCCATTTTGATTCAACCTCCTTCTTCTCTCCCTAATTCTCCATCACTTTTGGTGGTCTACACTTTCTTTGCTGAGCATTGTGCGTAATCTGAATAACTTCAAACAGGGATGATATAGCGATGGTGAATAATGGGTGAAAAGTACCCCATGTGATTTAGTGATGGGAAAATTAAAACTATTCCGTTGCATCTAAGAGCACTTCCAGATATATTAAAAAACATTATAATCACGCTGAAGTGGAAAGGGGTCACCTTTGCCAATGATATGTCTCTCACCCAGAGCTATGTTTGTGCATGTGTTTTCTTAGAGAGGGAGAATGTGTTGCTCAGCAATACTTTTGATGCCTTCAGAGAGAGTTGGGTACTATAGAGGGCAGAATGTTTTATCTCCCTATCCAAATCCATTCTGATTTAGCTTCCTCCCTTTCTCCCTATCTCCTCCTCATTTTTGGTGGTCTTTATAGCTGGTGCCAGGTATAACGTAATTTGATTAACTGAAAACATGAGTGAGTTGGAGGTAGCAGATAATAAATGAAAAGTATCATTGGTGATTTAGTGGTTGGAAAAAAACCTGTCAAGTTAGGTTTGGTAACACTTACATGTAGTAAAAAAAAATGCTAAAGTGCAGGAGATAACCCTAGTTATCTTTGCTACATCATCATAGAATCCCTACAGTGTGGAAACAGGATCTTCACCCAACAAGCCCACCCAGACCCATCCCCCAATAACCCACCTAATCTACACCTCCCTGAACACTATGTACAGTTCAGCATGGCCAATCCATCTTACCTGCACATCTTTGGACTGTGGAAGGAAACCCACGCAGGCACAGGGAGAATGTGCAAACTCCACACAGTCAGTTGCCCGAGGCTGGAATCGGACCCAGGTCCCTAGTGCCGTGAGGCAACAGTGCTAACCACTGTGCTACCCCAAACATTTAATTCTGTTGGTTTCAACTTAAACGCAGCTCACTCTTTTGCAGCTTCGGCATAACAGCCTCCTAACACAACTGGCTGTCAGCACAAGTGGCAGTGGTGGGATTAGAACCCATGCCTCCTAGGAGATTGGAACTTGAATCCAGTGCCTTAGGCCACTCAGCCACACCACTGCCAAACAAGACTTTCCAATACTCACCACTCACTTCACCAGGAAGAAGGCCACACCTAGATTTGAACTCAAATCACACAGTTCAGAAACCAGCGCATTCATCATTACACTATAGTGACCAGAGCCAAATAAAATTGAAAATACAGCTTGCTGGCAACCAGACAGATTCTTACCAAGAGCTCCCTCGTGAAAAGCAAGTGATCAGTGTTTGTAGTGGATTGATAGTAAGCAAGGGAAGTTCTGAGGCAGGTAGTCAGAATCAGAGCTATGGTTTCCAGATTTAACTGGGTTTGATGCAGAAAATCAAGTCACTAAATTTGTCCTACAACTGTGTGGCAGCCTCCTGCCTGCTGAAACACAAATTACCAAATTGGCTGAACAAGGGATGCTGGGTACATTGGCCAAATGAAACTCTGAAATAGCATAATTTAAAAGGCAATAGTTAGTCTGCACAAACATCCCCAACAACTTATCTGCTAAGCAAAAGGGAAACCCAGACTGTAAGGTCCTGCTGCCCAAAGAAACTTGACGGGAGCAAACCATCTAAATGTTTGATTGTTGCTTCAAACAATTAAGTGTATCTCCCTGATTGGTCAGAACTACTGAAGGTTCCAGGAAACTATGTAAAAGGTATAAAAACAGAGTTCACCTACAGACAGTTCTTTCGGAACCTCTTTTGGAACCATCTGAGGAGACCAGCATGGCAAGATGTGGAGATCAGCTGCCCATCCAAAGACAGAGAGAGAGCGAGCAAACGACCGAGTGAGAGCACGCAACTTTGCAGACCCAAAGACAGAGCCACAGAGAGAGTGACTGTGTAAATTTACGAGAGACTCGGAAATTATTGTAACCGTAAGCAGCCAAATAGGATTAGGGATACTATGTTTAGCATTAAAAATTTGTGTAATTTTGTTCCTAATAAAGTGGAAATGTTTTGCTTTGGTACCTGCTTGTGTTCATTTTGATTTGACCACTATGGTATTTTGGGGCACCTGGGCTAATTCATTCATAATGTTCTGGTCAGAGTTGTCTGCAACTTGTATAAAGAGGAACCAGACAACAGCTGGGAATGGGAATGGTGACCTGCATAGACTTAACACATCAAGGCTAACACTGAGGAACTGAAAGATCATCAAAAGATATAGTCCGAATCCGAGACAAATTCTGAATCAGACCAAACTTCCATAATTATTGACTGGAATTCACGTCATTTAGATAATACTGTGATTTGTTGACATCTTAGCTTCTAACCAATCAGACAACTGGCCACTGATGACCACTGTATTGATAAAGTCGCACTAGGAGTGAGCAGTTGAACAAAGGAGGAGATTGCTGATGTTTGAGGGATGACTCAGGGGCCTGTAGAAGGAGGTGGGTAAAATTCGGTCCTGATGGTTAAGGGCGATTAGGTTTTGATTGGGGTGGCAGGGTCAGGTATTGGGACAGATTGGAAGCCTCCGACAGGAGGCCAACATGGAGAATCTGTGTTGGGTATTTGAATGTGATGTCATTGGTCTCTTAAAGTGATAATCCACCGTACGTACCCAAATTCCCTTCAAAATGGAAACTTGTCAAGCATGCCACTGGATCCATGGTTTAAGTGTGCGGCCACTTTTCCTTTAAAGCCACAAGTCTTTGTCTTGAGACAGCTGTTAGGTTTCCTGGGTTCCAACCTGCCTTCTTAAATTGTATTGATATCACTACTCATCAAGAGTTTAAAACAGCAATTAGTGAGTTGGAGGACATTTGCGTTAGCTCACTGATTTATGGCACTTTAATGACAGACTTTCACTTCCCGTTGCACCAAACTAAAAGTTCAATCCAATAAGTTTTCACATGTGTCTACATAAACACATACATATAACAATTTTCTTACAATCTGCATTGCAACAAAACAAAATGCATTTCCTTAATATTTCAGGTGTTTTAAAAAAAATAGAATTAAACAATGTTGGAATTTGTTTTATTTTGAAAAATATTTCCTTATTATACCGTTACTTCCATAAAAGTAGATAACGCAATAACAAGTCAGTTCAACCTTATAAGGGGGCCTGGGGAATGTCAGGTGGTGTTGTTGTAATTATCAAAACACCTGTACCAAAAACTGTACCCTGCAGACAGAATTATGTTGCACAAGAAGCATGCTAAATTCACAGTATGCATAAATTATTGTGTGTGAAATTAGAGGTGACACATTAAGTAGTGAATAGCAGATTAAAATGATACATTTAGTGGACTCTCAAGGTAATATTCATTATCTACAACTGCAATAAGCAATTCAATTTCATAATTTTAGACAATTATCCAATCTTGACAATCCAATTGATACACAGTACTTCCTTGTGTTTACTCCATTATAACGTAAATTTTGCAGTAAATCTGTTAAGGAATTTTTGCATTTCATGACTTTAGGATATTCTCCATATTAATTTTTTAGTCCTGAATGCATTTTCTTTGTGTATCACTTAATTGTTTAATAAACTGTTTCATTCTTAAAATCATGTGTACATTTTTTCTTATTACTTCATTTCAGTAAAGGCCCAGATTTTATGATGGATAGCTAGTCACTTGTATAGCGTTGATGAAAATTGTGCTTTGGGATCCTGTGGAATCCCCAACTCAGAAGGAATTGCCTGGAAATTTCCCAGTGCCTGGAACCTATGAAAGCATCCATTTAAACTGGAGAATTTGGAGGGCTTTACCACAGTTAAATAAATAGTTACTCAGGAAAAGTTAGATGAGTGAAAACCTAATCTAGTCCCTGAATTGTACACATCCTTAACTGTCCTGGTCTGACACCTTCCGCCCCATTGAGGTCTGACACTTCCTCCTCAGTCCAGTATCTGCTACCCACATTACCTGAGGAATTGACAGCTCCCTTTCTACTAACTTGGCGTCCTGGTACCTGATCCACATGGCAACTTATCCACTGATACTCCAACTGGCAGCCTGTTTGCTTTGCACCCTCTGGCATTCTACTTATCTGCCATCCTATCCACTTCACACCCAACCTTGCATCTTATCTGTCTGGCACTCTTCCCACCTGGACTCTAGCTCACATTTACCTTCTATAGTTACGCTTTTACAGGATCTGTCAAAGTGGCTGATGGGGTTCTGGACATTTAAATCAAAGTATATGGCAAGTACTGGAATGAGAAAGGGGACATGGTTTGCCTTTCATCAATCATCCTGCTCAATGAGGACACAATTAGGTTTAAGGTATGTTCCTCATTTCTTCAGAAATCAAGAACAGAGTCTGCTGCTAGAATTGCAGAGCTCTTCCTGAAAGTAAAATGTAGGAGTGGAGTGGCAAACTGACCATGACTGTCACTTTTTGTAAAATCTGTCCCAAAGTAAATTATCTGGATTTTTGTAGTATTAAAAATAAAACAGCAATTACTGGGAGCAAAGATGCGTCATAAAGAGAATGGAAAAGATTTTGTTTCAACTAGACAAATTATAAAACAAACATGGTGAGGGGAAACTGAAAATTTCCTTTCTTTTTCTCTGCTTTTACCTAATCTGCCATTCCCTATATGTTCTTTTTTCTGATTTTATTGAACTGACGTAGTTATTCTAACTACGCTTTCTTTTAGGTCCTCATGCTGTCTGTCTCATAATCTTTCAATCTGGATTTCTCAGGAAATGCACAGTTGCTTGCTCTATTGACTCAAGTCCAAGGTAAGTTTCCCTCACTGCTCCATTATCAATTCACACATTCCACAAATGCCATTTAAAATAAACAAAAATGTAAATGTGCAAGCCAAGACTAGAGCAATCATCCTACCATAGAGAAATGTATCAATATGTCATTATTGGCCAGTTATTTTGGGGATCTAATTCTATAATCCAATATGATATGATTCCTTTGAATGGAAGGAGAAATTTGAAGACAAACCATATCAGTTAACAACAGTCAATGTTACTCTGAAATTGGCCATGAGAACTTGTGCAAAGGTGTTCCTTCGTTCATTGGGTGATGTACTCAGCCTTCACCCAGCATTTGCTCTTGGTGTACAGATTAAGAACTCGTGCATTGAGTCCATATTCATCACTGACACGTGCACCACGTTACTTTCGTATATAATGACCTGCTCACATTTATGGTTTTGACAGCATACGCCATCCATAATATCAGTGAATTATAGTAATGTGCAGAGGAAACTGTGGACAGAATAGTGTTGACTTAGAGAGGATGTGTAGATGGAATGTACCAAAGGAAGGGTATACTGTGTGGCCGGGTGGGCAAATAGTGAATAGAACGACATATTAGACTTGCATGTGTGAGGTAGTCAGCTATGCTGGCTATGTACCATACGCAATGTGACCATGTACCTGCTGTGCCAATATATTGTCAGTAAAAGGCAATACCGGATTGCCAATATTTGTCTGGGTGCACAATGGGCTTTCCATGATGATGTAGCCACAAGGGCTGGAGGTCATGAAACAGCTATCCAATGAGTGGCAAGTCCTTCCAAGGGTGGTAGAATAGGTTTACATTCAGGTCTAGAATTGAGTGAGTTTCACCACATGGGCAGGATAGATACTTAGTGAGGAAAATTTAGTAAGATTCAATGAGAGATCTTATTAGGTTTTCTGCACAGAATCCCTCAAACTGACATTTAGTCAAATAAAAAATCAGTAGATTCAATCCCAAGGCACTTAATCCGAGTTGGTGTGACCATCTCACAGACCTATCACTTTATTATTCTTGCCACTCTCCCCTCTTTCACTGTTAACAGTTCTAATGAAAGATGCGCAGGTTAAGTGGATTGGTCATGCTTAATTGCCCATAGTTTCCTGGGAAGTGTAGGTTAGGCAGATTAGCCATGGGAAATGCAGAGCTATGGGGGGAGCATGTGGGTTGGGTCTGGTTAGGACGCTGTTCGGAGAGTTGGTGAGAACTCAATGGGCGAAATAGCCTGCTTCTGCACTGTAGGCTTTCTATGAGAAAGTTCACTGTTATGAAATGTTAACCATGGGGGGTTGCAGGAACAGCAACTCATATTCCGCTTGGGAGCCCTGCAGCCCAATGGTATCAATGTGGACTTCACCAGCTTCAAAATCTTCCCTTCCCCCACCGCATCCCACAACCAGCCCAGTTCGTCCCCTCCCCCAATGGCATCACACAACCAGCCCAGCTCATCCCCTCCCCCCACTGCATCCCAAAACCAGGCCAGCCTGTCTCTGCCTCCCTAACCTGTTCTTCCTCTCACCCATCCCTTCCTCCCACCTCAAGCCGCACCTCCATTTCCTACCTACTAACTTCATCCCACTTCCTTGACCAGTCCATCTTCCCTGGACTGGCCTACTCCCTCCCTACCTCCCCACCTGTACTCTCCTCTCCACCTATCTTCTTTTCTCTCCATCTTCGGTCCACCTCCCCCTCTCTCCCTATTTATTCCAGTTCCCTCTCCCCATCTCCCTCTCTGATGAAGGGTCTAGGCCCGAAACGTCAGCTTTTGCGCTCCTGAGATGCTGCTTGCCCTGCTGTGTTCATCCAGCTCCACACTTTGTTATCTTGTATAGGAAATATATTGCTTTCCCTTTGGTGTAGATGTGTCAAAATCCTGGGATTCCCTTCTGAACAGCATTTTGGGTCTACCTACAGGACATAGATTGCAGCAGTTCAAGAAAGCAGTTCACCTCCACCTTCTCAAGGACAATTAGGAATGTGCAATAAAATGCTGACAAAATGCGAAATCCATTACTATTTATTGAAGCCTTCAAGTAAAAACTTTAATTAATTAATTTAAAAAATACAAATTTAATTTGGATAGGTTTAGTCAGGCAATTTTGAGAATATTTGTTTTTTTTAAACTAGGACATTAATAAACTGTTCCTGATTTCACGAACATATCAATGAAATTTTTAAACTCTTTTTCTTTGCCAGGAATTCAAGCAGATAAGGTGCATTTCATCCATTTGGCAACTTGTGCAAACATAGACGGCTGAGTTTACGTAGCTGTTTACATTGTAAATGACTTGTAATACTTTTAAAAAGCAATAAACGCACAAAGTAGAACAATACAGGCAGAAACAGAATCACTCATGCAAAGGCTTTGTACTGTTGATATTCACCCTACAAATTTCTTAAGTACTTATACAGAATACCATGACATACATTGTCAAAGGTCACACAACACTCGGTTGTAGCCCAACAGGTTCATTTGAAATCGCCAGCTTTCAGGTGAAATGAGATTGAAACACACAGAACACAAAATTTATGGGCAGAGAGATCAAAGGCAGAGAGATCAAAAGATCATATATGATGTGAATAGAGTATCAAATAATAAGTCCCTGCAGGTTATCCAAAAAGTCGGATGGTGTGAGTAAAGTGTCAATAGCTGAATTAACAAATGAAGGGATTACCTATAATCTGAACAAATGAAGCAGAGAGATATTTACAAAAAAATAAAAAGGAGATGCTTCTGGAGACAAACCAAATGTAAGAAACAACACAATAGGTATAAGAATTATGCTGAGGGTCTGACTAAAGTAACAAGTAATCCAAACCTGTACAAGCTAATTAAGGTAGAGAGATCATAATAATTTATCCAGGTGATGGTGACAAAAATGGACAGTAAGGAAGATTTTACAGATGCAGAATAGTGTAATTGGGTCACATTTAGCTTGATATGAACCCAAGATCACGGTTGAGGCCGTCTTCATGGGTACAGAATTTGGCTATCGGTTTCTGCCCAGCGATGCTGCATTGTTATGTATGTTGCAGCTGCCTTGGAGGACACTTACCCGAAGATCAGAAGCGGAATGTCCCTGACCACTGAAGTGTTCCCTGAATGGGAGGGAACAGTCCTGCCTGGCATTGTTGCATCATGTCCATTCATCTATTGTCATAGGATCTGCATAGTCTCGCCAATGCCTCAGGGCATGCCTCAGGGCATCCTTGCCTGCAGCCGATGAGATAGACAGCATTGTCCGAGTCTCATGAGTATCTGCCATGTCTGTGTTGGGTGGTGTTCCCACATGTGATGGTAGTAGCAACATCAATGAGCTGACATGTCTTGCAGAGGTTGCTTTATCAGGGTTGATTGATGCTATGGTTGATGTCATCCTGTAGTTTTCTGCAAATGATGTCTGTTTAAGGTTTGGCAGTTGTTTGATGGCAAGAAGTGGAGGCATTGTGATGATCTTGGCGACATGCTCGTCATTGATGACATGTTGAAGGCTGAGGAGAACATGGTGTAGGCTCTCCATTCTGGGGAAGTACCGGATGGCGAAGGGTGCTCCATCAGTTGTATCCAGTGTCTGTGTTCCGGAGAAGGTTGTTGTGGTTTCTTGCTGTGGCACGTCAAAACTGGCAATCGATGAGTTGAGCATTGTATCCGGTCTTATGAGTGAGTCTTTCAAAATCATTAGTACAATCTTTTTATCTCTCTGACCATAAATTTTGCGATCTGTGTGCTTCTGTCTCACTTCACCTGATGAAGGGGCTACACTCTGAAAGCTTATGATTTCATATAAACCTGTTGGACTGTAACCTTGTGCTGTGTGACTTTTGACTTTGTCCACCGCATCCAACACCAGCACCTCCACATCATGATATACCTATGCACCAGAACAAAAATATAAATGTGGCAATGTGGCAGTATTACAATCGTTCCAATATTGACTCCTTCAATCAAGTTTGGAAATCAAGGAAACTGGCAATGGAATCCCTGATCCATAATTTATCTAACAGTGGAAGGATTGAGAGTTGGATTAAATTACAAAATGCTAATCTATTGCACCAAAAAGAATTGTGTAAACATCAGGGATAAAACAAAACTCTTTACCTGGATATAATTATTATGCCTTTCACTTTCTCGAATAAAAGTGTTCTCACTCATTATGGAAATTAAATATTTTTCATAAGGTAAAAAGAATCTGCTTTCAAGTAAAATATTTAATGGCACATTATTGAAAGAGAAGCCTGTTAAAATTTCTTACACTTTTAAGCTAGTCTCTGTGGCTAATGTATTAGATGATTGATGCAATTTAATTGCTTTGCAGCTTCCTCGTCATTTCAGATTATATTCTCTTTCAATCATTTAACCAATACTCACTTATCTCTCTTATCCCTGTCAGTCTCTTTTTCGTAAAAGGAACTGAGAAAAAAAGAATGTGAAAATCACTTTCATTTTAACATCTTTCAAAAATTCCCATTGACTCAACAGCAATGTTGAACACAAGTCACATTATAATGAAGCCTAATACATTGTTTTATTTTATAGTTGACATATATTTGTTTGCTCTGTGAGCTAACTGATAAATGACTGTAGATTGTGATCAGTTTGAAATAATAAATAATTCCAGATCTGCATAAGGAAAAATGGAAAGAATACTTTCATGAAACGTAATTTTTTTCTTGGTACCCAATTATTCTGTTGGCACTTACATTTACCTCATGTAATAAAAAGTGTTTCTTTTTCAACTGGTTAGGTAATACCCTGTATAGTTTGTAACTTCAGATTCTGTAATGTTATATTATGGATAACTTATTGTCTCAATGTATGTACCTTACAAGCGTACAAATATGGACTTACCAACAGCTGTCCAAAGTTGTGAGTTGCTATCACCACATGAAGTAGGCCAGACCCTCTTGAAGGAGAAGAAATGTTGGGCAAGATTTGAAAAGCCAGAACATAAGTTATTTACTACAGAATTGCCTACCTCTGTTCTACTTTTCCACTCTTAGTGTTAATACAGCTAGTTCCATTTCTTCTCACTGCAAATCCCCAGGATGCTCACAGTAGTGCAAATGCCATTATATGTCAAGTTCAATGATGTCTTATTGGAAATGGTCATTGGCTGGATCCTGTGTAACATGAATATAACTTTTATTTCTCAGCGCAAGCCGGAATGTTATCCAGGACAGGCTCCTATGGACACTGACTGCTTTTGCATCTGAAGATTTGCAAATGGTGTAGCCATCAATGAATATCACCACTTTTGACATTATTGTAGAAACAAGGTCATTGCTAAAGCCAATGAAGGTGGTTGGTACTGGGACACAACCCTGAAGAAATCTTGTGTTGATGTCCTGGAGCTGTGATGATTGATTTTCACCAACCACAACAACCTTCCTTTGTGCTCAGGATAACAAAGTGTGAAGCTGGATGAACACAGCAGGACAAGCAGCATCTCAGGAGCACAAAAGCTGATGTTTCGGGCCTAGACCCTTCACCAGAGGTAAAAGTAGAGTGGGAGATATGCCAAGCCATGAAATTGCAGATCACAATAGAATGCAATTCTTTTCTTGTTGATGGCCCACAATACCTCATGGATGCCCAGTTTTAGTTTTGAAATTTTTGCTGTTGAAAAGGTGGTGGTGAGCTGTCTTCTTGAACTCCTGTAGTCAATGTGCTGTACGGAGAACCAAGTGGCATTAGGATTTTGACATAGTAACAGTGAAGGAATTGTGCTATATTTCCAAGTCAAGTTAATGAGCGGCTTGGAGGACTTGCAGGTGGTAACATTTCCATGTATCTATTGCTCTTATCCTTCTAGATGGGAGTTGTCATGGGTTTGGAAGGTGCTCTCTCAGGCTCTTTGACAAGCTTCTGCAGTGCACCTAGTAAATTCTGCACACTTCTGTTACTGAGCATCAGGGGTGTAGTGAATGAATGTTTGTGGATGTTGAAATTGGTATGAAATCTATCCCATTTAACAGAGAGATTGTGCCGTGCACACTATAGAAAGTGCCCTCACCATGGAGATGGGACATAGTCTCAAACCAGGATGACTCAGTATTCACTCCTACCTTTTTATTAGTTAGTTCCTCAGGATGACTTTATTCACTTGGGAGTTGTGAGTGCTCGGGGACTAAATAATCCAAGTCTGGATATGCAAATCTTGACACAGGTGCTTGAATGCTGTTGCATTTTGCTGAACCTGATAAAATGGAAAGCTTTGGTTTTTGCATGCGCATCTCACAGCTTGCACTTTGCCTCCAACTGGGCTTGTGAGAGATACTCAATAATATTTGGGTCATTTATGGATGCTTCTTTTCCATATTGGAAGATTTTAGGGCAGAGAGATTCCCAAAATAGTGATATTTCGGGTTTTCAGTGAGGCTTTAATGATGCAATTTCACACACAATTGATGGCTGGAATCTGGAACTCTCCACCCAAAAGTAAATCAATGTTGAATCAGTTGTAAATTTTGGAATGGAGGTTGAAAGCTTTTTATTGTATAAATGTTTCTAGGGACGTGCAAAAGTTTGTAAACTTGGACAAGACACAGTGCAGTCATATCTAACTTCACAGTTGAAAATGTCAAGGGGCTGAATGGCTTATTCCTGTTACGATGTTCCTGCTACATTGTTTGGCAGACCTTATGCACGATTCAACAATGCACTTGATGAAAGAGAATGCTTTGTTGGGAGGTACAGAACTGTGTGGTGTCAATCTAGAATTAAGACATGTTTTGACATCAAAACTCAGTTGGAAAAAGTATTTCTACCCTGGCACCACATCAAATGATTCACCCAATAATAAAAAGTAGCACATGGCAATGAGAACACCAAAAAATGAAAAAAAAACTTGCAATCAGATTTTCGAAAGTAAATTAAAGATGTGTAATGAGGATATTGACAAATCTAAACTCTAATCATGGAGGTACAAAAGCCTACAGCACTTGCTACTGAGGTTAAGAAAGAAGGAAGCTGATTGAAAAGGAAATATCTTTTGGAGTAGATGAACAGTTTATTTCACACAGCTTTTAAATCCGAAAATTGGATATGCTGCTTTGACATCTGGGTTCATCACAAATGCTTAGGTAAAATAGAATACTCCCATGAACTGAACCAGAGAATTGAATTTATGTAGTTTGATTGAAGGGGGAGACCATTAGGTCAAGTCCTTCCATTGAACTGCTTCTACTCAATTCCCTTGTACAATACACAAGGAAGTTCTTAACTGCTATTCAATTCTTGTTACTTTTTTAAATTTGCACCTTGGGGCACAAATGGTTTTGAGACATGGGATAGACATCTGTTAAGTGAATTACTAAGGTTGAAGAGTTGGAATCTGTTGCGATTAATAAAGCACTGATAAAGGTGATATGGAAACATGACAATGGACATGGAACTGTCTTACAAGGGTACACATATAGGAATTGCAAGATTTAATTAATCAAAATGCTGTGTTACAGATATTATGGCTGGACGTGTGTAAAAAGACTACCAAAAATAGATGAAGTTAAAACTCATTGAAGGAACCACTTGAGGAGCAATAAAAAAGAAATTACGGTATTATTTAGAACAACACAACTAACACTTTCTAGTGTTTTGCAACTGCAAAGTAAATTAAAGATGCAAAATAAGAACATGGACGAATCTAAATTCTAATCAGGTGTAGTCAGGGCCAATTGAGTAACAGTAAATTCCTTTGACTTGCGCCACTCATCTATTTTCCAGTGGTTTAAATGTAATTGAACTAAGGGAAGGAAACCAGAAATGATGCACAATTTAAACCAACTTTAAAATATTAGTTTTTGTGACCAATGTAAAAGGTAAAACATGGTATACAGATGCTATTTAAAGGTGTCCACTACAGCCTCAGCCTTATGTATATTGAAGGCCTGGAGAAGCTAATAATTGCCCATTTCATGGTTTCAATTCACCCCAATTCATAGCCATAAAATTCTGGGCAATGGCAGGTGGCTGGGAGTAGAAAGATCTTTTCTTGACAAATATTTTGAAAGGGTGAGAGGGAAAAGGGTGCACATAATTCACTACTGTGTACAGAATCGGGATAACCTCTTCTGCAGACTTCCCGCCTGTACAGTCATATCAGACATGGAACATTAATTTTGTTTCTCTCTCCTTAGATGTTTCCAGACCTGCTGAGTTTCACCAGTATTTTCTCTGATTGTATTGTATCATTGCAGTCTTTCATGCCTTGTATATATTTCTTGATTAGATATACATTGGTTGCTTTCATTCTTTATTTCTCTTGAAGTTTTTAAGACATAAACTAGCTACCAAAGGTCTGTTCTTCTCATGAAAATCCATTTTCTTCTTAATGTTGAGATGTGAAGGCAATAACTATTGAAGCTAATAAGGCTTTTAATTTTCATCACAATAAAAGAAAATCTTTAAAAACACCATGTATGATTTAATCCCTTATTTGTTTCTGATCTTGCATTGAATTTTACTTCAATGAAAGATAGCAATCCATGTAGAATTCCTTGAATAATGATCAGTTTCTGTATCTTATTAAGCTGCTTTGTATAACAGTATTATTCAGCACAACTATTGAACCAGTTAATTTTCTACATGTTAGACAGTGTGCAGTGAAACTTCAGTTACAATTGCACAAGTAAATACCTATGGCATTATTCCCAAGTTTACACCAATTTTGCAACTTCGCAATTTAGAACAAATGTTGATGGTGTCAAACTTATCTTGGGTGTGCAAATAATGTGGATGATAATGATTCAGCAGCCTGATTTAGTCTGTGCCTTATATTCAAGGATCATATAAGCTGTAGATGTACTTCAGATTTGCTGCTGTGTATTTTGTACTACTGCCCAGGATACATTACATACTGATATGAATTACCACCCTTTCTTCCTGTTACAGTGCGCTCCTGACAAATACTTAATGGACAGGCCTCTCTACTAATAAGTACCACAAAAAACTAAGAGCATGTCAGTGAGGGACATCATTGTACAATCCACTGACCACTGTCTTTAAATTCCTGATATTACATTTTTCATGAATAGAAAAAGTCCCCATTCAGTCAGGGACAGAATAAAATATGGAGTGCTCTGAATATATTTATTAATCAGTGTAATATTCAGGAGTGAAATATTTACTAAAACAAATAAATTATAATGCATGAATAACTCAATACTACAAAATTGATTCACAACTGCAATAATGTAAATAATAAGGTGGGACACAGAATCTTCTTGTGAGGATGACAACACAAAAACGTTGCCATTGTTTGGAATATCTGCAAATTCTTGATAGGTCTAGCAATTAAATTACTGCAATGGTTTATAACAGTAATGATAACTGGTGTGGATCTTACCATAATCCCAAACACTGCACTGGATAAATCTCCTCATTTTGTACATTACTAATCTAATTTTAATGAATAGCTCAGAGTCTTTTGCAGGGTGCGATAGGTGTGCTGCATAATGTCAATTGGCTAGATAGAAAAATAAGAAGAATTGCAAGTTCTTATTTTTGGAGAAGAGTGTTGGTTTCTATCATCCATATTCTTCAACTAATTTTATTGGTGTTATTTGTAAACTGACAATGGATTCATCAATATAGAATCTGTAGCAAAATTTTAATCATCTGCCAGTTACAATGATAGCTTCAACCCCTAAATTTACCCCATATTCAGTCAAGCTAGGTTCAACAAACAGTGTCTAATTGTGCAATGTGGGCAACTGTTAAGCAATGTGAAACGGCAAGATCATTAGCTTATGCAGGGGGTCAGGGAAGAAGTTAAATTGGCTCAGCTATTTAAAAAAAAAGTCACAAATAAAAAAATGAATGAATTAGAAACAGATAAAATGGGACTTCTGATAGTGACAAATACAACCAATTGGCTAAATTAAAGTGCAATCTAATACTTTATTTGCTTTCTGGTCTATAGTTGCAATCTATCAAATGAAAATGGGGACAGACACATCAGACTACTAACAAATCAACTGAAAGAATAACATCTATCACAGTGAGTTCAAACATAAAAGATAACAAAGAACATTGCACTCAACTTTCAAAGATCACTGCAGTATTTAAAGATTCCTCACATAATTTGAAAGAAGGGATTAGTTTTAGTCAAATTCTTTCAGAAGATCTTTGGTTCAGTATATCAAATTAAAGTCAAGTAACTTCCAAGAATCCATGGACTGACCAGAGTGAAAGCAACTAAATTACCGAAGAAGAGAAAAAGTGCTGCTAGGCAATGATTACACTAATGAGTTTTTAACTATCCCTTTCAGTCTTAAGTCCATTACCTCTTAAACCCCCACTGTAAAGCAAGAAATGGATGAATTATCTTACTCAAAGAACCCAAAAAGCACGTTTGTTACAACAAGAAAAATGAACAATTGCTCTTAATACAAAAATTAACAGCGAACTTGATTTCGTAACTTAATAAATAGTCATAGGGTTAAGTTAGTTGGCACATTGAGCACGTAGCATCATTCAATAAGACTATGGCAAAAATGATGTGGCCATAACACTTCTTTCTTATCTCCCCCTGTTTTACACATCACTTGGGTAGAACACTGGAAATCAAGTTCAGTTATTCCCAGGTTGTCGCACAAGTTAAAGACTTTAAAATTGAGAGAATTCTCTGATTTATTGGATTTTTGTCCAACATTGACATAAAGCACAGACCAGGTTTCTGTACTCAAGAATTACCATCTCTGACAAATAAAAAGATTCAAATCTTTTAAATCTTGCAAACAAAAAATTATAAGCCATCAACATATGACTCTCAGTTAAATTTCTACCTAACCTATAAAGCTTCCCACATATACGCAAATACTAATCAACACTTACAGACAGAAAAATTGTTTTATGCTTGAAGTGAAACACTGAGAAGGCATTTCCTGTGTACAGGATTTGCCAACATGATCATTTTGCTGATCAGAACATAGCTTCTTGACCTTTCTTCTCCAGGCTGAGTGACTGATTTACTCTTCTAAAGGTCTTTTACTCATTAAAAGTCATAATTTACAGAAACTGATGAGGGGAAATAAACTGGCTGATTTGAGGCTCGAGATAGCTTTCACTGCAGAACAGAAACAACTCATTTTTTAGAGATAGTAGGAACTGCCGATGCTGGAGAATCTGATATAACACGGTGTGAAGCTATATGAACACAGCGGGCCAAGCAGCGTCACAGGAGCCGGAAAGCCTGATGTTTCAGGTCAGGGCCCTACTTCAGAAATGGATTCAGAATTTTTTTTAAAAAAAAGATTAGATTAGCTTCCCTAGAGTGTGAAAACAGGGCCTTTGGCCCAACAAGTCCACACTGCCCCTTGAAACATCCCACCCTGACCCATCCCTCTATAACCCACACACGCCTGAACACTATGAGCAATTTAGTGTGGCCAATCCACCTAATGTGCACATCTTCGGACTGTGGGAGGAAACCGGGGCACCTGGAGGAAACCCACGCAGACATGGGGAGAATGTGCAAACTCCACACAGACAGTTGCCTGAGGCTGAGAATTGAACCTGGGCCCCTAATGCTGTGAGGCAGCAGTGCTAACCACTGAGTCACCGTGCTGCCCCAAACATTTTATTCTGTTGTTTTCAACTTAAACGCAGCTTACCCTTTTGCAATTTCTTTTTTCCATGGTCTAATGGGTTCTGGCCTGAACATTCATACCCTCAAGCAATTGTTATGTGGGAGCCAAATCACATGGTTTTTGTAGCTAGTCTTGCTTACATTTATCTTGACTTTCATTGCAGCAAACACCAACATTCCATTTGCCTCTCATTGATTGCTATAAGTGCATGCTGAAGCATTGTCAGTCATGCCTATCCTATCTATCAAGGCATCATCCACAAATTTGGCTGTAATACAATCCCTCTGCTCCTGTGTCCTGTTCGAGTTTTATGCTCTACTTTATACTGCCTTTCAATATTCTTCCTACCAAAATACATCACCTCACATTTCTCTACTTGGAAATTCATCTGCTAACTCCACCAACTTTGTCTATGGCCTTGTGGAGTTCTACACTGGCCCTCAGTTTAAAATTCTTCTAAATTTTGTATCGTTCACAAACTTCACACTTTTCCCCTTCATGCCAAGAACCGTAAAATTATATATCAGGAAAAGAAGCATTCCATTACTGACTCCTGGGACACTGCTCTAAAAATGAAAAACATCCAATAACCCTACTCGTTCTTTTACTACTATTTTGCTGCTTATGCAGCGATCAAAGCCTTTGAGACTTCTCTTTATTTTGGCTGCCAATGCTGGGGCAATGAAGAACAGTCATACCAGATGCAAAACATTAATTTTACTTTTCTCTCTGCACACGCTGGCAGACCTGCTGAGTTTCTCCAGCATTTTCTGTGTTTATTTCACTAACTCCAGTTACTTCTCAGTTAATCCCCTCTTCTTAAAAACACACGTGTTGTCCACAAACAAATCAACCCACCACATCCTGTGATATTACAGTTTAATTTTTTATAGCACTCCTTAAAGCTGCACCTGTTAGAGTATGTTTCTGGCCACTGTCTCCCTGATGCGAGGCCTCAATCTATCCTCTTGCTGCCTCCTCTGTCATTGCTATATTGAGGCTGCAGGTAATGCAAGAGCAATAATTCAGATTGCTTAAAAATGCATATGTGAACTGCAATTATCTGTAATTTAAATGTTGGTGCCATAGCTCATATCCTTCTCAATAGAAGTTTTGTTTTGCACAGTGGTATGGAGACATGTGGAAATATTTGCAAAAATATATTTGGCTTTGGGAGTTGAGCCTAAGAATTATTATAACAGATATTCAAATGCCAGTGGAATAAAATCTTTTTGTAATAACATCATTGGCCATGTATCCCATTGGAAATACATACTTATGTGATGCTATCAGTCTAATTCGTATCTGAATATTTATGAAAAGAACAAGAGCAAATCAAGTGTTAATAGTAAATTACCATGTCATCAGAAATTATCAAAACCTCGTTGAAGTGGATGGCTAATGGTTTGACCTACTTTTGTAATAAAAAATAGCATTGATGCACAACTTTATGCCTCCATCCATTCTAAAACTAAATAGGTCTGTAAAGATAACAACCCTTACTTTCTAATGAAGGGACAAGACTATGCCCATGTGAGAGTCTTACTTGAATTAGATAGGTCAAGAAGAATCATTAGATTCCCTTTATGTAGAACTAGGTTAGATGTCAGAAGATTTTTACTTTTTTTTCCCAGACTTGTCAGCTTGTGCAACGAGCATGAATTCATTACAAGCATTTGGAAGAGATAGCTGGACAGGTTCCTGGATAAGACCAAAATTACCTCTTACAAAAAAGGTGGACGGGATGTTTAATAGCATGCCTCAAGGTCACTTGCTTTGAAAACTTTGGGGTGGATGAAGCTTAGTTTGAAGAGTAATTTCCTTGAATTTATTTTTAACCTTGAGTTGTCTTAGAATACTTCTTCCAAGAGATTACATGACAGTTTGTGGTAGAATGCATTGGGGTGGCAGGATAAATACAGTGTGGCATTGCCACAGCAATTGCCATAACGAGCACCTTACGGTATTTGCCACCTCTGCCAGCATGTAGATCAATGAAAATCCTTTCTAAGGTAGTTAGCTACCATCAATATTATTTTGCTTACACTTTGTCTACGGCCTGTCTACTGATCCATGATTGACAATTCACAACCATAACATATTTGCAGAAATGATTCTGTTCTTAACTATCAAGATGGTTTATGGTGTGGTACCAAGAAGTACACCTACATTTCAACAGTCATGCACAAGTGTTAGGACTCATAGGGAGCTATACTGCATACACCTGCTCTTTCTAAAGATGAATGTAGAACTTCCTGCCTTTGTCCACAAACTGTGTGTGGTATCAAAGAATGGGCGGAGCTCAATGTACCACGGACATTAACTCCTTCAGAACAACTTATGCAATACGTGCAACTGGCATAGTAGCTCAGGGATGATGTGCCAAGTAATCTTTTCTTGTACAGCTGTTTCATACACTTGTAATTTTATAAAGAGTTGGGAATTTTACTGTCATTTATATAAACTGAAAATAGCAAACATTGCTATGTCCACGTCCAGAGGAATACTTGCAGCTATTTGGCATTTTTCATTACTTTAGGATGTTTTACAGTTGCTGAACTTTGGAAACTGCTGCCACAATAATAATGTGGAATCTACGTTAACAAAAACCACAATGTGAGAATGAATATCTGTTTACTTCATAGTAATATTGCTTGGGGGAGAAATATTGATCAGGATATAGAAAAGGTAAAGGCATTTTTTTGTTTTGCTGCACAGTTATACTGAAGCCATGTAAGATACTCCATTTCACATTGCAACACATTAATATGTTATAGCAACACTGTATAGTTTGTGAACAATACCACCTGTTTAATACTTGTCATGATGGGACAGGTAACACCTCACATCTCCCCCGTCACCCCCATCCCAGGCCCTAAGAAGGCCACATCAAACAGATGTTCACCTGTACATCTGCTAATGTGGCATATTGTATCCGCTGTTCCCATTATGGCCTCCCCTACATTGGAGAAACCAAGTGGAGGCTTGGGGACCGCTTTGTGGAACACCTACGCTCAGTTCGCACCAAACAACTGCATCTCCCAGGTGTGAACCATTTCAACTCTCCCTCCCACTCCTTAGACCACATGGCCATCCTGGGCCTCCTGCAGTGCTACAACGATACCACCGGAAAGTTGCAGGAACAGCACTTCATATTTCACTTGGGAACCCTGCAGCCCAATGGTATCAATGTGGATTTCACAAGCTTCAAAATCTTCCTCCCTCGACTACATCCAAAAACCAGCCCAGCTTGTCCCTGCTTCCCTCACCTGTTCTTCCTCCCACCTATCCCCTCCTCCCACCTCAAGCCCCATGCCTATCTCCTATCTACCAGCCTCATCCTGCCCCCTTCACCTGTCCATTCTTCCTGGACTGACCCAGTCCCCCCTAACCTCACCTTTACTGGCTCCACCCCCGCCCCTTTGACCTGTCTGTCTCCTCTCCATCTATCTTCTCCTTTATCAATCTTCTATCCACCTCCCCCTCTCTCCCTATTTATTTCAGAATGCTCTTCCCCTCCCCATTTCTGAAGAAGGGTCTTGACCCAAAACATCAGCTTTCCTGCTGCTTAGATTTCTTGTTTATGATACTTATGGTTCATCTTTCTTTAACTCTCATACTCCTTATCAAATCTTTGACTTTTCAATAGGTAAGGAAATCTATGACCAGGTATAGAAACAGTTGAGGCAAATTTGGTGATTTTCACTTGTTCTCTGCTAGCCTGCTCTCACTGCTTTTAAAAATACTATTCCCCCTCTTACTGACTGCAAAACAGTGTTCTAGTGGTTTCCTTGGATGACTTTTCGATTTAGAGATGCTCCCTGCACAGTTGCTATTCGGCTCTCTGGTTATTCTGGCTGCTACTGGCCCTTATGCTGTGCCAGCAATTTATTGAAAAAAGTTGTTTTGAATTATTTTCTCCCCAGACAATCTGAGGCCAATTTCTTGATCTAGGCTTACTGCCACAATGTTTCCCATAACTGTGATAATCTTTTTCAAATGGTTTTAATGCCACACCATAAGTTTGGACTTGAAACAGACTGCTCAAGGATAAGGCAAAGTCAAGAATAGTCTTCATTTGTAGACTTCAAAGTAACCTTATTGTATGTAGGCACTACATACTGCTATGCATGGTAAAAATAGAAAGACAGGCTCAGTCATTCAATTTAATTTAGTAAGGACTAGGCTATCAGCCTTATGTATTCACATCCAAGCATTGTCAATATTGTTTCTCATTCCAGAGAATCTTCAATCCACCTACGTTGTTCGATTTATTTGCAAAGATGCACAGCTCTGGGACATCAAAATAGACTTGTTCCACGTCCTAACGCCTATGCCCAACATATAGATACAAATAAAGTGAAACATTAACATTACCTTTCTCTAAAATAAAATTATGAACATGATGGATGCAGCTAATTGATAATTCACTGGTGAGTCTCTATTTATTTCAGTCTTAATCTTATTTTTAATAATGAAGTTAATTGTCCAATAAATATCGGCATGCAAGGCTTGATGAAATGGACATCCTCTTCCTTGTGTGAACTCCAGAGCAATTCTTCTGTCCTGGATATGCAGGAAGTGCTGTTAGATAGGGGAGCTTGACTCTGGAGTTTCAGAATTTAGGCAGCAGCTAGCATTGTTGTGGTGTATCTGTTGTTGAAGAAAACATTTTGAGATAGGGTCACTGCACAGATTAAGTGTCTGTGGGCAGAAAAGGAATAAGTGACAGTCAGGTAATCAAAGGAGCTCCTGGATTTTAGCTTGTTGCTACAACCAATGTTTAATTCTGAATAGTTGTAGAAGTGCTGATTTCTCTTGGGAGTGCAGCAAGAAACCAGTTCATAGTGTCATCTTTGCTTCAACTATACAGATGAGTCAGAGGAAGGTTGAGGAAGCAACACAAAAGGGATTTATTTTCATTTTGGGGGCAGACCACTGTTTGCTAAATCTATGCCCTCATTCTTGTTCCTTTTTACAGTAGGAACAGCTTCTTGCTTTCTACTCTACTTAGTCCACTCATGATTTTGAAAACTTCCATAAAGTCTCCTCTCAGCCTTTTCCCCTGCCAGTAAAAAGTCCCAACTTCTTCAGTCTATCCTCATAACTGAAGTTTCTAATTGCTGAGGCAATTCTTATAAATCGTGTCTGCATGCCCTCCATTGCATTCACATCTTTCCTATAATGTGAGGCTGAGAGCTGTATGGAATCCTTCAGCTAAGATCTAACAACTGTTTTAAATAAGATCAACACAACTTTGTTGCTCTTCTACTGTATGTCTCTATTAATAAAGCTGGGGGCACTGTATGCTTTATAAAGTGCCCTTTTCAACTGTCCTGCCACCTTCAGTTATTTATGTGCATATACACCTCGATCCATCTGCTCCTGGAAGCCCCTCAGGAGTAGTGCCTCCCATTTTATATTGTCTTTCAATGTTTTGCAATGAAAATGAAATAATTCATTTCTCTGCATTGAGCCTTATTTGTCACTCACGTGCCCTCTCTACCAACTTGTCAATATTCATTTGGAATTCCATGCTGTCCTCTTCATAGTTTATAAATCCTTCATGTTTCAGGTCATCTGCAAACTTTGAAATTGTCCATAGCACACCAAGATCCAGGCAATTGATATATATAATCAAGAAATTTTTGGGCTTAAATACAGAAACTCGAGGTTCTACACTACAAATGTTCCTCCAGAGGGAACTATAACCGTTGGCCATTATTCTCATTCAATCATTCGGCCAGTTTTATATCCTCATTGCTACTATCCATTTTAGACCATGACCTGTAACAAAGAAACTTGGAAATCAATGGATACCACATCAATGTTACCTTCATGGAGTCTTTCTGCTGATTGATTTGGAGGATGGGTTAACAGGAGGTTTGATGCAGAAGAAATGGTGTGTATGAACTTCAGAATGCATTTAATAAAGAGGCCTATAACAGGCCATTCAGTAAAGTTAAAGTCAATCGAATAAAGTAACCAAATCTAAGCTCTGCAGTCCTACCATATCCTCGGGGTGGTGGACAATTATGCAACTAACAAGGGGAAAAGGCTTTGTCAATATCTCCATCCAAAACAATGGTGGAACCCAATGTATCAGTGCAAAAGAAGAGGCTGAAACATTTGCACATGTCCTCAGCCGTAAGTACCAAGTGGCTGATCCATCATGGCTCCTGCCTGAGGTCCCCAGAATTACTGATGCTTGTTTTCAACCAATTCAAGTAATTCCAACTGATAGCGAGAATTGGCTGAAGACACTGGAATCTTAAAAGGACTCTAAGGACCCGAACAACTTTCTCACAACAGCGCAAAAAACATGCTCTCCAAATCTCACTGCACACTTAGCCAAGCTATTCCAGTACAGCTGCAATATTGCCACTTATCTGACAATGCAGATAATTATCCAAGTATATACTGTCCACAAAAAAAGTAGAAAAAATCCAACCTGGCCAGTAACTCTTTTATCAATTTACTGTTAACCATAAGCAAAGTGAAAGAATGGGTCATTGATGGTGGTAATTCCTTTGCACTTGCAAAGGAATAACTTATTCACTGGTGCTTAATTTTCATGTTCCTTGAATTTGAGAAGTGACACATGCAAGCTGTTTAAATATTCTGAAGATTATTTACAAATTAATTATAAAATGAAAAATGAGAATGGAAGAAGATTTTCAGCCTAATAGGATTTCATAACCTCTACAAATATCACTTTAGAAATTGAGGAAAGAAGTAAAATCATTAAAATTGAAGAATGTTCCTTATACATAAGTAAGTTTAGTTAAATGATCTTATATTTTGTTCAAGAGTAATTAAATTAAGTGCTATTTAAAGATTTGTAGGTGAGCAATTGAAATTAGATGGAACCGAGAAGCAAAATTGTGGCTGAGTGAATTAAGACATTAAAGGCACTAAACTTGCCTTTAGTCAGATAAGAGCCAAGAGCTTTAGCAACATTGTGTGTTAGACTGACAGTGTGTTGTTGCAAAAAAGATCATAACTACTTTGGTCCAACAAGTCCATACCGCCCCTTGAAATATCCCACCGAGACCCATTCCCCTATAACCCACACACCCGTGAACACGATGGGCAATTTAGCATGGCGGATCCACCTGTCCTGCACATCTTTGGATTGTGGGAGGAAACTGGAGCACACCCACGCAGACATGGGGAGAATGTGCAAACTCCACACAGACAGTTGCCTGAGGCTGGGATTGAACCCGGGTCCCTGGCACTGTGAGGCTGCAGTCCACCAAAGGGCCTGTTTCCCCACTGTAGGGAATCTAAAAATCTACTGAGATTTTATTCTATTAATAGAACAGGAAAATATCTTGCTATGGCCCGAGCATCCCCTCATTTGATCAAATAAAGAGCAGTTGCACTGAATTGCAAGCAGAGTTAAAGATGAAGTAGTCATGGGTAAATTGAACAGAAGGAGTGATCCTGACAGTTGGTATGCCTGAAGATGATTTTTCTTGGGCATGGAGATGGACTATGAGAGGAAGCAAAATGTCATCCTGCTGAATTAATTGAAATCCTTATTTCTGAAATGTTATCACAAAATCATTCATAGATCAATAAAAGAGTATTTTTAGGAAGCAACCGGATCTGTTTTCTATATCTTGGAATATTCTGTAAAATATTGCAGGGCACTCTGAACACCATTAACTTAACTAAACTGGCTTTCAGTGCAGTATTTTGTAAGCACATATGCTTAGACACAGACAACTCAAATTTGAGACTGAAAGATGAAAGAATAGTTGCATTATCGAGGTGTAGCTGATCAGCCTCTGCTTACAATCTTTATCATGCAGGCTAACTTCTTATTGTTCACTTCCAGCTGATTCAGTTTAAGTGCCACATTGTCAGTTAAGGATTGTTAAGAAAATGAAATAAATAATTTTTTATGGCATGTGTTTTTTTAAAATCTACTGTGTCTGATACACAGGTATGAATTAAACTCAATTTAGAGCACTGGGCAGTGCCTTCCTGCCACACTCGCACCTACGTATTTCTCTATGGGATTTTTCTGAGTACATGCATGGAAGTAGCAGGAAGGCCCTTCTATTAATTTAACATCTTGCATGACCTCAAGGCATCCAGAAGTACTTGAGAGGCAGTGAAGCCTAATCAACCTTCCAGGCACTGGAGCAACAAAGGTAAGCAAATTCCTGTTGACCACGCAAAGTCTACCTCAACAAATCTGGGGACTTGTGCCAAAATTAGTAACTAGTCTGTAGGTCAATTTGTCTATCTGTAATATAACAGTAACATTCATGGAATTTTACTTTATAGGCAATGTTGGGGCCTGGGATAGGGGTGAGGGAGGAGGTGTGGGGGCAAGTGTAGCATTTCCTGCGGTTGCAGGGGAAGGTGCCGGGTGTGGTGGGGTTGGAGCGCAGTGTGGAGCGAACAAGGGAGTCACGGAGAGAGTGGTCTTTCTGGAAAGCAGACTGGGGTGGGGATGGAAAAATGTCTTGGGTGGTGGGGTCGGATTGTAGATGGCGGAAGTGTCGGAGGTCCCAAGATGACTTTCCACATTAAGCAGAGGTTCACCTGCACATCTGCCAATGTGGTATACTGCATTCACTGTACCCGGTGTGGCTTCCTCTACATTGGGGAAACCAAGCGGAGGCTTGGGGACCGCTTTGCAGAACACCTCCGCTCGGTTCGCAATAAACAACTGCACCTCCCAGCCGCAAACCATTTCCACTCCCCCTCCCATTCTTTAGATGACATGTCCATCATGGGCCTCCTGCAGTGCCACAATGATGCCACCCGAAGGTTGCAGGAACAGCAACTCATATTCCGCTTGGGAACCCTGCAGCCCAATGGTATCAATGTGGATTTCACCAGTTTCAAAATCTCCCCTTCCCCCACCGCATCCCAAAACCAGCCCAGTTCGTCCCCTCCCCCCACTGCACCACACAACCAGCCCAGCTCTTCCCCTCCACCCACTGCATCCCAAAACCAGTCCAACCTGTCTCTGCCTCCCTAACCTGTTCTTCCTCTCACCCATCCCTTCCTCCCACCCCAAGCCGCACCTCCATCTCCTACCTACTAACCTCATCCCACCTCCTTGACCTGTTCGTCTTCCCTGGACTGACCTATCCCCTCCCTACCTCCCCACCTGTACTCTCCTCTCCACCTATCTTCTTTTCTCTCCATCTTCGGTCCGCCTCCCCCTCTCTCCCTATTTATTTCAGAACTCTCACCCCATCCCCTTCTCTGATGAAGGGTCTAGGCCCGAAACATCAGCTTTTGTGCTCCTGAGATGCTGCTTGGCCTGCTGTGTTCATCCAGCCTCACATTTTATTATATTGAGGGAATGAAATTTACTCTTGCTGAGGGACTTCAATGTTATTACTAAGAGTGGCACAGGAGCAACAATGCAAGCAAGTTGAGTTCTTAGTTTTCTGCAAAGAGTTCCTTTGGCCTTGAAGGTAAGGAAGATCACTGTTTCTCTGTTAGTTTGAAATAATCTCTTCCAGTAACACTGAGAGACTTGGCCACAATGTAAGATTTTGGTTTAGTTTAATCGTTTTTGATGTCCAAATATTCTTATTGGAACATTATGGTGTGTCCCAGCTCAAAACATTTGGAATGACCATGCTGTTATTTGAAAACAATAAATGATCAGTTATACTGAAATGTCCTCTCTATTACAACTGCCTGAGAATGAGATTTTGCTGCATGAATGCTTGTTATTTCTTGATACAGGACCGTCTTCATCAGGTTTGTGGGTATACTGAGAAACCAAGCAGTTTCTCTCTTCTCAGAAATAGGACCGAGTTCTAGAGATTCATGTGTATGGTAAACCAATGATGGAGTGGGTGGGACATTTTCCACAACTCAGAATTCCCGGCCATGTGGTTGACCGATCTCTCAGCCAAGTCTAACCTATTTCCGGCTCTTCAGCCCTCATCCCTTCCTTTCCCTCCTACAACAATGAAAGGGCTATCTTTGTCCTTATTTTCTACCCCACCAGTCTCGGCATCCAAAAGATCATGAGCCTCCAATTCTGCTACTTCCAGTGGGGTACCACCACCACCAGACACTCATTCCCTGCCACCCCCTCGCTCATCGGCATTGCACAGGGACTATTCCCTCTGGAATACCGTGGTCCAATCTACTTCCACTCCCAACACAGCCTTACACACCCACAACACCTTCCCAAGCAATTGCAGTAGGTGCATTACTTACTTTCTTACCTTCTCCCTCCACAATATTCAAGGGCCCAGGCAAATCTTCCAGGAGAAGCAACAATTTACCTGCACTTTATTCAAATTAGTTTATATATGCTAGTCACAATGCAGTCTGCTCCACATTGGGGAAATAAAAGGCAGACTGGCAATTATGTTGCAGAACACCTCCGCTGTGTCTGAAAAATGCCCCCAAGCTTTCAGTTGCCTGCCACTTAAACACAGTGCCTACAGGCAGCATGAATTCTATTCAACAACAGATATGATTGTTCAGTCATGTTTCCTGCAGGCATTGTAGAGCCATCAGCTTGTATTCCATTGTGATATTCTTTGAGTTGATCAGTGGTTTAGGACATCATCCAGGAACATTCTACTCTGTGCAGTCCTTCCAGGCTGCTTGACGTTTTCCTATGCAAAATTTCAGGACTGATGTGGTGATAAAGCATAGTCAGTTGAAGTGAAACTTGCCCAATGGACCAATGAAGGAACATCGATATATCACTGATGGGTAATTACCAAAACAAAAATCACACCATTTGTATCAAACTTCATGAAGATTGAATAGCTTGCCAATTTATCTAAGCTCTTATCTGCAGACAACACAAGTTGAATGTTGTGTTTGATTGCTGTGTATATCTGTCTAACATCTACACTCATTCTGTCAGATGCATTCAATTTGGCACCAGTACTAACCACCGAGCACCGGCTGATTGATGTCGTCACAGGTGAAATACCAATGTGCTTCAATACAAAGTCAATTTCCCTCTTTCTTTGGCAAGACTGGATAAGGAATATTCCTAGATGTCTACAGGAACACTGTCTTTGTTTCTGCATACAAAGTCATGCAGTATTCTATTTCCAGTCTTCCTCGTGCTCTTGGTTTCAGAGGGTTACGTTCAATTGCCCTTCCATTACAGCCCACTGAGTATTTCTTACATGATCGCTGAATTGAGACCACGGTTCAGCATCGGAAAGAACTGAAGTTGCTGCACTTGAGTCTAACATTAAATACTTCTTGCTTCTCTCATCTGTAATATCAGTGCTCCAGTAACCTCCCCTGGTTTCTTGGATATTTCCAAGGAAACTTGTCTCAGTGCATGGTAATCATCTGTTTCATGGATCTTGCATCTTTCAGAGGTCTCCCACTGTATATTCAATATAGATTTCTCACTACAGCACATTGGCTAACAGTGGCTTAACTTCCTGTGCAAATGGTATTTTGTTTCATTGGCAAGGCAGTTTTGCACCTGGATTCTCCCTGTCACCAGTTATTAGTTAGTCTCGTTGTTCATGAAGTTTCTTCCTGTCTCTCCTCTGTTTTTATGGCAGTTTCTCTGCTTTGAAGTTTGATCTACACTAATTATTTGACTGCTTTTGAAATAGGATTCTCTCATCACGTCCAATCACGGTTTAAATTGTCCGCCTGAGTTCAATTTCTCTGTTTGTTCAGAAGGCCTTTAATAAGGCCAGGTCATAAATCAACTGTTAAGCAGTCAGACTGACAAGTGAGATGTAGAAAACAGTGAAAACATCTTAGTGTGCTGACTGCGTCTTACATGAGACTGCAAGAGTGAACAAGATGATGACATGTAACACCACTTCCTGTGATGCTGTATGTGGCATTTCATTAGCATGAAATACAATTATAATTAACTCATTATACAACATTATCTAGTTTAAAAAGTCTGTGATCAGACTTTGAATGTTTGGACATGGTCAGACCAGAGTTCAGAGAAGAAATTTAAACCCTAGTAAATGTGATATTCATGTGAACAGTGATGCACGAAGTCGGATGACAAAGTGGTAGTACCTAATTCTTTAAGGAGCTAGATTTTGGGCAGAACTACATACTGAATACATATATATAGTTTGCACGAAATTCACAGTCAAAATGTTTGTGTATTCACCTGGTCTAGATGGTCATCTGGAATTATTGTTTGACAAATGAACTATTGTTCAAACTGCAGAAATAAGCTGCCAAAAACCTTTTTTTTAACAACATCATCATGTTTGACCCAATCATTTGAAGGAATGCATACGAATGTCAGCTAAATGGGAAATTACCATTTCTCAGCACTTATTAGCAGTTACAATGAGCCTATTGACATATGTGGATCAAAACACCAAAGCTGAAAAGACAAAAGATTAGTTTGAGTCCACTTCTACCTGTCATGGATTACTTAAGGATCTTGTCCACATGACAGGCTTTAATTTCGTTCCACTCAATTTCAGAATTCAATGAAGCTAAACTATATTGAACTTACTCTCATTGTCCGAACCAGTTGGCGTCAAATGGAACAGTAGGACGATCTGTGTGAATAATCAAGGAAACAAAGAAAGAAGCAAATGCTGCATGGACATTCAATTTCAACATAAGATAGATTAGCCAATTTTCTGCTGAGGTACTGAACATCTCCATACAAAACTATAAGGTACACACCTGCTGAGCTCTTCATGAAGAGGAGATTAAAGTCACAGCTTAGTTTATTTCTACAGAATTTGACTGCTAAAGATGAATGAGGAAAGTTCAGTCAGAAATGGCAGCATGATACAAATAAGAGAAGGAACTTCAAAGAGAAGTTGACATTTGTGCTCTGGACAACCTTTTACATGTCGCACAGGTGGGATATGAAAAATATTTGTGGAGATTTTTGGTACTAAGAAATACATATTTAAAATTGATGGAAAAGTGAGAAATCTTCAGGAGATTGCATGATGATTCAAAAACTTAAATATATTCTGCATGAAAACAATCTTATGTCAAAATGTAAGGCAATTCAAGCCATGTTGTTTGAAATGACTATTTCTGAAGAGGAAATGAGATCTCCTATAATTTCCAAACTGAAACCTGAGACTCCAAAAACTGACAATATATCAATGTCTGTATAAAGATCTTGAAGACATTGTCAACCAATTATTTTATTCTCTTGCTTGCATTCTTTGGCTGGTTTACGGGTATTGTAGCCTTAAATGGACAAAGTGCGAAATGTAATTTTCGATGAAGTACATTACTCCATTTCTTAGTAAATGAGAAGCACAGTGTGTTTCAATGGTTTGTTGAAAAAAATGGAATAAATGAATTTATATGCTCAGCTAATGTTTTGTGGACATGGGTTCAAATCTCACCAAAATAGGTGGTGAAATTTGAATCCAGTAAAAGAAACTGAAATGAAATACTAGCTGAATGGCAATCATGCAACCACAGCGAATTGTCATAAAAAACATGTGGTTCATTGCTGTTCTTTCAAGAAGGAAATGCAGAAGCTGGTGGATACTAATAAGATCCAGAGCAAAACCAACTCTGGTGAAGTGATCACAGCTCAGGAAACATGGGATCGGAGTTAAGGAGTTACAGTCAGAGCTACAGACATTGCATCACATCGGGAAAGGGGAAGTTACCCATGCACTTCACTCCAGATGGCAGTTACACCCCTCAGGTTAGGAAATTCAACTAGTTTTGTTATCAGGAAAAGAGATTGTAACTGTTGATCAAACAGGTATGAGGATATGTGGTTAGAATTGAGGAGTCTTGGCTCCTGTGGTTGACCAAGAATTATGAGATCCTTGCAAGGTGTGTGGATAAGAGTGGGGACACCAAAGCAGATGAGCAAACTTACCATGCCAGCCTTGTACAGTGATCCATTCAAGTGGTGTAAGGAAATAGGAACGTAGTTGTAGTAGTGGATAGTATAATTAGGGAAATAGATACCATTCTCTTCAGCTGTGATTAGGAGTCTCTAAGACTGTATTACCTGCCTGATAGTAGGGCTAAGGACATCTCCTCAGGCTGGAGGAGAACTTGGAGAATAACGGGAGGGATCAAACATTTGTTGTCCGGGTTGGTACAATTAACATTGGTAGGACTAGAAAGGAGCTTTGAGTAAACTCTTTGAATAGTTAGGAGCTGAATTACAAAGCCGAACCACCAAGATAATAAACCCTTTGTTATTACATGGGCCATGAACAAACTGACATAAGGCAAATAAGCATTGTTAAATGCTTGGAATTAAATGCTTGTTTCAAAGATTGGTGTGGATGTAATGGGTTTCTGCGTAGGGTCACTTGCACAGGTTTTGGAACAGAAGGGAACTGTTCTGGTGGGATGGGCTTCTCTTGATCTCTGCAGGGACCAGAGCACCGGTGAAATGAATAACTAGGACACCATTCAAAGCTTTAAATTAATTTGGAGGGTGGAGGAGGATTGGGAGACAGGAAATGTAGGAGACTTTTTTCCGATTGAGGCTCTTGTGGTGCAGTGGTAAAGACCCTACCTCTGAGACAGGATGGTTTGGGTACAAGTCGCACTTCCTACAGACATGTATAAAGCAACATCTCTGAACATGTTAATACAGAAAATATCTGAAATGATTTCAATATTCCTGTACTCAAATACTTGTATACATTTCCAACTGTGTGAGGAAACTGAACATTTTTGGATGTGCACAACCTGTTAGGGTTTCATGGTATTGCATTCCCTGTGGATGCATTATTTTCTCCTATTTATCAGGGAAAAAGTAAAGGAGCAGATTCCAAATGGAGCAAAGGAAAATTAGATGCCACTTGAGGAGGATGCAGCCCAAAATCCATCTCACATTTTAAAGAATCCCACTTTTAAGGATGTATGCAAAGGAAAGATGTCTTTACCAAGAAGGGAATAGAATACTTATCCGGATCTTATAGGAAAACCCTCAAACAATGCTCAATTGCCCTCTTTCCAAGAATCTGGAAATGACTACAGCCCATATGTGACTTTTTCTGCATGGGGTAACTTCAATAACCTGGATTTATATGACACATTTAAGACAGTATAACAGAGGTGTCACCAAATTAAAATAACACCAAATCGGATAGGCAGTTATTAGCATGTGACATCACACTTAAAAGCCTCTTAAAGGAGGAAGGAGGATTGTAGACCAGGGGCTAGGCAACTGTTGGAATGGCAAGAATTGCGAGAATGACAATTTTTTAGAATATACGCATAGAATGAATTGTGCAAGCCGAGAAAGATGGGAAGAGGGAAGACCATGGAGGTATTTGAACATAAAATCATGAATTGTAAATAGAGGCATTATTGTGCCACTAAAGTACATATGCCATTAAACACAAGATGATGGGTAAACAAAATTTAACACCAGGTAAAGATTGTAAAGCACTGGGCTTTAGGTAAGCTGCTATATAGGGGAGGAGGTCAATGTTCACTCTCCTATTTGGGAAGAAAATCTGGCATCCTTACACAGTTTGGCCTCCATATCCACAGCAATGTGTTTGACTCTTATCTGGCTATCAGGGATAGACAACAAAATGCAGGCCAAACTAGAGACACCCACATTCCATGAATAAATAAAAAATTGTCAGCAGTACATCTTTCAAGTGTATTTATATGTTGATCTTTAAATTAGACCTTGTTGTATTATCTGTACCTTATATTTAACAGATGAAGAAAGATTCAACTCTTATTCTAAAATGTCTTTGTAAGAACTGGGACTAAGATGGAAAATTCACTGCTTACTTGGGAACAAATGAAGGCTTTTGCTACCTATAGTCATGCCTTTTGATCTGCACTTCAGTCAGGATGACAAAGCTATTACCCAGGATAATCTAATCAAGCATGATGAGAGAAGTGATTCATAGGAGTAGCCTCAAGAAATTGTGAATGTTTGCCATGCATCAAAGTTCCTATGATCTTGACTTGATTTGGAGTTTTATATTCAACAATTTGTCAATTTAGGAAATAGATCCATAATTCATTCTCAAATTTCAGAATCAAATTTACAGCTTGAATCTTCAATGTTGGGCAGAAATATGAGTCAATTCACACACAAACATTTGTTATGATCCTTGCAGAGAATGGTAACTTTTAAAAGAGAAAATAATTCCTGCAACCTCAACAGAAAGAAAACTGATGGACTAGATTTCACTTTTGAAAACATTTATTGTAACAATCAAAGCAATATCAACATAAAAATTAAAAAGCAAATGATGCTTCAACTAAAAAGGTAAACTTCATTTTAAATACACAAAATCCTCTAGGCAATTACAAGAGCTCACACCACCTCCTGCAAAAATGTTGGTAGGATCTCATCTGCAAGAAAACAGTTTTAAATTGACACAATTCTTGATGCATAAAGTAAACTTGTAGAAGTCCAATGTCTCAATATTTTAAAAACAGAAAGAACTGCAGGTTCTGTAAGTCAGAAACAAAAATAGAAGTTGCTGGAAAACATCAGCAGGTCTGGCAGCATCTGGGAAGTGAAATCAGAGTTAATGTTTCAGGTCTGGTGACCTTTCTGCAGTGGTGACTTTTCCTCAGAACCCTGAGTCCTGAGGAAAGGTCACCAGACTGGAAACATTAACTCTGATTTCTCTTCCCAGTGGCCGCCACACCTGTTGGTATTTTCCAGCAATTTCCATTTTTATATTTCAGCATTATTGTTGGCATTCTAACTGCACAGCATAATTAATGCAGCAGTAATTAGAACACTTATTATGGATAGTTTTGTTTATTGACTTTCAACAATCAATGATTTTGCTCCTTGAATTGCTTTCGTTGGCAGTTGGTTTACATTCAAAGTTGCTGGACATGCTAAACAGTATACTTTGACAGAGCTTTCTCTGCTAGGCTCTCAAAAGGTTGCTGGGTTAAAATCTCTGGTGACTGTCTTCTCACACTCAATACAATGATCTGAATGGTTTGGCAAAACTGAAATAATGAATGTGACGGTGTTTGCTAGCCAACAATCCTTACTGACCTTGTCTTCTGATCTATGTCTAAGACTATAAGACCATAAGACATAGGAGCAGAAATTAGGCCATTCAGCTCATCAAGTCCGCTCTGCCATTCAACCATGGTTGATAAGTTCCTCAACCCCATTCTCCCGCTTTCTCCCCATAGCCCTTCAACCCCTTGATAATCAAGTATCTATTTATCTTAGTCTTAAAATGTATTCAATGACCAGACCTCCACAGCCTTCCTGTGGCAGTGAATTCCATCGATTCACCACTCTCTGGCTGAAGAAGTTTCTCCTTATCTCCATTCTAAAAGGTCATTCCTTTACTCTAAGGCTGCGCTCGGGTCCTAGATTTGCCTACCAATGGAAGTATCTTCCCAATATCCACTCTGTCCAGGCCATTCAGTATTCTGTAAGTTTCAATGAGATCCCCTCTCATTCTTCTAAACTCCAATGAATATAGTCCCAGATTCATCAAATATAACTCATATGTTAAACTTTTCATTCCTACAAAAGCTCCTCTGAACCCACTCCAGGGCCAGTACATCCTTCCTGAGATACGGGGCCCAGAACTGTACACAATACTCCAAATGTGGCCGGACCAGAGACTTATAAAGCCTCAGAAGTACATCCCTGCTTTTATATTCAAGTCCTCTCAAAATAAATGCCAACATTGCATTTGCCTTCCTGACTACTGACGCAACAAACAAGTTCACCTTGAGAGAATGCTGGACGAGAACTCTCAAGTCTCTTTGCACTTCAGGCTTCTGAATTTTCTCTCCATTTAGAAAATAGTCCATGCTTTTATTCTTCTTACCAAAGTGCATGACCTCACACTTTTCCACGTTGAATTCCATCTGCCACTTCTTTGCCTACTCTCCTAACCTGTCCAAATCCTCCTGCAGTCTCCCCACCTCCTCAATACTACCTGCCCCTCCACCTATCCTTTGTATTATCTGCAAACTCAGCCAGGATTCTCACGGTTCCTTCATCTAGATTATTAATCTACAAAGTGAAAAGTTGTGGCCCCAACACTGACTCTTATAGAATACCACTTGTCACCAGATACGATCCTGAGAAAGACCCTTTTATCTCCACTCTCTGATTTCAGCCACACAGCCAATCTTTTATCCATGCTAGCACCTTGCCCCGAACACCATGGGCCCTGATCTTATTCAGCAGCCTCCTGTGTGGCAACTTGTCAAAGGCCTTCTTGAAGTCCAGGTAGATAACATCTATTGGGTCTCCTTGGTCTGCTCTGCTTGTTAATCCCTCAAAGAATTCTAGCAGATTTGTCAGGCATGACCTCCCCTTGATGAAGCCATGCTGACATTTCTCTACTTTACATTCACTTCCAAATATTCTGAAATTTCATCCTTTACAATGGACTCCAAAATCTTACCCACGACTGAGGCTAGGCTAATCAGCCTGTAATTTTCCATCTTTTGTCTTACTTCCTTTTTAAACAGGGGTGTCACGTTAGTGATTTTCCAGTCCTCTGGGGGCCTCCCTAATGATTCCTGAAAGATCACCACTAATGCTTCAACTATCTCCTTCAGAACTCTGGGGTGTAGTTCATCTGGTCCAAGTAATTTATCCATCTTCAGGCCAATCAGTTTTATTAGCACCTTTTCCTTGGCGATGGCCACCATACTCAGTTCTGCCCCTGGCTCTATTAAATTTTTGGAAGATGACTTGTGTCTTCCGCTGTGAAAACTGACGCAATGTAGTTCTTGAGCTCCTCAGCCATTTCGTTGTTGCCAACTATGATCTCTCCACCATTATTTTCCAGTGGTGGAAATGTCTACTTTTGCCCTTTAAATAAACTCTTACAGTCTTCATTTACATTACTGACTAGCTTTTCCTCATTTAATTTTCTCCCTCCTTATTTCTTTTTTAGTTGCCCTCTGTTGGTCATGTTGCACACATTAACACAGTCCCTGTCCTGTTCTTAGAAAATTCTCCCTGTTGCTTAACCAGATTCTCCTGAGCTGCAGCGTCCAAGAAAAGAAATGAATTGTACCTCTCAATTACTTATCCATTATCTTCTGCTTATTAACAATTATCCTGGTAACAACTGCAGGTTTCTTCAGCATTTTTACAGTCAACCTGCTTGCTGAAAATCTACTTACATCCTTTTCATAATACTCTGCTGCTTCACTTTTGAATTCAAGGGACAATCCTAAAACAAATAAGCATTTTTCCAAAGCACAAATGTCATCACACATTTTAAGCAACACGTTAGAATCAAGATCCCAAAATTTTACACATATTTACAGTCCACGAGAAATGCATTGTCTTTACTAATTCAATTTTCTTTCTATTGGCATCTCTCTGTGAATTTCTTTCTGATGAATACATGATATGTAAATTACTTTAATTATAATCATTTTAGCATCAACTTAAGAGTAGATGTTCGAATTTAGCAAAGGGGCAAGAGAGTATTGTGGGTAGCCCGAGTGTCTAATGTTATGGAATTAAAATTAAGTTGATTGTTAGTTTTATTATATGCTGTTTAAATCATGCACCAGTGCACAAGATCTGTTTATAGAAATTGCCATTTATTTATCAGTTTTTAATCAATGATGCTCCCCAAATGTTTCTGTTTAGAACGCCTTCCCATAAGTTATAACAAAAAAAGATAATAACAGTAAAGCCATCAAGTCAAAGAGGCCAGGATGAAATAATTCAGTTTTGTTTTTACAGTCATAGCTTACATTTATAATTAATGAATGCCTTGTTTGAAATATACGTTGTGTGCTAGAAGTGAGTTGCAGAACATTGTGATGGAAAATATTATTTAATATCGTTTAATAAAGCAGTTTATTTACTTTTATCACTAAGAAATGCAAGTATGAAAAATATTTTAAAGAATTTTATTTGTATCGATTCCTTTAAACTGATTTTTCTTTTATTTTGTAATCAACTATCCTTGGACCTTTCAGAGCTGTTTACTTTTGCAACTTTACTTCTTGTTTAGTCAGCACCTTAACAATGCACATTGCATCAATGAGTGTAAGCAATCTTTTCTTGCTTCTCCATAGTTTACAAAGATAGCAGGTGAATTTCAGGGAAAATGGATCTTCCAAAACAATAATAAGAACAACATTACAGGTAGTTTTTATTAATGCGTTGCTTGTTTTAAAAAATGTATTGACTAATGATGTTTAAATCCACAATAACCAACAATAGGTTCAATAAATTGTAACATTTTAGTGTTTGCTGAACACTGATTAGTCCATTAATGACTGTACACTTCCACAAAACACAGATATTAAACATCACTTGAAATGTAATGCTTGTACGCAAGTATAATTCATGTTTGACAGAAAATCAATGTTTGGCTTATTTTAGTTCAGAATTCCCGAGAATTGTTGTACACTGGCAATTTGCTAGCAATGTCAAATAGTCTAAAATACAACTTGACAATAACATCAAAGTGCAAATAGCATCATGATAACCAATGTTACAATACTTCATAATAACTTACTTGATGTCTGAAACAGATTTTGAAATTCAATTTTTGACCAAAAATAACAAAATGGGCCTATGAAGATGTTAAAATGCCAGCGATTGATATGGTTCAATACACATGCAGGTGATGATTGCATTAATGAAAATTAACGCCAAGAAACATTGCAGGAGCTACACCGTACAAATTTGTGTAAACCTACATGGAAATATTAAGCAGAGGTAGGTTTGGAAGAAAGATGATTATGAAGGGCAGATAAGTAGAAGATTAGCTGGAAATCCAGTGAAAACAAACATTTGCAATTATGCAAATGTTGTAAACAGGCAGCTGGTGTCAACAAGAAGACCAGGCAAGGTAAGGCCCCTGTGACAGATGAACATAGATAGATCTCAGCTCACTGGTATTGATTGGAATGGTTTCTTATTTTGCCTTAGCAATAAAAAGACAAACTGATTGTTTAGCCTCTGTTAGGTGCTTTAGGTCCATTCTATTCTCAAATTTTACAGTAATTTGCAAATTGGTGTACAAGTTATTAGAATATATTGAAGGAAATATAGAAGGTAAGGTGTTAGAGAGATTATAGTTCTGTGCCTAGAAAAACTCATGATAATTGGAAAGAAATAGCATGGTTTCATCACAGGCAAACTATGTTTAATCAACTTAACATAAGTGGAATCCTGTGGGCAATGTTGTATTTGGATTTCTAGAAGGCATTTGATAAATGTGCCAGATCAAAAGTTATTTGCAGAAGATATAAGCTCACGTGCACGAGGTAACATATTGAAACAGATAGAAGATTGGCTGGCTGAAAGAAAACAAACAGTACGCATTATTTAGGTCTTTGTTGATTGACAAGATGTGATGATACGAGTTCCACAAAAACCTGTGGTGAGGCCTCAAGTTTGTACAGTTTATATTAATTACTTAAAAGTGGGGAGCAAAGGCATGGTAGCTGAATTAGTGTGGCTAATCAGAGTTCAACTTATACACTTAATGGTTGGGTTCTGGGGCAGTGTTACTGAAAAAAGGGACCCTGGATTGCAGATTTATAGTTCCTTTAAAGTGGAGTCACAGACAAACAGGGTAATAAGACGATGTTTGATATACTTGCTTTAAGTGGTCAGTGCATTGACTAAAGGAGTTCAGAGGTCATTTTCCGGCTGTACAGGGCATTGGTTAGGTTGTTTTTGGAATATTGCAATCAATTCTGGTCTCCTTGCTATAGGAAACGTGCTGTGAAACATGTAAGGGTTCAGAAATAATTTACAAGGAAGTTGCTAGAGTTGGAGGGTTTGAGATATACGGAGAGGCTGGGGCTATTTTCCCCGGAGTGTTGGAGGCTGAGGGGGGACTTTACAGAAGCTTATAAATTCATTTTGCCATGGTTCTGGGATCTAAATCTAGAGGCCATAGGTATAAGGTGAGAGGGGAAAGATATAAAAGGGACAGAAGGGGCTACAATTTCACACAGAGGGCAGTGCATGTATCGAATGAGCTGCCTGAGGAGGTTGTGGAGGCTGGTAAAGTAACAACATTTAAATGATATCTGGACCTGTGCACGAATAGCAAGGATTTAGAGGGATATGGTCTAAATGCTGGCAAATGAATTGAGATTAATTTAGGATACCTGGTTGGCACAGACGAGTTGGGCCAAAGGGTCTCAGGTTTCTGTACTGTACTTCTCTACAACTCTATGGCTACATTGATATCTTGATTCAGAATGACATTTTAGTCCAAAACACCTTCTAATTCACCTGGATTGATTGAATCGCTTACTTCACCTCAGGATGGCTCAGGGATATTTTGCAATGAAGGGGATTACAATGCAAAAGCTTTTTATATGAATAAGCCAATGGCATTTTGCTGCTCTAAAACTATGCCCTAACACTGACCAACCCCTGCAAATTATCTGTTGTTTTACAAATGCAGCATATTGTTATCATTTGTATTTGTGATATTTTTGTGCATTCCTCAGCTGGGACTTTCAATTTGAAAATATACTGTTTGCTTGAAACTTTATGATATTGTATCACCAGTGACTATAGAGTTTTGTACCTTATAAAGTGGATATGTTCACTGATGCCTTGCGATAGACTTATTCTACTACTCTCAGGGCTTTTTGCAATTCTTCCTTGTTTAGGCCTCCAGAAAATTTATACAAGTTTTACTCAAAGCCTCATCTTCCCTGTGTTGTAATGAAGCTTTTCATGTGTGGGCATTAATGAGTATTTATTGCCTATCTTGAATTGCCCTTGAGAAGGTGGTAGTAAGCTGCCTTGAACTTTTGAACTGCTGGAGAATGTATACTGCAGTTTGACACACAATGCCCTGAGGGATGGATTTCCAAGATTTTGACCTAGGGACAGTTAAGGAATGGTGATACATTTACAAGTCAGGATGGCAGTTAGCTTGGAGGGGAATTTGCAGGCCATAGTGTTCTGACAAAGACTCAACAGTAATTCTATTAGCATTGCTGTTTAGGAATTCTGGTATCAAAGCTCAATTTTCAATTTTCAACTGGTCTGTAGAGATCATGAATTCAATTATCTGTCAATTCCCCTGAATTCCCCAAAAGAAGTCTAAAGGACCATTAAAATTTATCCTTTCAAGGTTTGTTCTTGGAACTCTCTCAAACGTATCTGTGCCTTCTATTATATTTTGGTAATTTTTATTATCATGTGTTGTAGGGCCTGCTGAAAGTGTTATTTTATTTACTTATTCAGCTTGAAATTTAATTCATAATTTTGAAACAATTATCTCTCAAGAATTGTTTTCATGAAGATGCCTGATGTGGGGTCTGTTCCACCATCTCTGACATTAATTTTTGATGGTAAGAATATTTCTCTTGCCATTTTTTCCTATAGTTATTTATTATTTGAAAGATGACTTAAATCCATGGTATCTCAATACAGTCAGTTCTATTTTCCTCAGAGTTAATGATTTTGCAACCAGAAAAAAGCTGATGGCTTTATAACTTGCTGTCTAGCCCTGAATGGAAACTTCTATATAACTCTTGTTTTCAAGTCTCTCTGAAATTTTGCATTCTTTGAAATAGCAATGTTGTGATATTTTCTTTGCCTACTATGCGTTAAATATTACAGCAATGCTGTAATAATTTCCCTATAAATAAGACTTTATATTCTATGTTATAACAATACTGTATCTCTGAACTGCTGACTGAGGATCTTCCTGCACTTTCACAATCAATCTAATGATTTTGTGTCTTCTCGTGGTTTCACACATTCCCAGGCCAAGATTTAGATTCTTGGTTTGCACTGCTTCCTTACAGCACCACAGATCTGGCTTCAATTTTGCCCTTTGATGACTGTCTAGATGTAGTTCGCTCTGGTTTCCTTTGGAGTTTGCACATTCTCCCAGTGTCTACGTGAGTTTCCTCCGGGTGTCCGGTTCCTTCCCACAGTCCAAAGATGTGCAAGTTGAGCGGATTGGCCTTGCTAAGTTGCCCATAGTGTTCAGGGAAGTATAGATTAGGTGGGTTAGAAGGTGAATGAATCTGGGTGGATTGCTCTGAGGGGCAGTGTGGGGACTTGTTGGGTCAAAGGGCCTGTTTCCACACTGTAGAGATTCCTTCATCAATGTGTGGGTTAGGTGGATTGGCTATTCTAAATTGCCCAATGAGCAGGGATGTGCTGGCTAGGTGGATTAGTCATGAGAAATTCAGGGTGAAAGGGATAGGGTAGGATGCTTTTTGGAGGCACAATCGTCCAAATGGCCTAGTCCCACACTGTAGGGATTCTATGATTCATGGTGATATGGATGTTTTCTCACCTTTCACAAAACATGTCACTCTGGCATAGTCTTTTAAATTAGCTTCTGTGGCAATAGCCTTAATAAGTCTTTCTGCTGTGGATTTTGAATACCCTATCTTATCATAATCCTGCAGTTTTATCTGAAGTAAATTCTTCCATTAGACACTGTATTTGAAATATTTTAAAATTGCCCATTTGCCACTCTAATTTGACCACTTCATCACTTTCTACCAATCTCAACCTGGCCCTTTAGACTGTTCTTTTGATCCTTTTAACAGTTTCTCCCTCTTGCCCAGAGTGATTTTTAAACTTACTTACAGAACTTGAAACTGCTCTAAGACATCCTTTCACTCTGAAAACCTCATCTTTTCTTAATGTGAAAAATTTCTGTTCTTTTCTCCTACACCTCTGGTCAGTTCTAAAATGAAAGCTTTCATCTGGGTTAGCTGTTTCATCCTGCTGCGCTTTCCATGTGACTTGCTGATTGCTTATCTATTGAAGCACTTGCAGCTGTGACTTCTTAAATTGGTAATGTTCTTAAAGTGGTAAACTCACATTTTTCTCTCCTGGCTTGAATGGGTTGTTTTTCACCATTGTTACCTTAAGATATTTATGCAACGATCCCAACTACGAATGGCTTGGAGTTAGGATAGAGTACTACTAACAATTATTCTTTTCCTATTGGGTCTTGGAATCGATCCAGTTTTCAGTCAGAGGGAATAAACTAAACTATAATGGAATCTTAATGAAATATAGAAATGTAGAAACATATAAAAGTAGCTTCAGGAGTAGGCCATTCAGCTCTTTGAGCCTGTACCACCAATCAACGGCTGAACATGCAATCTTAACATTCCACTCCTGCTTTCTTTCCATGACCCTCAATATCTTTAGCTGCAAGGGCCAAGCACAGCTCCCTCTTAAATATATCAAATGACTGGCCCCAACAGTTTCCTGTGGGAGAGAATTCCACAGGTTCACAACTCTGAGTGAAGAAATTCTTCCTCACCTCAGTCCTGAATTGCTTACCCCTTATTCTTAGAATGTGATCTGTAGTTCTGGGCTTCCCCAATGTTGGGAATGTTCTTCCTGCGTCTAGCCTGTCTCGCACCTTCAGGGTTTTTTATGTTTCAATGAGATCCTCCCACTCCTTCTTTGAAATTTCAGTGAGTACAATTCAAGCTGATCCAATCTTTCTTCATATACCAATGCTGACATCCTGGGAATCAGTCTGGTGAACTTTTGCTGGAATCCCTCGATAGCAAGAATGGCCTTCCTTAGATGAGGAGAGCAAAACTGCACACAGTACTCAATGTGCGGCCTCACCAAGGCCCTGTATAACTGCAGCAAGACATCCTTTCTCTGATTTTCAAATCCTCTCGCTATGAAGGCAAGCATGTCATTAGCTTTCCTCACTGCCTGCTGTACCTGCATCCCAACCTCAGCAACTGTTCCACCATGTCACCCAGGTCTCATTGTACTTTTCTTAAATTGCCACCATTCAGATAGTAATATCTCCTCCTGGTTTTGCCAGCAAAGTGGATAATGTCACATTTATCCTCATTGTATTGCACTTGTCAATTATTTGCCCAAGCAGCCAGCTTGTCCAAGACATCCTACAATATCTTAGCATTCTCCTCATAGCACGCACTGCCACCCAGCTTAGTGTCATCTGCAAATGTGGAGATATGGCATTCAATCCGTTCTTCTAAATTGTTAATATATTGTAAACAGCTGGGGCCCCAGCACTGAACCCTGTGACACCTGACACCTGACTT